>NC_135656.1:37332585-37932585 GCF_964188315.1 Podarcis muralis | reverse complement strand
CATTTGCTTTTCAAGTACCAAATAAATATGGAACCAGCTAACAGAAGTAGTTATGTAGAAAGAGCCAAGTATCATGAAGAAACTGTCTAGTCAGTTTCCTACTTCAGACACCTATGGTTCCCTTTCTGCTTAGTCAATGAGGCGTTAGTGACCAGGGAAGCACAGAAGAAAACGACCACTGCGGTCCTCCAGATGAGAGAGCCTGTGAAATCTTCTCCAGTTTGTAAAGAGGCAGCACACAATAGAGTTTGCCACAGGCCTGGGGAGGTTTCAAACTTCCAATGGTATCCCAAAGTACCTTGGGCCAGTGTGAGTATTTGCCTGTGCAGTCACTTTAGAGGAAGAGCGCAGCCAGTAATATAACTGGTTGGGAATCACCCATGTGACCAGCGCAGAAAGCATTGCCCTTAGTTCAGCTTGCATTCTGATTGGCTATGTAGCAGAAAATAGCCACATCCATTGTGTGTTCTCTGATTAGGTGGGATCCTGCAGTGGATTAGAAAGAAGCTCTAAATGATAGAAATGGCAGCAAAGGAAACGGCATTAAAAAGGCTGACACTATGGAAGGGTAGAGGTGTCTGTGGACAGGGTTGCAGGTTCAGCCTCCCTTCTCAGAAGCATGTCTTTCACATTGAAATGTTGATGGGTGGACTAGAAAGTATTAACTACAAAAGCATAATTAATGCAGTGCTTTTGCATGGTCCTTGGGAAAGGGCTGTGGCTCAGTGGTAGAGCATCTGCTTTGCATGCAGAAGGTCTCAGGTTCGATCTTCGGCATTTTCAGGTAGGTCAGGGCTGAAACCATGGAGAGCTGCTGCCAGTCAGTGTCCACCGTACTGAGCTGGCCTAGATAGACCCAGTGTGCTGACTCAGTATAAGGCAGCTTCCTGTGTCTGCTCTTTTGAAAGTGCTCACCATACCCAGCAACAAGTTGTGCACTGGTGGTGATGTTTTTAAATGGAAGCTCCATTTTCAGCCTACAGGCTGCACAAAAACAGTTACGCAGCTACGTGTGTGTAGTGCAAAAGCACTTTTAAAAGCAAACAAGGTGTGCGAGTGTGTATGGGCATGTACACATTACCAGCTTCAAACACGGGAAGGTTGTTTTTTCTCTGTGTTTCCATTTGCATGTCATTGCACACACAAGTTGCCTACTGACTGTCCACAGCAGCAGATGGAGTGGGGGCATGGAAGTCTTCACATGGCTTATGTGTTTTCAAATCAGATAGAGGCTGGTTTGAGTGAAAGCATATCAAAACAGAACATTTCTCAAGAAACTATAGGTGTGGGTTGTGGTTAACATTGGGGCTTTACAAACCAGTGGTGGGAGCACTGCCATTTTATTCATGATCTTGTTGTTTTCTTGACAGTCTTGCCTGGGGCTCATTTGCCTGCTGTATGGCTTCCTCAGTGACCACAATGAACAGATACACAAAAACTATTCTGGAATTTAAGTATAAACAGAAAAAACTGGAGAGAAGTTTAAAGGCTAAATCCAAGTCTTCCGATCCAGAAAAGGCTTGGACAATGTACATCAACACCATCCACAGCACAACTGGGGACTTGATGCATCACCTGACAGACATTCACAGTCCGACTACTCCTACAACATTTGCAGAATTAAATAATATCCCCATGGCACATTGTGAAGAATATTGCTAAACAATGTGACAGAGGGTTCCCCCCTCTTATTTGCTTCCATTTTTTCTTTTTTTGGAAATAACCAGTGTTTACTTGATGCATTCTTCTGTATGTCAAGGATTGATGTTCTAACTGCAGGACATTTTGATGACTTGCCAAGAGAAAGCCAAGAAGAAAAACCTTCTTCCTTTTCCTTTTCAATTTCCTTTGCTTCTGTCTTGATTGAGAGTAACTTCCAGAAAGCACTAAAGTTCCACTGATTTCAGTGTGGGCTGATTTAAGCACATGCTTAACATTCCCCTTGAAATCATGCTCTAAAATTGTAAGTTTGTACCTAGTGCATTTTGAATGTGTTGTTGTTGTTGTTGTTGTTGTTGTTGTTACTACACAAAGACCAACTTTTGTACTTTTTTGGAATGTAAATGGGGAAATTATTAATGTGATTGTTCATAAGAACAATGAACAGTGAAGCTGAACTCTGCAGAGGGGTTTTCTTTTCCTTTTTTTTTTTTTTTTTGAGACAAACATTTCTATTTTATCCGTTAAGTGGTTGTACCTCTTTGCTTTAAGATGCCTTTAGGGGTTTTTGCATACGCCTCTCTTGTTAGGACTAAGTTTGATAAACTCTGAAAACAGTTTCACCTGGTAAACTCCCATGCACTTTTTAATAACATCCTTTGAGACGCCTGAAAAAGTTCTCAGAGTGAGATCATTAAGGAAACTTCATTTTGCATTCTAACTTCCTGGTGCCAAGCAATCCCATGAGCAGGTAATTATTATCTGACTGGTAAACCTTGCCAACTGGGGTTTATACTTTTTGCTTCAGGCAAAAGTGAAGTAAACAAAAGAAGCAACTCTACATTTTGGAAGATTCAACAGCCCTGTTGTAAGGACAGCATTTCTTGGCCTTGCATGAATAGCCTAGGAGTTTGTGCCAGGTGACTGTGTGACAGCAGCCATCACATGGCAGGTAGGACAAAGATGCCAAACTTTGCCATGTATCTCCAAAGTCTCCTCCTCACAAGATAACATCCACCCAGGAGAAGTTCTTCTGATCTTGGCTACTTACAAGGATGGTCCTTCTATTAGACCAGGGATAGGGAAACCTAGTGCCCTTCTGATGTTGTAGGACACAGGCTTCCACCAGCCCCAGCCAGCCTGGCCAGTGGTCAAGGATAATGAGAACTGGCATCCAACAACATCTGGAGGGCCACATTTTGGACCACCCCTGTATTAAACTAAGGCAACCTGCTTCAGGTAGTAGCAGCTGGGTCATCATTTCAAGGACATCACATTGGCAGTTATTTAAGTAATTATATTTTGCTAATATGTAGAGCACCTTTTGGGCTTTCTTCCTCAAGCACAAAACTATATGCTACCTTCTCTGGACCTGGACCAACAAGTAAGCTCCAGAACGTCACACATGGGAAGGGAGCCTATTTATGCTTAGAAAGTGGTCCACACACTTCACATTTATTCATCTCAGTCATCTCCACAACAGGTCTTTAAGGGAGGCTAGTCTTATCATCCTTATTTTGCTGATGACTTGGCATAACTACGGCTTATACTGGATTTTTGGTTCTTGGCGACAAATAATAAAATTAGATGGGATGTGTACCAGGCAAACTAGTTCCAAAGCTGGTTTATAAAGAAGAGCCCTACCAGGTAATCAGAGATAGGAGTACCATAGCTGATGTTAAAGTTGCTTAGCTGTTGAGAGTGGTGATCTTAGCTGCTGTCCGAGGTCCTAGCAACATGGAGAGTAGCCTTACAACTCTAATAACCCTCTCCCTCAGCTCTTGGCCAGTGACCTTGTGCTAGTCTGTTCACCCCCTTGCTTGCTGGCTATTGAATTCTCTTGCAACCTGAGCAGCAAGGTTGCTTACTTAAGGAAATTGCTGTAGGCAAACAAACAAACTTTCCCCAGAATTTTGTGCATGGAGAGATGTCTAAACATGGTGTTTTTCTGTTATATCTATCATCTATCTATCTATCTATCTATCTATCTATCTATCAGCTATCTATCTATTATCTATCTATCTATCTATCTATCTATCATCTATCATCTATCATCTATCTATCTATCTATCTATCTATCTATCTATCTATCTAATCTATCTATCTATCATCTATCTATCATCTATCTATCTATCTATCTATCTATCTATCATCTATCATCTATCATCTATCATCTATCATCTATCATCTATCATCTATCATCTATCATCTATCTATCATCTATCTATCATCTATCTATTATCTATCTATCTATCTATCTATCTATCTATCTATCTATCTATCTATATCTATCTATCATCTATCTATCTATATCTATCTATCATCTATCTATCTATCTATCTATCTATCTATCTATCTATCATCTATCTATCTATCATCTATCTATCTATCCATCTATCTCTATCATCTATCTATCATCTATCATGTCCATACTATTCGGCAGACAGCTGTAGACCAAAGGTTAATTAGGGGAACATGCTGCATTCTGGTTCTAAGCAAGATGTGTGCATGTGCATATTTAAACCCCTCCCACTCTGTCAAAGCAGTAAGAGTGAGAAGGGTGAGCACAGCATGAGGATGCCTTGATAGTCTATTTTTAACCATGAAGCAAACCCACTCATTATTTAATTCAATATAATTTAATTTAATATAACCTGTTATATAGGCCTTATAGTTTATGCCAAAGTGCTGGTGGAGCCGTTTGGGCACTACTCTCTATATTTTCCAGACGAAAGCACTCGTGGATGTGTAGCAGGGAGCTCCCCTGGCAAGTCATGGCTATACCCAAAATATGGGTTGCAGAAAAAGGCAAAGTGTGGTAGCACGGATAGATCTTGAAAATGACAACAGTGTAGATATTCCCCAGTAGGGAAGTAGTAGTCAATGTGGTGCCTTCCAAGTGATGATGTTGGACTGCAGCAATGGTGGGAGCCGACCATTGGCCAGGCTGGCTGGCTTTCTGGGAGTTGGAGGCCAACATCTGGAAGTCTCCACATTGGCTACCCCTGTTCTGGAGCAAGGCTAGTTGCTAAGATGGCCATGCCTGTCATCCCAGATGGCCCTAGAGAGGGCAAACTTTTAGGACATGAGTGTTAACAAGAAATGAGGCAATGCACCGCTGTGCTGTGTTTCCTTTGAAGCATCTGTTATTCTGCAGCAGATGATGCACTGGCCTGAGCCAATCTGATGGAGTGAAAGCCAGAAGAGACTACTTGATGTCATTGTTTATACATACTTTCCCCACACACTATAAATCTAGTATTGGAAGGCAGGAGGGGGAGAACCATGCCTATTAAATAGCTCATCTCATATTCTTTCTGATTTCTATCTGTTAATTCTTACCCCTGTGAGAACTCCAGTCTAGAGGTTTGGGGAAAGGTCCCCCAAATGATACAGTGTGCCAAGGGAGAACCTAGTGGTGACATCTCATTATTTGTCATGCCCATGGAGATGAGGGGTGGCTAACCTGTAGACTTCAACTGCCATTTGCCCCAGCTAGTCTGGCCAGTGGTCAGGGGTGGTGGAAGCTGTGGACACCAACATCTGGATGTCCACAGGTTCCCTGGTGCAGACACTGCAGCTCATACTAGAGCAGCAAGCCATGGTGTCCTTTTTGTGTGTGTGTTGACAGGTCATGGGAGTAGCATGGCTTCCGCGGAAAGAACAGTTGCCGTTTCAGCTTTTATGGATGGCAGTCTGACATCATATGTGTTTATTTGCAAATAGTAAGTTCTGTTGGGCTTATTCCCAGATGTGTGTCTCTGTGTGTGTTGCCTTTGGCTATAATCCTTAACAGAATGACTTGGGAGCACATCCCATTGAAAGCAGGGTTGCTTAATTCTGACAGTTAAGATCACATTGCAAAAGTCTTCATTTATACACAAGTCTTTATTTTAACCCTAAGAAAATTCCACATTCCAAAAACTGTGCTTCATTATCTCCCCCACCTCTTTATTCGTTTTAACATTCTCAGCACCTTTTTTCAATCAAATGATCTCCAAGGCAGCTTACAACAGGAATACTAACGGATACAAATGTACTTAATTTAGCTCCTTTATTCAACTGCAAAATCTGGGGTTTTGCATAATCTGGAATTTACTACAGTTAAAGGAAAAGAACCCAATAAATGACTGGCAGCAATTTGGGGGGTGGTGGTAGAGGGATCCTCAGAATAAAAAGATCTTACCTTTTGATAGAGCTGGGAGGCACCTCAAGGGTCACTGAGTGCAACCCCTGTAATGCAGGAACTAAACGTCCTGAAACTCTGAACAAACCTATTTTTGCTTTCTGAAGCTACAGCACATACTATGTGATCCCATCATCTCTCTGTGCACCCTGCCCACCCTTACAACCACATGGATTAGAAACTCAGGGTAGTTTTCAAAAAGGGAATTGGGTGGCTCAGCCTGTCATGTATGCCATTCTTCCAGTTTTCAGACACAGAGCCAGTGTGGTGTAGTGGTTAAGAGCGGTAGACTCATAATCTGGTGAACCGGGTTCGCGTCTCCGTTCCTCCACATGCAGCTGCTGGGTGATCTTGGGCTAGTCACACTTCTCTGAAGTCTCTCAGCCCCATTCACCTCACAGAGTGTTTGTTGTGGGGGAGGAAGGGAAAGGAGAATGTTAGCCACTTTGAGACTCCTTCAGGTAGTGATAAAGTGGAATATCAAATCCAAACTCCTCCTCCTCCTCCTCTTCTTCATCATAAAACTGTGCTTCTCAAACTGAATGCATGTGACCCAAAACTCTGTGGGTGTTCTAATACGAACAGCCTACAACTGCAATGCAAGCAAGTATCCCTCCATTCATTTCAAAATCAGGTCATGTGGGGTGGACATTCACATAGGAAAGCGAGCCGCAGTAGCAATGAATGCATCAGAAATGCTGTCCTCGCCTCTGCTGTTTGCCGTAATCACTGAATGGCTGGGATGGCGTTTCTAAAGCAATTTGTACACTTCGTCTCTAGCAGAGAACATTTGCAGATAAGGGCTGAATGTTCTATACCAATGAAACGTATTTTGTGTTTTAATGTATTCAACGGGTTCAATGCAGTGTGAATTGCCTAAGCCAAGCTTTGGGTTTCGCCACCATGGCAAAGTCTTTACGATAGCCACAGCTGGTGTCGCTTTGCTTGTGATGGGTGGGGGAACCTTTTCAGCCCAAGCGCCACATTCCCCAATGGGCCACATTCCAGGGGCCACGTCCCAGGATGGGTGAGGCCAGAGGAAAAAATTGGGCAGTGCAAGGGATGTGACCGTAAGCTACATTCCAGCTTTGCAAATGTGAAAGAGAGAAAGAGAGAGATCTCCATCCAGAGCATAGACATTCAAGCCAAGCAAATAGCACTCAGAGAGGAGGGGCAGTGGAGAGGGGCTGGTTGGGGAGAGGGGGCATGGCTTGGGGAGAGGGACTTTGTGATGCTTTTATTTAAGTTCCTTTTTTGTTGTTTAATGGGAGCAAGCTTTAGGTCTGGTTGCAGGGTTTTTTTTTTCAGGCAACAGCATACAAAAAAAATATTGATTTACAAAATGTCATAAACCTCTGTAGCATTTGTTGTGTATCTTGTACTCAGTCACATTTGGGATGTGTAAATGCAGTCTGTCTATCCCTGGCAGCCCCCCTGTAGATCCCCAGGTGCTAGATTGCTAGACTGATACTAGTCTAAACATGTGAGGCATGCAACAAAGTGTTATATGGTATCCTCACCTCCAACCAGGAGTGCTCTTGTCTTATCTCCCCACTCTCCTGATTTCTGCTGTTCTCTGCACGCCCCCCCCCCTATAATATTATGTGGCTACTGAGTATACTCAGTCACTAGGCTGTGTTTTTGTTTAGTTTCTTTTGTCCCCATAGGTGTTTTTTTAAAGAAATATAGCTATTACTTCTGCAGACCTCAGAGTTTCCCCAAGTACATTGATACTTCCTTCTTGTTCCTCAATAACCCTATTCAGCTCCACTTTTATCAGCACGCTCCACCTGAATTTGATGCCAGAAGGGGTGATATAAAACAAAGATAAATGTGTGTGAGGACCAGAAGGGCTTTCATGGTCAGACAATCCCTGCAGATGCTTTCTTCATCCATTCACCTGCCAGGAGCAAAGAGAATGGAAAACCTCAAAGGTGCACTTCAAATAGTTTATTTAAGGCTGCACACATTTCAGGTTCTTCAGAGGAATGTATAAAGCTGATGTACAATCCATATAGTGAGAACTGCATCATTTTTTTGGAAAAAAAATCCACATCTTTGAAACATGAAAACGACATAAAAGTCAACAGCAAAAGAATAATGTATCAAAGCCTATAAAATGGCACACAGTTATAGCAGAACAATAACATTATTTTAATCTTATTTCCCATTGAAAACACCAATTCTGTCACAAACATAGTAAAATATGTTGTGCTTATCTCCAAGCACATTTTAATGTCATGTCGGTTTTGAAAGAGTTTGTGCATTTTTAGACTTAGGGGACGTGTGATGTGCTAAGCAATGGGGTTGTATATTTGTTTTATCCTTGCCTGCCCTAGAGAAGAATATTGCAACTTGAAATGACTTGCTTAAATTGTTTCAAGCGCAGTGATCTATAGTTTTTGGCTGGCTTTGGTAACCAAAAATGGTGGTCACCTGGTTTCTGCCCCTCCAGCTTGGCCTCTAGAAAGCTTGGCCTTCAGTCATTGTGTAGTCGAGTACACCTCCACCAACACTGGAACTAGTGAGAGGATGAATATCTCCACACGGTTGTCAAGATAATTCCAACCCACCTCTGCCTCTTCAAAACTAGCCATTTGGTCACACTCTCCCGGGAGGTGATAACCCATTCAGACACAATTCCAGCAAGCAAAAAATGTAGAAGCCTGCACTAGAGACTCCCCCTTTATTTCTGACTATTCATTCTCTTTCTTCTTTCCTCATGACCTTCTTGGCCAGATGTTTTGCAAGAGGTATGGCACAGAAAGCCCGTATCAGTAGGGTCTGGTGCTGAGAGACAGGGAGCAGCTAGTAAACTTCGGCCAAGTGTCTCCATAGACATACACAGAACAGGGCCGTTCCTCAAGCAAAAATACTCTAAGCCCACTTTTAGTAAAAGCCTAAGCAGAAAAGATCTGAAGAAGACTTCCCAAGTTCCTCTAACCTATCAATAAAATGTTAAAGCTATATAAGAGGATACTGCTAGAGTGGCTTTGGCTTTTGACTCAGAGTAGAGTTTGTGTTTGTGGGTGCAAGAGAGGCATGAAAATGGAAACCTGTAGTGAGAGTCATGTTGTGGGTGAGAATATTTTCCTACTCAATAGTTTTTTCAAAGCACCCTTCACCTCCTTGTTTCGAAGGCTGTAGATGAGAGGATTCATCATGGGCGTTACCACAGTGTAGAAAACAGACACTGCCTTATCCTGGCCTGTGGCTGAGCTGACAGAACTGGGCCTCATGTAAGCAAAGAGAGCTGTGCCATAGAAAAGGCTCACCACCACAAGATGCGAGGCGCAGGTTGAGGCAGCCCTGCGCCGGCCCTCAGCAGAACGTATCCGCAAAATGGCCACCCCGATGCGGGCATAAGAGGCGGCGATGAGGACGAAGGGCAGGAGGAGCAGGAGGGAGCCAAAGACAAACACAACCACCTCTGCCTCTGTGTAGTCAGCGGACGCCAACTTGATGACAGCAGGCACCTCACAGAAGAACTGGTTGATACGGTTTTGGCCATGGTAAGGCAGCCGCAAAGCGAAGGCATTGACTATCAGGGAGTTGATGAAGCCGCTAGCCCAGGCAGCCCCTGCCGTCCAGCTGCAGAATCGCCAACTCATGATGGAGGTGTAGTGCAATGGGTGGCAGATGGCCACGTAGCGGTCATAGGCCATGATGCCCAACAGCACACACTCTGCCATGCCAAAAACCAGGAAGATGTACATCTGAAAGGCACATCGGGCGAAGGGCATAGCCTTCTGCCTGGAGAGAAGGTGGGCCAACATCTGTGGGACGGTGACTGAGGAGTAGCACAGGTCCAGCAGAGACAAATGGAGAAGGAAGAAGTACATGGGGGTGTGCAGGCGAGGCTCAGTTGCGATCAGCATGACCATCATGCAGTTCCCCACCAGGGTCACCAGGTAAGTGGCCAAGAAGAGAACGAAAAGCGCAGTTTCTGCCTGCACCCCCTCTGCAAGGCCCAGGAGGATAAACTCAGCCACTGAGCTCTGGTTCCACTGCTCCATCCAACATGCCAGCCAGGCGGCACCTGTAGCACTAAGGGAGGGAGGGCGGGTGAATGGAAATGACAAGAGGCTGGCGATATCAATGCTCACAAAGGCAACTGTAGTTTTGTACAATTAAATCTCATTTCACTCTGACAGTATTGCTCTCAATAACTTTAGAGGGCCATCTGTATATTGTTGAATACATTATCTGGTTATTTTTGGAAATGGCAATCATCCAAATAAAGATGCATTTTAATTAAATAGGGAAACATCTTCACATGGGCAATAAAAATCTGGGGATGCTTCAGAAATGCTCTTACGTTCAAATTCCCCTTGGATTTCAGATTTCTTAATTGCCTGGTCTTGTTTCTGAAGTTGGTCCTGTAAGCTTAAATATTATAATTCTTGGGGGACAATAAACAATTCACGTTGTTGTTGTTGTTGTTGTTGTTGTTGTTGTTGTTGTTGTTACAATCTACTACATGTGCATTCTGCTGTATTCTTCTTAAGTATACTCTATACCTCAGCACAGCAGCTTGCAACAGTCTGAATGCTGAAAGAAATTTGCTGAGAGACATTTGGATGAACTCCCACTGAACTGTGAACTGAATGTGAAGCTAACTGGCTCGTTTTGTAAATGGATGAATGTGCCTTTCGGACAAGTTGAACTTGAGCTAGAACATGTTCCCTTTAAAAATGAATTTTCAAGCTCTAGACCATAGCTATGATAGTTATTATTTGGTGATTTACCAATACAGATGAGCACAGAAACAACATTGATGTGATCATACATATAACCCTCCCATTGTGAAAAGCAGGCATTAAGTTTGTAGCAGGGCGTCACTCTGATCAGCAAGAAGGCAGGAGCAAAAGGTTAATGCTCCACTGCCCTATGTAGAGTCCCAGTCCAGCTCAGTGTCACCTTCCCCAGCCTATTTAATTTTTTTTTAAAAAAAAATTGTGCATATCATGTCCAAAGATGTGAATGATTACACATCCACTCAGGTACTTGAGCACTCGGTCATAATGGCCCTCTCTTTAGCCCTTGTGCTATTGTCTGCCTTCATCATAAAATATTTGGCCGCCTTGACCATTAGACCCACTATTGGTTTTGTCTGTTCAATCCATTGGAGCCTGTCTTTGCATGCAAGAGAAGTCCCTAATTCACCGAGGGTTTGAGCCCATCGGCTTCCCTCACCTGGTTTAGCCGGCCAGTTGACGCTGTTTCCAGGGTGTGGCCGCTGCTGCATGCTGACAGCTTCTAGGAGCCACAGGTGAGAGCTGAGTTCAGGGTAGGGACCAAAGGTAGACAAACTACCCCAGAAGCAACAAGACGTGTCCCCCACCAAAGGTACTACCCCTCCTCTAACACTCCATACCCCACAAGTTACCATGTAGATTTTAAGTACATGAGAGGATGGGTGCATATTATATTTAAATAAAATCAGCCCAAGGCTTTCCCAGCAATTTCACCCATTAAGAACGCTTCCTTCCTCTTGGAGTGTGATTGGCTAGAGCAGTAGTTGCTTACAATTCTTTTATGGTAAATCTCCATATTGCACTGACTGAGGGCAAAGGCTACCATTGGGGGAAAGTAGTGAACCAACCTTTCTCCACATCTGGGGGCACTTCATCACCATGAACTTCCTATATTTTTCAAACTACCCCAAAGGGGTCAGGAATGGCACAATGGTAGCTGTTAGGGGGATGTCACTCCTATGGCTCCACAGAAGGAGTTCTCTTCACAGCTTTGCAACCATAAGGCATCTCCCTCTGCCTTGGGTATGCTACCTTTCTGCATGGTCATCCTGTAGCAGAGAAGTCTGTGGACTGGACTGCTTGTGGCTTATTGATTTCTGTCACTACCTGAGTAACAAGGTTGTTTACTTAAGGAAACAGCTGCAGGCCGGCAAAACAACCCCTTCCAGAACCGAAGCTTAGCTGACAGTTTGGCACAGAAGAATGTACATGGAGAGACATCTAAAGGTGTGTCAATGTACTGCAATGTATTGCAAAACCAAATATCGGTGATTTAAAATTTTCATCCAAGAGCATGCAAGTACCTGCAGCTGCACTGTTTGTGGGACAGTTTCTTGCACTAATGGTCAATGGGGGGGATGCACAGTATATTCTGATTTCTGCATGACCTTAATTAAATGCAGTATGTGCATACAGATACATATGTGAGAGAGGTCTAGATGACTGCAATGCTATGACCACATTGGAGTTTGTTGCATTAGTCCCCATAGTTCATCAGTGCTGTTAGCACCATGTGCAGCTTCCCAGGGCACATGGACCAGTGATTTTGCTTGCCCCTTTCTACAGCTTCTCCAGGTCTACAACAGATTTTTTGAGATGGGGTGCACCAAATAGTGAGAAGTATATTTTGAAAGCAGATGCACCATAGCTTCATATAAAGATGTGGTGATATTTGCAACCCTGTTCCTAGTAATTCCTAGAATGGTAAACTAGCTGAGTGTCTTCTCCTTGTCATTATTGCCATGTTCCTATTAACAATCTGGGGGGTGGAGGAACTAAAATTATGCCTGTACATTTCTTCCTTCTGTAGGAGTATACAGGAGTAAAAGCTACTCCTGTTCCAAATTGCCTACCCCTCATTTTTAGGAGGGGGGAGGAAACAGTTGACTGAATTCCCATGAAAAAAGGAATTTTTGACCCATAACCTGCACCACTTTAGCCCCTATCTGTGTATATGTGAAACAGTGGTATAGTTGTGGCCAGAATAATTTCTTTTTAGATGTATTGAAATGAGGATTGTTGAGGTCCCAATCCATCTCATTTGTGGATCTATTGAGTAGCCTTGGCAAGCGAATAGATGTGATCCAAAGTTCTGTGGGTGCTCCAATATGGACATTGCTATACAAGCAGATGCCCCACATTCATCTCAAAGTCAGAGCAGCTGAGATGGAGATTACATATAGAGATATGGGATGAAGATTCACATATGGAGCTGAGCCAACTATGAACAGAGATGCTGTTAATCGCAGCAGAGAATGCCTGATTTCGAACAAGGAACTCTCAGGCAGTCCAGTTCAGTCCAGTCTGACTAGCAGGAACAGAAGGATCTGACCATTTTAGTTCTTTGTTTTTCATTTTGTTGTGCTGCACATTTCTGCTTCAATTTTTGGATTTATTTGTAATCCTCATGAAAATTCTTCAGAATCTTTTTTGCTAATTTTTCCTAATTAGAACCTTTTCGTATGCAGTTTTTACTAATGTACTCATTTTTTGCAAGCATTTTCACTAATGTATGCATTCTATGCACACTTTCCCTTAATATATGCATTTTTGTAAATATTGTTTTCTTGGAAAACTGCATTGCATAATTCAAATAAGGGTGAACTTTGAAGGAAGTCTGTCTTTTGGTTCTCCTATTGCTTTGGAAAATGAGAGTTTGATAGATTGGTCTTTATATGTGAACTGAATTAATCCCCCCACCCCACTCTGCTGATAAGCTTTGTCTGTGACAGTATGTGTGCTGCTTAGGCTAGAAAATGATAGTCCTTTCTATTTCAATAATAGGGTTCCATTTCCCCACTCAAAGTATCTCCCTTCCATTTAATAGATGCAATGGAGCACTGCACACAACTGATCAATTGTAAACTCAACATATGGGCAACTGTACACCCAATATGTGCTCTGCATTTCTCAGGAGTTTAATCCATGCATTTACTTTTAAATTCACCATGTGTACAATTGTTTGCACAAACATCTGTACATGTATACAAACCCCTTGTACCTGTGTGCAGCATAACATGTGAACAGCCCTCACAACTCCCTGGCATCCCTTATTTTTCAAATATTACCAACAAAACCAGTATATACAGAATGAAAGGTGGAACATTAACAGAGCAAAGGGTGTCCTCCATAAACAAAAATAACTGTTGTTTACCTGCAGTTCTGTCACCTTCCGGGTGCACTGCCTTGCTGAAACCAAATGATTTTCCTGTCAAAGAAGTTTAATCTGCCGTGCATTAAAAGCGAATGGAGTGGCAAAGGCTTCCATGGAGCAGGGAGTCTCCCAATGTCAGGCGGAGCCTGTTAAAAGCTAAGGTGCTAGGCAAGAGGTCCCAAAGCCCAGTGAACGGAAGGGCTGACACATCTCTTGGGAGCCATAGACACAAACAACTTCTGATTTTTGTCCTGCTGGAGGCAACGAAAGCTAAAGAGGGATTTGCATCTGATTTGAACTCAATAACTGGAAAGTTTGATTGGTGTATACGGACTTTGGGACTGTGGTGCAGGTGCTTATGAAAACATGTGCAGAACTATTGTGAGCTATTCCCATTTCCTGGAGATGTATATAGTGGGAAAGAGAGACTGCTGCTGCTGCTGGCGTCTAACAGTTTCCCTGATGGAATCATTCCGCACGACTTCTGGAGAAGGGTTCCACTCCACTGTTTTGTCGTAACCTCCTTTCATGTTGATGCACACAAATGGTGGGACTGTTTGCTTGCAGACAACTTGCGAGCACAAAAATAAGCAATTTAAAGCAAATCAGTTAAGTAACCAATTAAGTAACCAACAAATGGGGAAAAGTTTAATGAGTCAAACATGTAGAATCAGCTGCCAACCCTGCCACTCAAAACACCAAGACAAGCCGGAGCACCATGCTGTCACTAATGCACATAAAAATAGTTTTCACCTGGAACCTAGATGATAATAGTGCAGGTGTCAAAGAGGCATATCTGGGGAGGGTGTTACAAGGATGGAGTCCACCCCAGAAAAAAGCCCTTTCCTTAGTTGTTGCCATCCTAGTCTCTGAAGGTGAGGTTCCTTGGGCAGGTTCTAAGAAGTTTTAAGAATTTATTGTAGTAAATTTCTATCCTGTCTTTCTTCCACAATAGAACTCTGGGCAGTGCATATGGGTTTTCTGGGTGATCTTCCCTCCAGGCATCAACCATAGATAACTACTCCAGGAACAAACTAAAAGCTGTTTCAGGACTGGTGATGTGCATTTGTTGTGGTGGCTCCCTTTTAGCAACCTGGCTGCTGAATTAGTTGAAGGTTTTGAATGATCTTCAATGACAGTCTCACATATAATGTGTTACGCAGTCCCTGGAAGCAAAGCATGGAAGTAACAGAAATGACAAGTAATCTCTCCCCCCCTCCCTTTATCTGGCTCATCCTTATCAATACAAAAGGCAGATGCTCAAGTGTCATTGATTTTAAAAATTCTTCTAAGGCTGCACACACACCAGACCTTTAAAGTAAGGTTACCAGATTTTTTTCAAAGAATCTGGGGACACTTTTGAGAGAGAGAGAGAGAGAGAGAGAGAGAGAGAGAAAGGTTATTTTAAAAAGGTTATATATATATATATATATTTTAAAAGGTAAGAAGTAATATCTTCTCTTCTGTGGCCTCCTCTGTCATGCGGCCTTCCTCTGGGACCTGGCCTGCTCTCTTGGAGCGCTAGCCACTGTGGAGTATGCTCAGGTCAGGCCTAGGCTCGGCCACGTGTCCTTGCTCTCCCGATGCTCTCCTATCTCTCCTCCTCAGCGGCAGCGCGGCAAGGTCGAGGCTCCCCTCTTTTTTCTCCTTCCTCTTTCTCTCTCTTCCTTCTCCTTCTCCTCTCCTCCTTATCCCTGCATCAGCTCCGGGGTTTTCCTGGCCCCGGAGCACCGCTGGGTAGTCGGCCGTGTGGTCAGGCACTCTAATCGCTCCTGGCTCGATTTGGGTTGGGGGGGTCCCAGCAATTCCCCCATTTGATGTGCCGGGCATCCCCGGTTCCCCTCGGCAGTGGCAGTGGCAGCGGCAGCGGCAGTCTCAGCAGCCCGGACGACCAGCCTGGTAGTGCAGTTGGCTCTGGCTGGCTTCAAGAGCTGCTCCCCACCATGGCGCCCGCCTTTTTGCCTCGCCAGAAGTCCCCATATGATGTGTCTTGTGCCGTTGAACCAATCACGCAACATTCATTCCCTACTAATAAATCTACAACACTTAAAATATAAATCCGGGGACATTAAATGAAATCCGGGGACATTCCTGGGATGGATTTTGTCCGGGGACAGATTTGTGAATCCGGGGACTGTCCTCGGGAAACGGGGACATCTGGTAACCATACTTTAAAGTGCATTCACAGCACACACACCCACACACCAAAAATTCTGGAAAACAGCCCTGCTTATAAGAATAAAGCACATGCAGAGTAGCTGGTAAATTGTAACTGAAATCATACTGGTATTTTTAAAAGAAACAATCTTATCACATATAGAAATGCTATTGACCATTTAGACTGGATTTCCATCACTAAGGCTGCAATCCTGTATCCACACTTATCTGAGAATCATGTTCAATTTATTGAGACTTCTGAGCAGAGCTGCAAGGGTTGCTCTCTTAGTGATTGCAGAAGTTGTTGCACATTGAAAAAAAGAAACAGATTATTTCAGTCTTGTAACATCTAGAGCCTTTTCGGAGCAAAGTGAGCTGTTACCTACATTTCCCCATAAAAATAAAGAAATGAGCAATGTCTCTTTATCTCTGAGTTTGTCCACTCTTGCAGGCAGTAGAAGGACTTTGAAGCCATGTGAAACTAAATAGGTCAGGTATGTGGCTGGGGCCATGGATACTATATTTACTTTTTAAAACTCTGTCATGCAGCTGAGCTCTATACATAGCTGCCTTTGCTCAAGGCAAAAGGCTTCGGCGGATGGAGTGCTTTTTCCTTTCCAAAAATGCCTATGAGTTTAATTAAACTTCAAGTATAAACCAGCTGGCGGGAGATACCACCTTATCAACTTGTTGACGGCTTGCAATTCCAAGTAAGTTATTGTCTTTATTACAGAACTTCTGTTGGATGTTAAATCAGCACTATTTCCTCAGAAGCTTTGCTTTAGTCTCTTTCCTTTCAATAAGAAATATGTCACAATTCATCCCCCCCCCCTTTTTTTCTTTTTCTTCTTGCATCAGGGAAATAGAATTGACTGTTGCATACATTGGTGTGGAACAGCACTGCCCACAAATCTGTCCATAATATCTAACAGTCAGTAAAGAAATGAACCCCCAAACAATTCTTAATGGGTTTTGTCATATTATGTTTGATTTTGCAATTGGGTGGAGTTATTTAAAAGCAGAAAATTGCTTTGTGTACACTTTGGTAAATCTCTCTGTGCATTGATAGATGCTGAATAAATAATATTATAATTCAAATAATGGCTGGGAACACCTTACATGCTACAGGTTCTGCTTGATTGCATTTTGTTAATGGAGGGGGACCTTTGGTCATGTTTGCTGTAAAAGATATTGACAATCTCCTCTGTTGCCTAAATTTGTGCTCCTTTCTGCCAGGTGAAGATGGGTGTCCTAGCGGTGCTAATTCTCCCACTGCTGGTGGTTGGAATCAGCGGGATTGTATATATTTATCGGACAGTTACTCATCTGATGTCAAAATCTGCCGTGCGGAGTAAAGTCGTAGTGATCACTGATGCTCTCTCCGGTGTGGGCAAGGGTAAGCAGGTGCAGCAAATGACTAATAGCCTGTTGTGTCACACACACACGTTAATAGAAATCTGGGTTGCTGTGATTGCATTGTGCCATCCAGTTCTCTGGCACGTGCACCTTGAGGAACATTCAGAATCTTAAAGAATCCAGCTGCCATTAAAAAGAAACATAATTTCTAGACCTTTTGGTTGTCCATGAAAGCTTGAAAATATGGCGAGCAATTGGCTCAGAAACCAATTGGACAAGAGTCAGGGCTTCAGTACTGCGAGAGACATAAAATCTATGTGTATTTGAGCAGAATGGAACCTCTCAGTGGTGATATTAATGGAGGGAATTTTTCAAATGGCCCAGTTCATTCCCATCATGGATGCTTTAGCTGAGATTCCTGCATTGTTTGACTAGATGACTCTTAGGGTACCTTCCAACTCTACAATTCTATGATTCTATTATTCTATGATCCACCTGTGTCCACATTCTTTCCGAAACTGCCTGATAAATTTTCTGTTGTCTTAGAAACGGAGTACCCTGTGGCCTTTGCATTCTTTCCCCTCAACTGCACCCTGACCTGAAACAAATTCAAAATTCTTCAGAAATCAAAACGTTGCAATTGAACCAATTTAGTAAAGCTAAGTAAGATAGCTAATTTTGTTACTGTTTGCATTCTACTAACCCTTGTGTGGTGTGGAGCAGGGCAAAAAAGTGTATAAACAAATTATAGGTATGGATAGGTAAATTAACCACCACACCCCTTGTGCCTAATTGGTTCTGCAACAGAAACTGGGTCTTTTGTCCTTGCAAAACTTAGGTTTGCTTTTGGTGCCGACTTCTGGAATCCCAGTTGATGGCTTCATATACACCAAAATGAATTAGCAATAAAAGCAATGCTCTGTATTTATTTAGAGAATCAATGTCCGTATAGCATTCTCATCATAATACTAGAGAAATGTGGGCTAGGAAGAATGACAGTCAGGTGGATCCAGAATGAGTTGAAAAGCTGCTTTCCTACAAACACTAAGTCTTAGATGAAATAAATGGGTCTATTTATAGCCGGGTGGCTGTGCTGTTGCAGTGAGATCTAATTGCACATACAGTACAGTAACTATCAGGTGGCAGCAGGGCGGTATAAATAGATTATTTCTATAATCCATAAGTTATGCACCAGTGCTGAGCTTTAAGGTTTGAGACCAGTAAGAAGGCATGCAGAAGGCTCTCTTGAAGTGAAATTGCTTACAGGCTTTGGGGCGCTAAAGCCTTGAGCAGGCAGCCACCGCAGCAGCCATCCAGTTAACGGATGGGCTCATAGCAAAAGAAGGTATCAGAGGGCTGGAAAGTGATCCATTTCAGCTGCATGGGGTTCTCTGATCGGCTCGTTGCTCTGCTGCCTGCCAGGCTGTGGAAACAGGATATGTCAGTTGAGAAATCATATGGGGCTCATATGCACCATTTGGCAGATGCACTTGGGGAAGTTCACAAAGATGTTGCTGGAGTCTGGACTCTTAACTCCCATCATCTCTGACCATTAGTCATGTTAGAGGGGCAACTCAGCTCTATCTGGAAGGCCACAGCTTCTTGGTCCCTGTTTAAGACGGTGCATAGGTGAGTTCTCTCACCTGACAGTTTGTTCCAGAGCATGCACCCAGCGTGTCCATTTCTGTCTGACATTAACAGCTTCCATTGCAGTGGGAGGTGGAGGGTTTGCTAATTGAAACATCATGATTTTCTTACATCTTCAGAACAACTTCACAACCGGTGAGACTGCATTGGCTGACCAGTTCGTTTCTATAAGAAAACTTGGGTGCATTTATTTGTTTGCACAGTTTATGGGTTTCAGACAATATACAATGGTGCAATATACAATATAAAAAGGTAAAGGTACCCCTGCCCGTACGGGCCAGTCTTGACAGACTCTGGGGTTGTGCGCCCATCTCACTTAAGAGGCCAGGGGCCAGCGTTGTCCGGAGACACTTCCGGGTCACGTGGCCAGCATGACATCGCTGCTCTGGCTAGCCAGAGCTGCACACGGAAACGCCGTTTACCTTCCCGCTAGAAAGCGGTCCCTATTTATCTACTTGCACCCAGGGGTGCTTTCGAACTGTTAGGTTGGCAGGCGCTGGGACTGAGCAACGGGAGCGCACCCCGCCGCGGGGATTTGAACCGCCGACCTTTCAATCGGCAAGCCCTAGGTGCTGAGGCTTTTACCCACAGCGCCACCCGCGTCCCCAATGGTGCAATTTCTCAGCTCTCTGAAGACCCAGAATTTAAAATATAACCAATGCCCTGTGTATGTGTGTGCTGCAGTGTTAAGAGAACATCTCCCCATTGTTTATTTCAAATTAACAAGAATACAGGTACATGCTTTATATATGCTTTAAGCCAAGCAT
Organism: Podarcis muralis; assembly: GCF_964188315.1. NCBI lineage: Eukaryota > Metazoa > Chordata > Lepidosauria > Squamata > Lacertidae > Podarcis > Podarcis muralis. Next base: position 37,912,902 of record NC_135656.1, on the reverse strand, counting down.
AGGCAAACTTGGCCTGCCAGATGTTTTGGGATTACAACTCCCTATATCCCTAGCTAACAGGACCAGTTTGCCTATGCCTGCTTTGAGCCACCCAGAGTGGCTGGGGAAACCCAGCCAGGTGGCCAGGGTATAAATAATAAAATCATCATCATCATCTAACCTGCATTATTCACTGGTTTATCTTTCAGAATGCTCACGAGTATTTCACACAGGTGGAGCAAGGCTAGTTCTGTGTGGTAAACACCTGGACAAGTTAGAAGCTCTCTATGATGCTTTAAACAGTGTGGCTGATCCTAGAGCAGTAAGTACCCTGTAAGGGACTGTGTAACGACAGCAGGATTTTTCCCTATGAAACAAGAGAAACAGAAGATATAAGCTTGTACCTTTTCCTCATTACTTTTGAATTAGGCTTTGCTGTCTGCTATGCAGGGCCAGGGTGGTGGATTAGCTTCTGGTAAAAGCAACTGTGCAGCAAAAATGGCTACACCTAGCAGGAAGTTGGGGGATCTAGCTCACTTTGAGATGACACATGTAATTCCCATTAAGAATCTGATTAATGAAGACTTGTAGATGAGAAGAAGAGATATTAAGGTCAACAAGGCAAACCCACCACACTGAAGGTAGCAGCGAGCCTACCCCGTCCCCCCAAATAAAACCCATATGTAAACAAATAGATTTAAATAGAGCTTCTTACCTTCTAGGTCATACGGTGGGCCATAAGCAGAAAGCATGCATGAGATCAAAGGTGCAACTAGAAAAGGATTAGCTTCAGTTGAATGTTTGGTGGTTGAAGCCTGTTGATGTACTATACATGATGGAGCAGAGGGTTAAGCAATATTTGGTATGGCTATCACATTGCAATTGAAAATAAGTTTTCTATGACAACAGTGTACATATGTTCTCCCCCACTCTCTTCTGAAATGGGCCCATTTTGACCATGCAAATAATCCCAATCATCTCTGGGTATCAGCTCAGGTGAATATACTGTACAAAGTGCCTACTGGACAATCAGTCAGTAGCAATACCAACAACCTCTGAAATGGATTAAGCTCCACTTTTAATAAATTGCTACTGATTATATTCATAATTCCTTGACTCATTCAGTAGCATCCACAGGAGTGAATCCCTAAGTTTGGGGGTCAGTTTCCACAGCAATAATCCCCAGTTTGCTTTGCATTCATATCATCTGGTGAACTCTAGTTCTTCTGTTGTGATGCTGCTATCTGTTTCCCTAAATGATCCGTGAACTAATCCTACCATCTAAAGCTTATGGAAGTTGTCCCATATTTCTATATTTTAAAAATGCCCTTCAAGAAAGGGCAATAACAATCATTTGCTTCTTTTCAGACATTTACGCCAAAGCTTGTCCTTCTCGATCTGTCTGATGTAAACTGCATCCAAGATGTAGCTAAAGAAATCCTGGATTGCTACGGATGTGTGGATATACTTATCAACAATGCTAGCACAAAGGTGAAGGGAACAGTGCAGAACATATCACTGGAAATTGACAAAAAGGTTATGGATGCCAACTATTTTGGGCCTATAACGCTCACCAAAGGTATTTGGAACTGTGCCTCCTTACAACCCTTGTATCTCCCTGTAGAGTTGGGGCAGGTGGGGCACACTTTTGAAGCATTTCTCTTCTTGGAGAGGCTGATCACACTCATGACATCTCCACATTACAAACTTGCATCAGTTTTGTGCTGCCTTCAAAGAATCCAGGAACTTGATGATACTGTGGAATATTATCTGTTCAAGAGCTTTAGCCTCCTTGCAACTCTACCATTCCCAAGATTCCCAGGGGGAAGCTAATGATATCTGTAGTGCAATATAACCTTAATGTCTAATAACTCCCACTACTACTCCTGGACATGATCTGACCAAATGTAAGCACATATAATCCCATTCATGCACATGTATTTATCTCCTGCTGAAATGCTTAATATTTCCTGTACTCATTCATACTAAGCTGTCTTAACAGTTACAACAGTCCGCTACCCACTGTATAGACACAACTGCAGCTAACACGATCATCCCAGTAGATGAATAAGGTTGCATGGCCATCTTTTCAACTAGCAGAAACTGATGCAGAGCACAATGACATCTGAGTTTGATGTTGGTGACTACTAGTTCTCCATATATGGGCTCACTTGTGGAATGATGATGTTGACTACAGTTCCCATTGTACAGTGCCACACTAGCTGGGGCTGATGGGATCTGGGGTCCAACAATACTGGGAGGGCACCATGTTGGCTACCTGCACAGTAGGGCATGGAAACTAGGTGGCTGCACCTTAGTTGTGCGGCTTAAGAGTTTATTTTTTTTAAGAGATTGGGAATGAGCAGTAGGAATTTTCTCTTTCAATATTGGCTGCCAGTAGTAGGAACTGTTCATGGTGTTGGGATATCGTTCTTTGAACTTGTTTTTCACTGATTCATATAGCCTTAACTATTACACAGGCAGGGAAAAGAAATGTTGGAGATGTGTTTAGATAAGGATCACTGCCCTGGTAATTGCATGTCTCTAAAATCATTCATTTTCTGCCGTCTTTTCACCCTTGCAGCACTTATTCCCAACATGATCTCCAGAAGAACTGGGCAAGTTGTGCTAGTCAATAACATCCAGGGGAAAGTAGGAGTGCCTTTTCGGGGAGCCTGTAAGTTTACAGATTGAGAAAATAACCATTTGTTGCAATGGTGCTGAAGCACTGCCCTGTGGGCCTGATCCAGCAAGTTGAGCCTTTCCAAGTGGCCCATCAGTTCCCAACCTAATTTTCTGGTGGCGGCAGCAGCACTGTTTGTGGGGGAGGAATAAGTTCAGAACACCAGCAGAGACTGAACAGTTTTAATCCTCATCTAGACAGAGATATTACAAGCTCTCTGTCCAGTGTGGCCAGTGTGATGTAGTGGTTAAGAGCGGTAGTCTCATAATCTGGGGAACCGGGTTCACGTCTCCGCTCCTCCACCTGAAGCTGCTGGGTGACCTTGGGCTAGTCACACTTCTCTGAAGTCTCTCAGCCCCACTCACCTCACAGAGTGTTTGTTGTGGGGGAGGAAGGGAAAGGAGAATGTTAGCCGCTTTGAGACTCCTTAAAGGGAGTGAAAGGCGGGATATCAAATCCAAAACTCTTCTTCTTCTTCAGCCCAGTACCATGATGAAGAATCAAATTACCCACTCTTTGCTCATCAGATAATTGATCTGATGAACAGAAAGGGGCAATTTTAAGAGAGGTTTCGAGCTCTCCACGCAGCCCAGCTCTGTGCAACTTGCTCATTGACCACACATCAGTTCAATCAACTGATGAACAGGGATTTTAATTCTTATTGCATGGACTGTTAAATATGTTACTATCGTTTTTAACCCATTGAGAAAAAGCTTTTAACCCATTGAGAAAAAGCAGGTGTCAAATCTGCCCAGTGCCATTCCATTTCTCCATATTTTTCAGAAGTAAGAAACTGACGTGAGGATCCCACCCATAAGCCCAATGACAACTCTGAGTATTTCAGCAAAAACTGTCCTTTCAGTCAACACAATTTGCTTCTTCTTTGGGTTTCTGGAAGAGTTGAAAAGCCAACATTTAAAATAAAAGGCTCACTATGAAACTGGATCTTGCTATTATTTGGTGCTGAAATGATCAGGAACTGGGTTTCTAGGAACCCAAGTTTCCATATATTAGAACTGAGAGGCTAATATACTGTGGGGAGCAGGGTTTATTTGTTTATTATATGAGGTCATCTCTTTTTTTCCCTTCTAGACGCTGCTTCCAAGCATGCTGCTCTGGGCTTCTTTGATTGCCTGAGGGCAGAACTGCAGGAATTTGGTGTTTGCGTCAGTACTGTGACTCCAAGTTTCATACGTGCATCCCATGTTCAACCACAGGCTAGCAACTGGGAAGCCTCCGTGTGGAAATGTAAGATTAACTTAAGTTGGGGTGGGGATGGGGGAGCTGGAATGAAAGGTGGAAGAAGAGAAGAGTGGAGCAGGCTGGTGTGGTGGGAACCTGGAATGAGATGCAATATGAATTGCATACTAGTAGTGGGTGTAATGGGGCATGGAGGGAGTTTAGACAAATTTAGGGGAATACATATATATATCCACATTTCAGCAAAGGGGACTGAGGCATGCATCTTCTTGCTGTCAACATTTTTTAAACGCTCGCTTTCTAGGATCAGCAAGAGATTGAGGAGGAGGAGGAGGAGGAGGAGGAGGAGGAGGAGTATTCCAGTAGGAGTCTTGAACTGGTTTAAGTATTCTGTATCATCTAACTCTGATGTGACAGTGGTATGAGATGGTTTGTGGTTTGCATCTAGGAAATCATTTCTGAGCCCACCTACCAGGTGCTTACGGGATGTGCTGGCCCTGATCTGAAATAATAGGTAAATAATTTCAGAGCAGGGTCAGTGTGTCTCGTTTTACCACTTGAAGAGAAACATTGTTTCCCTCTTTCAGTCTTTTTCAGAAAACTGGCCAATGGTGTCCACCCTGTGGAGGTAGCGGATGAAATTCTCCGGACAGTGAGCAGGAAGAAGCAAGAGGTGTTCATGGCAAATCCCATTGCAAAGGCAGCTGTTTACATTCGCACGTTCTTCCCAGAGTTGTTTTTTGCTGTTGTGGCTGCTGGAGTGAAAGACAAACAGAAAATAGAAGATGAAAAATGATTTGTATCCTGCTCATCTAAGTTGGCCGTAGGGTTGCCAGAAGCTCTCTATTATATGGGCTGATCCATTGGGAAGCTAAAAGCAGGGATGTTCGCAGAAGATCATACAACTCAAAAATGAAACAATGAAATGTTTCTGGTTTGAGGATTTGGAGGCAGTGGAGTTGGGAATGGTAGTCTTTTCAACTACTATTAAAGGTGCACTCCCGGGCTTTGGAACTACAATCCCCAGGGTGCTTTGTGAGCCTTCAGAAACACCTGTGCTTTGTCTCCTGGGAATTGCAGTTACACAAGAAAGTTAATAAAATGGAGGAAGAAGCTATGCTCTGCATGTTGGCTCTTGTAGTCAGAGAGGAGTGGTGGAAGTAGGGAGACCTAAATAGACACAGACAAAGAAAATGAGGAGGTTCAGGCACCAGGGATAACTGGAGAAATAGTTGGGGTGAGTTTATGTGTTTGTTAACAAAGTGTTGAGCTGGTAGGAAGCAAACTTGATTTAGTGAAGAGGAAATCCTCGGGAAGCAAAAGTGAAGTGCCTTGCCAATATTTGAACAAGAATTATCCCTCTTCCGTTTACCTTTCCGCTGGAGTGGTACCTATTTATCTACTTGCACTTTGACGTGCTTTTGGACTGCTAGGTTGGCAGGAGCAGGGACCGAGCAATGGGAGCTCACCCCGTCACGGGGATTCAAACCACCAGCCTTCTGATTGGCAAGTCCTAGGCTCAGTGGTTTAACCCACAGTGCCACCCACGTACCACGGCATTTCCGTGTGCTGCTCTGGTTCGCCAGAAGCGGCTTAGGCATGCTGGCCACACGACACGGAAGCTGTATGCCAGCTCCCTCAGCCAATAAAGCGAGATGAGCGCCGCAACCCCAGAGTCGGTCACGCCTGGACCTAATGGTCAGGGGTCCCTTTACCTTTACTGTGGTGGGATGATGAGCTGCTTGTGCGTAAAATGCAAGTCCCTCAGAGTTTGATCAGGTTTTCAAACCTCTGCCTGTGACGGAGCCCCTCCGGCATGGCTGCGTCAATCGCTAGTAGTATCCGAAAGTGGTTGCTTTCGGAAACGTTTCCAACATAAAAGCTCTTTCACGGAAACACGTCTTCTGGACTCTCTGCGTGACAGTTTCCGGCGAGGCGTGGGTGTCCCTATAGGAGGTCCTGAGACCTCTCCACTGTTTTCGCTGGAAACGTCTCTGAGCCACCCCTCCGACTCACTTTCCCTGGAAGTTCCTGCTCGCCCCCTACTGGTTCCCTCTTCAGCTGCTCCGTCTCTTTCAACCTGAGGGAGCCTTTGCACCTCCTGTCCTTCCGATGGCAGTTCCCTGACATCCACCTCCCCTCCAGGGCCCCCTTCACCCCCTCCCGTCTCCTCCCCTCCGGGCTGGGAGGAAGTAAAACCCCTGAAAGAACCTTCCTCATCGTCCGAAGTTTCGAACACTTCCCTCCACCTGCTACTGTCCCTCGTCTCTCGATACTCCTCGTCTTCGGAGTCTATTCCCTCTTCCAACTCCGACTCCGTGAATCCTTCCATTTCCTGTTCCTCGTCGGTGGTGCCGAAGTACTCCCTCCTAAACCTTTCTACCGGCTGTGGTTTCCTAGGGAATCTTTGGTGGAACGTTTCTGTTAAAACCTCGTCATTGACCTCCCCTGCAGTCACCCAGGTGTTTTCTGACTCCGGTTCCCCTTCCCACGCCACCAAATACTCTACCTGATTTCCCTTCCACCTGGAATCGAGGATTTCCGCTACATGGTTGCTGCGTTCCCTCTCTTCCAAGGCTGGTCCCCTGACGTGCTCCCCTTCACGTCCCCCCCTGTATGGTGACAGTAACGACCTGTGGAACACTGGGTGCAATTTCATGTGGTTGGGTAACCGGAGTTTGAAAGCCACCGGGTTGACCTGCTGAATGACCTCAAAGGGTCCCAATCTTCTGGGCCTCAATTTCTTACAACCCCCTTTGAACGGCAACCCTTGGGTTGACAGCCACACTTGATCCCCCACCCTTATGGTTTCACCTTCCCTTCTGTTCTTGTCTGCCTGCTTCTTATATTGTGCCTTGGCCCTTTCTAAGTTGAGCTGGAGCTGATGATGGATCGCTTCCATCTCTTCTACAAAATGTTCAGCCGCTGGAACGCTCCATCTCTCCCCTCCCTCCCCTGGAAATGCCCTGGGGTGACACCCGTAATTAGCCAAAAAGGGGCTCATCCCTGTGGACACATTCTCCGCATTATTGTAGGCAAATTCTGCCAGCGCCAACTTTTCGACCCAATCGTTCTCTCTGTCATTGACATAACACCTCAGATATTGTTGAAGAATGCCATTTGCTCTTTCCGCCTGCCCGTTGGTTTCAGGGTGCCGGGCCGTTGAAAAATTGACTTCCACGTGCAGCAAGCTCATGAGCTTCCTCCAGAACCTGGAAGTAAATTGTTTGCCGCGGTCTGAGATCACCCTCAAGGGAGCCCCGTGCAACCTAAAGATGTGTTCTACAAACAACTTCGCTGTTTCTTCCGCTGTGACTGCATGTGAGCATGCTACAAAGTGGCACATCTTTGTTAACAGGTCTACTACTACCATGATGGCTGTTTTCCCCTTGGACTTCGGCAGATCCGTCATAAAATCTATTGATACCGCTTCCCAAGGCCGTTCTGGTGTGGGTAATGGTTCTAATAACCCTGCCGGCGCCCGTCTTTCCCCTTTGGCTCGCTGACATTGGTCACACCCTCTTACATACTCCCTTACATCTTCCCTCACCTTGGGCCACCAGAATTCCCTGGTAACCAACCACATGGTCTTGTGTTGCCCAAAATGTCCCGCCGTGGGGCTATCGTGCAACTGCTTGAGTACTCTCCCCCTCAATTCACCTTCGGGTATATACAGTGCCCCTTTGTAATACAATGCCCCATTTCTTTCCTCAAAACCTTCGGGGCTCTCGCCCTCCCCCCTGAGTCCTCTGAGCTTATCCTGGGCATATTCATCATTTTCCGTTTCCTCTACCAGTTCTCGTTGCCCCACCAGCGCCGCCCCACACACCCAGCGGTCCTCAGGGATGACATGTCTCTCTTCAATCGCCCCCTCCCCCTCCCAATACTCTGGTTTGCGGGAGAGAGCGTCCGCCCTGACGTTTTCTGGACCTGGCACATAACAAATTTCAAAGTTGAATTTAGAGAATTCCTGTGCCCATCTCACTTGTCGTTGGTTGAGCACTCGAGCTGTTCTCCAATACTCTAAATTCTTGTGGTCGGTGCACACTTGCACCTTGTGTTGTGCCCCAATTAATAAATGTCTCCACCTCCGGAACGCTTCGTGAATGGCAAGTAGTTCCCTGTCATACACCGTGTAGTTCCTCTCGGATTTATTCAGCTTCCGCGAGAAGAAGGCACACGGTCTCCACTCTGACATACTCCTCCCCGGTTGAAGAAGTACCGCCCCTACCGCCCGGTCGGACGCATCGGTTTCCACTCTCATGGGTTTTCGTAAATCCACATGCAGAAGTTGTTCTTCCGAGGCGAAAGCCCTTTTCAGTTCTTCAAATGCTCGCTCCGCCTCCGCCGTCCAAACAAATTTCTTCTTGCTGCTGAGGCAGTCGGTGATGGGCGCCGTCAAGTGGGCAAAGTTCTTGATGAACTTCCGATAAAAGTTCCCAAACCCCAAGAATCTTTGCACATCCTTCTTGGTCTTCGGTGTCTTCCATTCCAGTACCGCTTGGACCTTGCCTGGATCCATGGCCAATCCCTTGTCTGACAAGCGGTACCCCAGGAATTCCACCTCCTTGGTATGAAACTGGCACTTCTCCAGTTTCACCCACAGCTGGTTGGCTTGCAGCCTGCCCAACACTTCTCGAACGTCCCTCACATGCTGCTCCTCATCCTCCGAATACACCAACACGTCGTCTAAAAAGGCCACACAGTTCTTGTAGAGCAAAGGCCCCAGAACGTGGTTAATAAACGCTTGAAAGCACGCGGAGCCTCCTTGTAGACCGAAGGGCATAACGAGGTATTCAAAGGCTCCCAAAGGGGTGAACATGGTGGTCTTCCATTCATCTCCCTTCCTTATGCGTATCAGATTGTACGCCCCCCGCAGGTCCAGCTTTGTAAAAATCTTTCCCTTCCTTACCCTGGTCAAAATGTCATCAATTCGGGGCATAGGGAAAGCCAGGGGTTCCGACACTGCATTCAAGGCCCTGAAGTCACACACAAGTCTCGGCTTATCTGTGTTTTTTTTGTCCACAAAAAACACTGGGCTGCCCCCCACCGCTCGGGACTCTCTGATGAAACCTCGCTTCAGGTTTTTGTCAATGAACTCCCTCAGCTCCTGCATCTCCCTGTCGGACATGGCGTACAGCTTGCCCACTGGGAGTTGGGCCCCAGGGAGTAGGTTGATTTGACAGTCAAAGGGTCTATGCGGCGGCAGTTTGTCTGCTTCCCTTTCGCTGAATACGTTGCTCAGATCTGCGTATTGCGGGGGCACCTTCCCTCTGCCCATTACTTCCATCCCGGCTAGGGTGACTCTGTCTCCGCCCTGAACCCTCCCCTGCTTGCAGTGTTCTAGGCAATGCGCTGACCCAAAGGAGACCACCCTCTGATGCCAGCCCACTAGCGGATCGTGTAGCGCCAGCCAGCTCATCCCCAAAATGATGGGAGCTCCTCCCAAGGTGGCCACATTAAACGCTATCCGTTCGGTGTGCCTTGCCACCCTCATTATCATCGGGACAGTCTGTTGGCTAACTTCTCCTCCCAACAGCTCTCTGCCATCAATCGTGGTCACCTGCAAGGGATTACTTAAAGGGATGGTCTGTATCTGGTGCTCAGCTGCAAACTCCTTACTCATAAAATTACAGGAGCTGCCTGAATCCAAAAGCGCCTTGACCTGTAGGGGGTGTCCATTTGGCAGCTCTAGTGACACTTCTATCACTAAAGCAGGTCTGGGTGGTTCTGGCGTGGGCACTTTCACTGCTCTTTGGCCTGGCTGCTGTGCCCCGACGGTGGCAGCCAGGCGTTGGCTTTTACTTGCTCCTTGTTTTCCTCCTCCCTTTCCCCCACAGCTCCTGCCATCCCTTGCCATTCCTTTCTTTGTGGGCAGACTCTGGCAAAGTGCCCTGGCTGTTGGCAGAGATAACATTTCTTGGCGCTCTTTCCCTCCTTCTTCCGCCCTTCACTGGGATTTGAAACTGCGCGCGCCCGCGCTGTTCCAACTTCCATCGGCTCTGCCGGCGGGAAAGGTGGCTCTGGAATGTCCGGAATGCGCAGTTCCCTCCAACGTTCTCCTTTCCCTTTTCTGCATCCTGAGCCCTCCTCTCCTCAAGCCTCGCCGTTTGCATGGCCAGCTGGATCTCCAACGCCCTGTACCTTTCTTCCAGGCTTGGACCTCCTCCAGCTGCTCCTGCTCCTCCGGTTCCGGCTGGGTCGCTCATGATGCCGCTGCTTGCACAAGCTGGCTTTCAGGGACTTTCGGATTGCTGTGGTGGGATGATGAGCTGCTTGTGCGTAAAATGCAAGTCCCTCAGAGTTTGATCAGGTTTTCAAACCTCTGCCTGTGACGGAGCCCCTCCGGCATGGCTGCGTCAATCGCTAGTAGTATCCGAAAGTGGTTGCTTTCGGAAACGTTTCCAACATAAAAGCTCTTTCACGGAAACACGTCTTCTGGACTCTCTGCGTGACAGTTTCCGGCGAGGCGTGGGTGTCCCTATAGGAGGTCCTGAGACCTCTCCACTGTTTTCGCTGGAAACGTCTCTGAGCCACCCCTCCGACTCACTTTCCCTGGAAGTTCCTGCTCGCCCCCTACTGGTTCCCTCTTCAGCTGCTCCGTCTCTTTCAACCTGAGGGAGCCTTTGCACCTCCTGTCCTTCCGATGGCAGTTCCCTGACATTTACCTATCCCTCTTCCAACTTAAAAACCCCAAGATTATTTCAATAGCTTCAAGTAGGGTTGATTCTGATAACTTGTAACTGTAAAGAATTATGGAAACACTGGGTAAGCAGGGAAGCATTCTTTGTTTTGAAATAGAGAAATCTGTACATCTCCAGGTTTTAGGGCAACCGGATGATTTTTGAAGCCCCAAATAGGGATGAGGGAGAATTCAATTTTGTTTGCAATTTAATGAGAAACTACCTAATCTGTAAGGATAAAATGGGAAGGGGGAGAACCATTTACACAACCTTGAGCTCCTTGGAGGAAAGGTGGGATACTAATGTAATAATAACTTAAATGGATAGTAAATACTTAAAAATGAGCATAGCAAGGTCAAAAACATGTTCGCTCATGTTTTGTGTTAGCCCGTGGTGCATTTAAAAAGAGGAGACTTTTTGTAAAGTTCAATTGTAGCAGAGCTGGGGTAATTATTAGAGGACAATGTTGGAAGGAAAAACAAGAGGTGGTCAGTTACAAGCATGGTTGCACTTGCACTGATTTTGGGCTTAGGTCTGTATATATAATAGTACACACTGTGCTACATCCTGGCCCAAGCCCTGCCTGCACTGCAGGAAAGCATGTTTGCAATGCCAGCAGAGCAAACACTATCTGTATAGTTGCAAGAGCAATGCCTGCGCAGGGGATAATATCATTGCATTTGTATTGGTTGTAGCGGGAGTGTGTGGAGGTTTTTAGATTGTTTGAGCAACAGGCATGCCTCACGTACTGCTTGAAGGAAACTGAGATGAATGCATCCATTCTGAAAACATAGTGTGTGCATGTGAACGAGGGGAGGGGGCCGAACTGAAAAATGGCTGCTGTTAGGCTTGCATTTGCTGTAGAACTTTCAGCTGTTGGGGCCCAAACAGTGCACATAATGGAGGTGTGCTTGTCTCCTCTTCCCTGTCCCAGTGTAGGAATGGGAGACAAGCCCTACAAGGCCTTCCCTGACTCCACTGCCTCTTCCTTTATTTCTTCTTGGCCCACCAGCTTAAATTTATAGCACATGTGCTCCCTTCAAAAAGAGAATCCACTTCCTCAAAACACCTTCCTAGGTGTACACAATAGGAAAAACATATGACGAATGCAATTAGGAATATTTGAAAAGGATATGTATTTGCATTTCCCAAATTTCTAGGTTTCAGATCAAGCAACCCTACCCAGAAGTGATATAAATAAAGTCCTTCTTTCAACTTTGTTCATTGATTTCTTGTCTACCTTTCTCCAAAGGTTGGAAATAATGATTACTTTTGTTAAAAAAAAAAAAAAGCTATAGCAGTGACAAAATATTAGGATTAAATTCCAAAATGGAACCATCCTTTCATGAGATTTGCATTCCAGTGTTACACAATCAGAGGGAGAAGTTGCCAGCATGAGACCCAGATGAGACAAAGACAAAGAAAGAGGGAGGTTGCTGGGGTGTGGTGCTGCCCAGTGTGGGTCCATTGCTCAATCGCTGTTACTGCTTTCCTCCTAACTTCAGGGTGAGATACGTTTGGGTAAGCACTTGTTTGGACCTTTCCAATAGATCATTTGAATCCTTCCTCTTTTTTTTGTGACCTAGCACTTGTGACATCCTTTAGGAAATGAACAAGAAACCTCAGAGTGGATAAGAAAGGCCCTGGAGCAGTAAGAAGCCCTATGGCTTCAGCAGACGAGGTGGCCGAGTGGTGAAGGCGATGGACTAGAAATCCATTGTGCTCTGCACGCGTGGGTTCGAATCCCACCCTCGTCGGCCTTTTGGTCTCCCATAGCAGATTCCTGGAGAACATAGCTGGCGCAGTACAGAGGCGTCAGATCCTACCCCATTCTCTACACTACAGTTCTGTGCCATATAAATTCCATCCATCATCCTTTGTTTCAGCTTGCTATCTGATGCCCTGCTGAGGGGTAGGGGTGGGGAATTATTGGCATGGTGTCCAGATGAAATAGATGAAGAGAGCAGCGACCTGAAAGAAACCTGGGGAAATGGGCCTTGGCTATAGTTGCTGCCCATTTTCCTCCTCATTGTGAGGTGAAATGTCCTTGGGTAGCTCCCCATTTAAACTCTCCCAAGAGGACTGGTGGTTGTGTGGAGTTCAGTGACAAAAAGGATGAAAATGGAATGAAATAGAGAAGATCAGCATGGCCCCTGCCGAAGGATGATACTGAACTTTTTGAAGTGTTCCATTTCCACACATTTTATCTTTCCATGAAGCTGTTTTGCCACTTGAGACAAAGCTTGTTGGGTGAAGGGGAGCTGAGAAAGCTGCTTCATGGTTTCTGCCTAAGCTGCCTAATAGGTGCTCATGGGGTCTGGAGTTTGTCTCTCCTGGTACTCCATGCTGCTAGGGAAAGGTGACCCTTTAGAAATTCCATAAACTTTGGGGGGAGAAAATGTTCCACAGCTTGGCCTATCCTATCACAAGTATTGTGATGCAGAACACAACCACTCTATCATCCTTCAGGTAATGAACAAGCAGGTGCTGGCTGGAATACGAAAGTCCTATAAGAGTGACAGGTCCTGCCACTATTACAGGTGAGGTGGCCAAGTGGTGATGGCTATGGACTAGAAATACATTGTATTCTGTATGTGTGGCTTCAAATCCCATCCTTATTGGCCTTTTGGCCTCACACAGCGGAGTCCTGGGGAAGAACAATGGCTGGCCCATTAGAAAGGCCTAGTCTCCAGCCTCATGCACTACAATTTTCTGCCATGCAAATCCACCACCCCCACGACAGGAGCGGGTGTAGGAACTGGTCAACAATAAATCACATAGATGTGATGTTAACTCTTTGTTAGAAGAAAGAAGGGGCCATGGACTGGCTGGACACAGAAGAATGCTGGGAGGCACCAGCTGGAGAATCCTCAAGGGAAGAAGGTTCAGAGCCAGGGTGGTGAGATGACAGTGAGTGGTCAGAGGGAGCAGACTGAGGAGAGGAGATGTCGGAAGCTGAAGAGGTAACAAGGTTTAGTGAGCAGGAAGAGTGTGTGGCAGAGAGCAGTCCAGAATCAGAGGCTGGAGAGGAGGGGGACAAGAGGCAGTGAGGCAGTTATGGGGACTGAAATTCCCCAACTCCCACAGTTCCCTAAGTCTGTTCCTCCCCTGGGCCCACAACACTGAAGGCACAACTCCCTGTTGACATTAGTTGTGCTTCTGGCCCAAGGGAAACCACTAATAGTGCACTCCCTGATTTTCTCGGTGATCACCTTGTGGTGTACAAGGCATACAATATTAGGGTGGTTCCTGTGCAAGGATGACAAAGAATATCCATATTTCTTTGAAGTCTCATTACAACGCACGATGAGGTGGCCGAGAGGTGAAGGCGATGGACTTGAAATCCATTGTGCTCTGCACGCGTGGGTTCGAATCCCACCCTCATCGGTCTTTTGGCTCTATAGAATAGACTTAGCCATCGGAGCACTGACACCTCCACTGCTGCTCTGTGCAGTGCACCTCTCCCCCATCATCCTTTGCTGTAACTTGTATTCCGATGTTATACTATCAAAGGAAGGAATTACTGGCATGTGGTCCAAATGAAACAAAGGCAATGGAAGAAGGGGTCTAATAGGAGCCTAGAGATGGGCCATATCCATAGTTGCTATCTACTTTCTTTCTGTTAGATGAAATACCCTTGAGTAACCTCCCATTTATGCCCTTCCTAGAGGGCTGCTTTCTGTGCTCACTTTGGTAATATACAGGAGTTGGAATGATACAGAGATTAACATGGCCTTGCACAAGGAAATCCATGAAACGTACCATATATATGTATGCGCATGTGCATATATAACCATTCTTTGAAATCTCACTGCAGGGTTGGGCAAACCTGCTGAGCAAATAGGAGCTTGTAAACCATTTTTCATGGCTGCTGTCATGAAGTGTTGGTCTGCTGTATTGGATTCGAGTACCCTGGGGCACCAGTTGTCTAAGGTGGCCAAGTGGTGAAGGCAATCAACTAGAAATCCTTTGCGCTCTCTCTGATTGCATAGGTTCAAATTCCACCCTCATGGTGTTTTGCTGCTGACGAGGGAGGGCTGATAGCCTGCATGTCTGGGACTCCTGGTCCAGCATGGCCTGTTTGGAAGTCATGAAAAGCATGGACGAGGTGGCTGAAAGGTGAAGGCGATGGACTTGAAATCCATTGTACTGTGGACGTGTGGGTTCGAATCCCACCCTTGTTGGTCTTCTGGCATCACATACTAGATTTTTGTTGGTTATGTGTGGGGAAGGGGAGGGAGAGATTTGGGAGAGGTCAGGGTGTAGGCTGTCCATGGTTGTTGTTCCCTTTCCTCATCAAAAGGTGAAATTTCTTTTGGTGATTGCCCTACCCGAGAAGGCTTGTTCTTGGGTGGACTTCAGTGACACTAAAACTGAAAGAACACACAGAAAATGAGCATGGTCCCTGCACAAGTACAGAGAAAGTTGTGCACCACTTCGTCATCTGCTGCTCCCCATTTCTGCAAGTCCTCGCCCAAAACATCCTATCTGAAACTCATGAAAAGCTGCTGGTGTGGATGAGATGGCTGAGAGGTAAAGGTGATGGACTAGAAATCCATTGTGCTCTGCACGCATGGGTTCGAATCCCTCCCTAATCAGACTTTTGGTCTTATATAACAGATTCCTAAGGGACAGCTCCCGAACCACTTCACTGCTGCAAAGAGGTCCTGCCATTGGGCAGACAGAGGTGGCTGTGAGGTGAATGCCAAGGACTAGAAATCCATTATGCTCTGAGCAAGTTGGTTCAAATCCCAACCTTGTGTTTTTACTGGCAAGGAGGAAGGACTAATTGTCTGTTGCCCCTTCTTTCTGGAAGCCCCTGCCCAACATGGCCTATTGGGGAGTTGTGAAAAGCCACCAGTGTGGACAAGGTGGCTGAGAGGTGAAGGCGATGGACTCGAAATCCATTGTGCTGTGCACGCATGGGTTCGAATCCCATCCTTGTCGACCTTTTGGTTTCACATAAGAGATTCCCGGGTGAGAACTTGACTGGCACATCATGGAGGCCTTGTCCGTGGTCCTGCACTGTACTCCTCTGTGCTGTGCATGCCCCACTTCATCATCCATCAGAGGAAGGAGTTACAAGTGCAGGGCCCAGATGAAAAAATGATGCAGTCGAGAGCCTGGTGTGAGACAGGGGCAGTCCCCCTCCACAGTTTCTATTTCCCATTCCTTCTCACTGAAAGGGGGAGATATTTGGGTACTTGCTTATTTACGGTAAACTCTTCCAAGGAGCCTTGTTTCTTATATTAAAGGTAAAGGGACCCCTGACCATTAGGTCCAGTTGCGGATGACTGGGGTTGCAGCACTCATCTTGCTTTACTGGCCGAGGGTGCCGGTGTACAACTTCTGGGTCATGTGGCCAGCATGACTTATATTAATTAATATTTATTATATTATATTATATTATATTATATTATATTATATTATATTATATTATATTATATTATAATATTATATTATATTATATTATATTTTCTTATATTTTCTTATATTAGAGGGCACACAAATTTGTGAAGTGTTTCATATATTTAAAAACTTATTTTGCTGCTTTGCTGCTAACTGGAAAACATCAGCTGAGGGATAAAGAGCTTATTCAGAGAGCTTATTTGTGCCTGGAACCTCTCTGGTGTGTCTCAGGTCTGGAATAGAGTCCTCTAGGGCTCCTTGCTGTCAGAAAGCAGGATGTTGTTCCTTAAAATCTGTCGCGTTCTGGGAAAGTGTTTCACAAATTGATCTATCACAGATAGATCAATACAATACAATAGATACACTGTCCTGCTTTGTTATGTGCTCCAAAATCCTTTAGGAAACACAAATACCCCCACGGGTAATGGACTCAATTTGATCCTGATATCGTGGCTGGCTGTGGTTATGATGTAGACGAGCAATGAAGGCAAGGGATTGGAAATACACTGGCCTCCGAAAAGTGGGTTCCAGTTTCACCCTTGTTTGTGTTTTTATTACTGAGAAGGGACTACGAGTCATCTGCTGCTCCACATGTCTAGAACTCCTGTCCAGCATGGACTGTTTGGGAAACATGAAAAGCTGTTCTTGGTGTGGCCAAGAGAAGAATGTGATGGAACTGAAATCCGTTGTGCTCTGCATGTGTGGGTTTGAATCCCGTCCGTTGCCTTTTTGGCTTCATACGAGAGTTGTGGGGAGGAACTTGGCCTGCACAGCACAGAGTGGCCACCTTCTGTGTACCTTTGCTATGGATTTGTATTCTGATGCCATGTAATCATGAGGCCCACATGAAGCAAAGATGAAGGTAAGGGGCAACTGGTGCTATTTGCCTTTCTCTTCACCGTAATGGTAATATCCTTGGTCACCCACCCATATAAACCTTCCCAAGAGAGCTTCATTTTGTGTCTGTGTATGCAGAAACAGGAGCATGCCAATTTAGGGGGCGGGGAGGAACACAATTCCCCTCCCCTTATAAATTACATGGTTGGAATAAATCACAGGAAGGGTTGCTGCGTGGAAGGACTGTGACGTCAGGGACACTCAAAGCAAATTCCTGTCCTTAGCACCTGCTCAGAGGACACCCTGTTCTTTAGTTTTAAGTGTTTGCACCTAGATCCAGATGGTGGTTCTGGGGGTTCCAGGAAAACGCAACTCAGGTCCTGCAACCCTGAAGCCTGCCCTCCCCTGCCCTGTTCAGTTTTCCTGTTTTGGGGACACCAGTTGCAAAGGAGGGTGGGTTTTGTCTTCTGAAATTCTTTGAAACTCCCTTTTGTGACATGGAGCAGTCTTCCTTGTAAGTAAGGTTAAAAAAAAAAAAAGGACCCCTGGACGGTTAAGTGGTTAAGTCCAGTCAAAGGCGACTATGGGATTGCGTCACTCATCTCGCTTTGCAGGCCGAGGGAGTCAGCGTTTGTCCAGACAGCTTTCCAGGACAAGTGGCCAGCATGACTAAACTGCTTCTGGAGCAACGTGACAGAAGCCAGAGCGAACAGAAATGCCATTTACCTTCCCACCACAGCAGTACCTATTTACTGTATTTTTCCGTGTATAATTCCCTAAATTTTTGAAGTTTAAAATAAGGGGTCATCTTACACACAGATAGTGCATTTTCTTTATTTTCGGTTTAAAAAAATAGGGGGCGTCTTATACATGAAAAAAATACAGTATCTACTTGTATTTGTGTGCTTTCCAACTGCTAGGTTGGCAGGAGCTGGGACAGAGCAATGGGCGCTCACCCTGTAGCTGGGATTCGAACCACAGACCTTCTGACCAGCAAGCCCAGAAAACAGGCTGGAGTCCAGTGCTTCTCAGAGTCACAATGGGTTACCACCTTCCCTCCTGATGGGCATTAATGGAGGCTAGCATATAATTAAGAAGGCCTCAGTGCACGAAGAGCTTTTGCAGTAATAAATATGTAATATCGAGAGTCTTTCTCATGCTAGGAGGCTGCTCTTTTTTCTTCTGCAGCAAAGGGGAGGGAGAGAAAGCCTCCCTCTCTCTCTCTCTCTGGAGGTGTTCCCCCTCTTTTCTATATACTGTAGTCTTTTCCTTTATAACCTGTGGCCCTTTTAGGAATTGAAGCCTGCCAGTCCCGTTTGGGCGGGAAGATTCCGCCGGCTCCTCCCTCAGCGCGAGGTCTCCTTCGCCTCAAAATGGCCGCCGCTCTAATACGCCTGTTTCAAAGACGGCGGTGTCCGTTCCTGCTCCCTGACGGAGCTCCGGGCTTAGAAGGTTGCCTGAAAGGTCGCCCCTTTCGGGCAAAACACAATTTTCAAATAAGTTTTTCCTCTCTCCCAGCGAAACGAGGCGCTCCTCTTGTTTTACACCCCGCCTACCCTTATCCAAATAACGGCGCCTTTTCCTGCCCAATATATATATCGATTCTGTGTATCCCCTTATCTGGGCAGGAAGCCCCGTGGAAACACCGTGAGGAGGCTCACTTCCGAGGAGACGGTGAATTAAGTGGATAAGAGATAAATGGACGCTAATCTGCTAACATGTTTTTTTTTTTCGGGGGGGGGGGCATAAATCAAGACTATTCGCCGCCGCCGCGGGTTTAAAATGATCCAAGTTATTCTGGTACTGGAGCTTTGTTGCCCCCCCCCCCCTCCTTGCAGAAAGTAAGACTTATTCCGTTAAGAGAGGGTCTTGGTAGGCTAGTGTGAATAAGTATTGAACGAGCGCCAATTCGGGACGACTGGTTCCATGGTGTAATGGTTAGCACTCTGGACTCTGAATCCAGCGATCCGAGTTCAAATCTCGGTGGAACCTGTGGACCTCCTAGATTTTTATTTTTTTTTTGCTGCGGTGGGTGGCAGAGACTCAAAGGTTTCTTAAATAAATAAAAAATATGGAAAACATTTGGGGGGGGGAGGGGGAACGAGGAAGAAAGGGGAATGCGCCATTATTTTCTCTTTATGTTGAGGCTTATGCTTTTACATAATGGTAACGTTTTGCTGGGGGTGAGGGGCTTAAAACGTCTATAATTTCAGAATGTATGATTATCCATTTTAGATAGATAGATAGATAGATAGATAGATAGATAGATTTTTGTCGTGCGACGTATGAAAAGGTGGTGTTGGCTAATCGGAAGCTTGTCGGTCTTACAAAAGGACATTTAAGAGCTATCGGATGACAGGTTCACAGTCGTCCCCACCATACAATAATATATATATAATAATTACGAAGCGGAAATCTATACGCATTAATGTGAACCTAAGAGAACCGTGGGAACGTGCTAGTAGAGAACTTTTCAGCCAGCAGGGCTGCCGTGTGGTTCTATGGTGTAATGGTTAGCACTCTGGACTTTGAATCCAGCGATCCGAGTTCAAATCTCGGTAGAACCTGTGTGTGTGTCTCAGGTGACATTTTAGAGACGTTTAGCTTTTTTATATATTTTTAAAATTTCCCCCTCCCTCCCCTTATTTCCCCCCCTCTTTGCTTCTCTATTGAAAAAATAATATTTGGAGTGGTTGAAAGGTGCAGTTTGTTTTGAGGAATGGGGGTGGGGGAAACCACGTTATTCTGGTAGGATTTAAAAGAACTAGTCGCCGGTTTTGATTAAATGCGCTTTCCCTTACCTTGAGTAAAAATAAAATATACAAAAATCTGCGCTGTCAGACAGAAAATGAGTGTCTCCAGGGAGCATACTGCCCGCCCCGTATTTCGTCAGGAGTGCATGGATGGGTAGAAGCAGAAAGATGGACTCCTAAGGCAAAACAAAATTAATGCCTTTGCGAAACCATTCCTCTTTTTTTGCTTCCTGCCCAATCAATCCAAAGAGGCGTAGTTTCCTTTGACAGGACGCTTCTAACGCGCCCCCTAACCCATGGATTTGCGCCCCCTAACCCGTGGATTTGCCCTAACCCCAGATGTTGCGCCCGGTGCGGCCGGCCCCCCCTGCACCCCCCACGCTACGCCACTGGGTTGCGCTCCTTCTGAGGCAGCAGGTACCGGTACTTGATCTGGGAGTTTAAAACCTGAAATCCTGCTCCACCACACAGTCGATTTGTGGGGATTTTAGTTTTTAGCTTTTTAAACAAAGGTCACATGCATTGTGCTGGGTCAAACCTATATCTTGACATGCTCTTGGGCACTATGAGAATCTGCAGTGTCAGCAGAGCTCTTATAATGTTGATCCACATAAGGCAGGGGAGTGAGATGGAGGAAGAGCGCTGCATCCTCTGAGTGTCTCACGTGTATTCAAAAGTTATAAGAATTGTCCCCAAAGGAGGTGGCAACATTAGCACCAGCCCAATTGGCCTGACTGGTGTCTTTTAGTACAATTTAGCCCTTTCAAATGAGTTAGCTGTGGTGCCCTCCAGAAAATGTTGGACTACAATTCCCATCATCCTTGATCATTGGCTATAGTGGCTGGGGCTGATGGGAGTTTGAGTCCAACATTTTCTGGTGGGCACTCTGCTACCCCTGTGGCTTACAATGGAATCCTAGACACATTTGCTGAATTTAATGGTACTTAGTACTCCCAGGTCCAGTGTTGGAGCCTTAGTGCCTCTGTAAGTGAAAGAAGCTCTTAAGCGAGGAGGAGCTGAGGAATGAGGCAGCCTAGATGTAACAAGCGATGGGTTGGTCCCACCATTTGTAGCCTTGCACAGGCAATAAATTTTGGGGCACCATGAAAGAGAGCAAACTGTCAATCAGTTTGGATGCTGAGAGAAGCCTGACTGAAAACACTAGAATTTACTTTTGAATAATCACTGTTAGGATCAGACTACCTGTTATAGAAGTACGTCTGTCTCTGGTATTCAACAATAAATATTGCCTCACCTACTACTGTGTTCTGCAGGAGAGAGCCTGCAGAAAGCACCTCATCAGGAGGGGCGTTATTTCATTCCATGTAGGAATCTAGCGTTTAGTGTGCCAGCATTTATTCTTTGGGACTAACTTCTGTTACCCATCAGACACAGGCTGCCTCTTTGGCCTTTTAGCATCTTATTGAACACCTTCCTCCTTCAACAAGCCTTTCAGGTGGAGGGTGTTTTTTATCACAGTTTGTATTTGCACAGGATTTGAAATTGTTTTTATATATGAAATAGCTTTGATTTTAAATATGATTCTACATAAGTTTTTATTGTTGAAGTTTTACTGTTAAATTGTTTCAATATGTTTCACAGGAAGCAACTCACAAATGGAAATAAACAAACAAATGCAATAAGCAAACTTAATATAAAATACTGTTGCATTTCATTTTATTTCAGCCATTCAAATTCATACTCTATTAGATTATTGAATATTGTCCAGGTACAATCATGTTGAAAAGGCAGAGATCAATGCAAACATCTTATGTTAAAATTTTACAATATCCTTTGGCTCTGAGGTCCTATCAGAAAATTTCTGTAACATTTATTGTTCCCCTTTTAAAGACCCCAAGTGGATAAATACATAGTCTAGATATTCTCCATACTAAACTTCTAGAATAGGATGCATGTACCATCATTCAGAGCATATTATTCACTTTATACCAGGCCTAATTCCTAACCTCGTAATAAATTCCTATAAATCCTGTTGGTTTTCATGGATGCATATTTCCCAGGAAGTAAATCCCATTAAGTTCAGGGAGATTTACCTTGTGAGTAACAGGCCTGCAGTCAACACCCACCATACTGGGCAGACACCTTACCTGCTCACTCCAGTACCCATTGTTATTTGACCTCCCTCTTTGTACACAGGAAGCTGCCTTATACGGAGTCGGATCATTGGGACATCTAGCTGAAGTCTGTCTACAATGACTGGTAACAGCTCTCCAGGATTTCAGACAGGGGTCTCTGCATGCAAAGTTGACCACTGAGCTGTTGCTGTACCCACTGCTCTACCACTGACTTACAGCTGTGGCACTGCTCTGGTGCTATGCTTGCGGCTTACCCAGTGATAATGGGGCAGCAGTAATGTAGCATGAAGGAGAAGCTGGCAGTTTCTCTACCCTCCTGGGCTTACACAGCAGTGGTGTTACAATGGGCTGGGGAGCTGAGTAGCCCACTTGCCTAATGCACAAAGGTGATTCTGCAGTCCTGCTGTTATCAGGGGGTCAAAGTGGAGTGGGACCCTGGACAGACTGAGCAAAGTCCCCCTAAATCTGGAATGGGTTTGTCAAGTGAGCATGCCTAGGATTGGTATTTACAATGACAGCATATTTTAGGGCATCATAGACACCAAAACATCTAGACTGAGTTTTAATCTCTTTGATATCTAAGAAAACCTCTTTTTAAAAAAAGCTCATGTACACGTGCCCATCCACATACTCTTCACATTCTGTGTGTCCAGAAAGGAACTCTACCAAAACAACATTCAAATGAGAAGCAAATCACTATGGCTGGATTTCCACAGTGGCTGTAACAGGATGCGAAACAGCAAGCAGTAGCTACAAGATGGGAAGCACATTAAGTTACTACAATCACGGGACAACTACTTTCCAAAAAAGCAGCAGATTATACCTACTTGTGACTGTTGAGCATTCAGCGCTTCCATAAACACCCTGTCACAATGAACTGCGTCCGTAGCTGGCAAGTGGGAGCCTTCTGCAGTACATTGCAATCACGTAATCAAGTACCTGGTAGTACTATAATGACCACAAAGGGAGCTACTTTCAAGTATGGTAAGTGGCTTGGGTCCCACATGGGTCCACCTTCAGATGAGTGTGTGCTTCCCATGTCTCTAACCTAGATGGAGCCTAAGGTTATTCAGGGCTTGACAGACTTCCCACCTTTTTCATGAGTGCTGATGCCACAAGACACATGGGTCTGTGCAGAATTTGGAGTCTGCCATTGCAAATTTGTTAAGTTCTGCAGCTTCATTATTAATATACCCCAAAATGAGAGGTGTGTGTGTGTAATGGAAAAGCTCTTTGTCAGCTCCATGGGACTGTAGATAAGTGAAACTAGTGGCATGGTCCTTCTACATTTAGGTCATCCCCACAGTGTGTGGAGAGAAGGCCAACTAAAGCTTCTACTATCTGCCAAGGGGCTGTCAAATTAGAGCTTCGAGCCTGAAGTTCCTGAAGAATCCTTCTCATTGTTTGGTCTCTAGACAGGGCCATGTTCTGTGTTATCAGCACAAAGGCCACACCAAATGGTTTAAATGGTGAGAAGTGACAAAGTGTTGTTGTTGGTTTTTTTTTAAATACCTATCCAATTGTGTTCCACTATAAAAGTAGGAGAGTGCATTTTTGTAAATTAGAATCTTTTACCACCTTGTTCCTGTGACTACTGATCAGCATGGGTATCACAGCCAGAGTGCAGAGTTTTAACCAGTTGCAAAAGGATGCTTGGGAACTTTTCTCTACCCACTACATACACACTTGGAAGCTTCCATTTTGGCACAGAAAATTAGCTTCTTTCCTAAAGGGGAGGCAACACAGGGCTTGTAAAAGTAAATTCAAAACCTATACCAAGTAGCACGATATTTCTCAAGGTCTATCACATATACACATTGCTCACAAACAACTTAAAACCTATACAGTGGTACCTCTAGTTGCGGACTTAATCTGTTTTGGGGTGCCGTTTCACACCCGAAAAGTCCGCAACTAGAGCGCCTCTTGTGCGCATGTGCGATCGAGTGCTTCTGTGAATGCGTGCAGATTGCTTCTGTGCATGCGCAGGCGGCGAACCCGGAAGTAAACACTTCCGGGTTTGCCGCGTTCGTAAGCTGAAAGTCCGTAAGAAGAGCGAAAAGCATCACAAGATATGACTGTATACAAAACTGCAGGGAAAAGAATTTTTTTTTAAAGATAAAGGATTTTAACACAAGATATCCTCCATGTGTATCTACAAATAAAAACTATACAGTGGACTTGTAAGGATAGAATTGCGCTCAACACATTTTGAAGGCATCCTAATGAATGAAGCAAAATTAAAATAAATTACATTGTCAGCATAATTTGAAGACACTGAAGGCTGTGCTTATGCCTCACTACAGGAATTTGGACATTGTGCGTACATCCACATGGAAGCTTCTCTTGCTTCTGTTCAGCATGGCAGACCACAACTGGGTATGTAGAAAATATCCCTAGGAAAGGCCACTATCTATCCCCCTCCAGGATGCCCTCATGATGAAACTGGAAGCTAGTTGTGCATCCTGCGTGCCCACTCTGATATCACAATAGGCAGAAATATTTGTGTGTGTGTGTGTGTGTGTGTAGAGATACTGAAGGGAACAAACTGCAATAAGGCATCTGATGCCCTGAGAATGTGCCACGTGGACGCACCTTTTCTATTTTAATGCAGTAGCATGCCCAGGATCCCTCAGCCATTCTGAGCGCCTTTCCTAGCACAGAGGTAGGTTTCAAGAAGTGTTTTACTTCTGCACCAGTTTTAAGCTTCATTTTATTCTTTTTATACAGACGCAAGTATAAGATGATTGAGATATATACAATCTTATTTTATGTATGTATTCAAATCCATGCACACGGAACACAGATTACACCTCTTCTATGCTGCAAAAGGAGATGAGACCCAAATGTCCAAATCATAGGACTGCCCCATGTCAGATATTGAGTCCATTTATCGTGATAACATATCTCACACCTCTCTACTAGTCAGCGTCTCCCAGGCTCAAGGATTTCATTGCCTTTCCTGGGAGGCAGGCTGAGAATTCAGACAGACACTTTGAGAGGAGTGAAGCACCAATGTCCTCTAATCAGAGGTTTATATTTTTACCATGCACAGATCAGAGCCTTAAGGTCTCATCTTGCTTGTGTGGGTTTTTTTGCATGATGGTCATTAAAGATTTGCATTTCTCAGTAAAAATTACAACAAAGCATACCCGTATTTTTGTGTGTTAAGATTGGAAAACTAAACAAAGGAGGAGCTATGGAAGAAGCCAAAGCTATAGCAAAAACTTTTAAGAGACGGGTGGGGGACGATCATTGTTGAAACATCTGATAAAATAAAAGAAATAATGGAAGTACAGACAAAGACCTCATATTTTGTTTTGTTTTTGAACAGTGCAACCAAGTGGGGATAATATTGCGGGAAGAGAGGAAATTGTATTCCAGAGCAGGATAAGGATACTGTTTAGAATTACAGTTTTGTGGCATGATCCGTCAAGTACTGCTGGTGTACAGCCTCCATATATTTCAGTGATCATGCATTGGTCTCCCCCATTTATTCAGACAAAGGCTGTACATTGGCAGTGCTTGGTAGTTCTGTAGTTACTTACAGCACAGTTCTATGCATGTCTGCTAGGAAGTAAGTCACACTGAGTTCAATAAGAATCCCAAATAAGGGCAGCCTTAGTCACTCATCAAGAAATCTCATGGGTGTAATCCGATTAGTCTTGACAGATATCAGGGTCTGACCTAAGCAGAATCTGCCAATGAGTGGGTTTAATACCAGTGGAAGAAATTGCTGAAACATCCTTGCCTTAGGTGTCACATAGGACTTTGCTATTAGGCAGGCTTGAGTGCTAAAAAGTGTATTAACTTCCTGGACTGGACTTGGCTGCCTTTGTGTCTGAATAACTTAATCTCTAGTTCCACTGGATTAGACTTGCTCACCTCTGCAACTTTGGCCCAGTGATCCTATATGAACCTGCTGCCTTACCTTTTGACCACCTGGATTGATAATTTCCCCCATGACTGCTACCATCTTCAGCCACCCATGTGCCTTGCTCTTTCTAGATGACCAGGATCCCTATTTTATCTCCAAAGCAGACCAGAAATATCCACAGAAGCAAGGCAATTAAACGAGAGAACAGGAAGCAGTTTCTACTTTTTCAAAGGAATCACACAAGATGATATTAAAGCTGATAAAAAGGAAATTAATTACTGGTAGGGGGCAAAGTTTCTTTCTTTGTGCCACCCAATCTGACTGGCATCAAAGTAGTAAATGTGAACAGTGGAAATGGCATCACTGGTTAGTTTGTTTTGTCATATTTTGGTAGCATATGATGTTTGGTAATGATAAAAAGCCTTAGATAAACTGTAAACCTAACACAACACCTTTCTGAGAGCAGTAAAATCCATGGCACTGGATTCTTGGCATAAAGATTTGCGTACTAAGAGTCAGAATCAAATCACATTGCAACATGCCCTGATTCTGGTAAATTTACCAATGTACCTCTGTTGGGAGTTTAGAGACTCGCTGTGCCTCTTAAAAGGTCCTCAGACGCACACACAGACAGTATCAGGCTCCGATTAAATAAAGACATTCGAAATATACACAGACTCAAGCAACAATTGAACTCTACACAATTCCAGTGGAGAACAAAGGCAGTTCCAGTTCTTTGTAATGTTCACATATTTAAGCAGTACCTCCGTCTCCAGTTGCATAGAATAGTTGCCGGCGCTCTATGTACAACAAACCTACTGCAAGTCTTGTCCTTTGATTGGTCACCATTTGATATCCAAATTGTTGGCAGCTGGCTTTTCCGTGCTGTATTTTGTATGTAATGATTCCTGGACCTTCATGGAGTCCATCCCATCCAGCCATTCCTGGTAGAGCTTCTGTACCTGCCTGTTGGTTTCAGGAAGTCGGACAGGAACTGCGGCGTAGACATCTTCCATCTGCCTGAGCAGGGCTTTGTCTGGTTTTCCATCTTCAGTCTGAGCCTGACCCTTTCCATTTAAGCACCCTAAGAGTGGAAGGCCAAAGCCGGGAGAGAGAATTGGCTTGCTTAGGTAGAGAAACACATCGGCCTGGATCAGACAACAGCCGTCTCTGGTCTGGCATGGTGGGGAGCAAGAGGGTTCCTTCCTTGGCCATGCATTAGGTGTACCTGCACTTCTGACATCCCTGAATGTCCACATGAGGGTGGCATGTTCAAAGGGGGTTTGCACACAAGATCCAATGTGCACAGGCTCAGACTGTGCTGTCTAGCCCAAATAAAATTCAGGAATCGACCATATGATCCGAGCCCATGTATATTGGACTTTATGCACATAGGCCTTTATTTGAACATGACACCCTTGGGTGGGTGTCTAATGATGTCACAGGCGAGGCAGGTGTAGTAGGTGGATGGGGAAGGAAGACAGACCAGCATGTCTTCTCATCATGTCTTCCCATCATGTCTACAGACCAGCAACATACATTGTTCATTCCAGCCTTTTATACCTTTAGCACACTTTTTGGAGAAACTAAGCTTTACTGATTTAATAATGACAATGGTTAGGTTTCCCTAAAGCAGTTTCCCTCTTCTCCTCTTTTCCATCTCTTCCCATTTACTGTATTTACTTGAATCTAACGCGCACCTCAGTTTTCAGAACCTTGAAACCAAAAAAGTATTTGCTGGCGAATGTAAATGTGCCATCGAATCTAATGCGCACCTTAATTTTCGCAATGTAATTTGGCCAAAAAAGGTGAGCATTAGATTCAAGTAAATATGATATTTATTATAAATTTATTTATTTATTCAATACATTTCTATACCACCATTCACAATAAATAACCCTCAGGACTGTTCACACACTTAAGCTTATTGCTATGATAAAATCCTACAAAGCACAATGTAAGAAGTCCAGTATTAAAGTCATTCCAAACCAGCTGCAGCAAGTCATCTCCCATTGCAAATGGGGAAAACCGATCAACCACCTTTCTACATTTTCCAACACCAAAACCCAGTGGAAATTTAGTATTGGAGTATATCAGACACTGTTCTTTTATTGCTTTGCCATAAATGAGGCCACCACATAACACTGTGTCCACTGAGTGACACTGTGCACTGCAGCCCAAACGATAGAATTCCAGGTATTTTTTTAAAAA
Organism: Podarcis muralis; assembly: GCF_964188315.1. Taxonomy (NCBI): domain Eukaryota; kingdom Metazoa; phylum Chordata; class Lepidosauria; order Squamata; family Lacertidae; genus Podarcis; species Podarcis muralis. The sequence continues at coordinate 37,885,177 of NC_135656.1, read as the reverse complement.
ATGAACAACTACAAAACATGTAGCAAAGGAATCATAATATACGTGAATTGCAAAATCTGGTGCTCAGTTAAGACTGCTCTGTAGCCAAACCAGGGCTACTGAGAAATGAGAGGGGGAGGGGGTGGGGAGTCCAAAGTTTGCCCAAAAATATTTAGGGGGGGAGGAAACCCTAAGGGTGCAAAAAACAAAACAAAGCTGCAAAGAGTCCAACCAGGACTGAGCATGCTCAGTAACTATAGAATATTAAGAATTGGAGAGGGGGACATTGGAGTATCTCGAGAAAGGGTTCAGCTGGCTGGCTGGACAGGAACACTCCACACTGCAACACTTGATTACAGGTCCCAGCTGAAGATATAATGCAGCATTTTGACTTTGAGCAGGGTCTTTGAAAAACCTGCAATCCATCCAAAACCAACAAAGGACAGAAGCTAGAACCTTAACCTGTCAATTGTACACTGTACACCTGCTGGTATGTGGGGGGCGGGGGGCGGTAATGTCTTAAGATTTGTTGTTACCTCCAGGACAGGCCAAAACTTCTATGAAGTGGTAGGAGCACTTTCCCTTTTTCAACTTCAGGACCATATTCTGAATGTTTCGAAAGCCATACGCAGCTGCAAAGCGTAGCACCGTCTCGCCATCCTTTTCCAATGTGACCTCCTGGAAGTCTTTGTTTCTGAAAAGACACACAGAGTAGATGCTCAATGCTACTGTCTGCAGCATTAGTTTGGGGGACAACTGGAAATTCTTGGTTGGGTCTTCCACACAGGGAGGGGGGTCGCCGCAGGTACGTGGATGAAAAGGGTGGACTTCACATTGCTGCGTCTGGCCCTGATGGTCAGGAATACATTTTATCTGGGGGAAAGGCCCCCTTTTTCCAGCCTGAAGCATAGCCACAATTGGACTGCAGTGCCCTTGATAACAGGGTTGCCCACTAATAGCTGACACCATTGGTTCAACAGTATATATAAATGTTAAATACTATGTGTGCATGTATATCTATATGATCATCAGCATTTAAAATGCCTGGGTTAAATAGGTCTTCACCTGACATGTGATACACCCTTAGTGGTCCACGCACCAGGACAGGCCATCATTTTCTGCTGTGTGTAAAAGTGGTAAAAAGCTACCTTTGCTGCAATGCCACATGTGCAGAGGCCAAATGTACCAATTTTCTGAATCAGCTTTTCTGATAAACTTAATTCAGATGTGCAACTTACTTTAACGCTTTGTATACGACATCCTTCACTTCGGTATCGAAGAGCTCCTTGGCAGCATATTTAAATATGTGCTCCAGGTAACCATCAGACTTCCTTCCATCATGACGGATTAACTCGGCCTCCTTTACCCCATCGAACCTCATAAAATAAGGGAGAAAAGCAAGAAGGTGAAGAGCAGGCTCACCTTGAAGAAATGGAGATCCTGCAACAGAGCTTAATGGGTGTATATCTGTGCTCTAGTGGTTACCAGCCAAGAACTAAAACCATTTAAGTATATTACTAAACCACAGAGAGGGAATAGAATTGCTGCAGCACTGTAGGTGGGCAGCCCAAATGACAGGGGGTGGTTGGCGGTGGGAGACACAGTCACCCAAGTCAACGTGACCAGGGCCACAAAAAACCCCCTGGAGCTGGCTCTGCGGATACACAGCCTTTTTACAATAACAGGCTGAAGAAAACCACTTTGCCATGTGTCCTTCCAAGATCACAAAATTATAGCCTGTCAAAAAATGTGATAAGTGGTCATGATTTTATGTATGCATATATATTTAACCTAATGTAAAGATGTTTTCAGCAAAACAAAAGCATCTCACAAATGCTACTTACAGGGTATCAAAGGCCACCTCAGCTATTTCTCTCAAAGATACTTTGCTCTGCTCCATTATCTGGAACACTTCACCTGTAGAGGGGAAATTAAGTTGATGCTTAAGCCCACAGAGATACAACCAGGAATGTGGGGGAGAATCAGTTTTCTAGAGGCAGTAAATGTGACACTCCAGACATTCTAGATCTGCTCTGATATATTAGCTAAGGACATAAGAAGAACTCAACTGGATCTGACCAAAAGCCCATCTAGTCCAGCATCTCGTTTTCTACAAAGACCTACCACATTTTTTCCACAACAGGGGCATTCCTCCCCATATTTCCCCTGGTGCCTCTCAGCTCCCTCCCCAAACACCCTGCTCCAGCTGTGGAGGTGGCTCTGTTGCTATGTTTGGTTTTAATTTCATTGCCTGTGTAAAAAAAAAAAAAAGAGAGGGGAAAAACTGAATAAAATAGCAACAGGAGCATGTTGGATGGAAGATGCCTACCTGACGTCAAAACACAATCAACATCTTGAGAATTGTACAGAGGGGTGTGGAAATCTTCTCGCAAGGCTTCTAGCTTCTTGTCATAGCAAGGTGCCACAATTATGTGGAAAATTTTATCAGGGGACAGATTCTGATGGATGAAGAAAACAAACATATTGAAAGAAAAGCAAAAAGCATTTGGGGACACACTGGATTAAAAACACCTTTCCAGGATGCTATTCACACAGTTTGGACATATTAGATTGGAACTTTGTGTGCCTTCCCAGAGTACTGTTTCCTCATACAGCTATTACTCAGCTGCTATAGGAGTTCGACAACTGTCTTTTCTCTCAACCAGCATGTCTGTAGTGGAGAAATCACATGCTCCCATTAATAAAACAATTTATCAGTGGAAAAATGCAATTCTGCCTCCTCGCTAACTTATCTGAGACTCTTGCCATAGCCATGTTTCAACTGGTTAAGGGGGTATTCACAGGCACCTATAGCAGGGCTGTGTGAATGTACAGTGGTATGTCACAAGTTGGTTGCTGACTTCTTAGTACAGAATCTGAGCCATCTTGGTATAGATATTTAGTTTTTGTATCTGTGGCCTCAGTGATATAACTGATGAGGATTATTAACACACTCTCCTTTTCCTTATTTTGTAGGTTAACCAAAGGTCATTCTATCATTTTCTTTGAAGTGCAACATTGCTTTAAAAAAAAACCCAGTCAAACAAATATCCCATGCATTTCACAGATTAACACTTCAGAGCACAACTTCCTCAAATTGGATTTTTTAAAATAAAAAAGCCTGTTTTTGCTAGTGGAAGTGAAACTGGCAAAACTCTATATCAAAGCACCTCTAGAAAAGTCAGCTGATCCGGAATGCGGTGGCACAGCTTTTGCCTAAGGTCGCTCATAGGACACTTATAACCCAGTTTTATGTCAGTTCCTTTGCTTTTCCAGTCAGTTTGCAGGCTAAATCCATGGTGCTGGTTTTGACCTTGAAGGCCGCACATGGTCTGGGATGCCTGGGGGAACACCTGTCGGAATCTCCGCTCAGCCTAGCTGATAAAGCCTCATCTTCCTCTGAGCCGAGCCTTCGGAATCGCCTCCCGACGTGTTTAACGACCTGAGCCTTTGATGAGGCTCCAAGGCACGTTCCCCGAGTCAGCAGAGTTTCCAGCACAGGAAAGAGACGAGAGGTTTGGGCTACATTGCAAAGAGTTTTATTTCTAAGCTACACAGACAGAAAACACATCCTCTCTCTATGAAAGCAGAGAGCAACTGAACAAAGGAACAAAGGAAACAGGAAAACACTAACGTCACATCCCGTCTCCCTTCCCGTGAGACTTCCAATAGTATGGAATCCCAGGAATGTAAACAGAGTCCTGTGACCCCAAGCAGCTGCTCAGTGGCAAAACAGGAACTAACAACACCTTCTCCTATAAGGTTCTCACCTGCTCAACAACAGAGGTCTAGTTCAGAGAACATAGTGTGGGTGCCACAACCAGAGGCGCCAGGAGGCCCCCAAGATTGAGGGGGCCTGGAGTATGTTGCACAGTTTGGAGGAGGCCAAGCACTCTGGAGGAGCCAGCTGCTGAAGCTGTGTCACCCGTCACACAACACATGCAATGCCACACCTATCTGTCCAGAGAATACCAGGACTAGTTAAGTTACCTGCTGCCTGGCAAAATAACCTTTGATAAGGGAGCCCATGATCTGCTGTGGTGACTTTGCAGTACAAATGTGTGGCGTCACTAGACTGGAGAGGACTCTCTCGGCATACTGGATCCAGCCTAGAATTAAGGGAGCAGAACCAAAAGAAGGAAAGGTTGAGAATTATAGCAGAAAGTTTGTCAGTCAAAGCAGGATAATGAAAAATGGAGGAATGATAACATGAGCTCCCTTATTGACTAAACATTCAGCCAGTGCTTTAGAACATTCCTCACTTGACTCACTTTATTACGCTGACCTGATAATGAGGTTCGTGGAATATAATCTTTTTTGCTTTCCATAACTTTTTATCTCCAATGTCATTACATAGCCTTGTTCACTTTTAAGAAGGACTTCAAATCTCACTCCCCACCCACCCAATGATAGAACCTCAGTATATAAAAACATGTACAAATGTCAATGTTTGAAGTACAGCGTTAAGTGCATCCGGTTTGCCCAATTTGAACCTGGGGGGGGGGGGAGTGCAAGGGCAGAAATGCTTTCCTACATAAGTCCCTGGATCTGAGCCTTTGTCTGCTCATATTTTGTGAGGACTATTGTGGGGGAAAATGAGGTATGCATCCTACCCCCAAATCAATCGTGGATGCTTATTGAGGTACAATGGTACTTCTGGTTACGAACTTAATTCATTCCAGAAGTCTGTTCTTAAGCTGAAACCGTTCTTATCCTGAGGCGCACTTTCGCTAATGGGGCCTCTGGTGCGCGATTTCCATTCGCATCCTGGGGCAAAGTTCACAACCAGGAGCAGTTACTTCTGGGTTAGCAGAGTTCGTAACCAGAAGCGTTTGTAACCAGAAACGTTCGTAACCAGAGGTACCACTGTACATTACTGGGGTGAGGTGTGGACTGTACCAGCTATTCTTGGAGTACATCCCAAGCAAAAGAGTTGCTATGTTTTGCTCTACCATTGGACAAAGTGAGTCAAAAGCGTCAGCAGCAGATACTTGGGGGCAGTGGCAGCAGTCCTCTGGTACCTCCTCTTAAGTTCCCCAGCCACTGCCCCTGTACCCCACCTGCTTCTGGAAGATGTATAAACTACATGGTCTTTCCTGGCCCCCCAATGGCCTTTTGTCCTCAGTGGCCACAGAGTGACAGGATTAGGGCTGTGCTGAATTTTATCTGCAAACACTTTGAAGTGAAAAAATTGTTTACAAGAGGAGTGGCAAGTCCCCCAGAAATGTGATCTTTCACATTTTCCCCCATGCCTGTTTATAGATTTGATCCACTGCTCCTTTGGTACCAATTCTTAGGTACCAAAGATCCCTTCACTGCAAGATCCCACATAATCAGGGACCACATAGTGAACATGATGCAACAGCGTGGCATAGCCAATCAGATCTGTCAGCTGCATTGCTCTCCATCTGAATAGTGGGTGGAAAGCATTTGTCCGTATTGCACAAGAGCCAGGCTAACATTTTCCTATCTTGTCTCTCTGCAGTCTGGTGCTGCCATTGCCGCAGGACACCACGACGGAACAGAGAGTGCAGGTTTGGTTGTCTCATTAATGGTGGCATCTCCTATTCCCAGAACACAGCAAAGTAGGGTCAGGCAGATGATGGGGCTCCAGTGCCCCAGAAGGACCCACCATGGTAACTGCCCAGGGTCTACTTTAAAAAGCAAACAATTTTGTACCTTTAAAAAGTGGCGCTCAAGCACTGAGTGGTTTCAGCTGTGTTTCTATGGTGCAGTCACCTCCCATCCAGCTCCAGAATGGCTTAACTTCTGGGGAACTCATGTCAAGGCTAACATGGCAGCTGGAACCTGTTCACTGCTGGATTATTGAACATTAACATTTTGTGGAAGGGAGAATCTATCCACCAGTGGAGCCATCCCCCTCATGTGACAGCACTGGCTGGATCTGATGGGAGCTGAAATCCAGAACATCAGGAAGAGACCAGGTCAGAGATGGCTGCTGTGAAAGCTACGATTAACAGTCAGCAGCAGCTTATCTGAGCACCACACTCTGCTTTCCTTATCCCTCATCCTAGTCCTTTTCGGCTGCAGCCTCCCATATCTACAGGCAAATGAATTCCTTGACCTCTGACATGTCCGGATATATAGCTGTATGTTAAGATGCACAGAAACCCCTGAACAAGGGTGAGATGCATTCAGGCAATTGTTTTCTGGCTGGTGTCATTTTAGACCACAGGTCTCCATCAATGCACTATCAGGTCCTGCCATTTGCAGCACGACTCATCTTGGTACTGTGCCAATGAAGCTGGGTTCTTTCTTTTTTCTTTAAATAACCCTCTGTGCCTTATTATAATGTGTGTTATAATCTAACAAACCTTGGTGGAGTTTAATGAGCCAAAGCTAAGCTTTCCTGTTTATAGCGTGAGTCATTTCATAGGTTGGTTGACCTCCACGTATCTATTTTTCAGGAAGAAAAACAGACAGAGTTCAGTCAATTAACTCCAGCCTCGCAGTCTGCCTTAGTCATTGTTTAGATATGCAAATAGACTTGGAGCATGAGCCACGGGGGGGCCCCAGGAGACTTTTATCTGCTCCCCACACAAATGCCTAGCCTAGGCCCTTTCTGCACAGTCATTGGCTAAAGAGCTGAACTTGAAAAATCCAGTTGCAGGGAAGCTGGAGTGCAGAGGACTTGCTAGAAGCAGAGCCCTCCTGCTTTTGCCCATAGCCCCACACTGCTGCTCTAGGCACAGTCACACACAAACTGGGAGTGAAAGAGGAGAGGGGAGATTCAGCACGGAAGTCGCAATCTAAGAACACAATCCATTCATTCAAAGCACTGTTATACCTCTTTAAGAGTCATGGCTTTGCCCAAAGATTCCTGGGAACTGCAGTTTCTTAAGGGTGCTGGGAAATACAGCTCTGTAGAGGTCTCTGAACAACTATCAGCATCCTCAACAAACTACTGTGGTACCTCGGGTTACATACGCTTCAGGTTACATACGCTTTATGTTACAGACTCCTCTGACCCAGAAACAGTACCTCAGGTTAAGAACTTTGCTTCAGGATGAGAACAGAAATCGTGCTCCAGTGGCGCGGCGGCAGCAGGAGGCCCCATTAGCTAAAGTGGTGCTTCAGGTTAAGAACAGTTTCAGGTTAAGAACAGACCTCCGGAACGAATTAAGTACTTAACCCAAGGTACCACTGTACAGTTCCCAGGATTTTTGGGGGGAAGCCATGACTGCTGGAATGGCATAGAAGCGCTCTGCATGGTGTGGATGTGACCTCAGTTTTTGTGCAACAAGGAAATATTAACTAACTCAGAGGGATTCTTAACAATAATGACAGCAGTACTATGCATGCAGGGGTGGGATCTTCCCCCAAAGACACTCAGATTTTTAGGAATCACCCACTTCTTTTTGTGATGTGGATGATAAAGCTTTGACTATTCCAGGCAATCACTCACTTGCTGTTTCTGCATAGGTCCTGTTCAAAAGACCAGGATTTCTCAGCAGTGCTTGAAACACTGCCTTTTACCTGCCCCAAAGTAGGCAAGTGGTCTTTCACTCACCAGCTGCAACTTAATGCAGAACCATAAGAGAAAAAATATATGCACAGACAGATCTGCAAATTAGGATGTAATTTACAGCCTTTGCCTTTCATTCCTTTATCTGTTCCCCCTTATTTCAAAATATACCTAGAGTGGAGTAGATCCACTTACTCTAGAGTCAATGTATTTCCTTCTGTGTGGTGCTTCCTGTGGCATGACAGGCAAAGATATGTTGCTGAAAATTAGTACATTTCATCTGCATCTGGAGAGTGAGACCCGGATGGAATTAAGGAACATTTTAACATGCAAACCTCCTTCCAGATGAACTAGATTTCTGGCGTGTTTACAAAATGATGTCTTTATTACGGTGTTGTATAATGGCACATTTGTTTGTTGAGCTGCCATGGCAATCAAGGAGACAATGTCAACATCGCAGATATGCTATATATGTGTTGATCGGGGGTTGACAAGATCGTGCTACTCTTTCTAATTTAGATTTTTATTTTTTAAAAAAGAAGGCCCTAGGAAGATGACAGGAAACCAGAACACATAGTCATGCTCCCTGATTGTCTTGCAGTAAAACCAACACATGCAAGTAATAGATATGCTTTTGGGTGGGGGTGATGGTGAGATATATATTGCACCGTAAGCAAAGTGGAGCAGCAGCACAAGACTTTCTATCAGCCACGAGTTTGGGGCTGCACACCACCTGGCTGCAGAAGTGAAACTGGCCCCATGCTTCGTAATGGAAAGGCAGGGGATTTTCTTGGCCACAGTATAATCCAGGGACCCAGAACACAGAAGGCAGTAGATTCAAAAAAGCAGAAACGAAGCTTCAAGACCTCAGTGTCTTCAGCGTGCCTAAATGAGCCAAACAACATCCATCTGAACTGTGACCCCTTGAAAAGAGCTCAGCCCTACCCTCTAGCCCCATGTTGATGACTGGAGGTGGGCACAAGTTAACATGGAGATCTAGCCAGTGGGCTCTGCCATAGTGGAGACCCCAGGAACATTCTGGCTGGCAGAATGCTACCAATGGCTGGCTGAACACCTGGCTGGAGGACAGGTCAGAGTATCAGACTAGGATCTGGGAGAGCAAGGTTCAAATCCCCACTCAGCCATGAAACTCACTGGGTGACCTTGGTCCAGTCACTTACACTCAGCCTAACCTACCTCACAAGTTTGTTGTGAAAATGAAATGGGAACGTGAACTAGGCTGGGACACAAATGTCAATAATAGTAATAGTGGTGGTGTTTTTCAGGTCAACAGCAGAAGCAAAAAGGCCTCAAATGAGTTATCCTGGAGGTGGAGCAGCTGCATAGTGAAAAAGAAGGAAGAACTCCCATCCTGTCCAACAAACATGGCCATCTTCTGCTCTGGCCAGTTCAACCTGACAGGGTTAGGGACAGATGGTGGATTCACTGCTCTGTAACACTTAACAATGTGCCTAAGACTGCCTTTCTCACCTGGGCAAGCTGAAGCAAACATGGGTATGGCGTGCTCTTCTTGGTTCTGATGGCGGTACCGTTGCACAAACTCCTTCTGGCTCTCCAGAATACTAAAATCAGCAGCTATTGTAGTGTCAAAGACATAATGCACTCCTAGAGGAAAACGGGTAAGAAAGGCAAGCAATGAAACATCACCAGATTAATTTTCAGAACATGTTACTATTTAAAAAAACAATTCGTTTTGAAATAGATATGTTGTTTCCTTGCATAAATTCCATACGTTCTCCAGCCTTTTTATCATATTTAAAAATAAAGAGTTATAGCTCTTTCCCATAATTTGTGGTCTGAGAAACTTTTCAACCAGAGATGCAAGGCACTGAACCTGGGACCTTCTGCACACAGAGCACTTGCTCTGCTACTGAGATCTGGTCCTTAAGTGCTGAAGGGACATGGGAATCATGCACAAGAACACAAAGGTGCATGAGAGGCAGAAGCTCATTCCTGACCTCTGGAATCCCTCTCCTTCTGGTGTTTGAAGCACCAGTGCTGGAGAACTATAACACAGCAGCAGAGGAGGACTGTGCACCTCACACAAATGCATACCCCCTTGCAGATGTCTCCTTGAACTGAGGGAGGTTTGATGAGGTGGTTGGGTGGAGGCAGCAGATACCACCCCGATCTTTCTCCCTCTAGGAGAAGAGCCATAGCTTAATGGTAGATGATTTGCTTTGCACACAGAAGGTCCCAGCTTCAATCTTTGGCATCGCCAGGCATGGCTGGCAATGTCTCCTGTCTGGAACCCTTTATAGAACTGCAGCCAAATACTGAACTAGATGGACCAATAGTCTGTCCCAATATAAGGCGGCTTCCTGCGTTCTTGAATGTACATCCCTGCACTAGTTGATGATCTGCGCAGGGATCTCGTGAGGATTCTAAATTCCACACTAGAGATAGCTTCCTTCCACATCCCTCGCTCAGTTGCAGCACACTTTTACATTCCCTGTTTATAAGCGATACCCACAAAAAACTTGCTATGTTCTGTTCTCACCCTTTCCTCACTCTCCTAAGTGCCCTGTTATATCACAATGTGTTAATGACTCAGGTCACACACCCATCCATGAATCCCTTGCTCAATTGTTTCACAATCCTATATTTTACCAAGCTGACACATGCTGTAAAAGTTTGCCAAGGAAGCAAAATGCAAAAATAAATGAAAAACGCTGTGTTTGGCTTTTTTTTTTTCCTTTTCACCATAACAAACCTACCAAGACTTTTGAGGAAACCACATAGCCTCTGGGCTGCTTCGGTAACAGTGAGACTGAATTTTGCAGCAAAATAAGGCAAGGACTGAGGACATATAGACACTGCCAACACTTTGTGTTTTGAGGTATCACATTTCTGGAAAACAATACACAACAAAACATACAGGTGCATTACAGCAACAGTTCAGGATATAGTTTTTGCATCAGATGACTTCCTTGCATTGTATTAGTTGCTCTCTGACACAGGTTATTCCAGCTTTTCAAAAAAAGCTTTCAAGGAAGTGGGCAATTTTCCATCTCACGTCTCCCTCTCCTGCCCCCACCCTGCTTTGTGGGAAATAGAGTACTGTGCTGAAGAAGCACTGCTTTCCCCCACCTCCAATATTAAGGAAAGGGGAGAAAAGAGGAAGAACACCTTAACTGGCAATTACTACAATATAGCAAATTGTTTCTTCACACAAGGAAACAGTGCAAATGTTACAGTAGCAACTGGTCTCCTTTCTATCTATCTCCCAACCTGCTGGTGGTAGCAGTGAGCGGCCATTTTCATTTCCCATAATGCCCCTAATAGAATGTTGCTTTGGGGTACTGTGTGAGATTCGAATGGCGGATCCCCACTGTGGGCTGATATTTTGATTTCCCATGGTGCCTCTGGAGCACTGCTATATTGGAGGCACTGTAGGTAAATTCAAATGGCCAGCTACCACCAGGTAAGCCTCACTGTTGCATACCCTCCAACATTTCTCCCATGAAAATAGGGACGTCCCATTCCATAACGATAATTTTACTATTTATATCCTGCACATTTTATCGAGTTGCCCCAGCCACTCTGGGCAGCTTCCAACACATATAAAAACATTATAAAACATTAAACTTTTTTTTTTAAAAAAAACTTCCCTATACGCAGAGATTTTCAACCTTTTTGAATCCACATTTTGCTTGACCAGCTGCATTCTTTCTGCGGCACCCCTGTGGGGCTCAGGAACCCAGTTATGTCACCCCTTGCCTGCAGAGCTGACACCCTCTTGCCCTTTTTCGAACACCCTCCCTTGCGGAGTATTCCCTCAGCCTCTTCTCCCCTCTCCTCTCCCCTCTCCTTGGGAGTCCTCTGGGCAGCCGCTGCTGCCGCCCCTGATCTCTGAGCTCCCCACCCCACCACAACAACAGGTACCTCCTCACGCTGCCCCACAGGGATCTGGGCAGAGGATGCCCCTAGCCTTACCAAAGGTGAATGTGAGACCTTACCTTGGGAGGCAGCAGTGACGGCAGCAGGGCTGCTACAACAAACAGCTACACAAGTTTTTGGGAGGCAGAGACATGAGAGGGCATTAGAGGAGGGAGGGAAAGAAAGAGGGACAGAGGCTAGTGGCACCCCTGACCATCATTCAAGGCTCTCCAGGGTGCCACTGCACACTGGTCGAAAACCACTGCTATACAGGATTCCCTTCAGACAGCATGGGGGTTGGATAACTCCATACCCTCCAATATTTACCCAATGAAAATAGGGACATCCTAAGGAAAAGCAGGACATTCCAGGATCAAATCAGAAACAGCACCGGCTTCTCTAAATCAGAGACATCTCTGGGGGGAAAGGGACACTTGGAAGGTCTGCTGTTGCTACTGCTCCTACCACCACCAGTTAAGCCTGCAGCCAGAGGCCCACCAAAGTAGAAGGGTGGCCTAGAAGAGGCTACTTTGTTGAAGGACCCCTTCAGAACTGACTCTCTCCCTTTGCCTTAAAACCTGAAATGGGCACACAGCAGTCAAGTTCACACAGCTGAGGAGACACAGTGCAGTGGCCTGGTGATGGAACTGATGATGCCCTCTTTCTCTCTAGATATGTTACTCTTTGGAGTGAAGAATCTTGGCTAGCATTTTGATGCCAACATCATCATGCGGATGCTGCGAAAACCTTGCACACATGAGCAGCACTAATCCCATAATAAACACCTGTCTGGGAGCACCCTCTGTCTTCTGACCTTAAGAGAGCTAAAGGCAAACAGCTAGACAACTCGTTAGGAAATGAAATCACACTAAAATAAAGAGGGCTATTGCTGCAGCAGAAAAGAATACCAGCCAGAGAACAGAAGTCACAAGTGCTGTCTCAGGAATCTCTTAAAAAATTGCTGCCCTCTTACATAGAACAGAGCTTTTAATAAAGGGAGGGATCTAATCTGTCACATGTCTTAACTGAATAAGAAAATCTCCTGAAGTTTGCAGTCTGTTCAAAATATATAGGGCATTTAATTCTTCATTATTATTATCATTTTTAAAATGATAGCATTTTTTGGGTACATTTAATTGAAAGGCGCAGTCAATACTGCACCTGTATGACACCTGCAAAATGTGTTGGTTTTGTTTGCATAGTTCATATATTTTCAAGTATACACATTTGTTATTTTTAGGTATACACTTTCGAGTATCTGAAGCGTACACCTACAAAGCCTAAGATATGAAGCAATCCCTGCCACAGACTTTCATTTAAGGATAAGAAACAATAGGAGATCGTGGAGAGAAAAGGAGAAAAAGAAAATCAAGCAGAGAAGATGGAGAAGGAGAATAGGCCTTTTAAAAATGATAACCAAGGGAGAGCTGTCTGGATGTCAGAAAGGAACAAGTACCAAAGTTAAAGAGCAGTCAAAGCAAAAAATGCAGGGAGTGGAGGTGGTGGTGGTGAATATCGGGCAATATCTAATACACTTGTTCCGTAATCAATTAGCACAAGTATTTCTACGTTCCCCTCCTCTCCCTGCATGCACCCTCACCAAATCTGCTCCAAAGGATTGAGGGAACATCTAGAACAGATGTAGGGGATGTAGCGGGGGGCGGGGACAGGGCAAGGAGAGGGAGGGCAACCCAAAGTCCCTGCACTAACACAAGAAGAGCACAGAATACTGTCCACTCGGTTTCAGAAGAAGATTGCCAGAAGAATGAAGAGGATAGAACTCACAGGAACTCAGTTCCGGCACCTCTCAGGTGGGTGCTATTGCCATTCTAAAAGAATGAGGAAGGTGTTCATGATGAGTTCCGGCACCACTTTTTCTAGGAAAAAAACCACTGGGCAGGTCAATTAATGAAAATATCTGGATATGAAGTTATCTGCAACCGAATGCCAGGAGGGGAATCAGTGTCAAGACCTGAAGAAAGGAGAAGGAAGTGAACAATAAAAACCAGGAAGGCATCAGAACTTATGATGGAAGCCAAAGATCTCAGATCAGAGACGGTTGAGACCAATAATCCCAATAATGTCCCAATAACCCAGACGAGAAATAGAGAATTCACAAGAACTGTAGCAGTCAGAGACAAAGGTGGGTGTTGGGATGGTTAAAAATGGAAGCCAATGAGACTGAGCAACAAACTGGATCTGTGGTAGGAAAAAGGAGAGAATGAAAAATGCCACCCAGACCGTGTGCCTGGGGAAACGAAGGGATTATACTATTTCTAAGGCTTAAAAAGGAAGTCGGTGATCTAGTTGGGAACAACATTTTTTTTTTTTAGGACTAAAACAGGAGAAGACAGGCAGGAGATGTTTCGTAAATAGGTAAAAGGAGAGGCTGTTAAGTAGAGAAGACGTGAGAAGAGCTTTAAAGTTGGGAATAAAGAACCCAGAGGATTAAAATGTCTGGAAATAAAGGCAGAAGACATGGAGCAAGAGAACTTGGGAACAGGAAGGGGGGATTCATGGGAAGAAGAAATTGTTTCAATCTTCCATGTTAAGATAGCATGTTTTCTTTATACGCATGTAGCTGCAAGCACCATTCCTTTTACCTTATTGAGGTTCAGTACATGGAAGAGCTCTTTCTGATTCTGCTGGAACACTCGGACTGCTTCATCAGATGTTATGCAGTTGTCACAAGCTAAGCAATCGCTAAGGAATATTTTAGCGTTAGCCAACTTATGGAATTCACTTTTCTGAAAAGGAAAAACAGCAGCAAGTCAAAGACGGAGCTAGCTTAATTCTTCTCAAAATGGTAAGGAAGGCTTTGCCAACATATGTAGGAGCTTAGAGGGTGATGCTTGAATTGTAGTAGAAAAGGTAAAGGAGCCCATAATAAAATCCATAAGCAGCCCCTCTTCTTGACACTCCCATCCTCACTGTCAGTCATGGCTTCTGCATAAGTTTTCTGAAAATAGTTGCTATGGAGCCATGACAAAAAGGAAGAAGGCAGAGCCCCCTCTGCCCTGCCCTGTAATTCAGGTATTTGTGTTTCTTTCTTCTCTTTAACCTTCACAACAACCCTGTGAGGTAGGTTAGGCCTAGACACAGTGATCAGTCCAAAATAACTCAGTAAGCTTTGTGGCTAAGTGGGGGCTTGAATCTCCACATCACACTCAAGCATATTACCCGTACGTAAAATAATACTATTTTCAAGAGATACAAGGCAGCCATACTTAGCATTTTTATATAGCTCTTGTATTTGTCAGTAATACCATTATATGCCCAAGTGCAGATATCTCTACACCTGTGAAGCCCTTACAGCTAAGTGGCAGATACTGAGCCTGACTACTTTGGGGGACGGGGGCAAGTTGCTCAGCAAAATACACTCCTAGCCCCTAGACAAATGCCTGGGGTTCAGATGGCACTCAAGAATACAGAAGTGAGGCACCTCTGGCATTAAGGATAGCTTGTAACCCTGTGATGATAAGAATGGCAGCTCCTCCTTTGTGTAACAGATTGTTTTGTACATAGAGAAATGTTTCAATTATTATTATTATTTTTAAAATGGCAAGTACTGTTGTCAATGAAGCTCTCCAAATTAATTTAGTGCGAGGAGCTGGGGAAATGACATCTTAGATGGTTTAGGTGACCCTTTGCCAACCTGGTCCCATCCAGATGTTTTGCACTACAACTCCCATCAACCCGAACTAGCGTAAGTGTTATTCAGGGAACTCAAAATGTGGAACCTTAATCGTAAATCCTCTAAACATTTTGGAATGTGCATTTGCCTTATGGATCATCTCATCATTGGGATGTTAACAGTTGCAACATTTCAACTGTGTAAAGCACACTCTAATAAACACACAATCTAGCCAAAAAACACACAATGTTTTCCAGAAACCAGCAGTGTGCAAGGAAAGGGGGGGGGGGCCCACAATGGCTCCAAGACAACAAAACTCATCATGGCTAAGTTTAAGACGATTGGGTACAACATGATATTGGATGTAATCCTATCCTCACACACCTGAGAGTGAGGCCCATTGAACCCAAGGGTGCTCACTTCTGAATAGACATGTACATATAGATTACCATATTTTTCGCTCTATAAGATGCAGCGATCCCGCTGGCTGTCCTGGCTTCTTGCTTGGCCGCGTGCAGCCTCTCCCGGGCAAGGGGAGCCCTCATCCCTTGCCTAGGAGAGACTGTGAGCGGCTAAGGCTCCCCCAAGAGCCGCGCTCCCTTTAAAGAGTGTGCAGAGTGTGTGTGCAGCTCTTAGGGGCTTTTCCCCGAGGAGGGAGAAGGGCAGCCCTTCTTCCTCCTGGGGGAAAAGCCCCCAAGAGCCGCACACACACTCCATGCGGCTCTTTAAAGGGAGCGCTGAGCAGAGTCTCCTGTCTGTATTCGCTCCGTAAGACGCACACACATTTCCCCTTACTTTTTAGGAGGGGAAAAGTGCGTCTTATAGAGTGAAAAATACAGTATATTGCTAGAAATTAAATCAAAAGTGTTACCTCTTCATTTTCATCATTTGAGTTGAGAACATCAGCTGGTGTATTTTGCCGGTCTTCATTCCTCTGTTTATTACTACATTCCTGAAACAAATCATAGACTTTAGTTGGGAATGAACGAACAAAATCACTGACCAAAGCAGCTGCCCAGAACAAGATGGGATGGAACATTTCTATGCCTACCCTCATTTTCTGGGAGCTACATTTTCCCAGTACAGCGGGACCTCGGTTTTCGAGTGTCTCGGAAGCCAAATGTTTCGGTTTTTGAATGCCAAATACCCGGAAGTAATTGCTTCCGTTTTCGAACGTGCCTCGGAAGTTGAACGGCTTCGGCGGCATGTTTTTGAATTTTCACTATTGAAATTGACATTCTCCCTTAGCGCCTTGGTTGTCAAACATTTCGGAAGTCGAACCGTCTTCCGGAACAGATTACATTCGACAACTGAAGTTCCATTGTATGCTTAGACCAAACGACAGGCAGAAGTTGACATGTCTGATTATTGTTGTGGTTATTTAGGGTGCTTTACATAAGTAAAAAAGAAAAGAAAAAAAGATAAGCCTGTGCCCCTAATCTCAACAGAGAGGGTGTCAAGTGGGGGCGGGGGAGGGAAGGGAGAAAAGACAGAGGAAAAGAGAACAGTCTAGTTAGAAGTCTAGGTGCAAGTCAAAGTGGAAATGAGTGAAAACAGAGAAGCAGAGAACTCAGACATCCATGGTTGACAGTCCTGAATAATAATAGTAACAAATTCTGTGTTGAAAGGGAAAAGACTCTTGGCGTACTTTAAGCCTGCAAAATTATTATTATGACAATCTTCTCCAGACCATAATAAATGCAAATCTTTAATGTGCCTTTTTGTTTGTTTTGCTGCAATAAACCAATATAGTTACCCCCTCTGCAAAGTATAAGTTATTATTCCTAGGTGATAAAAACACTCTAAACATAGCTTTCCAAAAAGGGGTATTTGTCCTCCTTAGGTGGCTTGACAAGCTGGGGAAGGTGATGCAAAGTAGGCTGCCCTATCGAGCTCCTGTGTGCACAGTACATATTTTCAAAGTTAAGCCATACATACACAGAGGTACTGTTTGTGAGCAAGTTTGGTTCTCGAGAGGCCCCAGGGCAAAATGCAAAGCCACAAAATGCAAAGCCAGCACATAAGTGTATATCTAGGAATCTGAGCACTCAGCCCTGTCAAAGCTAACTGATAATAAAGTAACTAAGAAGGTGATTTGGAAAGAATCAGCAAAATGGCCACAAAAGAAGTAACGAAGTAGCCTAAAATACCGTTCAAAACTTGTTATAATACAGCACGGCTGGCTGCTAAGATAGTGCAGGACTGACACTGGAAACACCTTTTCTCCTGCAGATAAAAGGGTGATTGCTTAAAACTCTGAAATGGACAGACTAACTGACGTATTTCATTGAAATTGTGAGGGAAGCAACTTAATTGAAAAATGGACTCTGTTTCTTACTAGAACATGTCAACTGTAACGATATATACCTGTTTCTGTATTTTCAATAGTATTGATACTTTAAAAAAAAAAAATACTGTGACTTTCCCAACTGCCTTTGTATGGAGAAGGACTGCCTTAATTTAGAAGGGAATCTTAATTTATTTGAGCGTTGGGACAGGTGACGTGATAGCACTCCTCATCGCAGCCTAGTAATAAGGTTTTGCTTTTTAGATAAAGCAAAAGGTGAAGAATCCAAAACAAAACCCTTACATCCAAGTAATCTGTGTAACTTGCTGGAATCCTTTGACTGCACACTTGGAAATATGTCTCACTGGGTTCTGTGGGGCTTTCCCCAAGTTAAGGATACACAGGACTACAACTGCAAAGCCCAGCACTAGGCATGTTTACTCAGGAATAAGTCACACGCAGTTCAAGGGCACCTACTTCTCTGCACATGTGCAACCTTAGAGATATATAAGGAAATGACCAACTCACCTTTTTGGTGCAATTTTCACACTTCATTTGTAGGTCTCTTTGTGTCGATTTTCTTTGGTGTGTGGTTTATATGCTGCTAAGCCAAGCCTCACGCCAAACGTTGCTGGATCGCTTTCTTATATTTGTATCCAAGAGATGTAGAAGAGGAAGCAGATGCCTCTGCTTTTCACCTGCCTGAAACAGAAAAAAGCACGAGAAGAAGCGAGATGGTGGTTGCCCTTTACTTTACACTGCCTTCCAGCCCTCTTATAAACAATACTACTTTTTGAACAAGGCTTCCTGGAACCAATGAGAAACTGAGAAAGGGGGACGTCTTGACTGCTCAGCTGACAGCCCTACCTCTTTCACTTTTGAAAGGGGGAAGTTTTTGATCCTTCAATACTGTAGAACTGACTAAAGGGCACTAAGTGCCAGCAGTCAACTTATCTGACATGGAAAGGCGATCACAATGCAATATGTTCCGTGTCTTATCAGTGATTAGCTCCAGCGTGGCATATTTTTATTGTACGATATAGACAATGGCAACAAGGTGCTTCTCTTGCCATGAAACCAAGACAAATATTTAACCTGATAGCCATAATATGTCTCTCTGGAGCTGAGAGAGAGAAAGGAGATGGTTTTCAGACATCGTGGCAGGAGCACTGCATTGATGAGACACAGGGTGACACAGGTGAGTCAGGAAGATGCACAAGTGTGTGTGCGTGTGTGTGTGTGGGCACCACCTCAGATATATACAACTTTGCCTTGCTCAGTGACTATAAGGAACTTGGCAAATCCTCTCCCATATGGATAGCACAGCTTCCTTTCAAAATGTAGGGTGTGAAAAATGCAAATCAAGAAGACATCTCTGGGAGTTCTCTAAATGCCCGCCACTCAGTTTGACATGTTTTTACGACAGCTGCTTTCTCTCCCAAGGGCTCAGAGCACCAGGCTAGCAATTGCTCTTCACTTCTGCCTTTAAAAGGGTTCTCTATTATGTGTGTTTCAAGCTGATGCTATCAATGGCTACAATTCCCAGGTATCCCTTCTGCCACAGAAAATGTCTGATGCCCTTAATTTCAGAATCTCACATCCTCCCCCACCCCTTACGAAGGGGGAAGATCTAGTACAGTTCAGCAGTCTCCATCATCTCGGAATGCTGTTTGGTGGTAAGAGTCATTTATGACAACTCATTGCTTGCCGGCATTTATTTAGCACGTGGGAGGTACCAAAGTGAAGAAACACACACACACACACACACACACCGGAATATAAACGTTCCCAGGGTACCAGGGCTGCTGGTACCTACTTGTTTGCTACAACCAATATCATCTGCTGTTCCCTGGCCAAGTCTCTTTTACCTCTGGCCAGCAATAGCCAAGGTTAAGAGATGCCTGGTAGATGCAATGGATACCTCTGGGGGAAACCCATCCGTAATGCAAACATAATTTGGTGCACAAGCTCGTCATACATTCGGAAATATGGAGCAGAACGACCTGCCCTGGTTCCCTTAATAACGAGGGCTATTTATGCCACATGTCCTCATGGGAACCAGCGGGGTTTACCCACACGCACGCATAAGACACGTCAGTCTGTCTTCACGACAAAGCAACCCTGCCTTCAGCAGCCCAACCCTAAACACGTTTACCTGCAAGTAAAGAGCCGTTAAACCATGCTTTGGATCCCAGCTTAACTGGCCTCCCATGATCAAACCAGAAGTAGATCTCCTGCGTTCTGTGGGGTCTCCTTTTCGGTTTAAGCATTTAATAGCTGCCTCAAAAGAATAGCCAAGCCTGGTTAACAGTTGATCTCGGGGATTACATAACGAGACTGGCTGCGTGTGTGGCAGTTTGTGGGAGTCCCGGGTTCTGATCCTCCTTAATGGAGACTGGCACAAATTCAGAGCAATCTACTCCTTATCATTATCGTCATCATGGCAAATTCCGCATAAAAACCAGCAATTATAACATCTTAAGCAACCGGCAGACAGACACTGCTTCTCGCGGCTGCAGATGCAGAAGAACCGGGGGGGGGGACCCTTAAAACATGAGCAGGAGCCACGCTTCGCTGCAACAGCAGGACGACCACCATGCAAAGGAATGAGGGATGGGGGGGGGGGGGAGAGGGAGAAAAGCAGAGGCACCGTACCTTGTTGCAAAACTCACTTAAGTCACAAAGGGCATCCCTAGGAGAAAGGGAACCTCGCCAGGGCAAAAGGCTGGTGCATGAGGCTAGGACAAGAGAGGAAGCGGGGAAGCGGACCAGGACACAAGCGCGGGGTCCTGAACGGTTCCTAAGTAAGGTGCAGAGAGCTCTTCTTTTTTCCTCCTGTTTTTGGGATAGTCCTGTTTGTCCTCCCTCCTCCTCCCCCGCCGTTTGCAAGCGTTCATTGTAGACTTGAGAGCTGTCACGTACTCCCAAGCATTTGGGTGGAAACGCGGGGGGGGGGGGGGCAACGCCCCCGTGCGGCAGAAAGGCGCAATTTCAATATGTCCTCATGCACCGTGCTATGGTGTTTTTTTTCTCCCTAGCTGGCAACGTCAGGAGGGTGGTCCATCCGAGGATTACGGTATGATGCCAACAACAGCAACTGGGTCTCACGCCCGACTTTGATCTCTATCTCCCCCCCTCCATTAAATTCCGTTCTGGCATTCTGCTGTCGGCTTCTCTTGTGCTTTTTTTTTTTTTAATCAATCTAATCTATTTTAGACTGCCAGCCGCCAAGGATGCTTCAGGTGCAGAATATTCCTGTCTGCTGAGCTCAAGGAATTTGCCCAGATGGCTTTACCACCTCTCATATGCTTGTGATGCTCCGTCTTTTCCTCTGCTTGCTGTTGCCAACCAATAGCAAATGCCCAGAGGTACCAACTTGAAAAAAATATTGGGAGAGGGAGCAGACATGACCCACCCTGCATAATCGATCAAAAGAGGTGGCACATGCACACCATTTGAATGACAATGCCCATCAACTTGGGAGGGGGGCTATTTTATTGGGGAGGGCAAAGGGACCTTGCCCCTAGGAGTCAGTTCCTATGGCAATGCCAGAGGCCTGAAAGCTTGAGTTTCTTCATTTCTTCTGGAGACAATCCAGGATATGATTCTGACTACCCCCACCCCACCCCACCCCACCCGTCCTTAACTTTTAGCCTAACATCTGAGCTTCAAAGCTGTTGTGCTCTTTAGAAAGGCTCCTTCCTCTAAGGGTATTATTTCTTATTGGCACTTATTTGATGCAGGTCTAGGTGTACATTGTGGAAGAAATTACTTGGAAATATGCATGTCCCCCATGCATACATTTTAGATCAGAAGGTCGGCAGTTCGAATCCCCACGACGGTGTGAGCTCCCGTTGCTCGGTCCCTGCTCCTGCCCACCTAGCAGTTCGAAAGCACGTCAAAGTGCAAGTAGATAAATAGGTACCGCACCTGCGGGAAGGTAAACGGCGTTTCCATGCGCTGCTCTGGTTCGCCAGAAGCGGCTTAGTCATCCTGGCCACATGACCCGGAAGCTGTACGCCGGCTCCCTCGGCCAATAAAGCGAGATGAGCGCTGCAACCCCAGAGTCGGTCATGACTGGACCTAATGGTCAGGGGTCCCTTTACCTTTTTTATCACAAGAACACATAAATGTCCTGCTGGACCAGGCCAAAGGCCCACATAGTCCAGTATCCTGTTCTCACAGTGGCTGACCAGATGCCCATGGGAAGACCACATGAAGGATATGAGCATAATAGCACTCTCCCCACAAGTGCGTTTCCAGCAACTGATATTCTGATGCTTCCTCTGACAGTGGTGATAGAACATAGCCATCCTGGCTAGTAACCATTAAAAGCCTCATCCTCTGCAATAGGCTTACCCTGTCTGCTAAGAAGTTGCCAGGGCACCCTCCAAAGAATCAAAATACAGTTGAAACATGCCAACAACATACTTAGAAGTGGTAAAACAGCAGCCTAAACCAAGTTCTGCTGATCCTCATCTTTACATGTGTAGTTGAAATTCAATGAACACAAAGCAGGAATGGCA
Organism: Podarcis muralis; assembly: GCF_964188315.1. Classification (NCBI taxonomy): domain Eukaryota; kingdom Metazoa; phylum Chordata; class Lepidosauria; order Squamata; family Lacertidae; genus Podarcis; species Podarcis muralis. The sequence continues at coordinate 37,863,365 of NC_135656.1, read as the reverse complement.
ACCAGGAAGGCTGATGCCATTAGAAGAATCCACCTATCCATCATTTAATTGTCACCTTGCCCTTGCTTAATGCTGTTTCCCAACTGGGCAGAGGAACTTCTGTGTTCCTTGGAATTGGGTTCATGAGTACTGTATTTGATAAAATAAAGTAAAACAAAACAAAACAACATAAAATAAAATAAGACTGATAGGAAAGCAGATTGAAAATGTGACAATTGATTTTGTTCGCCAGTAATGACACAACTTTTGAAAACTGAATGTATTTTGTTTCATTTTTACAAATAAGTGGTAGATAAATTTTGTTAAATAAATTGATAAAATGTAAGTATGCACATTTGTTCTTCATAGCATTGAGTCAAAACATCGTTTTCAGTAAACCTATTGAGAACTACTGTTTTTAGATTTCATGTTTTAAATTCATAAAGTGACCAGTAGGTGTTAATGGGCATTTGCCATCCCACATATACACAGAGATGTTTTGCATTTCTTTATTTGACTTCCAGGACTTCATTTTCTTTGTTTATATGACCAGTGACCCTGAGATAACCTTTTTTCTAGAGCATGCTGTACTTTATTACATGGGTAAGAATTTAATCAGAGGCTCAAGTGAGTTGAAAGTAGGGAGTCCTAGAAGGTAGAATATCTCTTGAGATATCCTATAAAATGTTATATAGGGATTGAGGAATTTTCTGCAAGAACACAACCATCCAAGGAGTGCAGAGGAGCTGGACAAGGGAGAGTAGCTAAAACATCCTGGATTTCCAAGTGTAAACAAGGGTTGTTGACTTAGGATAGCAGCCGCAGATCAATAGCTTCTGAACAACCTTGAGCTGCTCTAACATGGAGAGGCTAAGTTGAGGCTGATATAAAACATCAAAAATAGAAATGTTTACTTTTTTCTGTCTCATCAATAGGAACACTTAGGGAAATTACAATGGAATTGCTTGTTCATTGTGCATAATTGTAGAGCTATTAGATGAGCTAGTGAAACCCTGTACGACATTATAACAATCCTGTTACTGTATGTTCTAATCGGCTGTATGTGAAGAAGCCCTTCTGAGATGCTATATAGAGTTCATATTTGCATCAAGCTCTCCATTAGAGTAGTTGTGATCTAATTTAAGAAATGCTGGGGGAAAATCACTTTCTCCAAGTTAGATTTGTTGGTGATCTTTCTTTCTTTCTTTCTTTCTTTCTTTCTTTCTTTCTTTCTTTCTTTCTTTCTTTCCTGATGTCTCCTGGTTCACTTGCTTAAACAGGCTGGGAGTGTTGTTAAATGTAACCTTTGCTCAATAGGCACTTCTAGGCAGGTGCACTCTGGACTCACGTGTTCTCTGGCTGCCTTATGGCATTCTGCACAACAATCTGGTTGATCACATGCCAATGTTTCCATTGTACAGATACATCTGTAAGCAATGCGTGGCTGTGGCCTGTAGGATGTTGGGCCCAGGCAGCACCAGCCAGCCCTGCCATTCCTAGATTGCATGCAGATTGCAGAAAGAAGCATCCGCTTTAAAGGCAATGAATGTTTACTATAAAGGAACAATTTTGGTCTCAAGACAGCAGACCTTAATGGGTAAAGGTAAAGGTAAAGGTACCCCTGCCCGTACGGGCCAGTCTTGCCAGACTCTAGGGTTGTACGCTCATCTCACTCTATAGGCCGGGAGCCAGTGCTGTCCACAGACACTTCCGGGTCACGTGGCCAGCGTGACAAGCTGCATCTGGCGAGCCAGCGCAGCACACGGAACGCTGTTTACCTTCCCGCTGGTAAGCGGTCCCTATTTATCTACTTGCACCAGAAGGTGCTTTCGAACTGCTAGGTTGGCAGGCGCTGGGACCGAACGACAGGAGCGCACCCCGCCGCAGGGATTCGAACCGCCAACCTTTCGATCGGCAAGTCCTAGGCACTGAGGCTTTAACCCACAGCGCCACCCGCATCCCTGCCAGCTTAATGGGTAGGAGGGTGTAAATGGAAAAGCAATGCCAGCCCAAGGCACTTTACTACCTGAAACGGATTCCAGTGTCCTCACTTGCTACAAGGCAACACTTTTAAAACTGTTGCTGCACCATTTAGAAGCCAATTAGTGCCTTCATCTATGCCCACATCAAGTGTTATCGGAAGCAGCCCACTTCACCCTCTGCTATGGAGGAAAGGTGCTCCTTGAGATAATCTGGACCAAGCTGTTGAAGTTTACTGCCAAGAGTCTTAACTAGTGAGTGGTATGATAAGTCCCTGGTTCAATACTCACCTCAGTCATTAACCTTGTTGGGTGCAAGGCACTCTCTTGTTCAGCCTTAGTGCATGCTGGGGGAACAGATGATGTAATTCTACAGCAACAGTGTTAAATGAGGGGAGGCTACTGGAATGCAAGAATGATAATGCTGGCTTATCTCAGGCATGCAAATGAAATCAAAACACTTCCATTGCATTCCTGCAGTAATTAGCACAGCATCCCTGTAAAGGGCTAGACTTGTCTTTTGACCTGTGGCAAGTAAGTATCCGCTTTAGGAGACCAAGTAAGATCAATGGCAGCCTGAACAACTTTACTAGCTTGCTTGCCTAGCTATCCCCATGAATTTGTAATTTGTGGATCATGACACAATTTGCTTTATTAAAGTTTTGAAATGTAGCTTAGATCCCCCCCCTTACTGTTACCTATGTTTGACTCATTATTCTCTCTCTGGAAAGGGCTAGAATACTACATGATTACAATGGAGTGAACCACCACGCATTTCTGGTTTCCAGTACTTGATGTTAGAAATCCCCTAAATAAAAGGATAAAAGCATTATGCCTTGGCTAATTATATAAATTGATGCCTCTTATTCAGTGCCGGATTTATGTATAGGAGAATTGTAGAATTTTAAATACCCGTCATCATCCTTGGCTTCACTCAGTTTTGTTTATAACACTCTTCCATTTTCTTCTAGTTGTGAGGGTGGGGGATGCGGAGGGGCCTCACAAGTGGAGTAGCCTAGGGCCTCTCTTCATCTAAATCCAGCCCTGCTCTTATTCCATGCAATGGCTTGAACTCAAGTGTGCTACTTGAGTATTTGTCTTCATATTGTCTCCTGGAAATGCATGCTAAAAGGTAATTATGTACTTTGTTCTGTCATTCTAAGAATTCAAATTTAATTTGTTAAATGTTCAGAAAAAGTCAGAAGCCCAAGGCAATATAAGTTCCTCAACTACGTTTATTCAACATTTGGGAGTGACAACAGCTTACTCATAGGAAAACAAGAACCAAACTGACTGGACAACACAGTAATAATGCCGAGCATGAACTGACCGTTGACTGTTGAAAGTGCATGCGCTTACTTGCCATTAGAATGTTCATCCACCAACACTTATACGATTGGTTAGAACGTGCCTTGTAACATAAAATGTGTTAAACCCAATACATAACACTCCTCCCCCCCCAACTTCCTAACAAAAGGAACAAACATAGTCATCAAGGTGTGTCGGCCTTTTCCACTCCTGCTGGGACCGTTGCAGTTCCTGTGCCCAAGTGGGTGACCCAGGAGGTTCCTCCGGTACCCGTGGTCTGAGTGGGGCGGTCAGCGAGGCCGGCTCCGAAGGCATCACTGCCGATGGAGCCACTGAGGATTCCAGCCTGAAAACGCCTTCTGTTGGGGTAACTCAGTCACCAGCAACCCGTCTGGTTCCCACCCTGGCCTGGGCACAGAATTTCCCAAAGTACCCATTTCTCTGTCCTCTGTTTCCACTTGAAGTTCCGTGTTCGAAGGTGCCCTGGCTATGATCTGGTCGAGGTGTCTCTTCCAAACCAGTCCCCCCTCCAACCCTACCTCGTAGGAGACCGGACCTGTACAGCGGGCAATGATACCAGGGACCCAACCCTGTCTGGGCCCATAGTTTCAGACATACACAGTGTCCCCCGGGGAGAACCCTCTTGGAGTCTCCCGCAACACAGTGGATGGCTGTTGCTCAAGAGCCTGGTCGGGTGCATACCATCAAGGAGGGTACCATAAGCAACTCCGCAGTCACTGCTCTTGGAGAGATGTGTTGGGCCAATAAGAAGTCCGCTAAGCAGAGAGTCCAGTCTCCATGCACTATGCGCCTAAGCGCATCTTTGGTAGTACGGACCATGCATTCAGCTTGGCTGTTAGTGGCCAGGTGAAAAGAGGCAGAACGAATTGAGGTGGATTCCATTCTTGGTTACAAATTCTTTGAATTCTGCCAAAATAAAAGCGGTCCCATTATCACTCACTAGTGTGTCTGGCAAGCCGTGTGTTGCAAATAGCTTCCTGAGCGCATTTATAGTTGCCCTAGCGGGACACAGTTTGTCTTCATATTGTCTCCTGGAAATGCATGCTAAAAGGTAGTTATGTACTTTGTTCTGTCATTCTGAGAATTCAAATTTAATTAAAACAAAAGCTATTCAGTACAGAAACTACATGATGATGATTTTTAATACTGTATTTATGCCCAACTTCAATTAGACTAACCAACGAGGATTCAAGGGGGAAACGCCTCCTCGAGACGAGCAAGGAGCTACGCCGCAGCCGCCTCTGTAGTTTTCTCTCGTGAGGGTTCTCGTGTGGAACAAGGAGACATAGGAGCCCATGCAAAGTGGGTGAAGTGGGTGGGGGGAGGGCACAGGCTGCTTTTCATTGCAGTGCTTCGAAACCATCGCACATCTACCCTAAAAAGAGGAAGAAGATTCTCTTCCGCGAGAGCTTTCGAATAGATATAGATCTATGGTGTTCAAGGGATACGCTCTATCTCTCTCTCTCTCTTCCCCTGTCCTCTCTATGGTTGACTGTGTAGGACTCTCTGGTTTACGTCTATGGTACTGGAGCATTTCCCGCCCGAAAAGAAATTGGGAAGCGACGTCTTAGGTGAGCCAGAGAGGGAGGGTGGAAGCGGCTGCGCGGTGGGAGCATCGGGAGTGGGGCGGAAAAGGAGGGGGCCGACGATTGAAAGGGGGTGGCAGTTAGTGGGAGCGAGAGGGCGAGATGGGGGGCGGGCGGGGGAGCGGGACCGGAGACCGCTAGCGGGCTTGTTAACGGGGAAAGAAAGTGGGGGACGTCTCCTCTTGCATAGTAGGAGAAGGAGGCTGGGCAGGGGGGACCTGGTGTGGTCCAGTTCCCAGAACTGTTTTCTGACTGCATAGCACACACACACAAATGGTCAATGGAGGGGGGTAAATGCCTACGCACACTTCCCTTTTTGTCCCTTCCACTTTTTAAAATCATGTGCGCGCTGCTCAGTAGTGATACTCGCAGCGATGCAATTATGCACAAGGCAGAAAGTGAATTTTAGATTTCTTAAGTGCTTTGGTGGGGTGGGTTTTTGTAAAAAAAAAAAAAAAAAGTCACAAAGTGCTTTTGCATTTAATGAAGTTGACGAAACTGGAAAGCTCTTTTTCTTGTCTCGTGCTTGTGTTAAAAGTAGAAGGTGCGGCTGCCAAGTCGCAATTTGCCTCTGTTTTATAATATTGCCGAACATTTCCTGTTTTTGCCACAGTGTGATCTTACATTGGTTCTGGTGGATGTGTTTTTGTTTTGGGGTTTTATAGATGATAAAGATAGATGACTAGTTGCTTCCTTTACCCACCCACCCACTTCATCTGTGATATTACATGCCATAAAAAGGTAAAGGTACCCCTGCCCGTACGGGCCAGTTGTGTCCGACTCTAGGGTTGCGCGCTCATCTCGCTCAAGAGGCCGGGGGCCAGCACTGTCCGGAGACACTTCTGGGTCACGTGGCCAGCGTGACGAAGCGGCATCTGGCGAGCCAGCACCAGCGCCGCACACGGAAATGCCGTTTACCTTCCCGCTATAAAGCGGTACCTATTTATCTACTTGCACTTAGGGGTGCTTTCGAACTGCTAGGTGGGCAGGAGCTGGGACCAAACGACGGGAGCTCACCCCGCCGCGGGGATTTGAACCGCCGACCTTGCGATCAGCAAGTCCTAGGCACTGAGGTTTTACCCACAGTGCCACCCGCGTCCCCTATTACATGCCATAGTGTTCTCTGAATGTAGACCTGACAAACTAGTGTGTGGTGGACCTCCTCCTAACTCCACATGTAAGAATAACCATCCACTTGTTCGACTTTCTTAGGGCTTGGATATTGAGAAAGCTATAAAACAAAAGTTTAAACTTTGGTTTTAAAAGTTGGAAAATGGAATGTAGGTTCTGTTTGTTAAAGTTAAACTAAGCATATGACTGAAAAAGCTACCACTGACTTCACCTATTCAGATGTTGAGAGTGCACATTCTGCTTTAAAGTACACAAATTTGATTGGCTTATTACTAGGTGTATGCATTTGTAATTTTCACAGAATTTCTGCGCTTGATAATAAAACACATAAATTTAACATGGGACTGAGGTACGCCTCAAAGTATGAAGGGCGGGGGTCTGTAAACAGTGGCTCAGTTGGTTTTATTCCCTGTCATTCTGTAGGTGGCTTCTGTGAGTATTCAGGAGCTCTGTAGATTTGCCTCCACTTCCCAAGATGTATATGTTGGTTGAAGACCACTCAGACTCTGTTCTTCATTTGACGAGATCACCTGGTATCAGATCTTGGTCTCTCCTTGTAGGTAAGACTTCAGTTTTGTATAGGCTGATGCTCCCTTTTTAAAAAATGAGTTAAAACAAACCTCTACTAAAACAAATCCAAATTAAAAGCTTGTTGGACAGCAATAGTGTCTGGTGTGGTGACATAGGTGGGACATTGCTGCCCTCCTGGCTTCCAAACACAGTCTGTTCCCAGCACTTGCTGAAGGGGGAGGTGTCAGGAACCAGGTTCAGTTTGCTGGAGCATAGTGGAGCCAATCTACCACCAACTATTACTAGTTAGGCCAGAAAGCACTAGTGATGTGCTCTGTTTGGAAGCCAGGAGAATAGCAATGCCCCTCCTTTGCTGCTGCACTGGCCACTACTGCTGGAGAGGACATTTTACTTTTGCCTTTATGGCCCCTTAGTTCAGGGAAATCTCTGGTGAATATAGAGAGTGAGGCTTGGATTTCATGTGATGGGGAGGAACTTTTAACAGGTGGGATTAGATTTTACATATTGATTGGAATATTACTTTGGTTGCAAGCCAATATTCCATAATGTAAAGGGGGTCTAAAGCTCAGTAACCTAAGGTTGTATCCACCCACCCTTTATTCAGAGTAGAACCAATGAGAATTAATGATCATGGCTATCTTAGGCCCTTGGATTCCAGTGGTTCTACCCTGAAGAAATGTTACTTGAATACAACCCTATTCCCCCCCCCCCCCCCAGTATTTTTCTGCTCCACTCCCACCAACAGTAATTGCAATTGATTCTGGAAATCCTCAGTAGCCAGTAAGATAATGCAGTTGTTGCAGATGAATGCATTTGGTGTGCTATTGGCATCACACTATATTTCCAGCTGTCTTTCCATGTTACACATTATAATCTTTGAGAAAGTCCTCTAAGCCTAATCAAGACAGATTGTAATGGTCTTCCAAAAGAACACAGGGTGATCAGACATATAACAAGTTGTAATACACGACTGGAAAAACTCTGAAGGTGTTCTGAAAGTTTCATGATGATATAATAGACTTAGAGTCATTAGTGATTTCACACAACTGACCTAATTTGATATCTGGCTCCTTATTCGGATTTCAAGTAAGATTTTATTCTCACTTGCCTAAATGGATGATTGTTATAGTGTTCAGTGGAATAGTTAACTCAAATGTATTGTTGTTGTTGTATAGTCGTTTAGTCGTGTCCGACTCTTCGTGACCCCATGGACCAGAGCACGCCAGGCACTCCTGTCTTCCACCGCCTCCCGCAGTTTGGTCAGGCTCATGTTTGTAGCTTCGAGAACACTATCCAACCATCTCGTCCTCTGTCGTCCCCTTCTCCTTGTGCCCTCCATCTTTCCCAACATCAGGGTCTTTTCCAGGGAGTCTTCTCTTCTCATGAGGTGGCCAAAGTATTGGAGCCTCAACTTCACGATCTGTCCTTCCAGTGAGCACTCAGGTCTGATTTCCTTAAGAATGGATGCGTTTGATCTTCTTGCAGTCCATGGGACTCTCAAGAGTCTCCTCCAGCACCATAATTCAAAAGCATCAATTCTTTGGCGATCAGCCTTCTTTATGGTCCAGCTCTCACTTCCATACATCACTAGTCAAATGTATTACTATTATTTTTTATGAAAAATAACACTGAAATTTAAAAGGCCTGTCAGCACATGCATAAAACTTGTTTTTCTAAGAGCAAAGTGCTAAGAATATTTAAGTAGCTGAAAGTAAATTCTAAATTCATATATCTCCTTTCTCTTTCTAGGGATCTCCTCTGTAGGTCTGGCTGCTGCTTACTATAGTGAAGGTAAAGCTTAATAATTTTGCTAGAAGCTTATAGCTGGCTCTTACTTAATTAACCGAGGAAAACAATGAAAACAGCTGAACAGTAAAAACCCAAGCATCATGATTAAACCCAGCAGTAGCTAATAAAAATAATCATAGTTAAAAGAACCGTTTATATGTCATATTGGAAAATAAAGTTGGTTAAATAAAATATTTGCCTGGTGCTGAAAGGACATTTACTTCAGTCCTGGGTAAGCCTCATGGGGAGGGCCTTCTGTCGTGGGGAGACGGGAGGGGCAGGATCACAGCTGGAAAAGGCTCTGTCTCTTTGCACTTCGCTTCAGAGCACTCCAACATTAAGGCTTTGAAAGCCTGTAAAAAACAGGATCTTGCTTAAAAGGGGGATATCTGCATTTGCTGCAAAGCTGTGGCTGACAGAAAGTTGAATGCCTCTGCCTGGCACAGTGTGTGTAACGTACTGAAATAATTGCTTCATTATCAAACAGGTGACCTCTTTAGTTTACAAAATGTGTTCGCTTTTACTGTACTTGAGTTTATTCATGAATCTCTTCCTATGGAGGTGTCACAAAGCAATTTACAAAATAGTAAAAATATATGTACAAATATACATATACAGCAACACTTAGAACAAATGCATATATACAACAATTAAAAACAATGCAGCCGTCCCTTGGTTGTTGAACGCATTGGCACTCGTACGTCTTGGCTCTTGAACGATAGAAACCCGGAAGCGAGTGATCTGGTTTTCGAACATTTTTTGGGAAGCCAAAAGTCTGACGGGGCTTCCGTGGCTTCCTGCAGCCAATCAGAAGCTGTGCTTTGGTTTCCGAATGTTTCGGAAGTCAAACAGACTTCCAGAACGGATTCCGTTCGACTCCCAAGGTTCAACTGTGGTTTAAAACAATAGCACACGCATATTCAATACAGATACTAGCTGAGATAAAGAGCTGAATTTAGAAGGATTGTTGAAATAAGATACCAGTTCTAAGGGTGGGTGTGGTTTAGATGTTTGCAACTAATTTGAAATATTTTCTGTTCAGACAGCTTGGGATGGAAACTCTTTTATCTTGCCGGCTGTCTCTTCGTAGCTGTGCAAAATCTGGAAGAGTGGGAGGTAAGCAGCATGCTAGGAATAGGGGCCTTGGTTGCCTTAGCCAAATGCTTGCTCAGATTGCTTTGTCCATACTGCTTTGTTAATGTTGCTTGTCAGTATCCCAGAGAAGGGCCAAAGCAAGTTCTCAGTTAATCTACCAGAGTATATGCCGTGAGAGAAAGCAAAAGCATCTTAAGCCTTCCTGTGAAAAATGTGAGATTTGGTTGGTTTCACTTTGGGAGAAGGACCTGGGAACAAGCTTATTTGGTGTAATCCAATAATGGGACAGCCATGAACATCTGTTATTATGTATTTACTTAACTGCTACAATAATTGACGTTAATGGTGGGATACTTATCCTTGCCCTTATCTTTGCCTTTCAAAAAAGCAATTATTTTCCCACACTCCCACAGTTGATTCTATGCTGTGATATGGTGGTTGTTCTTTTTTTCTGCATAGGAAGCTATATTTCAAAAGGATTCAGGAAAAGTTTTCCTAAAGACATTCAACCTTTACAAGAAGCTGCTGACTCTGTCAAGGGCAGGTCATGAACAAGGTAATGCCACAAATGTAGCAGTATGACACATGTGTTGAGCAGCAACCAAATATATACTGTCTCGAGTCCAGGACTGTGTGTACACGGTATTAATTAAAATCTGTTAGTTATGGGGAAGGGTGAAGAGTTTATCCTGGACAATGAAGAAGCTAGCACCAGGATGTTGGGAATATAAGCTCAGTGTCTCATTCAGCTTCTGAAGCACAACCCTTTCAAGACATTGTTGTGGAGTCAATTTTCAGTGTCACAGCACATACATATGCTTTAGAACTGCCTTTTAACATTAGGCAGGCACCCTTACTAGACCATTTTAGACTCGTGATAAAAATGATTTTATTTCAGCAAGTCTGTCCAGATTCATAATTGAGTTTTACACATTTTTAAATATTTGCTGCTTTTAACTTTGTATCACTGATGAGTGTTTTATATTTTATGTACATTGTTTAGAGGGTTTTTTAATTAATGGTTTATATATTATATTATTCTGAACAAACAATTTTTACTGCCATAAGGGTTAAACGTTGGGGTTTATTGTTTTTAATGGATGTTGAGACTGAGGTGGTAAGAAAAAAACATTCTGTGCCACTAATTATTGGTGAAGGATTTGGAAAACCTAACTTTCCATTGCCTCAGTTGCATTTTCATTTAGTACTGTTGGTCCTTAAGATAATGATAGGCAGTTGGCAGCAGCATGAAAGGAAGGATGGACTGTTTTTACTACTGTAAGTGTAGGATATGGGAGTGTAACATTTCAGAGAACACAGCAAGTGTTGCTTGGAATCACAGTGCTAGCAATAATCTGGTCCTTTTTCAAATAGTGGTGGTTCCGTTGGATGAAATTCGGGCTGTGAATGTGGAAGAGGAGAAAGTACGCTACTTTGGGAAGGGCTACCTAGTTGTCCTGAGATTTGTCACTGGGTTTTCACACCCTTTGACGCAGAGTGCAGTGATGGGCTGCAGAAGGTACCGTATGAATTTTCTCTTCCGTGATGGTTCAGGATTTGTGAGAAAGCATCAGTGAACCTTAGGCAGACAATATGATTTTCAATAATCTAGTTGACCTTGTGCCACTTACAGTTCTTGAGTTGTGGGATGTGGGTGGTGCTGTGGTCTAAACCACCGAGCCTTTTGGGCTTGCTGATCAGAAGGTTGGCAGTTCGAATACCCATGACGGGGTGAGCTCCCATTGCTCTGTCCCAGCTGCTTCCAACCTAGCAGTTCGAAAGCACACCAGTGCAAGTAGATAAATAGGTACCGCTGCAGCGGGAAGGTAAATGGCATTTCTGTGCGCCCTGGCTTCTGTCACTGTGTTCTGTTGTGCCGAAAGTGTTTTAGTCATGGCCATATGACCTGGAAAGCTGTCTGTGGCCTGAAAGCGAGATGAGCACCGCACCCCATAGTCGCCTCGACTGAACTTAACCGTCCAGGGATCCTTTACTTTTACCTTTTCTTGAGTTGTATATGATGGCCTCAGTTGCAGCTGGGGCATGCAACTTCTTCTGCACCAATTCCTCACTGTTGAAATATGCCATGAAGTTACTAACTTGTCTATTTTGGTTGGTATTTAAGAAGCTGGGGTATATTTTCATGATTGTAGTACATTCTAACCTAAACTGCAGTTGATGAACATGTTGCATGCATACTATTCTGGCACTATGAACCCTAGGTGTGGATAACATTGAAGCTGACATGTAAAAAAATAAATTGAGACAGTTCTTCAAAATCTGAGTTTAAAAAAGAAAACTTAAGAGCCCTGCTGAGTCAGGCCCAGTGCTTATCTAGTCCAGCGTCCCGTTCCCACAGTGGCCAACCAGATGCTGATGGGAAGCCTGCAATAGCCCTTGATAGCTTTATCCTTTTTGAATTTGTCCGAATCCATTTTAAAGCCATCCAGGTAGTGAATTCCATAGTTCAATTGTGTGCTGTTTGAACAAGTATTTCCTTCTGCCCTAAATCTTCTAACATCAAAAATAATTTGGATGTTTATTATGTTGTCTTGTTACTGAACTTTGTATACAAGGACAAGATTCTCTCTGAATAGAAGTTATCATTCTAAGAGCTATGGAGCCACATAAGTAGCTACCATTGAAAGCACCATACATATTAAATGCCTTTTAAGCCTTGTGCACCCACAGAGAACTCCTTCACTGCTCCCTTAGCATGAGCTAAGAAACAAGGCAGGGTGTCTGTTAACTAAAACATCCAAACTAGGAAAGCATGCTCATGGCTTCCAAACAAGGCAGGATAAGAAGCCATGCTTTAATGTTGGCTTAATTATCCTGGCTTGTTTGAAAGCCATTAATCATAATTTGCTGGTTCAAACCTAACAGGGAAACTAACTGAGACTTCCTGGCTTGTTTGTTTGCTTGTGTGAAGGGAGGAGTGAAGCAGCTGAGTGTGGGGGAACAAGGCATGCTCATGTCTTCGCTTACTAAGGCAGATATGCTTGTCTGCATGCAGCCATTATGTGATTAGAACACAAAAGCCTTGCACATTTTGAGTATGCACCCCAGTCTGAGAGCTTAATAAACACTATCAGGACCACCACCACCATCGCCAGGGGAGTTATGAAGTTATGGGGAACACAGTGTGAATTGCCCTGGGCCCAGCATCTCTCCTGCTCTGTGGTCGGGCCTGACTGGAAGGGATACATAAGGAGTACTTTTAATTTTGCTGCCTCCACCAGCTGGTGATATTTTGTGCACTTTTGTGACCACCTCAAGTGTGCACATGAATTGCTAACTCTTGCTTCTGCCTTTTCAACAGTGATGTAGAAGCTGTGGCCAAGCTCATTACTGGCTTTCTGGAGCTGAACAAAGTCCCAGCAGACAAGTATATTGAGAATAGCAGTGAAACAGATGTCAGTGATGAAGAGGAACCCTTCTCAGAAATCTACGGTAGCAGCAGTTTAGAGGGACCAGGAGAACCTGATTTTTAAAGCCTTCCTCTCATCCCCAGTGAAATGAATCTTTTATTAGAATTTCCTTACATGTGGTTTTAGAGAAACAAAACTGAGTAAAGCTATTGGCCTGGTTTAGATGATCACCTAGGACAGCCTTGAAATTGAGCACTTCCACTTTACCTCTGTGTGCGAGAGAGGAGTGAAAGCTTTTGTTTTCATGTTGGAACAAACCAAAGTTTTGAATTGCATTGGGAATTGTGACCTGTTCTGAAACTATGGTTTGAGCCAGATTGTTGGTTTGGTTTTTTTAGAACAAAGCACTGTTCATAAATAATGTTGACCTGTGGTTTTAAGTGTAAGCTTTCACTGTCCTCTTGTGTGTGAAGGAGAAGAGGGACCAGGGGAGCCCAAGGTACACTGGTTTGTTCCTGATAATTTAAACCATGGTTTAGATGATCTCTCGAACCCAGACCTTTATGTTGCCTTACACATATGTCTTCAGAAGACTTGTTAGCTCATTGGTGAGAGACTAGTATCTTCATTTTTATATTTTGCCACGAGTTTGGTGACAGCAGATGAACTTTCTATTACTCCTGTAGAAGTATGGTTTTTATGTGTGAACATTTTAAACTTTTTTTTACTATTCTTCACAGGAAATTTCCAGTGTAGTAATAGATATATAAACTATGGATTTTTTAATTTAAAAAACCCACACAACAATGGAAGAGCTTTTTGCATTTTGGGGCTGTAGGTACGAGTCCAGCCTTTCAAGATGTTACTTTTTTAAAAAATGGAAGATGGGAAATTTCAAAGTGATTTAGACAGTAAGTTTTATATTTTTTATTATAAAAAAGTATTAAGATCTATGTCAGGGTGGGGATTCTGCGCCCCTCTGGATCTTCTAGGACTCTAGGTCCAACAAAGCTTTGCCAGCAAGGCCACGCTGGCTGGGGCTGTTAGGAGCTTGAGAGTCCAGGAACATTCAGAGAGCTGCGGATCCCGATCTGCCATTGGTTTTGAGTTTTTTTCAGAAATATATACCTCATTTTATAAGAGCTTTAAAATGTCTTGATTTACATGTATCCTTTTGTTTTCCTGTTCATGGTAGATACTTTATGAACAGCTAAGGGTAGAAGATTGTAAACGCTCGTCAAGCAGAAATTTTACTTCTGATCACTCCCGCTACTCTTAAGTATTCTTCAGGTGTCAATTGCAACAGTAAAACTGTTTTATAAAGTGGCGTTTCAGCCTTTATACAATTTTTTTGTAAAGCTCCCTGTACTGTTTGGATATCCAGTGTTAATATTTCTTATTGGATCCTTGATTCTTATGGAACTTTCTTCTTTTATGTTTCCTTTTAACTATAACATGTATATGTATATTTGGCTTTTAAATTAACAAAGTTTGTAAGAAGCTTAAAAAAAAGCTTCCTGCAGGTACTTGTACATTTCACATAGGGCACAATGAATGGTGAAAAAGAATGCATCATTTAAGTACACAAAGCTTGTAACTCTTAAAATAATACGTGTAATTGTAAGTATTCTATAAAATCTGAGAGGCTATATTCAGTTGTATTGCAATTTTATCATTACAGTAGATAGAAGGAATTTTAATTTAAATCAATTATAATGAGGTCATGTTTCACTATTAAGTGGTGTCTCCCCAAACACTTGAGATTCATGGTCTTTGGATGATCATGGAGCCTCAGTTGCATCTGGAAATTAAGGTTGTAATGGTAGTATCTGGAGCAAGCAATTCCACCACTTCTGGTCCTCATCTCTCTGTTGGAGATTCCATTCCACCTTTTGGTTCAGACATGGAACTGTTACGTGTCACATGTCTGTTTACATTCCAGCAGAGTTTGCTGGTGTAAGCGGAACTTCTGCTGTATTTCTTTTGGTTTTGACTCTCCGAGAAGATGGCAAGAAGAGACGACCTGTTTCTTTGTCCTGATTTATGTTTAATAAACCCGTAGTTATAGTATGTATCCACAGCCTCAAGCCTCTTCTGTTTGTGCAGTTTGCTCTGCTAAGTAAAGTGTGCCCATGTCAGCAGACCTGGGTCACTGATATATGTCAGAACCAGAGGTTGAGGGATCTTCGCAGCGTGACAGCTGGAAGGAGACAATCCAGTTGGGAGCTAGCCAGCTGGCCGTTCGACCCCCGAATGCCGACACTCTCACCTGAAGGCTTTCCTACTACTAGGTACTCTTGTGTAGGTATGCACTTCCTTCAGAAGATGCTGCTGGAGACAACCCAAAGTCTGAGACTTTGAGATCTGACATTCCAGGCCTAGAAGTGCAGTTTTAAATAAATAAGCAATCCTATTTGAACTCCAAAGGACCACTTTCTCATAGGAAGACTTTACCCTTCACCATGTGCCTGTGTAGAAATATAGAAATACATATGACATTCCAGAGGGAATTGATTTATTTTACCATGCCTCCAACCAAAGAAGCAGCAAGCTTACATGCATTACCTGGGAATAAATTCCACTGAACTGAGTGGGGTTTCCTTCTGATGAGAGGTGCATAGGATTGCAGTGCAAATACCTTTGCTGAACTGTGTTTGATGTTTTGGCTTGCAAAGTGCACTGTTTACGATCTGATCCATTCCTCTTGGTTCTGTCGGCAAGCTTTAAACCATTAATTAGACCAATGAATGTTTTGGAAGCATGTAAAATATTAAATGTGAGGGATTAGGTGTTTCATTTGATGAAATCTGAGATTGTTTCTTAGCAGCAAAAAGATGCTTTTATCTAGCTCCTGGCTACTTTTAGAAAAGAGCTTAGATGTCCTCTTGTTCCCACCTTCTTACACTCGGTACCTGTGGAATCATTAGTTTAAGTGTGCAAAACAACCATCCAGCAGCAGGGGCTGTGCAGAGCCAACACTGCATCTGCAGCCCACCTCTCATGGCAGCAGCAGGTGTTGGGGCCAGAATGAAGAAACTAAGAACATTTGCTTCTGATCTGCTTTGGGCAACTTATTCCTGCTTCCTTCTTGAGAAATCTGTTTGGGGGCATAATGAGGCTTCCCTAACACACCAGTGGAGATGTTCAAAGCATACTAATAAATGGATTGTGCAACTTTTTAAATTTTATTTAAAGTGTCTGTGCACAGGTTTTTAAATTGTAAAAGTCTGCAATCAATCTTAACAAATCCATGAGAAATCTTGGAGCCTGCTCTCACTTCTACCCAGCGCGACTCTATGCACACAGTGTAATTGCTGGTACATTTTCAGAAGAAAGGGAAAGACCCGAGGCAGTAGGTATCTCTTCAAAATTTCTTTTTAAGATTAATTCCAAGCCTGTTACTGCAACAGACTCATCTCTGCACCTGAAGAGCATCTCCTCGGCGTACACATGCTAATCTAGCTGCATGATGCTAGCTGTACCATGCTGGGCTTCAAATCTGCAAAGCTGTCTGTAAGAGTACTAGGATAATTCCTGTATTGCTCTGTCCAGATCATCGACTGTTCCCTGTAGTCTTTGCAGGCTGGGTTGGACATTCTCCTCCATCCATTCTTCTGCAGCAGATATAAAGAATGTCTTTTCCATTGCTGTTTGGAGCTCTTGGGTCACAGTAGTCCACTTGGTCAAAAGCCTAAGAAGAAACCGGCAGCAGAATTTAATATATTGCCATGTGATGTAGACCTAGCTAAACCAAAGATCAGGTTGATTCTTAAGAGATGTTAAAAGTTACTGAAGGCTACATTTAAAGGTTCTACATCCTGTGGGAAGAGGGAGCCTTTCACAATACTGCAGAGAGCTAGTGGGTAAAATCCAGTAAGGAAAACTACTTGAATACACACACATACACACACACTTGAGACACATATAATAAGATCCTACTATTGTATTTTTTATTTTTTTTTGCAAATACAAAAATCTCTACAGCCAAATTAGCCAAAGTCACCAGCAGCTAAAACCATAGCACCTTTTGTGATCATAAAATCAGGTTAATTTTATGGTCTAGATGCAACACACCAGCAGTAGATAGATTAGCAGGAGATTAAAAAGGTAAAGGTAAAGGTACCCCTGCCCGTACGGGCCAGTCTTGCCAGACTCTAGGGTTGTGCGCTCATCTCACTCTATAGGCCGGGAGCCAGCGCTGTCCGGAGACACTTCCGGGTCACGTGGCCAGCGTGACAAGCTGCATCTGGCGAGCCAGCGCAGCACACGGAACGCCGTTTACCTTCCCGCTAGTAAGCGGTCCCTATTTATCTACTTGCACTTTGACATGCTTTCGAACTGCTAGGTTGGCAGGCACTGGGACCGAGCGACGGGAGCGCACCCCGCCGCGGGGATTCGAACCGCTGACCTGATGATCGGCAAGTCCTAGGCGCTGAGGCTTTAACCCACAGCGCCACCCGCGTCCCTGAGCAGGAGATTAGTTTATGCTAATATAGCTCGTTTCACTACAGTGGTGCCTCGGGTTACAGACACTTCAGGTTACAGACTCCGCTAACCCAGAAATAGTACCTTGGGTTAAGAACTCTGCTTCAGGACGAGAACAGAAATCGTGTGGCAGTGGGAGGCCTCATTAGCTAAAGTGGTACCTCAGGTTAAGAACAGTTTCAGGTTAAGAACGGACCTCCAGAACGAATTAAGTTCTTAACCCGAGGTACCGCTGTATTGTATTTTGTAAAGTGGGGAGAGGGATTGGATGAGAAAGTCACTGCTTGTAGAATGCGGGTTAAAAAGTGAAGTAGCCTATTCACCATGACTGCTAAAAGGTTTCTCTAGTCTCAGGACTTCTTGCTATACCCCTGCAGCTCTTAAATGTTTGGGGGGGGGGGGGAAAGCTGCACTAGAACTAGAATTAACACAATGGCAATACAGTACAAGAGACTAATCTTTACCTATAGCAAGGCTTCATTGCTGGTTACATAATGTTTATAATAGCTCTCTGAGGGTAGGGGTGATGTTTGTTAACCAGTCAGGAATGCTACTTCCCCCTTCCACCATGTATTCTTAAATACGTTTAACAAAGAAGCATTTTCACTAGTTTCTAGGGGAGTGGCTTTTTTTAGTACTACTATGAGCCTTTGGCCTTAGTAACTCGAATATTTGTGAATAGTCCATTACTTCATAGCAGTTCAGCCAATGGTTGGAGTGGCAGGAAAACAATAAGGTTTTAGATCTATTTCCTTGTTTTGGTGCTGTTGGTGTTCTAATAAAGTAACGATTGACTATTTGAGCATTTGTGAATTTGAGTGAGCGAGGTACTTAAATGCACTGTCCAAAATGGCATCCTCAACATGGAAGTTTCTAACGCCAATTGTTAAGAATAAGATCATGAACTTTTAATATCCCTGTCCCAAGACAATCTTCAAAACACAAACTTTGCAAGGAATCAGAGATTTTTAGTTACCTTAGTGCATCTGGCTGAAAGTGATGAATCATTATGGGATGGATCTTCTTCCTCTTTCTGTGGTAGGGGCTGAACCAGCCTGTGACATACCTAAAAGTGATAAGCCATAAATATATGTGGGAGGGGGAATATTGGTTTGTTTTCATTTTTATTACGTATCTTGTGTTCTCATTTTGTTTTTTTTTATGTTGTGAACTGCCCTGTGATATACAGATGAAGGGCAGTATACAAATTTAAAAAATAATAATACAAACATAATTAAAGAACATATGGGCGTGAATGGAACTGAAAAGCTACAAGGCAGACTGAGATATCACATACTGTAGGTCCAACTGTAAGATTTAACATTTATAAGAGTAGTAACTCTTTAACATCATGTAAGCATCTAGTAACAAGTGCAGTTAGGATGGTTAAAACGATATGGTGGAATCCCCGCCCCCCTCAGTTCTTGCTTATGCAAGGAAAAATAACTTTTAAGTCCTTAAGTTAATACACAGTAAAAAGATAAAACATTTTATGTGGCAATAAGATCGATTATAGCTCTACATGACCGAGTGTCAGCTCCTCCTCTTTGTTCCTCACCTGTTGTTTTCCAGAAGTTCATCCACTGAGGTCTTGAGGTAGAATGTAATTTGTGTCACCAGCGAGAGAATTTCACTTCCCGGGAAAGTCCCTGAGATGTCACTGTTCAAGAAGAGAATTGGGCAAGAATGAACTTTGTCCCTAACCCATTGGGCCTGATACCCATGGGGCCTGAAAGCAAATATTTCTCGTAATATTGCTGACAGCAATGCTGTTGAAATCTAGAAGTTGGGGCTATTACCTCATATAAGTGTCTATTTCCAAACTGGAGATCCCCAGGGATTTTTCTACATCTTCTTTCACCTTTTCTGAATAGCCACCTTGGGAGGACCAAAGAGAGAGGAATTGCTGCTTTTGTTTTAAGTGTAAAACCTTAAATGGGACACAAAACTGGCCTAGTGATCCAGGGAGTTGTTACCATGTCAAGGTAAAGGGTGGACAGGAATGTAGAACACCTCTGTTCAAAACTTAGCATGCTGCACTTCACATGTGGCCTAATCAACCTCGATTAGCCAGTTGTGCGCGCGTTCCTGCATGTATAAAACACCGCTATTAAAGGATGAAATTATGACCCCAGGTCACCCAAGTTAAAAAAAACACCAGTGCGATTCCTAGCGGTCTTAGCAGGATTTGTATCATGAAGGGTAGGCTAAAAATCATTGTAATAGGTTCCATAAGTTAATGATGGCTCAGAACCCAGCCAGCTATTTAGAACAGAGAAAAGGCAGCCTAGTTTTATATAGATAGGTGGGTTTTGATTTTAGGGTATGATCCTGAGCATACTTTTTTTGAAATCAAGTTGCAATAAAGCTGATGGAACTGGGGAACACAAAGCTTCTGCCCAGCACCACACCTTCTGAAGCTTTTCCTTTGGCTTGTACTATCCGATGTTGCCACCTGGTGGCAACTCACTCATAGCCTGGTGCTTGTGACTCAAAATGTTTCCTCAGAGTAAAGTCTTAACAAGTTAGTCTGCAAGCCTGACATTTCCCACCTCTGCCTTAGGTGAACCAGCCATGTTTTATGGAATCTCTAATAGACAGAGAGATTATAGCTTGCAGAGGTGGGTGGGTGGGTAGGTGGGGAATGGACACAAGTATAAAGAACTGTTTTAACTATTTAATACTGTTATGTATGGGCATTAGTCACTAAGTCTGCTTGACTGGTCTTAGCAACTATTATTATCTAGAAACCAGTATTGATATCAGATGTGAAAGGCTGAAGGTCATGAAGAGTCCTGGACTCCTTCAGGGCGAATCACTTTTGCCACTGAAAAAAGAATACCTCACAGGTTCTTGTTAATCACGACATGAGACAATGCATGAAGTAAAGAAACTTGGCTATCCATTCTAGAGTATAGCTCTAATATATTCCTGGGCAATTAGGTGGGGAAATGAATTTAAGTTAAGCAGCTATTCCAAAGGAATGTACAAGTTCTGATGCTAATAATCTTGCAGTGCTTTCAGGATCCTGTGCACATGGTTTAGATCTGACTGAGGAGAGAGTAATTCTATACCGTTCTTTAGTGCCTGGAGACATACGGCTAATGATGGGATTCCTACAGGCAGAAGCTCGCACAGAACAGAGAAGTGGTCATACCTAGAGAAGAAAATGCAGAGGGATTAAGTGAGAGGCAATATAAGCAAGGGACTGAAGCGGTGCAGCCATCTGCAGTTGCCCCAGAGACTTTAGGAACTTTTTAAAGACCAATCTATGGAGCCCACAGAATGTAAGGAATATAACTGCATGGAAAACATCAGCAGTTTGAGTAAATGCTGCACCTGTATATAAACTGAATTTGAGTCATATGATCTGTTCCTTTTGCAGAACCGTTTATTCTTTTAGGATGAAATGAAAAAGGAAGTCTGGGACTTTAGTTAATTTGAAGAAGGTGGGGAAGGAGTTGGGGGGGGGGCATAGAAAAGAAAATGTAAGGCAGGATCCACAATGGGGTGGGAAGCAGAAACAACAGAGGCCAATGGTGAGAGGAAAAGTTCCTCCACAAGCTGATGACTCTCCTTCTGTTTCTGAAATTTCTGCTTTTTAAAGGTTTTGCCTCAGAATTTAAAAAAAAAAAAGTGTGTTCTGTCCAAGTTCAAAAAAAGTGTGTTCTGTCCAAGTTCAAAAAAAGTGTGTTCTGTCCAAGTTCAACTCTTGGCTTCAGAATCCTTCTTAAGAGGAGAGATTCTGTAGTGTTCAATGTATTCATAATGCTATCGCTCTCTTAATCCCCTTGTGTAACGTTTCATTACCTTTGCCAACCGGTCAGGATGATTCCTTGGATGATACCGGCAGGACTGCTTTCAGCCACTTTCAACCACTTCTCATGGTTTTTAAGGTGGTGTCCAATGAGGGTCAGACACTGGTTGACTCCTGTGGCCCCTTTAAAAGCACTAGCAAACCACAGCTTTGAGAAGTCACACTTCTGGTACTTTTTTATGAGAGTTGCTGGAAGTAAAGGGAGAGACAGGAAAGTCCACAGTTCAATGGCAGTGTATAAACAATCTTCTGCTGATACAGGACTGGGTCCAACTTGTACCAAGTGGAAAGAAGAGACGGGCAGACTTGTGATAAAAAAGACAATGTTCCTAAATGCAGCTACATTTGCTAGTAAGACTCACAGATCTACAGTGGTACCTTGGGTTACAGATGCTTCAGGTTACATACGCTTCAGGTTACAGACTCCGCTAACCCAGAAATAGTACCTCAGGTTAAGAACTTTGCTTCAGGATGAGAACAGAAATCATGCAGCGGCAGCGCAGCGGCAGGAGGAGGCCCCATTAGCTAAAGTGGTGCTTCAGGTTAAGAACAGTGTCAGGTTAAGAACAGACCTCTGGAACGAATTAACCTGAGGTACCACTGTATAAGGATTATGTATGTTCCGTAGGGTCAGCCTCTTCATTAGCTAGAAAAGTTAAAACTACTCACAACCCACTTATTGTGAGGCAATGCTGAACCAGTCTCAGATTTCAATTACATTGGAGAAAGTAATACATGGATTATTGTCCACACATTACTTTATCTGGTGTGCTCATGTTTAAAACAGATAAATGAAATGACCTAAATTAAAAATGATTAAAATGTCCTATGCTATTGTCTCAATGGGACAATTCTGCTTAGTATCCCCCCCCCCCATTCCTTCTTTGGGCGCTGAAGAATATCTACTAGCACTGTCTAAGCTCCTCTGTCTTCATGATAAGAAATAAGCCAGTGAGGAGAAATGTCAAACATCACTTGGCTGGATGTCAAAATTGTGCCTTCTGAATATGAATAAAAATAGCTTGTGATAAGTACATTCCACGTGACCAAACTGGAGTGACTTCATGCCACATCGCTATCATTTTTTCAAAGTACCCATAACATTCCTTACTCCTCTCCCCCACAAGTACCCCAACTTTGGTATGGTCTTGACATTTAAATCAAGATGGCTGCTCCCCAAATAAGAAGACAAGTTCACTCTCATTTCTTGGCAATTTACTAAAAGACTTAACATTGCTTATTTCCTGTTTCCAGTGTCTGCTGTTATGTTTTCCTAAACTTTGCCACTAGCCACATTAGCATAGCTGTCAACCTTCTCTTTTTTTTGCAGGAAATTTCCTTATTCCAGCGCCATTTCCCACTGCTTCCCGCTGCTATCCTGGATTGTTAGATATCCCGTAGACTGTCCCTGGGATAGGTGAGGCTGCTGATCCCTTATTTTCAAATCTGAAAGTTGACAGCTATGCACATTAGTTATATTCTACCTCCATTGTCAAAGGCCATATGCTTCTGTGTACCAGTTGATGCGAATCGCAAGTGGGGAGACTGCTTGATTCTGCTCTGGTTCTGCTTGCAGACTTGCCATAGGCATCTGGCTGGCCACTGTGAGAAGAGGAGTTATTCTATACTTCAGACAGTGACTGAACGCATTTCCCTTTTTCAAGCAAAGTCACAAAGCAATGCAAACCTTTACTATCCACATCAAGGTCCGGGGAGTAGTCCCAGATCATCAGCTCTGCAAGCTGTGCTATCCCAGACTCTGGAAAGAAACAAATATGACTCATTGTATTTCTCAGTTGTATTTGTGTAGAGATTTGTATAAAGGAAATTAGTTGGTGATAATTTCAAACAACACCCAAAGACTTAAGAAAAAATATGTATCGAATTCCCAGTCCCTCCTAATGTAGTGGGCCAATGATAAAGCCCAGAACAAGACCGTAAGTGAGGTCCAATCCCACAGTTCATTATTAAACTAGCACATAGCTTTCCCTATGATTCAACACAAAAACTGGAAATATTGGTACATTTATATCTTATTCAGGTATATTTAATTAGGCTATGCTAAGCTTCTATTGTAAATTTTCCTGTTTTTCCTTTCCATTTTAAACTGGAGTACTTTAATATGTATATATTTGGAAAATAATTAATTAACATCAACATCAAACAATCTTTCCATTGATGGTTATAATCATTAACAGGTTTACATCCTATAATTTTAATGCAAATAAGTTCTATATCTTTTTGAATTTTTGATTTCCCCTGAATAATTAAAGTTCAAACCACAGAAATTTGACCTGGCACGACTTTTTAAAATTAGTATTTGCACTTAGTGTTTTTAACCTATTAATTTTCTTTGAGGATCTGGATTCCCCAAAATACAGCACAGTTCTATGTGGACATATTGGAGGAGGATATTGCCGCAAGTATATCCTTGCTGAGCACCCACCCAAAGTTGTTGACCTTTGAAATTTTAGGGGAGCACCCACCTTCTCCTCTTCACTCCCACCGCACAGCCCCAACCTTAAGGGCTGCCGGTATGCACCAAAGTGGTGCTGTAACTCAGTTCTGGTGAGTTCCAGCTGAAGAAAAGCCCTGGTTATAGGGTGTTTTATTTTAAATGCTCAGAGTGCTTCTTTGTGGCATTTGAAAGTATCCGCTCCCTGCAATAAAGGCGTCTTCCTTTCAATACATCTGAAGCTAACTCTGAAACCACAATGAATTCTGACCTGCCAGAAATGAATTATGTTGCTCATTTTTTCTGTGAGACTCCCTTTCTGGTGGCAACATACCTCTCAGTGTTTTTTCGCTCATTCCCCTCAGCATGTCATCCCACACAATAGGTTTCACTGTAGGGTAGGCTGAGACTACATGGCTGGCCACGGCTTTCATGTGGGACAGGCACAGTTTTTCTATCGTATTTTCTTCTTCCTGCAGCCACTGTTTGGACTCTTCTCCTTCACCCAGATAATACACCTGGAGACACCAACCAATGCATTCTTCGTTTACTGCTATTCTGATAAGCGCCATTTAGCAATTCATTTATTTTTCAGCACCAACAACATACTAGTTACTGGCCTGATTCACATGTCGCATTAAGCTATAGTTTAAAACAAACTATGGTTTGATGTCAACAAGCAGCACGATGGTGTATGCTGTTGTCAAGTTCCCTCTTGGACCTCTCCCATTTCCAGTTCCTACTGTGCCATGGAGGAAGCAAGCGGGAGTCTGACTTGCCATGTTGTCCAAACCTGAGCTTGTGGTTTGTTTTCCTCAAAGCACACGCATAGAGCCATGGTTACCACTTGTGGTTTGTTTGGAAAGAAACAAACCATGAGCCTTGGTGTGGATGTCACAACAAGCCAGACTCTGGCTTGTTTCCTGGTGGCACAGTAAAATAAAGAGCAGAGAACTGTATATTGAGTACTGCACAACAATATGAACCACCACACTGCTCGTTTGCACTTTGCTTTGGTCTATGGCTTAATATGATATAGAAAAACAGGCAGTTCTCTCACAAGGATATTCCTGCTCCATTGATGGCTATCACAGACTTTGGGCTGGAGCACACAATGCAGTTACTAAAGTTATGCCAATGAAAACAGTTTTTCCTTGACAGCGGATCACTGCCCACTCCATACTATTTAGAAGCACTTACTGTGCACTCAGGGATGCGGATGGCGCTGTGGGTTAAACCACAGAGCCTAGAGCTTGCCAATCAGAAGGTCGGAGGTTCGAATCCCCGTGACAGGGTGAGCTCCCGTTGCTCAGTCCCTGCTCCTGCCAACCTAGCAGTTCGAAAGCACTTCAAAGTGCAAGTAGGTAAACTCTGGCGGGAGTTTCCGTGTGCAACTCTGGTTCACCAGAAGCGGCTTAGTCATGCTGGCTACATGACCTGGAAACTGTAAGCCGGCTCCCTCGGCCAATAAAGCGAGATGAGTCGGTCACGACTGGACCTAATGGTCAGGGGTCCCTTTACCTTTACTGTGCATTCAGCCATCCCTGCTGAAAGTCTTCATGCCTGCTAGGCTAGTGGAATGAGGGCTATGTGCTTCAAAGCACTGGGTGGGGATCAGTCACCCCAGGGGAGCCATTTTGAGTTGTATTCCCATAGCGATTGTATGCTTTATCTCCATACAACAGAAAGGAAAGGGGGGATATAGCTGAGAGAAATTAATGGGTGGTGTTTGAGAGTCAAGAGGCAGAGGAGGAAAGAGCACAGTAAACTCCCCCTCTGCCTACAATTTTCCAGCTAGCCTTTTTATAAACATTTCTTTGGAGCTAAAACAGGCATACAGGAGCAATAGCGCTCCTGGAGACTTTTACAAGCTGGTTTGGTGCACAGCAGTAACTTAAAGAACTCTTTGGGATGCTGGCCTTGCAACCTGTGGCAAGATTATAATGCCCTGCTATGCCCAAGATACAGCTTTTGGCATGCCACTGCAGACACCACCTTTTCAGCATCTACAGTGATGTAACAAAAATGGCACATTGGCTATCTCCTATGTGATAAGCACAAACACAAACCCGAGATAATTCACTGGTGGACATTCATTTCAGCAAGTCCACCACATCTACCACAGATTTCAATAGGCCCTAATAAAACGCAACATAAAAGGACCAGCTTCTGAAGCCAAATTCTTCCAACCTGATTTATTCCACTGCATGATTTATTCCAAATTATAATGTGTTGCTTCTAACAAAATACCTGACAATATAAAATAACTGGCCAAAGCTAGGAAGTACAAATGAACTGAAATCAGATCATGAATCCAAAGATTCATTCATTGCTCTGTACTCTAGGCAGCCAAATTCTCTTTTCCTTCCAGTGGCCCAGTGATGGCTGAGGAAGACATAGGGGAGCCCTTGTAAGACATCTGTGTTTATTTCCCTCTCATTAAAACATCAGGAAACAGTCACACAAGTAGAAAGGTTACCTTCTAACTATAGTAGTTACTAAAAAAAATGTTCAGTATGCAAAGCTATAAAGGCCTGATGCATTAAAAACTCATAGTAAGGATTTAAACACACGCGCACACACACACTCTTAAGAACCAAAGAATTTCAACCTCTGTGCATCTGAATAAGCCAGTGTGGATCATGCTATGATGATGTTTATTGCGTGATTAAGAGAATTTGACAGCCTAGCATGTCCAGGGTCAAGGAAGACATCATTAAATGCATTGGAAATGATTCCAGCTCCAGGTCCCATACTATACCTCATCACAGCCGATGTGAAACCATCGAAGATCATCATGCAGCGCTACCACTTGTTCTATCATTGTGCTGACCAGCTTCAGGGATTCCTCTTTATGGGGATTCACAGTGTTGGGGAACATTGCCACTTCCCGTAGGTGACAGAATTCTTTGTGCTTCAGGACAAACTGCAGGAGAAGCAAGAAGTAATGGGTGTGGTCACCAAACTGAAGCAAAAAGGGTGACCAAAGACATAAGCAAAGGACTTCTGCAAGTGATTACAGATGCCCTAGTTGAATAAGCTAGGGCCAAGTAGGATGCATTATAAAAGCCCTTTACTGTACCATCACATGACCTGAAGTCGGATTGTGTCCCACAACTCTGCTCCACTACATTGGTTGCTACTGCCCTACAGGTAGCAAAACAAACAGCTCCCCCCCTTACCCAAAGCAACCCCCCTCAAATTCAAGTGTGTGTGACTTGAATCCTGGCATTTACCTCCATATGTCCAAAGGTCTGGACCAGAGGGACAACCTCTAGCTCATGTAACTTTGCCAGCTTTAAAATCTCTTTAATCTCAGCAGAACTAGAAAACAATAGAAAACAACTTTGTTAGCAATGGTATATTTCAACATGTTAAAAAGTTCGCTATTTATATACACAGGCAACTCCCTGTTTGTGCGAGGGTTGCGTTCTGGGTCATTGTGCACATAAGCCCATTCCGCCCTGTTCCATGGCAAAAAATGACACGTATGTCAGAGGCAGCACATCAGTCTGCTGTGTGCAAAATGGCTGCCACCTACACAAACACACATATACACACACATATAGGATGTGCACTAACCACAAGATCCAGTTAAGATCCCAATTTGGAACACAGCCCAACTTGGTCCAACTGGCTGATGAGGTTTAGCATATCGAAATCTACTTTGTTATCCCCACCCCAAAATTGGGAAATTTAAAAAATGGCTATGGGTCCTCCCCCTCCCCCCCTTGAGGGAGGTATGGATGAAATTTACAGGCACAGTAGCAGTCCCAGCGCAGGTTAAACATGCCAAATTACAGGCAAATACATTCAGGGGTTTACGTGCAGGGCAGTTTTTATTCTGGCCAGCCAACTGCAATTAGAAAACCTTACCATCTACCTTACCTGTATGCATCATTTGCTTGAAGCGGTTTCAGTTCCCCATCATAGGGGAACATATCCTCATATTCAAGGAGAATCCCATTTGCACCCAGGGCATGGAACAATGGGAAGATCTGTTGGTTGCACAAAACATGTGAAATATCCAGCTAGTGTGGAATTTAGTTTTGTAAAACATTAACACATCTTAGGGAATATTGTTATTTCCTGCTCTCGTGCATGAGATACAGCCCTGCTCCAAGCGTACTCCTCTGCTCCAATCCCTTTTTCTTTCCTGTCATGTCTTTTAGATCACAGGCCTGAGGGCAGGGACTGCTTTAGCACTGACACTTGTAAGCCATTCTTGGAACCTTTTTTTTGGCTGGGGTAAAAATGCTTCAATAAATGCAATCCTTTTGCCGTATCTGAAACACTAGAATCTGTATGACATAGAACAGAGCCCTTTTTTTGTATGTCTCCTTAGGTTAGTCCACTAAAGCCTGTTACTGCTCATCTTTAAATATTTCTTTTTAATTTTTTTTTAAATTATACAGTAAGACACCTTAGTTTTCACAGCAGGCATTATCAGGAAGTGGCAGTTTTAAATACCCCTGCTTTAGGGGGTGAAGCAATTGAATCTTTTCATGTTGGAGAACAAGACGGAAATGCAATTAAACCTACAACTCAGACTACATGGCACAAGGCAGTGGAAAAACTAAACTCACTGGATGCAACTAATTTCAACCAAATCAACATCAGCAGAGGTTCAACTCTCTGATTTACATAGACCAACATTGTGTTACCTCTGCCAGGTATGAGACCTTTGGTGGGGCTCCCTTGAGATCTAAGTGCACCAGGTGCAGTTCAAATGGAGAAGAAACCACCACTCTGTTTTCTTCCATGTTCCAGATGTGAGTAGCAAATCCAAGTGCTTATACCTGGAAAAGAAGGAAAATTGTGAAGAGACTCATTTACTCACATAACTAAACAAGAATATAAAAAAATGGAAGCCTCCCATCTGGTTCCTTATAAATTGCATATTCTTTATTTTCATATAGGCAATAATCACTACTATGATATACACACCGTTTTTCATTACATGTATACTGCACCTTTCTTCCGATGAGTTCAAGGCAGTGCACATGGCTTCTGCACCATTTTATCCTTCCCTATTCACTCTAATGGATGTTGTTCATTCCCATGAAAGAGAGGCGCATATGCACTTTCTCTTACTTCAGCATTTCTGGGTGATCCCTACATGTCAAAATAATCTGAGCTGCAAACTGACATTTAAGGAAGGAAGGAAGGAAGGAAGGAAGGAAGGTCGGAAGGTCCCATAGCTTATCACTGTACCACACACATCATCATTACAACAACAACAACAACAACAACAACAACAACAATAAATTATTTATACCCTGCCCATCTGGCTGGGTTTACCCAGCCACTCTGGGCGGCTTCCAACAAAAGATTAAAAATGCATTAAAACATCAGTCATTAAAAACTTCCCTAAACAGGGCTGCCTTTAGATGTCCTCTAAACGTTAGATAGTTGTTTATTTCTTTGACATCTGATGGGAGGGTGTTACACAGGGTGGGCGCCACTACCGAGAAGGCCCTTTCCCTGGTTTCCTGTAACCTTGCTTCCTGCGGTGAGGGAACCGCCAGAAGGCCCTCGGCGCTAGATCTCAGTGTCTGGGTAAAATGATGGGGGTGGAGACGCTCCTTCACACACACACACACACACACACACACACACACACACACACACACTTCAGCATTGTCTCTACTGACTATCAGTGATCCTTCAAAATTTCAGAGAGGGTTTGTCCCTACCTGGAGATGCCAGAAACTGAACCTGGGGCTTTCTGCATGCAAAGCATCTACTTTAGCACTAAGCTATGGGATGTGGGTGGCGCTGTGGATTAAACCACAGAGCCTAGGACTTGCCGATCAAAAGGTTGGCGGTTTGAATCCCCGCGATGGGGTGAGCTCCCGTTGCTCGGTCCCTGCTCCCACCAACCTAGCAGTTCGAAAGCACGTCAAGTGCAAGTAGATAAATAGGTACCGCTCCGGCGGGAAGGTAAGCGGCGTTTCTGTGCACTGCTCTGGTTTGCCAGAAGCGGCTTAGTCATGCTGACCACATGACCCGGAAGCTGTATGCCAGCTCCCTTGGCCAATAAAGCGAGATGAGCGCTGCAACCCCAGAGTCGGTCACGACTGGTCCTAACGGTCAGGGGTCCCTTTACCTTTACCTATGGGTCATCCTCAAAAGAGGAAATATTTAAAACAATGCATAGGCAACAAGAAGGTCACCAATAAATCGAAGTCCACATATGATGATGCAGGTAGATACTGTGTTTAAATGTATCCTTAACTTATCTATCTATAAAACTGCTAATTTTGACTGCAGGATGACAAGCGAGCATTCATTCAAGATGCAGGGGCCAAGACAGTGTGGCATCTGCCTGTTCCATTTGGGGGTCAATTTCAGCGCACGGGACAGAAAAGACCCCTTGCCTCACCACCCATCAAATGACTGGCTAAACACCCTCCGGCAGCAAAACAAGTTTCCACCTAAAGCCAAGCCCTCCCAGCTGCCACACACCTGACCCTCCTCTCTCTCCTTCCCAGACGTGGCCCAGCAGCCACGAGACACATCATGGGAAACGGCAGCCACAGCAATAGTCGCTGCCTCTGGGGCAGGTGACGGATTTAGGTTTGATGAGGCCCTAAGCTACTGAAGATAATGGGGCCTTTATATGACCAGCTGTCCTTTGTCAACAACAAATTGTCGCTGGTTTTTGTGTTGAATATATGCTATATGGTAATTTATGGACCTAACAGGTATCTAAAGCCATTTGCACATGCAGAATGTAGGCACCTTATATACAGAAATGATCAAAGCAGTGATATTTTAGGGAGCAGGTGAGGCCCATTACTTATATCACAGGAGCCTACACAACACAAAACACTGCTGCTGTATGTAGGTTTTATTTTATTTTTTATCTTATATTTTGGAAATGTACATCCAGTTCTTTTTTCTTTAATTTTGGGGGGGAGGCCCCCAAGAGAGAGGGGCCCTAAGCTATAGCTTGTTTAGCTTATACGTAAATCCTGCCGCAGGTCGCTCAGGCCCCAACATCCTTCGGCTCGGGCTCCTTCTCCTCCCCCGGGGAGCTGCTCCTCTTTGCCGCGCGCGCCAGCCCACCTTCTTCAACAACAACAACAGCAGCAGCAACAACTCCGCTCCTTCTCACCTCCGCTCCTTCGCGCTCCATTCCGCCTGCAGCCTCGATTAATCTTCCCTGCCCTTCCGCGCTGCTCTCTCTTTCCGTCATCGGCTGCTCCTGCCTGCACATTCTTCTCTCTGTAGCTTCCGCTCCGGGAACGGAGAATGCCGATTGGTCGCCACCTTTCCCCCTCTCCTCGGTGTCTCGCTCTCGCGCCCTCTCTCCCCCCCCCCCCGCCTTCTGCTCCCGGCAGCTTGGAGTGGAAGCTCTGAGGCTGACACATCCTCGCGCCCCGTGCGCAGCTGCTCAGTTCCCGCGCGATGGCTCCGCAGCGGCGAGCGGGTTCCCGCACTCCGGAGAGCGGCGGGGCTGGCGCAGGAGCTCGGGCGGAGGAGCGCCGCCGTCTCAGCAGGTACCTCCTTTTGTCCGGCGAGCGCCGCGTGGCCGCTGCCGGAGGGGACCAAGGGTTGCGAGTTGCAAGCAGAGTCAGGAGGGTGCGCGCGTCTTTTGTCCTCTTCTCCCTCCAGGGGCTGCGCTCCCGGGAGAGCGCCCTCAAACCTCCCCCCACCCCAATGCTAAACGCATGGTCCTCATCAATGCCACCATCCTGCCCGTATATCAATAATGTCATCACATTATTGATAGGTTGGGAGACACTTTTTCCAGTTGGTTTGGCTTCGGAGTGTGGGACTGCGATCCTAGCGTGCTAATCTAGGAGCAATCTTCTGATGAATTCAATGGGGCTTCTTTTCAAGTAACCCTGTGTGCATGGGGTTGGGGTGTGTGTGTTGCGTGTCGGCGCAGGGAAATCCATCCTAAGCGTGGTCCCAGGCCCAGGCTGGGGACAGTAAGCAGGATGGAAATACGGCTTCTACTACCCCGTTGTAATCCTATATGAGCGCCGCAACCCCATAGTCGCCTTTGACTGCATTTGACTGTCCAGGGGTCCTTTACCTTTTTTTTAACCTATGAAACTCACTGGAGGAAGATCGGTGGAGCTGCGTGGGGTCAGGAATGTTGGCTTTCCCCCCAGTTGATGCCTGAATCTTATTTCTTGCTGCGTGGGGTCAGGAATGTTGGCTTTTCCCCCAGTTGATGCCTGAATCTTAGAAGGCGTGGCCTTCAGTTGCCTGCCACATGTGGAAAACACTACAGGGCCATACATATGTTCATATGTAAAGTTCAATGAGTGTAGGGTCTGTGTATAATAGAGCAGTAAAAACCAACAAATGTACACACACACAAGCACT
Organism: Podarcis muralis; assembly: GCF_964188315.1. Lineage (NCBI taxonomy): Eukaryota > Metazoa > Chordata > Lepidosauria > Squamata > Lacertidae > Podarcis > Podarcis muralis. The sequence goes on along the minus strand of NC_135656.1, from coordinate 37,831,476 downwards.
TGTAGTGAAATGATACTTTGTACTTCTGTTCAGTGTGATGGGTGAAGATTACAGATGAATACATTGGGGGAAAGTGTGTAACTAGTAGTACACTGAATTTGAATTTTCTATAGAACTAACCCCCCTTTTTTGCTGAGTGTTAATTATTTTCTTGGTGGCGCTGTGGGTAAAAGCCTCAGCGCCTAGGGCTTGCCGATCGCATGGTCAGCGGTTCGAATCCCCGCGGCGGGGTGCGCTCCCGTTGCTCGGTCCCAGCGCCTGCCAACCTAGCAGTTTGAAAGCACCTCCGAGTGCAAGTAGATAAATAGGGACCGCTTACTAGCGGGAAGGTAAACTGCGTTCCGTGTGCTGCGCTGGCTCGCCAGATGCAGCTTGTCACGCTGGCCACGTGACCCGGAAGTGTCTGCGGGCAGCGCTGGCCCCCGGCCTCTTGAGTGAGATGGGCGCACAACCCCAGAGTCTGTCAAGACTGGCCCGTACGGGCAGGGGTACCTTTACCTTTAATTATTTTCTTGAGTATTCTTCACGTAGTACTTTCTTGGGCTTGACACCCCTGTAGCAAGCTTACTAGCATTGACTCATTGCATTACTTTAGGGTCATTATGTTCCTTTTCTTTAACACACTCTCAATTATTGCCCAGTTGCAGTGTTGGCTTTAGACCAAGGGAGAAGCCTGAAGCTCACTGGGTAATTGTGGACCAGTCACAGATGCTCATCCTAATCTGTCTTGCAAGTTGTTGTGAGGAAAGAAGAGAAGACCATGGGTTGCATCTAACTAAGCTCTATTCAGAATAAACCCATTGCAATTACACAAATTAGGCATGTCTATCTATTTCAGTGGATCTGCTCTGAGTATAACTAACATTGGATTCAACCCCATATTCAAGGGGAAGGACGGCACAATAAAGCATTGAGGGTATGCAGCATTTCTTATAAAAACACCCTTTCCATCTCCACTACTGGTTATGTTGATTCAGAGAGAACAGTTGGAGCACAGGTGTTCAGAGTCTCTATGGAATTCAGAGGAGCAGATATTTATAGTAAAGCATGTCTTATTAATGAAGAGTGAATTGTTCGGGATGAATTTTTCAGCAGCTTCAGGCTGTTTTTCTCACAGCTGAGATTGGATGATGGATTTGGAGCTCCATCTGAACAAGGCTTTTGAGTCAAAGGTATACAGTGGTATCTCGGGTTACATATGCTTCAGGTGACAGACTCCGCTAACCCAGAAATATTACCTCGGGTTAAGAACTTTGCTTCAGGATGAGAACAGAAATCGTGCCCCGGCAGCGCAGTGGCAGCAGGAGGCCCCATTAGCTAAAGTGGTGCTTCAGGTTAAGAACAGACCTCCGGAACGAATTAAGTACTTAACCCGAGGTACCACTGTACTTTGATAGGCTTGTGCTGGAGTTCACATGTACTTGGCCCATGGTATCTGGTTCGTTCTGTGCCCATGTGTGTTTAGAACAAGGGTGGGGATGTGGCAGTGGTCAGGCAGAGGGGGGCAGATCCTAACAGGTCACCCTCCAGTCAATCACCTGATGTCAGGTGACCAACTTTGGCACATGCAATTTGAAATCAAAGTCTGACTGTCAGTGCTTGCAAAGCCAGGTGCACAGCACACCACAAAACTCGCCAATCAGCTAATGGATGGAGAGCCAGGTATACAGTGGCTTGCACAGGTCTTTGCACTTGTAGGTACCATTCATCAGCTCTTTTGGCCCAGCTGCATTTTTACTTGCCCTACAGCTGACATCATATATGGCATGAGGTGTAGGTTAGACGAGTGTAGCTTGGCTGAAATGACTGCCATGGGCCAAGTGGTGAGGCACAGCAGGCCTAATATTCAGGCCAGAGGTTCCCCACTGCTGGTTTTGAGGGTGAAGATCTGTAAGTGGCTGAAATGATGACAAGCCAGTACTCTCCTAGGTAATCTTCTGGTAAGGACCAACTTCTAAATACTATGAATTCTGAACTTTTGCCTGGCTCTTGATTAATGTGCACAGTCTGTTTAATAGACTGTCTGCAGAGGTGACCCACAAAGTAAGATTTTCAGTATATCTCCTTCATTTATAGAGTACATGTTGCAAATCATATTTATAGATGCTTGGAATGGAATTTGTCATACTAAATTGACCATTTTGTCAGTGCAAGAATTTTTGCTTGCAAGATGGAAAGGTGTCCCTCCTCCCCCATCATGCACTGTTCTAGGGTTTCTTCTGATACTCCATACTGGATTTGTGGGAGGCCATGTCTGTGTGGGGAGGAGCCCCATTACACTAGCAAGAGTCTTGCGCTGGCGTCTGCTAGACTCTGGGTTAGTCAAATCTAGCCCTCTGTCTACACTCTTAAGTCAGATCACTGGCATGTTCCTCTTGCTAGTGCCCATTTCACTTGCTCCAATAGCCTCCATTTCTGCAGGTGAGGATTAAGCATGGACTTGCTGCCCAAATAATACCTCTTTATTAAAATGCAACACCATGGTTGGAGTTGCTGTTCTCTTACAAGGGGATTTTGTTTTGTTTTTTTTATTTATAGTGGCGTGAAAGGCAGTGTCCAGAAAGACTCACGCCGGAAGTGGCTGAAAGTGGCATTCCTCCTGTCATCTGCCATGCTCGGCTACCTCCTGAGTGGCAGCTACTTGCTTGGTGAAGACGGAGTTACTGAAGTACTGGCCCATCAAGGTGAAAGCCTACAATACAAATTCATCGAAGTACCCTGCTCAGAGGACTATGACAGCCACAAACGTTTTGAAGGTATTTGTGCATCATGACTTGTGCTAGTGCAGTGCTGAAGAAGGCTTGCCAAAAAACAGGAAAATGTAACTCAAAACTGTCACAGGTCTCCTGTCACCTCAGAAGCAATAGCTGTCACAGGCTCTTTGCTGTAATATCACTATACACCTGCCCCCTTCTACTTGAGCAATGAAGGAAAGACACAATTCGGGATAAATCTAATGCTTTCTTCTCCTGCCTGCATTGATGTCCCCTGAATTGGACTAGATTTTGCCTCTTTTTCTGAGGTTTCTACTGCACATGAGGAGATGGTTAGAGAGATCATAATTAAGAATGTCAAAATAGAACCGACCAGAGGGGAGGCAAACCCTGGACGTAATCCCAAGTGACACATAAGATGTGGCAGTGTTGTTGCGTCAATGAGAAATGGGTGGTCATTGTACTAACAAATTCAACATATTTCTAAGTGGACAGTTGCCATGGAAATCCAAACTGATCACATCGGTTTCAAAGGAGGAAACATCCTAAAAATATGGGGCTGGTAAAAAGGCAACAGAAAGGGAAAGTCAGTAGGGTGAAAAAACTGCACAATGCTTGGGTGTTGCTCAAAATCATAGAAATGGATTCTCAGCTACAATGTATACCACGAGTCAGTAAAGCTACTACCAAATCAAAGAGGATGTTTGCATGGTTCATGAGTAGAGTCAAGGAAGCCAGAAAATGAAAATTTCTACAAAAAATGAAAGCTTTGCACAAATGAATGAGGGAAACAAAAAGTAAAAAAAAAAAAAAATCAGCAAAGGAAATGAAAGAAGCCAATAATAATTAGAGGGTAGCAGTTTTAGGAACATATTCCTAAAAATATATCCCCCCCCCAATCTTTTTCATACTTCAGAAGCAGGAAATCAGTTTGTGGGTAGGTGGGACTTCTAGACAACAAGGAGGTTGAAGCTGTGCTAAAGGAAAATAAAAAGTTTACAAAGAAGCTTAATGAATTATTTGCATCCATTTTCACTTGTAAGATGTAAGGTGGGTGGATATTTTTGCCAGTAGATAACCTGTGCTTGAACAGAGATTTCCAAGAAGGGGTTAGGAGTGTTGAGGCAAATAGTGAGACGAGATTAAATTCCAGTTTACCGGCAAATTTAAAAATTAACAAATTCAGGTGGTTCAAACAGTTTAGGTGGTTCATGAAGGACTGAAATGGGAGATTGCTGGTGTTATAACATAAACTTGACCTTCACAGTTGGTCTCCATACTTGAGGACTGGAAATTGACCAGGCTTTCAGGTTAAGAACAGACCTCGGGAATGAATTAAGTACTTAACCCAAAGTACCACTGTAGTATGTAGATCAATTGCACCATTCCTTTGAATTGGTGTCCCTGGGGGATGACAGCAAGAGAGTGCCCTCATCTTCTGGAAAGAGGATGCTGGACTAAGTAGGTTTTCAGTCTGATCCAGCAGGACTCTTCTGTCCTTGCTTTTCATTTCTGCTGCTTTTCTCTGTCCTGTGTTACCAAGTTCCCACTTGAGGGCACTCTTGAGATGCTTATGATGTTCTATTCTGTATGCATCCTGCTCTTGGAAGTGAGAGCTTTCTGCACTTTTAGGAAGCTTCTGATTATCTCTCTAGATCAGTGTTTCCCAACCACTGTTCCGCGGCACACTAGTGTGCCGCGAGATGTTGCCTGGTGTGCCGCGGGAAAAATTAAAAAATTGAAAGATTTTTTTTTTAAAAGTCAAATTTTCGATTGGGGCGCCGTCACTAGATGACCCCTGGGGTTCCCTCCCTCCCTCCCGCTCTGCGCCTCCCTCCTCCTCCTCCTCCTCCGGGGAGGCCCTTCCTGGCTCTCGGCCAAGGCTTGGCGGCTGCCACTCACTCACTCGCTCGCCCACCCGTCCCTCCATCCCTGCACCCGGCCTCTCCCCCTCCGTCCCCGGCGCGGGGGCTGCCGGGATCCGTAGTCCCCTCGCCCTTGGGCTCCGCGCCTGTGCGGGGTGCGCGAACTACGTTTCCCAGCGTGGCCTGGCGGGCCGGGCGTTTTGTTTGAAGCGCTCTTCTCCCGGCCATGGAATGAGCGCAGCGGCGGCGGCCGGGCGGGCAGGGGCTCTTCCGCGCAGACCCCGCGCAGCCTGCCTGCGCCCCCCCCCCCCGGAGATCGGGCGGCAGGATGGAGCCCGGGGATCCCCGCGGAGGCGGAGCGGCGGAGGCGGAGGCTGCCCCCCAGGTAGGGCTGCGTCAGGGTTTTTTTATTTTTGCAATGCTGCATCCGCGCCGGAGGGGACGCATCGGACCGCGGGGAGACCCCTTGGCGGGCGTGCAAGGCAATGCATGCGTGCAGGCGTTGCATGGAGTGCAGTGCAATGCAATGGCAACGCGGCGCCCTGCATGCATGCATGCAACTTCCACCGGCGCTCCGGACTTGGCAGGTGAGGGGGGTCCCCAGTGGGCGGCAGAGAGAGCCGGGAGGGCGAAGGGGAGCCGGGGGGGAGCAGCGCTGCTCCCTGAGCCGAGCCCGGGGGGAAACTTCGGCGTCGTTGCGCCGGGTGTTGGAAGCGGAGGCTGGCGGGGGCCCCTCACCTGCAAAACCTGGTCGCCTCTCATATATTTCATGCATTGCATTCATCGCCCGCTTTCTCCTCCAAGGAGCTCCCGGGGGCGCGCGTGGTTCTCCCCGTGTTATCCTCGCAACAACAGCCCTGCGAGGTGGGTCAGGCGAGTGGCCCAAGGGAGCACCCAGGGATTGTCCTGGCCAGGTGGGGTGATTTGAACCCTGCTCTCTGCCCGGTCTTCGTCCTCATTTAGCCCCCACATGTGCATGACTGTGCATGACTGAGGTTTCCCCCCCTCGTCTTGGCTATGGTGTGAGTCTGTGCTGTTAATTAATGGGGTTCTGCCTTCGGAGAAGATGAGCCAGCCCTCAAGGAGGTGATTATGTAATTTGCTAGCAATTCATGTCCCTCCCGGCGTGACGCTGCGCGCTGACGTCACGGGGCTGTAATGGTGGTGTGCCTCGAGATTTTTTTCATGAAACAAGTGTGCCTTTGCCCAAAAAAGGTTGGGAAACACTGCTCTAGATAAATGTTTTGTGTCCAACTTGGTGATTGCCCAGATCTAATCCAGTTTGGTGTTCTCGAGGAGAGGGTTGGCAGTTGTAGTTTATATCCTGCCTGTTTCAGAGTTGCTGTAATTGTTGGATCAGTGCTGCTTCCTATCTCTGGCCTGGTGTCACAGTGTAGTCGTGTCTAGTGCAGCTGTTTGATGAGATTACCACACTGGTGCAAGCTGGTTAGCACACTATTTTGAGATTATTCATTGATCTGGATATGATTAAAATCCAAATCAAGGTGGCTTAGAAATTAAAAACACAAGTCACCATGAAATTTTAAATGAACCTCTCAATAAAATAAAAGATACACAGAGAAGTAAAAACAGCACCATATGAACCATACCATCATTTTATTTGGCTAGAAAATGCCTGCTGGAATCATAGAGTCTTATATGCCTGCTTAAAAGTGGCCAAAGGCAAAGGGACAAACAGCTATTGGGAGGCTATTTCACATTTTATGGCAAGAAATATACATCTCCCTGTCACCTTAATGGTATCATGGTGCCAACTTAAGAAGCAGAAAAGGATTCCTTCTTTCTCCCCCAATATTTTAGCATTTGGCATCTTTCTTTACCCCATTTCTCCCCCCCCCCCAACCATTCCCCCCAATTCACATCAGAATGTACATTTTGCCCAGTCATAAACATAACTTTATTTCATTTTTCCATCCCAGCCTGCACTCCTGCAGGGTTTTTTGTTCCTGAATGATGGGGGGTGGGGAGTTTTCTGCCATTGCTTTTTTAATGTATTGGCTCCCTAGTGGCAATTGGCAAGCAGATAAGAGGTCTCGGAGGGTTAACCGCTTCACATGCACCCAGAAAAAGCCCCCTCCCTCAATGTGAAGGAGAGAAGTCACCTCTAACTCTTGCCTAATGTACTGGTTTGAATGCTAATAAATGGTCCTACAAAGTTAAGTCACTTTTTACTTAAACAAAATAGAACTCTTATGGTTTTCTGTATTAATAGTATATTCTTTTTTATTTTTTCCTTCTGTCATTCTTACACTCAACTTTTTCCTCAGCCTGAAGGTTCCTTAATTCTCAGAGGTCTTATTTATTTCCAAATATCAACCTCATAACTCAGTATTTGTTGCTTACTTCATTTGAAGTTTAATCAATATTTATTCCCCTGCTTCTGTCTGAAATGTTGAGATGGTGTTGTAGAAGTCAAAGATGTAAAACTAAGTAGGCAGAACAGATTACTAATATGAGCTGTTTGCAGCACTTGCACAGAATAAGAAAACTTGTCACGTTAAAGATGATTGTCTTGATTGTTCAGTTGATTGGAATATTTCAGACAGGGTATTTATGTACATGTTGAGATCTTTTTAGTGTTTCGCACATTTTATTTTCTCCAGGACTGAGGGAATGATTAAAGATGAGTAAATTGGTTTCAAACCGACTTTATCATTTTCAAAGTCAGTTTAAACTCTGTTATGGGCAAGAACCTCCAATCTGCTAGAGGTCTTAAGTAACCCAAAATTCTTCCGGAGATTCTGTATGCCGTCAGAACCGGAGCCAAGCTACAGAAGAGGCAAACATCTGTAGTAAGCTGCACATTCCCCCCAGTGTATCAAGTCTATTTCTTTTGATGGATTAGATAATAGATTTGTTTCAGGGAAAGCAAGGAATATATATATATATATCTGTAAGAATTTGCATGCTTGCTTTTGAAACTTAATCATTTCAAAGTGTACAGGCTTCCCTGTAGTATGTCTGATGAGAACAGAGATGGGGAGCCTGTTGCCCCCCAAAAGCTGTTGGGACATCAACTTCCACCTGCCCCAGGCAGGATAGCCAAGGATCAAAGATGATGGGAGTTGGAATCCAACCCCATCTGCAAGGCCATTCTTTCTCCAACCGTGGACTTAGAATGCCACAGTCTCTTGCTTATGTATAACAGCCAGAAGTCAATAAAGCAACTCAAAAAAGAAGTAATATTGCTTTCCATGACATGTAAGAACCACTGGGTGAATTAAGTGAATCTATTAACTGTAATGACATGGGTGGGTGTCAGAAGTTTCATACTGTAACTTTTTCATCAACCAAAAATTCAGTATTTGCAATCAGGTAACATTCACTTCCAGTTTTTTTTGGTAAAATTCTTTGTTGGAAGGAGAGGAAACAAAGGACATATTGTTAACAATGCATCGGTTATAGGGAAATGTGAATTCAAGGTTATGGCAATGTGGAGAATTATAGAATGCAAAAGTCCCATAATTGTGGCTCTGGTTTGTGGGTCATTTCCAGTGGCTTGATTCAAAGTTTACTCTCCAGCCACGAGGATTAGAAACATGTTTATCATTGGTAGCTGAAATCCTTGATGTTCTGCAAACCACAGCAGATCCCATGCTTTGCACTACAATCTTAGCAAATTTCCTGAGAGAGTAGAAGTTGTTGTTATGGCACATGTAAAAGCAGATGAAGTAGGTGATGGATGTTTGAACTTTCTTTTCTGTCTCTCTCCTTATATGTCTGTTCTAGGCTGCACTCCTCGGAAGTGTGGAAGAGGGATAACAGATGCCATAATCAGCAGGGAGGAAGCTGAGAGAATCCGTAGGTAAATTTTCTTTTCAGAAATCGTCTTAAAGGCTTTAGGATAATGCTTTTGTTTTCCTTTTTGAAAGTTGACACCGTTGTTGCTATTTTTATGCCTTTCAGACGGGAACAAAGGATGGGTGTGTATATCCCGGCAGGGTCCTTTCTTTTCTCTGCCATATTATATTTCAGGGGTTCACAACCAGTGTGGACGCTGTTTCTGTACAGGATAATGGTTAGGGGTGCCTGTATACAGTAGGTGCACCCAACGCCTCTTGACCCAATATCAATTACAAGATCTTCAGATGATCATGAAGATGGATAAGGGGCACTTAAGAGATTGCCTCTTCAGGTCTGATGCAGAAAGGGATTTAACCACGATTGCCTCTACCAAAAGTTCACCATGGTTCCCACTTATCAAAACGGAGCACATCTGAGCTAGTTATCTGACAAAGCTCCCACTTGCCGTACTAAGAGTTGCTTTTACAGAATTACAATTCCAATTGATGCCCTCGGCGGTGGTGAATGGTTGGTGCGGCAAAGTACAGTGGTACCTCGGCTTACATACGATTCAGGTTATATACGCTTCAGGTTACAGACTCTTCTAACCCAGAAATAGTACCTCGGGTTAAGAACTTTGCTTCAGGATGAGAACAGAAATTGTGCTCCGGCAGCATGGCAGCAGCAGGAAGCCCCATTAGCTAAAATGGTGCTTCAAGTTAAGAACAGTTTCAGGTTAAGAACGGACCTCCGGAACGAATTAAGTACTTAACTCGAGGTACCACTGTACAGTACAAGGAGAGACTTTGTCTGTGTGGGGAACCTTGCGTAGAGGACCTGTACCAGTATTTATTGCAATGCCTGCTATACATAGCACCAAGAGACCGATTTCTAAAACCCCTGCTTACAAATGGAACACACTCGAACAGGGTGGAAAGGGTGAAATGCTGGGTGATACTGATGACTTCGTAACTTATAAAGTAGCACTATATGCGTAGGCAGCTAAGAAGATCAGGAGAAAAGAACTAGGTAAAATAGCGGTCAATTGCAAAGGTGATTCGAACATTTAAGCTGGCGCATTCTATCTGAGAACCCCCTGCTATTCTATCGTATGCAACAAATAATTTCTAGGAGACGTGACTGTGGTTTATTGTATTTGCAGTGCCTGGTGTTTTTATGGTTTTATGGTTATTCTTGTTTTTCTTTTTGTTTCCTTTGTGAATGATGCCATGGCCTTTGGCTAGTGCAATAAAGTTTATGATGATGGTATACAGTAGATGAAAGTCGCCTGAGTCAGGCTCAAACTAAATTTAGGGGCAAACTCCCATCCCACTTGGAACTTGATCCAAGCTGAAAGATAATGCCATCCACCTCTGCCATTTGGCTCTGTGGGGAAGATTAGAATGGGGATACAGAGCCACCCACGCCTTCTGAATATGCTCTGGGATCTTCCTTGCAGTCCCCATAGAAATTTGTGAAATAGCTTCCAGGGGAGGTGGGAAGTAGAAGGAGGCTGCAGCATCAAATTTAGGGGGTGGGGAATTGCAGAGTTGGAAGGGACCCAAAGAGACATCTGGTCCAACCCCCTGCAATTTAGGGATCATAGGAGTCTAGTCCCCAACACAAAGGGACTTCAGCTCCCTTCCTGCCCTCCTGGTTTTTGACCTGCAGCCTTTTTCTACCTTTTATCCACATACAGTACGATCTTTGCTTTGCTCCATTAGGTTGTGAGGTGGCAAAGATGCTGCAAGGAGGGCAGGTGGGGAAAGGTAATTTTTTAAGGCCTTGCATTGGTTTGGAGTTACCTAGGTTTCCCCCATTTGGGGGGGGGGGGGTTTCCGGTAATATCTCAGTTAATCCGAGGCAAGTTTCCTACAGTTCATGCATCTCTTAATTATTAGTGAACACTTCTGTGGAGCTTTTTAATAGGAAAGATGTTTCATGCTTTTATTGTGCGTTTGCATTCAGTGTCATTCTGTGAGGGGTCATTGTTCCCATTTATAAATTGGGATCTGAGGGTGAGGGAACAAGCTGATCAAGGTTAACTAAGGAGTCCATGGAACATTTGCAAATCGGGACTCTTGCAGACCTAAGGCTCCCAGTTGCCTAATCATGGATAGCAATTTATGTGTGGGCCATGGAATTAACGCTTGCTTTTGGACTGTGAATTCTTACCAGTTGCCTTAATTACAGTTAAGTGGTATGTTGGCAGCAGCATTATGAGTGGTTAAGTCTACTCAGAGTTTTAAACCAAGGCTCCAAATCTTGCATCCCACTCCCAAATTAAGAGCCTGGAACCCAGAGCTCTAGAAGCCTGTTTTCCACCAAAATATGCATTTGCTTTACAAGTGTTTACTGCCAATACGCAGGCTAGAAAGCTTCTGTATGGTGTTGTGCTTGCCTTCACTCTAGGCCAAGTATTTGCCATGACCAAGAATAGCCGTTTAGTATGTTCTCTCACCCCTTCTGCTCACAACCAACCTTGAAAGGCTATTGTTACCTGCTATTCCTGAAATTCCTTAAGTGTTAGTTTACTTACCAGGATGTTAAGCTATGTGTAAACTGCAATTTTAAGATTCTGGTTAGTAAACTGACATTAAATCACAGCGCCTAATTTTAAACACAGTGGGGACCAGAAGTTTAAGCTAACTGGGACTGGCATGCTGTGGAGGCGAGTGGGGTGGGGTGGGGGGAACAGACTGTAAAAGTGCTTGTTCCTGGCTGCTAAACTATGGTTCAGAAAGCTGGGAAATGTGCATCTGAAATGTGCATTGTGTAAATATTCTGCAGTTAGCAATAGGAAGAAGTGGGGTTACTTTAATTCACTGTGTTCCCACTTTGCAGTAGTTTCTGCAGTAAGGTGGGGAATTTTCTTTCACCTCAACTGAGTCATTAAACTCTTTCATTCTGCATGCAGGGTTTTGCATCCCGACAGAGCAGTATTTCATTGCAACTGGAGTAAATGGTCTTAACTTTGGTCATTTGTCATTAGCAAAAATTCCCAGACTTCTGGTTTAAGAAAAATAGCATTTGCTTTCGCTTCTTCCCATTGCCTGGAAATGATTGGGATAAATCATCAGGGCTTTGTATTGTCTGGACATGCCTTGGCACTGAGGCAGCTAACCTTTTAAGGGCACAGGGATGCACTGAGCAATGGTCAACCCACCAGAAAGTGTCAAAGTGAATGTAGCATTTTTTAAAATTACAAATCTGAGGGAACCAGATTTAGCTCACTGACTACAGGTCAGCCACCCCTGCTTTGCAACATGACTACTTTTTCTGCTAGGAAATGCTCTGCCTTTGTTTTTTTCCCCCCTAGCTGGGTTCTATGTGTGAAGAATTCTGATTTGCCCACTGTTATGCCAGTGTAAGTTGACCTTTCTGTTCCTCCTGTGTCAACTGTGACAGGTCTGGTTTGACAAGTGGCATTAAATGGTAAAAGGCTGTGCTGCAGTTCTGATTTGAAATTGTTGTGTCGTCCACAGAATAGCAGAGAAGGGACTCTCCCTTGGAGGATCAGACGGAGGGGTGAGCAGTGTCCTGTTACCTTTTACATTCTTCTGGTATCCAGGCAAGATTCTTCAGATTTTTGTTTTTTAAATGGGTTTTGGGGAGGAGTGTCAGGAATGGGGAAGAAATGTAGGACTCTGCCCTCATCCCCGTGTGGCAAAATATATATTTTGCTTGTCTATAGTTATTCTAGACCTCCCTTCAACTGCTCCAATGTTGATTGCTCCTAACTGCAAATTAAGATTGTTTTTGCCAAGGCTGAGCTTGAAGAGGAGGAACTAATACATGGTGCTTTGAGAGTGAGGGGCAGGCATTTGTACTATGGTGGGTGGTGAATGAGTTGGGCAGCAGCTTGGGTCAGGGAAAAGGAAGCACGCAGAGCAAAAAAAGAACCTTTTCCACTTGCTCACAAGGGAAAGTATCCTCATGTAGTTTCTGATCCTGTGCTTTCCTTACCGCCCCCCCCCCTGTACACCAACAAGGCCTCCCATTTTGTGCATCCAAATGGGATTGGGTGTTGGACTTCTAGGGAAGCATGGGGAAGGATTCACCTAATCCCATATACAGAGCCCTGCACATGGACTTCCACTTGCGCAAAGTGGTTCCCCCTCATGCCCCCCTGAAATTGCCTGGAAGGGGAGGAAGAACCCCCAAGACAGTGCAGTGGAGCGCAGGTAGGAGAGGAGGGATTGTGCCATCTGACAAGCTGAAAATCTTGTGCTGGTGGAACATTTGCCTTAGAACAATGGTGAATTTCTCCCATGGGCCTGAATCCCAGCTTGGCCATAACCCTCAACGGGTGGTCATTGGCAGGACACTGCCACTCAGTCTAATCTATCGCTCTTGACATTTTGGAGAGGGATGGTGGAAGATGCCGGAGCAATCAGAGGAAAAATCTGCATCCTCCAGAGGTGGGGGAAAAAGAGTTTGAGGAAAGATGCCTAATGTAGAAGGAGTATGGGATGGAAGATCAATGTATTATCCTTCAGTAGAATGTGAAGCATCACCAGACTTTGCATAGTTAATTGTCAAATAAGTGAAGGTGGTATACTTCAAAAAAAGAGAGAATATTTTTGTATCTAAGCTTTTAAAAGCTGTGATATGCCATCTCAGTTGTGTCCTCCCTTAATCCTCAATACATTTGCTTGGAAAAAAGCACCCTTGCTTTCCATGGCACTTTCAAGTGAAGGGGTTTGAGACCAAGGTCTCAACAACCTTAAGTGTAAATGCTCCAGCTTCAGTGTTTCTTCAGCTGCAGCATACCCAACCAGAAATCATTTAATGAGGGTGCCCTTTTGTACTTGCAGTGCCCCAGGGCCTCTCAGTGCTGTGTGTCCCAGTGAACACTCTTTCAAACACCCCCACAGCCTCCATAGGTGCCAACTCCCTGGGCGCCCGAGCACCCACAAAATTCCCCATGAAGAGGCCGGGCACCCACAAAATTTGGTGCCAGGGCTATGCATGCTGCATGGCAGCCACAGCCCTGGGCACCCACGGCTGCAGGGCCAAGTTGGCACTCCTACAGCCCACCAGTACAAAGTGAGCTACCTTTCCATTCTGCCCACAGAGACAGGCAGCAGTCTTTCACAGTAAAAGACTGTTCGATAGAAGGACGTTCTTTTTACTATTCCTGTATTTCATTGCATTCTGTAGCCTACTGAGAGCTGAAGCAGCTCTGTTGTTCAATATGGAATGTAATTGCTTTGAGTGCAATCCAATCAGCTCGATTGACAGGTGTCTCTGCAATTGGCCATGGACTGTTCGTGACGTAAATCGTGTTGATGTCTTGGGGCCATTTGCCAGATGCAGAGAAATCAAAAGTAGATTTAAAATGCTAGTCTGTTGAAAAACTGAAGTTTTGATTTATGGTTTGCAAAGGTGCAATGAGAATGACTTTCCAAAATTTAGCCCCCAAATGCATCAGACCAGCTTTGAAATCATAAATGCTAGTAATTGCAGTTAGCCTTTGAATGCAAGTTTTACAATTTTCCATTCAGTTTCTATCCTTTTATGTTGCTTTACTTTTTGTAATATAAGGAGCTAAAATTCCATTTACCTTCTGAGTAAGTACAGGCGGTAAAATAATTGCGCACCAAGAATCCATAGAAAAGTTTGTTTCTAAAGCTCCCCCTTCCATGATGGTAGAGCCAAAATTGGGACGATACGGAGTTTCTGATTGGGGCTAACAGGAGGGGAGCTTATTTCAATTCAGTTGACTCTTGTGAGTGTTGGAAGTGCAACAGCAGAAATCGTTCTGCATGCTATTTAACGGTGGTGTTATTAGTGCCAGCCAATGGCCCAAGGGGCTTGTGGTGGTATTACTTAGCAACCAGTCAGAATGGCATGAGCTTTCCTGAGGTAGCATGTGCTCTGATTGGCTGTGTAGTTCTATGGGAGTTGTTCTTCTGCATGTTTGGTTGCAGGTCTCCCTGCTTTGTACAAGGCCTGCACTAAGAGACAAAGCCCCTGTGTATTTCTGTTCAAAATATACACTGTTTTGCTCAGTTTCCTCAGTAAAGTGTTATCAGAACTTTTCGCTCTGGACTCCGTCTACATTATCTTACTGACTTTGCTAACAGTGAGTATACTTTTGGAACATGAGAAGAAAGTTTGCTACAAACCTGCTACTAGTGAAGCTGTTTTAAAATGGGGGTTTAAAATCGAACTCCAGCCAGTAATCTGACTGTTATAGTTTGGACCACTTGAAGTTTCTGAGTCATCTTCAAGGGCAGTCCCATGTAAAGTGCATTGTAATACTTCAATCTGGGAGTTATCAGAGCATGGAGTACTGTGGCCAAGTCATCTCTATCCAAAAGGGGCCGCAGCTGGCAAACCTGGCAGAGCTGGAAACAGGCAGTCGTAACCACTGTCGCCACCTGTGCCTTCAGTGACAATGTTGGATCCAGGGTTATCACCAAGCTACAGAGCTGCTCATTCCATGGGAGTGCAACCCTGTCCAGAGCTGGCTGTCTTCCCACCTCCTTGACTTGAGAATTTGGGATACATGTGAAGCCATTCAATACAGGGCTTGTCTTCTGTTACCTTTTCCAGCTCTTCCAATTGTGTTCTTTCCATCTTGATGCTATCCAGCATGATCCTACTTATGAGAGGTGTAAGGACTGAGTGAATACGGTTTCTGACATTTGTATTGTTTTCTGCTGCTCATGTTCCCTCTGCTATGAGTCACTTGTACTTTGTTTCCGCAGAGTCTAAGAGTTTCACCTTAATGGAATTAGTTTATTCACAACTGGCTGTCTCGCCTGTGCCTTTCAAAATTAACCTTAACAACTACCTAAATGGCACCTGTATATTTTGATCAGGATGATGATGGAGGATGCGACTCCTCCTAATAGCACTGCAAGAAATCAAATGAATAAGGCTTTTGTTCTCTGTTTTCTTGTTATTGTACATCTCCATTCTGAATAATTCACTAAGGACTTCATTGCAGCGAGCAAAGGGTAGGAGTCAAAACAAGATAACGGTCCTTGATTCTCTGCACTTGATTCAGATGCAAATGTGCCTTGACTAAATCTGATGGCAAGCAATTTGTCAAGGCTATGCATTCTTCAGTCTGTTTCAAAATCTCCTCTTGCTGCAGCATTAGGCCACCGTGGGGGATTATCATAGGCTTAAATTTGGGGGTTCATTCAACACAGGTAGGTTCCTTCCACCATAATAGAGAGGCAACTGATTTTCAGAGACAGTTTCACAATCTTTATGTAGTTTTTCTGCCTCAAAGAAATTAGCAGCGGTCGCACAGTTTATGTGCTGGGGTGATTTCAAGAGACAATGGGATAAAAATGGTCATGGCTGCAATTTTCCAAGCCCTAGTAGTGAGTCATGTGTTGCCTTTGGGAAACCAATGGGCTATAGAGAATAGGTGTAGGGTTTGTGGCTTTAATCTCAATCTCAACTTTAAAGAAAAAAGTTAGGATTAAGCCCTTAGGTTTCAGAGGAAAAAAGTTGACAGTAACTGTAACTGACAGGCTCAAAAGTCAGAAGGCAAACATTTATTTATTACAATGGCTTAGATCCCACCTTTCAGGATACTGATACTGACAAGTAACTTCAATGTGCATTTAAATATGAACACAATAAGCAATATCAACATGTAGCAAGTAAACAGGAACCTTCCTGCAGGGCAGCTCACAATAGATGGCTGGAACAGTTCCTGATGTCTTCAGCTGCCTGTACCACTTTCTTGGGAGTCCTTCCAATGGACATTAGTGATAGTTGGTGCTGGAAAGAGGAAAGTTCACCTGCAGCAGTCTAGGGTGACTCCCCCCCCCCCCGCCTCATTTTTGAAAGTACAGCACAGTCATAGCATTACTTTCTCATGCAATCACTCCCCCTGCAGACCTTTGCCTAAAGTGCATGGCTGGGTGGGCTTGTGACAATGGCGTCAAGAGGTATCCTTGCTTTCTGAATGAAGAGGGATGCCATTGCATCTCAGTTTCAGAAACTGGTTTGCAAACCATAGTTTGTCCTAAAACTGGAATCCAACTATGCACATAATGCTAAACCATAGCTTACTGTTGCATCTGAATAATAATCCCATGATGATGAAATCCAGGGATGGAGGGTTTCTCTGCATCCAAGGGCTTTCTTCCCAAGTGAATAGCTGTGGCTTGCCTAATATTCTGTCCTGTTGCCAAGGCCATCTGGGAGCATCTTTACCCAAATCTAGGTCTAAAGCTATCTCCAGTTAAAGATACTTGAGGTCATTAAAGTAGAAGTTGCAGGGTAGACCATAACAAGCAGAAGATTCTAAATACTGCTCCCTTGACCAGGCAGAGCAGAAGACCAGTGCCCTAGTGTTTGACCAGAATAAGGTCCAGTTTGGGTAGCTGGTAGCCTCACTGGACATATTTTTTTACTAAAGACTTTAGTGTCAAGAACTCTAAGCAGTTGTGACAGTTCACAAATCCTGATTCGAAAATTGAGGCTTCTGTGAATTTTTCATACTTTGGTCCACATTACCAAAGAATAGAACATGGACCCAAAAATATCTGCTGTGAGATTTTTTGTTTTTTGGTGCAAAAGCAACTGCTGCTTATTTCTTTACAGCACAGCCGTTTAGCAAATACAGTGGTACCTTGGGTTACATACGCTTCAGGTTACAGACGCTTCAGGTTACAGACTCTGTTAACCCAGAAATAGTACCCCAGGTTAAGAACTTTGCTTCAGGATGAGAACAGAAATTGTGTGGTGGCAGCGGGAGGCCCCATTAGCTAAAGTGGTACTTCAGGTTAAGAACAGTTTCAGGTTAAGAACGGACCTCCACAACAAATTAAGTTCTTAACCCGAGGTACCACTGTACAGTCTCTTGTTACTGTGGTCCACTCAGCACCTGACATTTAATTAGTTCCCCTATGAAGTTGAACCTCTCATTTCCCAGCACATTTAAATCTTAAGCATTTACCCCTTAGGCCTACATTATTGCAGAGATTTTCTTCCTGTCTGTGTGGTTTTGCTGCTGTTTGTTTTTTTTAAAAAACAAGCTCCTGAAAGTCCCATTAACTACCCTTTCAGTATAATTGGCTTAATAATTTTCTTTCCCCTGCAGTGCTCCAAACTTGTGCTGCTTCAGAAAGCAGAAAGGTCACTTCTTTAGCTGCTAAAACAGTGGAAATGTGGGACTGGCCAAGTCACAGGATAGTGTGAAGTGTATAGCCTTCTGTAACGACTGCGGTTTAAAAAGGCCAGCAGTTTTTCTGCAGGTCGAAAGAAGAACCTTGAAAATGAGTTCTTGGTCATGCATGAGCATAAGAGATTCATCTTTCCCTCCTCTCCCAGCCTTAGTGGTAAATTGAATTGCTTTAGAACTGTATAGGAATCAATGCAGGAAAAACATGTTATGGATAATATTCAAATACTTGCATGCCAGGGGAATCTAGGGGAAGATATAGCTGAAGAGGGAAAGTTAACACTAGATAATTCTATTGTGCCTTGCTTTCAGACTTGGGAGACATATATATAACTTTAAACCAAGAGTGCTGTATCTCATGTCCCCACCAGCTTCCTGCATGCCCTCAAAACCGGCTCTGGGAGGTTGGGGGACCCTCTGGAGCAGATTTTGGAGTACATAGTGGGGGGAGGAAACAGAAGCCCCGTTGCACCAGCCAAGCAGTTCGTGTGGAGCGTTGAATACAACCCACCATCTGAGATTGCACAGAACAGAGACCTAGTCTCTGAATAGTTCCCTCCCCCTCCTTTTAATAGTCTTCCTTTTGCTGATTTGTTTCTTCTTGTTTGGATTTTTCCCCCCTCCCAGGCTTCAATTCTGGACTTGCACTCTGGAGCTCTTTCTTTGGGGAAGCATTTTGTTAACATGTACAGGTAATGTAGAGTTGCACCTTGGCATTCAGTGCCTTGGATACAGGTGATTTTAGTGCTCTTAGCTTCTCAGCATGGTATAGACATTTGGGTGGGGGAAGAGAAATAGCTCCGATGCTGCAGGTTAATTAAGGGATTCTTCAGCAGTTTGCTGGCCTTTGCAAAAAGCTGTAATACTAACTGTTGTTAGCAAGTGGTGTTAAGCTGGGCCTGTAGGAGAGATATAAATATTTGCTGTCTCAGTAGATGCTGGATGTAAGAATTTCTCCCACCACAGTTTAGATTTGTAATGTAATGCAGAAAGCAAAATAATTTGTGCCCTCAAGTGGTGATCAGTTTTCCTGCAGAATTAATAGTTTTCCTATCACCATAGCATCCTTTAAGTCATCAGAGTGCTTCTTGTTTACTAATCTTTAATAACTGCTTGGGATAAAGTTGGTTTGAGTAAATTAATTTGCAAAGAAAACTTAAGCACCAGCTGCTGCAGGGATTTAACTTGCACTTTGTATTATTTATTTCAGTCTTTGAATTGTCTTCCCCCACAGATACTTCAGTGATAAAGTCCATGATACCTTTACGGAAGAAGATTTTCATTTATATCGGTAAGAAAAAAACCCATTAAGGGTATTTATTGTCTTCCAAACTGCTGTCAAATACAGTGGTTCCTCAGGTTACAAACACTCCGGGTTACAGACTCCACTAGCCCGGAAGTAGTACCTTGGATTAAGAACTTTACCTCAGGATGAGAACAGAAATTGTGTGCCGTTAGCACAGCGGCAGCGGAAGGCCCCATTAGCTAAAGTGGTACCTCAGGTAAAGAACGATTTCAGGTTAAGAACGGACCTTCAGAACGAATTAAGTTTGTAACCAGAGGTACCACTGTACAACTTTAATTGTGTGGATGAGGACAATTTGTAATGTGTCTCTTAGAAGAGGTATGTCTAAATGCAGCATGATACTTGAACTGCTGATGATTGCTTGTTACATGGCTAAGAAGACTCCTTAACAGTCAAACATACCCTTCAATAGTGTAGGAGAAAGAGGCATGTGGCATTGGCTGCATTTCAAAGAAATTGGTAGCTCAGCCTTTATTAAATCAAAAGGTTAAGCTCCCATTAACCTATGCAGTCCAGATCACACCGTGCCACAAGCAGGGAGCAGGTGCTCTGCAAATGAATGAAAGAGCAAGCTGCAGAGGAAGGCAAAATACCACCGATGTTGCTTTCCATACAACCTTGGGGCAGGGGTATATTTTTAAAACTCCCATCCCACCCTGTGACGACCACTCAGGTCTTGTGTGAGCACAACCCATTCATCAAGTTACCCCAAGGAAACTTTAATGGGTTGATCTCCGCATAGCCTAACATCCTGTCTCTAGTTGCCCTAGGCTAGAGGAAGGGGTAGCGAGGAGGAAACCCCAGACTTCACGCAGAGAAGAGGAAAGCTATTTTGGCCATAATTAAGTGTTCAGCAAAGCAGTTGCATTCTTCATATACTTATTTGGCCAGCCTAGTAAGGTTCTAGTAAGGAACCTAGTAAGGTTCTAGTAAGGTTCTTTAACCCCCTACTATTGTTCCATTGGACATCTCTAAGATTTAGGCACTTTCTTCTATTTCCTAACCAAAATCATGTTAATATATTGTCATATTTTACCCATAGCTGCCTTTATCTTGCCTCCCTCATTTGTGCTACCACTTCTAAAACAAGCTGAAAGGCTCCAACTTTCTTAAGAGCTCTGCTCGCAAGAAAAATTGTTCTACTCCTTTCAACCGTCTAGTTCTTCGTTCTACATGCATGACCTTGAATTAATCCTTCTCAGGCATATGTGACCCCAAAAGGATGCTTTATTCTAAATGTGAGCTCACCGGAATGTCTTCTGCATTGTACAATGGTATCTGTACTTCTCTACCCTATCATATTAGCTCTGTTCATTGACAAAAGACAGAGACAATTCAACCACGCTTCACATCTACAGGGTGCCATTAAAAAAAGAAGCTAGTAATGTTAAATTTATTGTGGATTTGTACAATGGATTTAATAATTTAGAATAAAAAATCAGGAGTAAGGGTCAGCACTATTCATGGTCTTTCATACTGAGGTGGGAAAATGGCAGTTTTACTCCTGGTAGAGGAGGGGTGAGGGCGGATGACAGAGCAGAGGTTTCCTAGACTAGTTCCCAGTTAAATTGCTGTGGTTAGCAGGAAGCCAGAAACCTAGCTTCACCTGTTTACTGTAGACAGCCACTGTCCCTGCTCATTCTAGTTATCCAACTTGGATCTCTGCCTTTGTGTTTCATGGCACTTGTGTATTTTGTGGTGGTGGTGTGCTACTTAACAGAAGCAAAACTACCGCTATTGAATCTAGACCAGGCATAGGCAAACTCAGCCCTCCAAATGTTTTGGGACTACAACTCCCACCATCCCTGCCCACTGGTCCTGTTAGGTAGGGATGATGGGAGTTGTAGTCTCAAAACATCTGGAGGGCCGAGTTTGCCTATGCCTGATCTAGACTGTGTAGAAGAAAATGTTTGTCTGCCACAGAAAACCTGCAGGCTTTCTCTGCTGAATCTTTTTTTTCCCAATGGCAACACTTTTCTCCCAGTGTCTCGCATACCTTAAGGTTTATGCTAAACACACTCTTCATCATGACTTACTTGTGTTAAGCTATGAAGGACTTAAAAAAACAAACTCACAAAAATAACACCTTGTTGAGGGCTCATTAAGAAGCAGCACTGCTGAGCATTCCAGGCATTTTCTGGCAGTGAAGTAGTGCTGACATTCCGAACTAGTGAATGTGTATTTTAAACTCTGTTAAAAGAGCAGCTACTTGTGGTGATGAAATATAGCTTGATTTCTCTCTTGTGTTATGCTTAAGGTGGGTAATGCTTGGACTGGTTATAGTACTGAACAGCTTCACGTAGTAAGGAGGAGGGATGCTTTTGGTTTAAAACCAACCACTTTAATGAATTCAGTGTAATTATTTAGGGCGTTACTCAGCTAAGTTTTATTCAGAGTAGATCCATTGAAATAAATGAACACAATGCTATTAGATACCTTAATTTCAATGAGACTACTCAAAATGTTGTTGAATACCACCCTTTGCTTGCAGCGCATTGTTTGTTTTTTTACATTATCAGAAGCTACATTTTAGTATATCTGATGCAATAAAAGGTTTATACTTTGAATAGCCAGAAAAATCATAACATCAGAATCATGGGTTGATATTAAAATACATTTTCATCATATCAAATGAAAATGGTTTGCATTAGGGAGTGCCATTTCATTATAGGTATAATGAGAAGTATTCTTGCATAGAGCGCAGGATAAATTCTTAAAGGAGTTCTCAATACAATACAGCTGGTGGGTGGGTCTGTAGAATGATAGCTCAAGGGAACAGCAGCAAAAGAGGCTTATTGTCTACCTGAATGGCTGGATTGATTTTTTTCAGAGATAGACAGTGCGCACAGAAGCTGTCGTCACCGAGCAAGATTTCAAAATGAGCTGCAACACTTATTGAAATAAAATACCTGAGACTTTAAAAAACTGATTTGCTTGGGTAAAAATAGCTTTCCTTCTGAATGAGCTTCCATTTTCCTTGGCTGGTAGACCTAAGAAATAGGAAAGTGGCATTTTGGTGACAGATGGAAACCGTATTACTATAATAACTCATGTGCAGCTTGGAAGCTGGCCATATTTCCCTTCTGGGTCCTGTTATTCCCACCAGGTATGCTGGTCGAAAATATCTTCTGGAAGTCTTTCTGTCTTGCTCCAAAAAAATATGCAAGCCAAGCAGTACCAGCATAAGCCAGCTTGATAAGATGAGCCTTAAACTTTTCTGAAGGTCATCACGTCAGGGTACCTGTACAGCAGGTATAGCAAGCTGTGCATGTGCAAATATGTGGGTCTACT
The DNA here is from genome assembly GCF_964188315.1 of Podarcis muralis. Classification (NCBI taxonomy): domain Eukaryota; kingdom Metazoa; phylum Chordata; class Lepidosauria; order Squamata; family Lacertidae; genus Podarcis; species Podarcis muralis. The sequence goes on along the minus strand of NC_135656.1, from coordinate 37,809,339 downwards.
GCACTGGCTATTTGCTTCTAAATTTTTCACTGAAGGAAATTTAGGACAGTCAGAAGCAACATTTTTGCTTATCTTTTTTCCAGTAAAGAGACAGCTTGCCAGATAACCAGGTATAGAGCCTTGCTGGGCTTAAGTCTATTAAAAGTCAGCATATTCTTCTTTTTTCCTTTGATCTGCTGAATCTAATGTTATCCCAGTAATAGGCATTAGGAAGAGGTATCCTTTCTGCATCCTGAGCTCTTTAATGTAGAGCAACTTCTCTACCTATTTTGAATGAAACTCTTCTACTAGCTTATCCAGTGCAGAGTGAATAAATGTAGGCACACAGATGAACTGCCACACTTGCAATCAGGTCAGGAAGGCCAGAGAATATATCCAAAGGTGGCTGAGCAAATGACAATGCAGCTAGAAAAGCAGTTTAGTCTATTTCTGAGTGATGAGCTGCTCAGTCAGAGGATCTCAGCCGGAGTCTGCTGCTTTGTTAGAGCCAGATGGGAGCCTTTTGGTTCCTTGCGTCACCTGATGCTGGGTGGGCTGGAATTTGTAGTATCCCTGTTTGGTCATAGAGTGGTGGTTCTGTAGCATAGCTGAGAGCAGGTCAACAATCCCTGTGGAGTGCCCTCCCATCAGAAGTCAGGGAGATCAGTAAATATACAACCTTTAGAAGAAGACATCTGAAGGCAGCCGTGTATAGGGAAGTTTTTAATGTTTAATGTTTTATTATGTTTTTGTATGTGCTGGAAGCTGCCCAGAGTGGCTGGGGCAACCTAGTCAGATGGTAGTGGGGATACAATGCAATATCTTGTTGCAGGACTCAGCTTCACTTTTCTCAGGAGTCCTCATGTCAGTACAGTGGTACCTCGGGTTAAATTGTGATCTGGCAGCGGGAGGCCCTCCGGAACGAATTAAGTACTTAACCTGAGGTACCACTGTATAGACAACGATGTCGTTTGATGGCTGAGTACTGATCAGGAAGTCTGATTCTGATCTTGCCTCTGCTGAGGACTCACTAGGTGATTTCATGCAGGCCACACACTCTCAGCTCACCATTTGCAATACATAATATTAGTGGACTGCATCAGACAGAGGTTTTTTTTTAAGGATTCCTGAGAATATGTACATGAAGCACTTTGAAAACACTGTATAAATGCTTAAGTATTATTATAGAGAGAAAATACTGTTGAGTCCTGTGCCATTGTACAGCGTCCCAGTCACTTAAGATGCTGTTTTCTCCTTTGCAGTGATGTGAGGCAGAGAATCCAACAAAAAATAGCTCTCACTTTTGGTATCAGCTCCTCTTCCATGTATTTGACGAAGCCAACCTTCTTCTCTAGAATAAACAACTCAGAAGCCAAGACAGCTCATGATGAATACTGGCACCCACATATTGATAAGGTAAGTGGGTTTCCCCCCCTTCTACTCCAATAACCCTTCATATCTGTTCTTTAATTATAGTGTGCTATTGTCTTAGTAAATGTAGACACTAGAACAGTAATTACTGCATTACTACAGCAAGTTATTGTGATTAATACTTCAGTTCCAAGTATGTTTACATAGAAATAACTCTCACTGAGTTTAACTCCTGAGTAAATGTGTATAGGATCTAAATTGCTAAATTGTTAATTCCATTTTCCAGTTGATAAACTTAGCAAATTAATTCTTTAGCAGAGATTTGAACCCAAGTGTTCCTTGTCCAAATCATATATTCTTCCTGCCCACATTGGTCTTGCTTGTCTGGTTTGTTTCATACATTCTGCTGGATTTTCATAATCCTTCCAGATGAGAATCTGCTAAATAAACTCAGATTGCTGTATCACATGGATTTCAACATTTGTAACTCTTTGTCCTTCATTAGCAGTAAGATTGGGGAAAAACCCACTTTTTAGCTTTTTATGTTTCTGTATAGTGGGGACTGTAAATTTGTGTAATACACGAGCAGTTAAGGCTTACCATACTTGGTCGTCTGTGGCTGTAGCTGTAAAAACAAGCAAGCAAAAGGGCCAAAACAGAAACTGAAAGATAACAGGCCAACAGGCAAACTGTTTTGTACTTATGTAAGAACTTCCAGGAAAATAAATTACAGCTACAAGAAATCTTGAAACTTAGGCATGTATGTTTGTGTACAGAACATGCACCCCGATTTAGTATTTGCAAAATGTCGCTCCTCCTTTGAATAACACCAGTGTTTATAAACTTCCTTGTCTTTAAAGTGATTTTATTGGGTTTATATTTTACAACTGTGTGAAAGTAGCTTTCTAAGCAGTGTTAAATCCTTAGAAAAGTTAACTGATTCTACAGGTACTGGGTTTTCTCTCCTGAATTCCCCCCCCCCCACTGTTTCATGTTGTGAAAAATAAATCGGGGTGTATCACTTTAACACAGTGATGGTGAACCTGTGGCTTTCCATATGCTTTTTGGACAATGACTTCCATAATCCTTGACGGTTGGCCACATTAGCTGGGACTGATGTGTGTTGGAGCCAAACAACCTTTGGGGAGCCAGGAGTTCCCCATTCCTGCTTTACTTAGCACAATAGTTGTGTTGGACAGTCTAGTAGCAGAAATTTAGTGACTGGCGTATCTCTGTTTTTTCTTTTGAATGATGTAGTCACTGCGTGTTGTTGAGTCACTTTTCCATCTGTTGGAGCCCTAGACAGACAGTAAACGTGTCTCCCACTTTTCCTGTTTTTCCTCCCCACGCTGTCTGTCCCTTTGCTCCACCAAATAAATAACATAGTAGAGTAATCCCAAAAAGCATATGCTGGTTCATGGAATGCCCCCCCCCCCATGAATTTTCAAGTTAGCCTTTCAAATCTCCCTTGATTTTCACCTGAGGAACTTATTTCTTCTGTGTTTCCCTCCCAGAATTGTGTGGTGGTATCTTGGCAACGCTAAATATATTTCCTGGTATTTGTTTTTAAAGGTTAGGGTTGGGACTCAGGGAATTTGGGGTTTTGGTATAGAATTCTAAATCCTGACATGAATGAAAGTTCTTGTTTATTTTGTGGGCGAGGCTCTAGCACAGGCATAGGCAAACTCAGCCCTCCAGATGTTTTGAGACTACAACTGCCATCATCCCTGACCACTGGTCCTGTTAGCTAGGGATGATGGGAGTTGTAGTCCCAAAACATCTGGAGGGCCGAGTTTGCCTATGCCTGCTCTAGCAAATTAACAAAACATTATTTTACATTGCATCAGTCACGTTCAAAAGGTCCTCTCATATCTGAAATATGAAACTGTGACCTATGCTGAAGTAAAAATCAATTTCTAAGGGAAACATTCTGTTGTTTGCTCAGAAATCCATTTAAAGTGCTCCAATAACATTGAATAATACAGCGTTTTATAAGAGGTTGCCAACCATGACCTATAGGGAAAATGTTGCAGGGGATTTGAAAGGCGTCATTTCAGATGGCACAATGAATGGATTTTCTTCCTTAGGACGATTTCAAGCTTGCTTTAACAGTAATTGTAAATACAGTTCGCCCACTCTGTTTCAGTTAGTAAATGCTTGTCAAATGGGGAAAGTGTTTATCAGATCAAAAGAATAATCAGCAATGTTGCAAAGATGAAGTAGTAAAAGGATAGGAATGCACAAATTCTTTGTGGGGACCAGCAGAATCGAGTGTTGCTGATATCCCAATACTTGTAAAAGAAATGTCACAAAATGAAACTTTCTGATTTTAAATATTGGAAAAAGGAAGTGAAAATTAGTTACCTTTTGGATCTATATCTGCTATACGAAGGTACATTTCCTAGCTGCGTTTATTTTAGTTCTGTTTGGCTGAGGTATTGACATGGGGCCAGCATGATGCAGAAAATTCCACAAAGTGATTTGTCTAGATAACAGTCTGAGACCCTGCTATATAGCTGCACAGTTCTAGGATTCTAGATATGTCTCCACAGGGGTGTGGGAGCTCAAAGTCGTATCCATTTCTTCTGAGAGATGCGATCCAACAGAGTTGGACAAGATTGGTTCTCAAGAAATAGATATCTACAAATATTTATTTATTTACAAATACAATTACAAACCAGTTTGAGATGTTCTTCGCCTTAAGTTGTTGTTTAAGTATAATATCCCTAGAAGAACTTTTGTCTGTTTTGCAAGTCTTTTAGTCTTGTTTTAAATTTATTTGTGTGGTGTCCCCCCCCCCCCATTTAAACACTTTTTAATAAGAGTAAATTGCCTGCTTGTTAAAAGGCAGTTAATAAATCAGTGGTGGTGATGATAACTCCCAAGATCCTCAAACTTGCACAGAGAAACCCCTATGGGACTGGATATTTTTATTTGGTGTTTTTTCTTCCTAGGTGACCTACGGCTCTTTTGACTACACGTCGTTGCTTTACCTCTCAGACTACACAGAAGACTTTGGAGGCGGACGGTTTGTCTTTATGGATGAAGGGGCAAATAGGACTGTAGAACCCCGAGCAGGTTAGAGTTAATCTTCACTGTATAACTACCAGTAGTTCATACTTGAATCTTACATATGTTACACTCACATAACCTATATATCTGGTTGTTTCCACTCTGAGCTGATTATGCTGAGCATCTGTTTTGGTGCCTTTGATTATGGTTCACTCTTTAGAAATATGGTTCTAATTTGGTGATAGGAGGCTCAAGTCCTTATTTTTTGTCTTTGCAGGGGTAAATGTGGGGCCGTTATCTCATCAATTGCTACTTTTTGTAAAATGCCATTGAGAGTGGTAGTGGAAGAGAAGCAGTCTAAGATGCTACAGAAAATTTATGAAGATGGTATTCCAAGAAATATTGCACATCAAGTGTGATTGCTGAATGTGCAGCTGTGGAGGAGAATGTTGACTCCTTCCCAGCTGTTAAACCCCTCAAAAAACTTTGTCTAATGCCATGTTCTTGAAGCTACCAGCATGAGTTTGACCAAACTGCGGGAGGCAGTGGAAGACCGGAGTGCCTGGCGTGCTCTGGTCTATGGGGTCACGAAGAGTCGGACACGACTAAACAAAATGCCAGTGAAGGGTGTCGTGTACAGGCAGGGTGTATGTGTGTATGTGTGGTGAGGTGGGAATGGATGGAACTGCAGGCACATGCATGCTTCCAGGGTTGTGTTGGCGATCCCATGAGCTGGCCAAACTATTTTGTGAAAGCTGTTGCCTAAGTACACACAAGGTCTTTCCAAAGAACACTGCTGTTCCTTCTAGTCCCCTGGAAACAATACTCACAACCTTCAAGAGCACCAGCTTTTGTGTCCTGTTCATCCCATTGATGACTCATGTTTATGTAGCACATTTTTCTGTTTCGGAGGTTATCTGTAAGTGTTCTTGTATAGACAGACATTAACACTAATCTTTTATCTGCACATTTCGCTATTCATTCCAACAGCAAAGCCTTCTGTCCTTGGTGAGTTTAATCGCTTTTGTAAGCTGAATGCTTCTGCTCATTCACTTCATTTTGACTTTTTAGTCTACATGTTTAAATACTTATTTAAACTTACAGTTATAACAAGTTATTCTCTGCTGTTGGAAGGAAAACCTGGGAAAGGCTATGTCAACATGCAAAAACTGGTGCATTGACTGTTGGTTAAAGCTTGGTGCCGATACTGCCAAGGTTGCAGGTTTGATCCCCGTATGGGACAGCTGCCTATTCCTGCATTGCAGGGGGGGTGGACTAGATGATCCTCAGGGTTCCTTCCATCTCTACAATTCTGTGATTCTATATAGGTAAGACAATCCCAACATCACATATTTTGTGTAGTCCTTTGAAAGGTACTATAGAAATGGAAAATAGAAAAGTAAATTGAACCATCTTGTCTTGATTAAAATAGCAGTTGAACAAAATGAGATTTGTTTTTAAAGCACTTTCTATCATTTTAAAGCAAATTCTTTTGTATGGTTTACAAAAGAACATCTGAACCAGCCCCACAAGTCTCTAGTGCTCACTTGTTCAAAGGAAACTGGACTCTGTAGTGCTGTTCCTCATGATCTACAGGGAATATTTAACGCTAAAGTCAATGGGCTTTAACAGCGGCCCCAAAATATCAACCTGGCTTGCTAGCTAAGCCTTTTTGTCTTCACTGCCAACTGCTGGGCTTTTCTAAGTCCTCTGGCTTGTGTGGAGGGCTTGAGGGAGCACCAGGGCAGAGATTTTTCTTTATTTGCACTCTGTTAAGGAGAAGGCAGGGACGCGGGTGGCACTGTGGTCTAAACCACAGAGCCTAGGGCTTGCTGATCAGAAGGTCGGCAGTTCGAATCCCTGCGACGGGGTGAGCTCTCGTTGCTCGGTCCCTGCTCCTGCCAACCTAGCAGTTTGAAAGCACGTCAAAGTGCAAGTAGATAAATAGGTACCACTCTGGCGGGAAGGTAAACGGTGTTTCCATGCGCTGGTCTGGTTTTCCCAGAAGTGGCTTAGTCATGCTGGCCACATGACCCGGAAAAACTGTCTGCGGACAAACGTCGGCTCCCTCGGCCAGTAAAGCGAGATGAGCGCCGCAACCCCAGAGTCATTCGCGACTGGACTTAACAGTCAGGGGTCCTTTACCTTTAAGGAGAAGGCAAGAAACAGGAGGAGTCTTACCATGATGGCTATGCTTTACCTTCACAGTTGGAAGCAGCAATGCTTCTGAACACCAGTTGCTTGAAACCACAGGAGGGAATAATGCTCTTGTGCTCATATTTTGCTTGCTGGGTTTCCCACATCCGTATGGTTGGCTACTGTGAGAGCACAATGCTGAATTAGATGGCTCCAGCAGCCTACCCTTTGGTCCTCCAAGCTACTATACAAATGAAAGGAAACGCTGCCTCTTTTTCCAAGCACGACAGGATTTTCTAAACCTTCTGTGTCTTACCTGGCCAAGATGTTCCAAGTAGGGCAATGACCTTATGGGCTGCAAATTTGAATCCTTTTTCTTGCAGGTGGTTCTTGCACACCTAGATATGCAGCAAAAGGGCATTCTTGCAAAACCATTACAGATGGCTGTACTCTCAAATTAATTTTCTGCAAGGCATTTCAAGGGAGAGATACCTTCATGTATCGAAGAGCTCAGCCATGCATACTTAGGTTAATAGCACTGCCCATCGGTGGCAGTAGAATGAGCCTGTAACTAGGATGAGGTTGTTATCTGAAGTGGGGGAAATGAAATGGGAAGGGGAGGCTGCAAGGAAGAAGACGAGGTGGAGGACTCTTAAATTTTTTTCCTGCAGCATGGGAGTGAAGAGACTTTGGGTAATTAGTCTGATCTTTTGACACCCTGACCTTTGCTGGATACAACTACTTCTGTCAGTGATTATGGTTCCTATAGAAATAGAAACTTGTTTCTGATTAATTAGGTCTTTGGATTCAGAACAGTTTTTTAAACGATGTAAAATAGTTCCTTTCCACCAGGATAACAGGCCAGTGTGGGAGTTGAGTAAAATCGCAATGGTGCTTTCCAAACGATCTTCAGGATTTGTTCCGTTTCTTCGGGAGGAATACTAAAATAGGATTACTGAAATGCCAATTAGTCAAAAGAGATTCTTGTGGCAACGTGGTCTACTGAAATAATGGGCTTTTGCTGCCCAGGAGCAGTTTTGTCAGGTGCAGCCATTTAAACTAGGGCACAAACTGAGAAATTTTCTCCGGTTTGAATTTTAATCCAAGCTGGAGTAGACTTCAGCAGCTTCCAGTGCTCCTTTCAGCTGAGCACCTCTGAACCCATGGAGCTGGTTTCTGGGTCTGAATCCAGCTTCAACATTCTAAAGTTCAGTCACTGTGACCTCTTGTTGTTGTTGGGTTCTCTATAGACAGTTTAAAATTAGTTTAAGAACACAGAAGTAGAGTTTGATTCATTGTCTTATGTGGTGCAAGATTTATTGAATTATTTTTTCAGGAACAGAAAGTACTTATGCAAATATAATTGGATTAATTAAACTCGTCCTGCATAGTACATATTGGATATGTTTCAATACTCTTTCTCCCAGTAGTGTGAATAATAGTTTTGAGTTAGCTTGTTGCTTATGAAGAAGTATCTATAAATACACATGTCTTACATATGTTTTTCTGGGATATGTACATATCCATTGTTTACATCTGCTGTATTACTGCTGATGAAATCAGTAGGCTTCCTTCTGATAGACATCAGTGTTACTTCTGACTGACATGTTTTTGAGAGTGAACTATATACATTTTTTCAAATATAGAACTTTATCTGCTTGTTGTAATAATAGGCTGTATCCAATAAATCCATCCTGTTAGCAGAAGAACTAGCATCTGTGCAATGGGACTTCCTCTCCCTGAGCCTCACCAAACAGTTTTGGGGTTCCCCCAACCACCTGCAGCTGATCGGTGGGATGCAGGGAGATGGGAAAGAAAGGTTTTTTGCACAGATGGAATTCCTTGTGCAGATGGGATTACTTTGGTGGATGACTTTACAAACAAAAAGGCAAAGGATTTCCTTAGTAGATACATCTGAAAGGTTGCAAAATAACTACCATGATATGTATTTGTGGCTTTAAATAAACCAAACCAACCGTTGTGGAATGTAGTTCTTGGGAAGTTGGAATATTTTTTGGAAACCTGCTTGACCCTAATATACAGGGCTTGGAGCTAGGTGCAAATTTGTGAAATTGTGGTTCATTGTCTTGATAATTTTTTCAGTTCAGTTGTGATTGATTCATTAAAAGGTTAAAAACATGTTTTAGAATAATTATAGACAATAAAAGAACCATGCAAATTAAAAACTAATTATTTTGAATAATACGACTGATTTAGTTCTTTTATGGGCATTAGCAGTATTCATGTGGATGACACATTTCTTAAACTTTTAAGAGATCTCTAATTAAAATACATTGAAATTAGGACAATGTAATAGTTACTTAAAAGCCCAGCTCTAGGAATATTATAAGAGAACCTGGTGGAATGAAGATGTACTTCGCATATTGAATATTCACATATTCCTATTAAAGGAAGCTCTCCTGGTACTCACTTTGTTGTTTTTAATTATTTTAAGTTGCTGTGAGTTAATTAGATACGGTGCTTATACGGTGCTATTTTGTGGTTTGTGTTAATAGGTTTTATAGTATTTGTACTTTTAACTACTTCATAATTGACTGGTGAAGGGCAGGAGTAAGCACGCACATGCAAAATTTGGGAAGTGATGAATTGAAGAGACTTGGATTAATCAGTGATTTTTAGATATCTGACATCAGCACCAATTCCACTTGCATGTGATGTGGACAATTAGGAGTATTGCAAAAACCTGGATATTTGTGGTTTAACCCACAGTGCCACCCGTGTCCCAGTGAAGCTGTAGATAGAGATTGTATACAAAATGATGTGTATGTTTTTTGCTTGTGAATTGCTTCATAAACTTTCACTTATCCTTAATTTCTGATACTTTCCTTGGGTGTAGGATTTGAATATTTTGTTACAAAGACAGGTGTCTAGTTCAGAATAATATACAATGTATTCTTACTTCACTGTTCTCTCAAGCAATCTGCAGTTGCAACATTTTCTTCTCCAGACACTTCTGCTGTTATAAAAAAAAGTAAGATCTTTGAGTAGTGGTTTGTATTCATGTTCTCCGGAATACCCTGTGGATTTAATATTGAAAGAACTGGGGGCTGCTTGATAACCTGAATGTGATGTTTGGGGTTTGTCAGCTCAAAAGCTTCTGGCGAATACTCCAAAATGGATATACGTGAACTAATAAGAACCCTGAATGTGACTATATTTTGTTACACACATTTACCTGGATTCTCTTCCTCGAAAGCAAAAATACGCTTTCTAAAGTGAAAAGCAGGTACTATTGTGTCAAAGTGGAATGGCCAGGAATTATTTGTAAAGATTTGGCAATATGGGAAAGAACACAATAATGTCCTCTCTCTCAGAAGGGTGTTTGGAAGGGTTTTGTAGCAGACACTGGACTCAGTCTGATTAAGGTAGTCATGCTTTATAGAACTAAAGCTTGTTGCTGCTAATTTGACCCATTGATTTCAGTGGGATTTATGTGCAACTAACTTTTGTTAATGATCATGGATAGGCATTAGTGTTGTTTTTTGTCGGTACTTTGGCACCATTGAGTTAGCCTACAGCTTGCAAGTGAAGTCAAGCGAGGAACTCGGAAGCCTTTGTATTAATCTGCTAAAAGCTATTCCAGACTTGTACAATACTTCACACTGGCCTGTTGCTGGTACCAATGCAAGAAGCACTTTTACCACTTTGAAATTCAGTTTGCCAGAAAGGTAGCTGCATGTTTTACTAACCAGCTGCGGTGCCACAGATGCGTAGGAAACCGGTTTTGTTTCCATAGCAGTTCCAGCCTTATTGAATCCAGCGTCTTTTACAAAACTTTAGTCACTAGAAGGGAGTAGAAGATTACAAACCATACCAGCATGTTTAGAGAAGTCCAATGTGTATTTTACCATAGATACCGTAGCATGCTGTGAAGTGTCTACACACTGTAGTCCTAAACTAGTTTTACAGTCATCCTTCTCAGCAGGGCATTGTAGTTTTGTAAGACGATAGACATTACTTATTATCAGCACTTGATCAAATAAGACATTTCCTATGGTTATGGAGAAGCTATGGCTGTTACAGCATGTGTGTATGTGCTAAAGTTATCATTATAGTTGAATTAGATGTTGTTATCCTGGGAGGAAGAACTGTGTACAGATCTGACAAAGTGGCCTTCCTCCAGCTGTTCAGTTTCCCTTCTTTGATGCTTGAGGTTTCAAAGCACCAACTGATAATTCTCCTTAGGATGCAGGATGTTTGATAATAAAGCAGCATTTTTGCCTTTCAAGCTCTTTGTAAAGCCACATCTTAGCACGGCTTCATGCAAAATCCATTAAGTTACATTATAGGTAAACTCATAATAATAAACAACAGTATATCTTACCCTTTTCAAGTTTGTAGCTTTGTTGTGCTTTGAAGCAACCACATATTACGATGAATTCTCCAGAGTGATAATGATCTAGTAGCTTTCTTGGTAAATATTTATCAGCCAGAAGTGACAAGAAGACCTTCAGCTTGTTTTGATATTATTTTTTTTAGTACTGCCTGTATAATCCTTCACAGCTACAGGCAAAAATGAAACTGGTGGCTGCAGAATCTAGTTTTGCACTCTGTCATTTCTGTTTGCAACCACCCAATTATGACCAGATGCATGATTTCATTGCATATTTTATTAAATTTGATTAGCTTTGGAATTTTGGTCTTAAAAAAACAAACCTTTGATTGCTTCATTATGGAGGATCTTCTTTAAAGTACGCTGCACAGGCTTGCTATCAAAGTATCTGAAATTCAACTCCACGTATAAGGGAGGCCCTTGGGCCTTTTAATAGGGATGTAGTAGGGGCACTGTTCCTCCTGCCATTACTGTGGAGCGATAGGAAAGCTTGCTTTTGTAATGAAAAATGGGTAAGGAGAAAGCCTTCATCTTCCTTCCCATCAGCTGACTGGGGCTGATGGAAGCTGGAGCCCAAGAACATGGGTTATCTGAACATTGGAATGCACAATTTGATTATCTGCCCCATTAATCAAAGAATAACCAAGGCTTACAAGCTGAAACATCACAATGTCCAAGATTCAAAATAAGCTGCATGCTTAGAGGTGGTGTGTGGGGTGGGGAGCTTACTAATTCTATCTGCAACAACAAATTGCACCCATTTGTGTTGTCCTGGTAATTTCAAAATATCTAGAGAGTATAGATCTGGAGTCCCCAGTGTGCCATCAGATGCCTACCCATAGTGCCCATCAGGGCCCCCTGCTTTCCCCAATATTTAAAACACTTAAAAAATAATAATAATTGAGGCTTTTATTGGGCTAGAGGCAGGACAGACTTTGGGGGGTTCTTTGGAGGTTGCCTGCTTCTTATTTGTTTTGGTGTATGTGCATTCTTACCTGTCCAGAGGCAGGGTGGTAGTGGTTCTGAGCATCACCAGCGTTTTTTGTTGTTAAAATGGGTTATTTGTGTTGTCAATGGCAGTTCTCCAAATGTGGCCCCGAGGCCCAAAAAAGGTTGGGGACCTCTGCTATAATAAATGGCGTGGGGGAGTGATAGAGAGAAAGGGGATAAGGCACCTCACTGCTCATTGTGTTTGCAATTACGTTTTAAGGAGCTACAGGAGTCCTGTGGGGTTTCAGTATCAGCTTCCAAGTTTGAAGCCAAATTGCCTTTTCTTACACATTAGCAACACACTTCTGTCCTCAAGCAATCATTCAGTTTCTATAGTGATTGTAAATATTCATTTTGGCCTGCTTGAGGTGTTGGGGGATCCTTTCGTTTCTGACCCTGAAAAAATGGGATCCAAGCCATTTGCTGAAAATGTTCCAAACTTTAATGTATCTTAAAGTATGAATTAGCAGAAAGTAAAGCTGCTTGCTTGTCTCACCTTCTCCAAAGACAAGGAACATTCATAAACTGTTTGTGGGTTTATATTCTGATATTGTGTGAACCACCCTGAGACCTGTGGGTATAGGGCAGTATATAAATTTAAATAATAATAGTAATAATAATAGTAATAATAATAATAACTCGTGTTCCATATAAAAGCTGCTGTCCTTGAATAAACACTGTAGCTCCATATTTATTTTATTTTTTAAAAAAAAAATGAAGTATTGCACTGAAATCTTGTTTAGTATAATATAGGCATTATATTTTGTGTGTTAGTAAGCATTTCATAGTTAGGGAATTGTTATTTTGGAAGGTGAATAAGTCCTCAAGAGTGTAGTTAATAAAACCCTGGCATAAACTGTTTTGAAGCAATGAAAGAATAGCTGGACATTTTACAAGTAGCATGGCAGAGAGCACTTCTTAAAACCAGATACTCCTGCTACAATCATGCAACTTCAGCCATTTGAGAGTTCCCCCAGCCCTTTGTTGCCTAGGAAAGAGATTTTCTTTGCTTAAGCAGCTCCAGACACCTGCCCTTGTTCTAAGAGTCAGTAAAAAGCTGGCCACTACTCAGTACAATGTTCATTTGGGCAAATGCTTATGCCACTCTTAAGTACCTGGAAAGTCCAATATGCCTTGTGCCACCTACCTCACCCATATAGTCCTCCTTCCCAGTTGGCAAAGTTTCTATCCGTTGGTGAAGAAAGTAAACTAACAGATAATTTAGAAACTTGCAGTTCTTCTGAAATTACAAATTCTGTCACCGTTCAGGCATTTGTTTCTTGTGGGTTGATTGTCTGAAACCAAAAACGGCAACAACATCCCGAGTTCAAGCATGCCAGCTCTTTATTTTTTGTGGTTGCTGGGTTTTCCCAAATAGTAGATGGAACTAAAATCCTTGAATGTGCATTCAAAAATTCACTGTACTAGCAACAACATATTGTACAGAAAGATTTGGCCCTACTGACTCTAAACAGTTAACTTTGCTTAAACAGCCAGGTGTGAAATCCACTCTCAGATGTTGGCTGTGCACTTCCGCAATTTTTAAAAGAATCTCAAACATTGTGCATTTTAATTGGCAAAATTGGGCACCTGAGAAGGTTCTGCTATGAAAGTGCATGTGCTCTGTGCTCGCTTGCCTACGTGCAGAAATGTTTTCAGCTCAGGGGGAATTTGGTGTATAAACCTAATTATGGCCTCAGCACTCACGACAGCTTTCCTGTTTATTTATATTTCAGTCTTTAAAAGTGCTGGTGTGCTCAGCAGAGGAGCTAATGGGGGAACTCGTGCAGAGCAAGCTCCTCTGGGTTTTCTCACTATGTGTTGTCAGTTCAGTAGCTGGCTTGAGTTGTGGCTGGTGCACCAGTGCTAGCAGCAGCCTTTATCTTTCTGCGCTTCCCTTTTAGGATGATGTTTGTGCTCTCATGAGATGACACACAAGAGGGGTGGGGGGCATCCCATAGCAGTGGGGCCATTTGTCTGCCTCACCATGATTGTGAGCTATGCAGTAGGCTAGGGCAGATTCTTTATTTTACTGGGCCCTTCGATTAAATAAACAGGCTCTTTAGACATCCCGTATAGTGCACACTTCTGGGTTTTCTTACTGCAAGCTTGGTCCCTCATTTGGTAGAGAGGGGTGGCATTCCCTATTGAAATGGCTGTCAAACAGCTTTGGTCTGTAGAACTCAAGAACGAAGCCAAAAATCTTTTTTTCTGACACCCGGGATTGAATGTTACTAGTAATCTGCATAGCGGCAGCATTCACTAGACCTTGTGCTCCATGGCAGCTGTGTTACTGCATGTCTCTGCCCTCCAGAACAAAGTATGGTTATATGGAAATAAATAAATCCATTAAATAAAGCAGTCTTTCATATTGCAGTCTGTCTGTGTGCATCTTAAGTAGCATGATCTTGTTCTTTGGGGACCAGGTACCATGCTTTCGGATAGCATTCAAATCTTGAAATCTGTAGATGTCCCAGGGTAGGCATGGGATAGCAGTATCCTAAGTACTGGCCACTGGGCAAACAGCATGCATCCTTTCGCTCTCCTGACTGTACGTTCTTCTCTTTGCAGGCCGGGTTTCCTTCTTCACTTCTGGCTCCGAGAACCTCCATCATGTGGAAAAGGTCCACTGGGGCACCCGTTACGCCATCACCATTTCCTTCACCTGCAATCCGGATCACGGTATCGGGGATCCTGTTTTAACATAATGGGACAGGTGGCTAAATGGATTGACAACAAAAGCCCTGTGCAGAAGGGGGGGAGTTTTAACTTCACATGTAAATTCCCCTCCACAGATCCTTCTAAACTTTATTTAATGTGAGCCGTTTTCTCACACTCATCTCCCTCTTAAGTGTTGCAAACAGTGCCTTAGGGATCACCTTTCTAAGTCTCCTGTAACCGTTTTGCTTTTTGCAAGGTAATAGTCATAAACTGCCCCCCCCTCACCCCACACATTTAAGGGCACATCAGAATTCAGAGACTGCGGAACATGCCACATGCACTGCCATTCCTCTAACACCGAAGATCAAAATGTAGTCACTTCAAATAGTCCCTTCAGTTGTTGCTCTCAAAAGCACTATTTGGGGAGTCCCATGGAATAGTTCGTGGGCAGATAAACACTCAGGAACATGTTGTGAAGGAAGACTTTTCTAATAAACTTGTTGAGCTTTGTTGCCCTCCCCACCCATCCCCCACTCCTCCTTTCTTCTGTTATATGTAAATTCTGGAAAATAAGTGGGGCATTCAATTTACAGTCTTGAGCATTCACACATTTATACACACTAGAGTACCATGCTTCAAATTCTATGTACATATAACCCAGAACTACAGAATTTTATGGACATTATCCATGTGTCAAGTGTTGTTTTTCTTTAATGTTACTGCAATGTTTCTCCTTGGAAGCAAAACATGTGCTTTGACTACTGGAACGGACTGTTCTGTGCAAAACTGTATGTGAACTGAGAGATGGCTTCAAATGGTCAGATAGGAGGAGAATTCTCAAGTGATCTCAGGATCCATTAAAGTTTGCTTTGTTATGAACTCTTTGCCTTTGTCGTACTGGTTATTCACCTACCAAAGTGAGTCTGAAATCATTTCATAGCTACTCTAGGGCTGTCATCCCTAGCTAGCAGGACCCATGGTCAGGGATGATAGTTGTTGTTGTCTAATAATAGCTGGAGACCCAAGTTTAAGAAATCCTGCAGGGCTTCAAGAATAATGAGCCAAGTTTTCTTTAAGCGAAAGTGAAATTGGCTGAACTTAAGGAAAACTTAAAAGCTATCTAGAATAGGCAAAATAAAATTGATTCAAGAGTTTTGTACAATTGTGAAAATGTACTTTAATCAAATTGTGTAAGAAGATGTTAAGTTGGAAACATCACTGGGTAACCTGTCACTTTGCATGCCATTTTAGCTCAGAGGACACAAACTTCTTATATCACACAGATTGCCAAGTGGGAACTCTTGGCTTTGCTGGAAAAAAGGGAACAATTGTTAACCTGAAGTAATGAAGTAGCAAGCCCTAGCGGGCTACATTCCATTCATCTTCTACAAGATGGATAAAAAAGGGAGCAGTATAAACCAACTCTGTGCCCAGCCAGAAATAACAGCACATAAAGCGCCTGTCCTAAGTGTTGAAGAGTAGATGTTCTAACAGACCTGAAATCATAACCGCCTCCTTGGATAAGCACAAGACTTTCATCTAAAAGAACAACTACTGGGGTAAATAAAAGAGATGGGGAAGTGGTTTTTAGTTCCACTGGCTTGGAGTGACCCATCTCCTGTCAAGCCTGGGGAGGGCATAGAGTGATGACAGATAGGCATCCTCCTGTTGCTGAACCCCCCTTTGACCAGCAAACTATGGTGATCTTACAATGATACACAATATTTCCCACCAGCACTCTCCCATCCAGAATTTCCTTGAACTGCAAGCTCAAGATAAGCATTAATAAAGCTAGTGCTATTGCCAGAAAGGCCTCTAGAATATGGGGTATGTTTTGCCAGGCATTTCACATAAAATAATCCACAATACAACCCATGTGGTAGTCTTTGTTATGGTTCTGTGTAAAACTGCATTTTAAGTATTCACAGAGGTACAATGTACACTAAGATTTGTTATTTGTCATCTGAATAACTTGCTTTGGAAAAACGAAAACAAGAGATTCACCAGTACACAGGGTGTACAATGTGCTTGTAGGAGACTTGTAGCAAGTTACTCAGTGTGTTCTGTTTGCAGCAGAAAAGAAAAAGAGAAGGAGAACCTCTTTTCAGTGAAAAGCATCAGAAAAGAAACTTACGGTAACTGGAAAGAAGGGGAGAAGAGTGTAATAATCCTGAAACACGTTGGATAGACTTCTAAATTTAAAATCAAGACTTCATTGGCACTTTTTGGATATTTTACTCCTGCTCCGAGTTGCCTTTCAGCAAGACACCCAAATACCAGGGAAATATTTACTATTTTGAGCTGAATGCTTCTCATTTTCTACTGGGTTCAGGACTTAGC
Organism: Podarcis muralis; assembly: GCF_964188315.1. NCBI lineage: Eukaryota > Metazoa > Chordata > Lepidosauria > Squamata > Lacertidae > Podarcis > Podarcis muralis. Next base: position 37,792,496 of record NC_135656.1, on the reverse strand, counting down.
TTTTCACATACCCATGTGCCCTATATTATAAAATTGTTTTCTAAATAGATTTTAATTTGCTTCAACAACGACAGCAAACACTGGTGTCATGTCATTACCATTATCTATTCCAGATGGTATAAATTCCATGGGCACACATAAAAATCATAATCAACTTGCTCAAAATTTGTGTGCCATTTAGATGTTCCTCTTAACACTTAACTGATGCTTCACAGCACACAGACCCAGTGGAGGAAACAAATGTGTTTCTTCCTCACCAACCAATTTGTTCCTTGAAATTAAGTGGAGGGTTCTTTTTAGCATTAGAGAGGTTCTGTTTTCATGTAGATTAAAAATGGCTTAACTTGAGTGGGTCACAAAAAACAACAACAGTGAAATGAAACACTGATGATTAGAACTGCTTTTAATAGCATGATCTAACTAATGCTTTGTAACCCTTAAGACTGATATTGAAGTTAGCGGGGAGGACCCAAGCCTGCTGCTGGGCCATTTATGATGGCATGTTAACACATACAGAGTGCAACAGTAAGAGGATAACTTAATTTATGCCAGAACTCCTGCAGGCTAGTGGTGGCTGGATCACAGAGGAATGTAAGTTCAGCTTTGGAATAAAAGTGCAAGAAATGCTGATGTCTCAAGCTATTTATTTTAAGAAGTGGCTAAACATGGCAGCTAGCTGGCAGTAATGATTTCGTGGGTGACACTTGAACTCGCTCTAATTCCGCTTGTGAAAGCAGCCAGCTTGATTGCTTATTTTGGTTGAAGGAAGCTGAAATCCATTTTTTATTGATGTTGCTATGCCAGGCCAGCATCTTCCGCTGTAGCCCAAGAGGCTTTTCTTGTTGCAAGCAGCCAAACCTCCCAGCTACAAAACTGCAGCAAGTTAGCAAAGCCAAACTTTTCATGCCAAGCTAATTCATTACAGGAAACCCACTGAACGAAATACCCACCCACCAGGGAAGCCCAGCTATAGAAGCTTAACATGTCCAAACTGAGCATTTTGCCCACTGTACCTCCAAGTACAATAGGGAATACCTGAGGGCCAAAAGCAGCAGGGAAGCTGAGGGCAACCTGGAACCAAGAGGCATTTTTAGAAGCATTTTGTAAGACACCTTAGGAACCTGTTGCAGGGTGGAAGTGTAAATAAAACATTGCACATTCATGTGTCTGTTCTGTTAATATACAGTGGTACCTCAGGTTACAGATGCTTCAGGTTACATACGCTTCAGGTTACAGACTCCACTAACCCAGAAATAGTACCTCGGGTTAAGAACTTTGCTTCAGGATGAGAACAGAAATTGTGGTGCGGCAGCAGAGGGAGGCCCCATTAGCTAAAGTGGTGCTTCAGGTAAGAACAGTTTCAGGTTAAGAACGGACCTCCAGAACAAATTAAGTACTTAACCCGAGGTACCACTGTACAAATGTGAGGAAGGGTGGGTTGCCTAATTTTTGTAACAGAAGGTATGCATGGGTGAGAGAAGCTTCACTTTCTCTCTCTCTTTCGCCCCTGTCCCTTTTCACCGTAGGGAGTTTTCTCCTGGTACAGAACAGCAGTGAGCCAGGCCTGGAAGAAAAGTCTGAAGCAATGGGAGACATCTTTCACTCTGGCATACCTTTTAGTGCAGAAATTACACATGAATATACCAAGTTAGCTGCCCCATTCACATATTCATTTGGCTCTGAGTTGGTAATGAGTCTGATCAATCATTTGGTAAATATACAACTGTTTTCTCCTGTTGGTTCTGGAATAGAAGCAATGCCAGTCTAAGCCTTTTGAAGTCTTGGCCATCATTCCCTTTCTCACTGTCATAACCACTACTGAAATCATTGCCATTTTAGGCTGCAGTTCTAACCAAACTTCCAGGCAAACCCCACTGAATCCAGGAGAACTCTTTGTGTTGTCTCTGGGCAAAGTAGGGCAGTCAAGAAAACTCCCTCCTTTATGTAGGCAGAGGAGAAGCTCCCGTTCCTCCAAATTTAACATAGCTGAGTTGGTTTCATGGGAAACCAACTCAGCAAACGTACTGCAGCAAAATATGGAAGAGAAGCTTCTATTGAGTGGAACAACAGTGAAGCTTTTGGCTTATAGATCTCAAGAGGTCTACATTCTATTCCATTAATTCATTTGGTAGCCTCTGGTAATTTGCTATGTACATGTCTGAAGCAGATTGGCATCAGCAAGGGAGTGTTGCTAAAAACAGCAAAGTGTCGGCATCCAGCCATTCCACCCTCTTACCTTTCTCCACAGCTGGAGGGTATACCTTGGGTTTCCAGACTTCTGAAACTCTTCAGAAGAGAACAGGAAAAAGGTCCTGCTACTGCCTGATAATTCTGGGGATAGGGGAGTGATCAGTTTCGGAGATGGATGGTGTTTTTCAATATAGATAGATAGATAGATGATAGATAGATAGATAGATAGATAGATAGATAGATAGATAGATAGATGATAGATAGATAGTTTTTTGGAGGGTGTTTGTCTTATCTGCATTTTTTAGGTTTATTGGCATGGGGGTGGATTTGCCTGCTTTTTTTGTTGAGTTGTGCTGGGAGGGGTCACCTACTTTTTTTGTTTGGGGTGTTTTGTCTTTTCTCTTTGCTAGTGTTGCCTAAGGGATTTTTTGTGCTATCTGGCTGGGGTGGTGCTTTGCCTATTTTTTTGGGGGGCGGGGAGGGGCTAGGCACGTGTTTGGGCTGGGGTTGTTGTGGTTCAGAGCATTAGCAGTTTTCTTCTGTGAAATAACTGGGTTTTTGTGCCCATTAAAGTTTATCACATTTCCAAATGTGCCCCAAAGCCAAATAGATCAGGGACCCCACCCTAGATTTCTAATGGGCCATCAAAATAAAACAGGCACTTACGTGAAGTAGTTCATGACACTATGCGTGTTTGGTTTGTCCATTCCCTTACACCCACAACGTAGCAAAAATTAGACTTCAAATCCTCTTCTGCATACTACCCACACTCTTACGCGCCTTCACTTATAAGATAAAAATCCCATGGTTTCACTAACAGAACATTCCAGCATGAAGAAAATATATCTAATCCCCCGCTTCCTTGTACATGTCCTGACAGGAGTAATGAAGTGCTTTTAAGATGCCCCCCCCCTAAAAGCATCCTGCCTCATTTACTAATGGATGAACTCCCTCCCCAGGAGACAATCTTCGCTTTACAAACTTCATTACTCAGGCCTGTAGCTCTGAAAGCAAGGCGCTTCCTGCAGCGTTCCCTGCAGACTTGAAGAGGATGTGAAGATGACAACTGCTGTGTGCTAAGGAACTTAAGGCTGCTATGTATATGCACTGGTGGCTGCAAACATGATGCCCACTCAGAAGCCTTTGCTGGTGCCCACAGGGTCCCCTCTCCCCACTGAAATCAGCCTCGAAAGAAGCATTATATTGTGGCCAGTAGGTTACAATGTGAGCATGGTTGCGGTGTGCTGCCCACAAGTTTCTCCAGTTTCTAAATATGCACACACACTAGTCTGGGAGCACAGTTCAGCTTGCTTCTCCCCAGATGCACAGGATTGCAGTGTATGGCATTCTCTTCCTCCCTTCATAAAACTGCATGGACACAAACACTTGCAGATCATGACAAAGTTTGAAGGCCCTGGACCCTTTCTTAAGTAAAACCCAACTGATAAAGCTCAATGTGGTCAATGTTACCAAGAACTTTTCATGCAATGTAGCTTGTCATACAAGCAACACCTGCTGGAATTTCCTCTTCTACACAACCATTCAAGGGTGCAGAAGCCCTCTACCATTTCTGCATCTGGCCACCCTAATGGAAGATGATTCTTTCTCAGTTCTAACACTGTGAGCCAAGGAAATGGACCTACAAACACAGCTTAGTGCTGTTGTGTTGTCTGAAGATCTGCTACGTTCTTAGGCTTGTATGAGAAGAACTTTCCCAACTGTTTCTGTTAAAAGTTGGCACTTCTCCTTTGTACTGTATTTGTAAAACCAGTTTTGCTTCCACCACCATTTCGTCTTGCAGCCAAAAAGGAAACTGTTTCCAGTCTGCAACACGAAATGCTTGAAAATGTGTATTGGGGACTATCATTAAGGTTGCCAACCTATCAGAACAAAACTGGCATAGCCTATTCTTATCCTTTTAAGAACCACTCGCTGTTTAGAAGTTAGCAGACGAAGCTGTTCACACCTCAGCAATAGTCATGGTCATGTACAGCTACAGTGGCCACTGAAAAAGTTGGCAAACCTGGTAGGCATCTTTTCTGGTTACAAAATTCAACAATTGGGAATTGACAGAGTTGTAGGATCCTTCTCAAAGATTTGCCTCTGGTTAATTTGCAGTAATAGCCAGCCTGATTCTGATGTATGATCCCCATAAGTGCCAATGCTATACTGAAATAAACTATGTATACCAGCTGTGCTTTCCAATCCCACTAGGCACTGCATTTATTCCCAAGCCTAAAAAGCAACACTCTGTAGCATACTTTCTTGGGAAACTGCACAGCTGCAGTCTTGATGTACTTTAGTTATGAAATTAACACCTTGTAATTACAGAAGAATCAAAGAGAGAGAGAATGAATTCCAATCATCATGCAGCAAAACAAGGCTTCCTGGAAACACAGGAATTCTCTCCTCTGTCTCTAGCACAGCAGGCTCAAAAGCAGTCACCTGAAATTCAGATCAGTATCTCCTTTGCAGTCCATTGCCTTAGTGTGGTTTCTCTACCAAGCCATACATGGAGAAAATGCATTCTGCCATTGTGCCTTTGTTGCTGAAAAGTGTTCAACTGCAGTAACACAGATTTGTAGATATCCCTTCAATTTGTCGCCTGAAATAGCAGTGTGTGAGGCTTCCATTGGTGCACTTATGAAACCCTGACCTTGCCGCTGCCACCTGATCCCATCTAGAAAAGTAGCAGCAAGGCTGGTGTTGGGAGGGTGGCTCTACCCTACCCCCTGCTACTGGTCACCTGAAAGAAGTTAGAATTGTCCTCTACTCTATTTGGGCTCCCAGGACTCTCCCTAGGAGAGGCTTCATCAAACTCGGCCCTCCAGATGTTTTGAGACTACAGTTCCCATCATCCCTGACCACTGGTCCTGCTAGCTAGGGATCATGGGAGTTGTAGGCCAAAAACATCTGGAGGGCTGAGGTTGAGGAAGCCTGCCCTAGGACAACTGCCTTTCTGCTACTGATCTGCAGCCTCCTCACTTGCTTTTGCATAGCTGCAATGTGTCCTTGAGGCAAGTCACTCTGCTTGCTTGGATGCATAAAGGTTGGAGAGGTGTGTATGCAGAAGCCTCTGATTTTGTGTTGCTGGAACGTGTTCTACCACCCAGCAGTAAGAATCACACCCACTGCTTTGCACACTCTTGTCTCTGGCCTGCCCACCTCTGGAATGTGGCCTGCAGAGTGGCCCTCGTGACAGCATGTGGCCCTCGATCCTATAAAGGCTTCCCAGCCTTGCTCTGTTGCAGGATTTCCCAAACTTGGGTCTCTAGCTGTTTTTGGACTACAATTCCCATCATCCCTGACCACTGGTCCTGCTAGCTAGGGATGTAGTCCAAAAGCAGCCGGAGACCCAAGTTTGGGAAACCCTGCTCTAGGGCAACCAGGCTGAAAAGATTTGGTAAATGGGAAAAGAGGAGTTTTTGTTTCCCAGAGGATCTATGTAACATAAAATCATCAACAATGGTATACGTTTTCCCAGGAGTCGGCCAGTTGAAAACAAACAAGCAAAAACAAGGCAGCGCTCTGGTGCATTTAACAGTTCTGCGAAAGAGGGAATTTGGACAGCCACTGCTTATTATGAAGGGCTGAAGATAAACAACATCCATTGAAATTCCCTCTTCTGAACAATCATTGTGCAGGAAGAGCTCTGTCTTCATTTCCACTGGTTACCGTCGAGAATCATAAAGGGAGCTCTCAAAGGGCTCCTTCCTCCTGCTGCTATCTCATATTTGGTTTGGATGATTTGCCTCTTTTCTGCCCTGATTAACTCAACAGGTCTAATCCACCCCTCATCCTAATTCCAGTGTTAATATCAGCCTGTTCAATAGACCGGCTAAATAGACTGAAGTTATAAGAAATGGCGTGCAGCACAATTTTATGCTTGTTTACGCGCAAGCGAGTCCCACTGAGTTCAGTGGGGACTACTGCCAAGGAAGTGTGCACAGAACCTCGTCTTGAGAAGTCTCTGAGCAATTTGATTCAGCAAGTATTCAGTACACCCAAGAACCCGCCAATCCCCACATGTCATGTGCTACTAGCTTTGAAGCATCATGCAAGTCATTAAAAATGTACAGTTTTTATGTTCAATTATGTATAGGAACATTTATTTTAAAACACTGGGAGGCGGAATGAACAACAAAAAAAAGCGTGTTTTCCTTTCCTTTAAAAAGCAAAGCATCAGCAGAGACCCATCAGATTCAAAGGTGTTCCTCTTTGCATGTAAGGATCAAAATCTAAATATGCTTGAAGGGGCCAACTCTCTTTTTTAAGAGAGGGAGGGCTAAAAATCCAGACCCCCCCCAAAAAAGGTATTTTGAAAGATGGTATAGATATCAGGCGCCATATTGGTATCTGGCCTTCCTCACTTGGTCACGAGTGGCCAATAGCCACCTGCAAAAGGCGCCTAGCACCTGGCGAATTTTGAACGCTGACCCAAAGGCTGATTCACGTATCATGCCAGCCACATCAAGGACACCATACAGTGGCGGCTTTGTACCATGGCTATAACCTCTGTAATCAGAACACCATCTGCACCTGTCCTTTCATAAAAGGGTGACACCATTCCACCGCTGCTTAGTCTTAGTGGTGGCGGGCCACTTTGAAAGTTGTTCCTTTTATTGAGTAAATAGGCCAGCGTGCAGAAGGGTTTCTTTGCCATCTCATAGGGTGCCATCATGCATACAGAAGTCCTAAATGGCTTAAGATGAAAAAGATCACAACTAGCTTTGACACTTTGCTAACTCCAAGCTGCTGTGCCTTTCAGTATAGGAAGGTCAGCAGACATTTGACTGCTGTAGTCTTCTGTCTGGGAAGGACAACTCTTAATCACTTAGCCCTAGTTCCCTATAAGAGAAAGGGAGAGCAGAATGGGTCAATTTGTGCATGGAAATATTCCCTTGATCTTTACAGCAACAGTCAGCAGCAGAATCTCAATGAATTAGGTTGGGGGTAGAGGACGGAATGCAATCCACCGCCCTCTCCAAATTAAGCCACGCAGTGGTACGTATAAATGCAGTAATACATACCAAATTGAATATGGATGTTTTTGAAATGCCAGGGCACTGCTATTTAGAACACTTACTACCCTCACAAGAACAAGCCATAAATGTGCCTGCCCCTTTCATTTTCTTATTACAGACGTAATTCTCCAGAAGATATTTATGAAGTATCTGTAATGGAAATTTGCCATTACCTAGGCTGTGCAGGGAAATGGGATCATTATGACTTCAGGAGCGCTACACCAAGAACAAATTTGCCTCATTAAGTCTAATTCAGATGCCCCAGACCATTAAGCAGTATCAACCAAAAGCATTGGCATTTTGTATTAAGGGATTTTGTAGTGCTGGAGAAAACTCCCAAGAGTGACAAGGTGGGCTGTTGTGATGTCACAGAATGCTCACAGAGAAGCAGAGGTTCACATGGGTCACATGAGCCAAAATAGCGCTTGCTCTCACAGCTGGGAAGCCTACTTGCACGTACTGCTGTGTGCTTACCGGATCCGTTCTCACAATCCACCCAACAGAGACATTGGTTGTTGGGTCAGCAGGTGAGTCGGACCAGTGGCCACAAACTATCCTGCCACCCGTGCAGTGAAGGTGTAGACCAGAAGCCTAAGAACAGGCCTACTGTGCTAAGCTAAAGAAGCTCTGGACAACAGAAAGGTGATAAACAGGTCAGTTTTTATAGGGAAGTAGAAATCCATCTGACCACCACCAATGAAAAAGCCGAGTGGGAAGAGATCCCAGGCAATAGGGTAATGAAGGAACAGCCAGACCAGAGACATGGGTCACTGAGCGAAAGGTGCAAAGAGACAAAAGCCTGAGGATAAAGCAGGTGAAGGAGAAAGAGGCTTAGGAAGAAGTCAAGCACCAATAAGAAAGGAGGCTGGGGAATGGGGACCCAGCATCACTCAGGGCACAAAGGCAGAAATGGCTGTTGACTGAAAGGGAAAACAGGAGCATTCTCCCTTTATCTGACAAGGCGGCTTTCTGAGAGTGCATGTGGACTGTGTTAGAAACTCAAATATATAAGCTAGGTGCCAAATGGCTCCTTAAATCAAGGTTGCAGTCGCCAAAACAGAATGTCTAGGTACCATTTTTTGGCAAGATGACTCTAAAGTCTTATCCTTCAAAAGACGGACTGACTGTGATTGATTCTCAGTTAAACATCTGGCTAGGTCAGATGACAACCTTGATCTAGGTTAAGAGCTTAACTTAAAGAAGAAAAGTCACTTGATCCCGGGACAGTCTACATATATACTGGCCTATTCCAACCTCTTTTTCTTAACAGTGACTGCTCCTGCTCAGGCTGCACAGAAAAAGCATTTTGGTTCCTGAAATTCATTCTGACTGTGCAGATAAAATATAACTGATTGAATTCTACAGGATGGGGTATTAGTGTGTGAAAACAGTCCAGATCCAATGATCCCCAGATGGTGAAGAAGTCAAGCGCCACCCTGGTGACCAGGCATCTTCACTTGGTCGCAAACGGTTGAAAGCTAGGTGCAAAATGCCTGCCTAATTTTGAACACTCTGTGTGGCACAAGGAATTGGCCAGCGTAAGGAGGAAAAGCCTGTTGGAAGGTGTAGGCTTAAGGTCAGGGGCCTAAGGAAATGGGTGGTGGAAGAAAGGTGGGACTAAGGAGAAGGGTGTGCAGGGGAAATTCTCCTAGCCTAGGTGTGGGGAATTGTATACAATCATCAGGAAAGGAGGCAAGAATGCTGTGGATGAGGCTTGGGCACCTTGGGCTACAATACCAAGAGGCCACAGGGTTGCCAGACTCCTGTATCATTAAAAGTTAGAGTGGAGTGGGTAATTTTTCCACATGGCTTCTCTCATCACAGCTCAGCCATAAGGAGGCAGGAAGAGCCAAGGGACAAGGAAGAGAAGGCTCATGGCGCTGAAATGAATTTCACATAATGATTCGACAAACCAATTCTTTTATCGACAGTCTTTTAAAGTGCGGGTAAGCAGGTGTTTAAGTGTTTGTGGAAAGTAATTGTCAGGATACTTACAAAGGATGGTATTCAACTAAATAACCGAGTGAGTGCAAGGATTACTGCTGTAACAAAATGACTTGTTCTACCCCCAAATACGCTCCAGAGGGTTGGGGGAACTCCCAGAACAGATTTAGGGGTGTGTGGTAGGAGAGGATTTCTCATTCTGTGGCACAATGAGAAATCCTGGTGCTGGTAGAACAATAGCCTGAGTGGTTGTGTTGCATACAACCCACAGAATTTATTTCTGTGGGACTGCTGTGGATCAAAGAGTTTTAGATTTCCCAGCTCCTGGATATCATTTATAGTGGGAGCAGTTTCACTTCTTGCCAGCATTCATTCCAGGTTAGGTAAAGGTAAAGGGACCCCTGACCATTAGGTCCAGTTGTGACCGACTCGGGGGTTGCGGCGCTCATCTCGCTTTGTTGGCCGAGGGAGCCGGCGTACAGCTTCCGGGTCATGTGGCCAGCATGACTAAGCCTCTTCTGGCGAACCAGAGCAGTGCACGGAAACACTGTTTACCTTCCCGCCGGAGCGGTACCTATTTATCTACTTGCACGTTGACGTGCTTTCGAACTGCTAGGTGGCAGGAGCAGGGACCGAGCAATGGGAGCTCACCCCATCACGGGGATTCGAACTGCCGACCTTCTGATCGGTAAGTCCTAGGCTCTGTGGTTTAACCCACAGCGCCACCCGTGTCCCTCTCATTCCAGGTTAACAGTTTTTTAAAATGGAGCTTTCATACACTCTAGACTACCCTGAGTTTTCCTTACCATTCATTATTGTTCCTCCAAGGTTCATTATGTTGGGGGGCGGGGCGGACAAAAACACACTTTATTCCCAGGAAAAATACATATATATTTAAAACTTCTATCCTATTGCTTGGTTTATGTAGCAACACCCCCTCCCACACTGGACTTTTCCACATAGATGAATGTAAAAACAAGTATTAATAAATGGTCCTGACCTTTCAGAAGCAGCAATTTTATCAAACTATTCCATCATTATTTTCAAAAAAAATATAAAGACTTTCCACTTATCATTTAGTACCAAAAAGGCAGATTTTGGGCATATAGGCTATTTTTGGAGGGGGATTGGCTATTTACAAAAACTACAGAGACTGCATGTTTTTCAGGGACTATCAGCCTCAAAATCAAAACTAGTGTAAGGCGTTCTGGAGCTTCAGACATACCAGTAAAAACAACCTGTGATTGCACATTATTTGTCCAACCCTAATTAAAGAAATCACAGTCTGAGTGGACTTTTATTCTGGCTATATTAATTGTAGAAATTAATTAAGAGGGGTGTATATTCTGTATGGCTAGAAAAACTCTTAAATTCTTCTAAGCCAGCAGGTTTCAACCTGTTCAGGTATATGGAACATCTTCCTCTCCCTTTCAATATTTTCCTTCTCTAAAATTTCTGCCTTCACCACATTCACCAAAACCAAAATGGTAGTGGTGGCCTAGTTCAGTTGCATTTTTATTTAGGTCCAGCCTCCAGATCCACTAGCAAAACTCATATTCAACCCAATCCAGAAGCATGAATCTTTTATAATGACACTCTTTTAAAAGATTACCTTAGTCTAAAGAAAGATTATTTATGAAGGCCACTGACACTGTATAACTAAAGCTGTCACAGTCATTGGCTTCCACAATGAGCTAACGCCTATTGTTTGCAAAGCAGAATGGTGCAGTGTTCTTGGACAGGTGTAAGTCAAATCTAACAATCAAGTGGAAAATGAAGATTTGTGTAGTGCAATACTAAACATGCCTGCTCAGAAGTCCCACAGAGTTCAATGAGACTTACTTTCAAAGCAAGCAAAGCTAGGACTGCAGCCTGAATCATGGCTCCTTAGGTCTGAAATAAGCTTAAGAATGATCTAGTGAAGGCACAAAAGCATTCCTCACTGATCAGTCTATGTAAGAAAACAATGAACCTGACAAACATTCAGAAAAGAAGTCTGCAATAAACTTCCAAGGATGCAGGACTGAGTGTGGCATGTATTTCAATGGTCTCTCCATCTAAAAACATCCCTGCCCATAGAAAGCCAGCTAAATCCTCTTCCCAAATGTGCTAGCTTTTCTCAAGCATAAAACTTTCTATATAGAATTAAATCATGTAACTCCTCCCACACAAACACACACCTGAATTCTGAAATTCTGTAGTTCTGTGAGAACTGTACCAAGTGCTCTGTTTCATTCTGAATGTTTGAAGGGACTCCAGTGTCACTCCAGGCCTTTTTAAAATTTTTTGTTAAGGGTTGGGGGGAGAGAATTTGATCAGAAGTTAGGATTCTCTAGCCTAGAATATTTGGGTTGGTGCCACTTTTGCCTCTGTGGCCCAAGTCAGCAAATAGTTTTGCCAGAGCAGAGATGCTCTGAGAAGCAAGTGTGAGGGAGGAGCAGTGCTTCACCTTAGCAGCCTGCCAGCAGGTCCCTTCTGCATCTGTTCCAGCTCCCAAATTTATTTCCCCCTTTTTGACAACTGCACAGCCTGTGGCCTTAACTTTGAGGGGCACAATCAGAGGTACTGCCAGCTGCTGATCCTAGGGACCACTCAGAGATAGGTTTAGAAATGCCAGATTGAAAGCATCTTTACACAAGTGATACTTGAATAGGCTTTTGACAGAAGCAAATAAAAAATATATAAAATCCTAGGTTTTCACTGCAAAGACAAATCACACATGAACCAGGATGCCAAACTACTTTAAAAAGGGCATACCTTTTATTTTCAGTCCACTTTAACAAGATTCACAACTGACATGATCTAATTTAAGACTGCATGATTATGCACGCCTATCTAGGAGTAGAACCCACCAAATTCAAAAGGGAGTTTCCATTTTATATGAACAGCATCGGGCTGCAGTGCCATCAAGGAAGACTTACTTCTGAGTTAGCAAGCTTATTGTACAATGCTGTGCATATTTACTCCAAAGTTTCACCAGCACTTAATGGAACTGTTGGTAGTTGGCACAGTTAGGCTGGCAGTACTTGCTTGGAAACAAGTCTGGCTGAAATCAAAGGGGTTTACTTCTAAGTAAGCAAAGCTAGGCTCATTCTACACAAGCCTTTCTTTACTTAAGTGTCCCTCCTTGGAAGTGGGCCCAACTCCTCCCAAACTTTAGTCAGACACATAGGAGGCCTTACCTTGCCCAGGCCCAGCTGGATCTCCGAGGTGTTTGCAAGCTGCTCCTAAGAAACCGGGGGAAGAGAGTTCATTTGCAGTCCCTTAACGTGGCCATGCTCAGGGCCTCGGACCCGGACTCGCCGTGGGTGCCGGAGGAGGTGGATCGCCTCCAGGAGCAGTGCAGGCTGGAGCCCCTCTTGCGGAAGGACGACGTGAAGCGGTAGAAGTTGCTGTGCCTGTTGCGCAGGTACTCGCGGTAGTTCCTGGTGAGTAAGGTGTAGAGGAACGGGTTGATGCAGCTGTTGCTGTAGGTCAGGCAGGTCACCAGGTAATTGATGCACTTCTGGGTGTGGGGCGCGAGCCCGAGGGGCCCGTGGTAGAGGGGCACTAGCTGCCAGATCCAGAAGGGCAGGAAGCAAGCCCAGAAGACCAGCACGATGGTGAAGACCAGGATGAGCACCTTCTGGCGCGGGGAGCGCTTGGGCTCCTTCTTGCGCGGAGGGTTCCTCTGCGACTCCAGGTAGGTGGTGGCCAGGCGCGCGTACAGGCAGCCGATGATCAGCCCCGGGGCCAGGATGCTGGTGCTGAAGAGCACCGTCAGGTAGAGCCGGTAGGCGTCGGGGCTCCAGGTGGGCGCGCAGATGTGCTTGCCGTCCTTGCTGCGGCTCAGCGTGACCATCAGCATCATGGGCAGCGTGAGCAGCAGCGACACCCCCCAGACGGCGCCGGCCGTGGCTTTGCTGAAGCGCCGCGACCGCTGCCGCGTAGCCAGCGGCCTGGTGACGGCCAGGTAGCGCTCGGTGCACATGACGGTCAGCGTGAAGATGCTGGCGTGCATGGTGAGTAGGTCCAGGCTGAGCAGCACGCGGCAGCCCAGCTCGCCGAAGTACCAGTCCTGCGCCACCGACGTGCCCACGATGAAGGGGATGGAGCACAGGTAGAGCAGGTCAGCCAGCGCCAGGCTGGCGATGGAGCCCGACAGGGGCGCGCCGCGGGCGCATCGGCCCGAGCGCCACAGCAGACCCAGCGTGTACACGTTGCCCGCCACGCCGGCCACATACATCACCGACAGCACCGCGCCGAAAGCCCACGCGGCCGCCGCCTCCCCGGGCCCGCTCGACGAGGCATTGCCCGGCCCCCCGACGGCGCTCCAGTTGCGCTCCATGGCGGCCGGGCGCACGCGGAGAGAGTGGGGCAGCCCGGCCGTCTCCCGCCCAACTTGCAGCGCGCCGCGGTCCGGGCAGCCAATCGCAGAGCCCGCTTCCAAGCTCTCCTCTCTCTCTCTCTCTCTCTCTCTCTCTCTCTCTCTCTCTCTCTCTCTCTCTCTCTCTCTCTCTCTCTCTCTCTCTCGGGCCCGCCCCTCCCGGCGTCGCCTCTCCCCTCTCCGAGCGCCGCAGTTTCTCTCCGAGGAGTCCCACCCCGGGAAAGGCAGAGCTGCGCAACGACGGGGAAGGCATGCTAATGAATGGACTCGGAGGAGGGCAGGCGCTGTGCAGGTGGTCCGGGCGCTTCCCGCTAAGCGAAAGCAAGCGAAAGTCTCCTGGAGCCATTAAAGACTAACACATTCCATCTGGCGTAAACTTTCCCGGGACTGCAGTCCGAGTCTGCTCCATCAGCTGCATGAAGTGTCAGTCCGGGTTGCGTCTGTGCGCGAGGGGAGGGAGCGCAGGCAGTAAGGTCAGGAAACGCACAGATGGGGATAACGTTGCCACCCGTCCTATATAATACAGGACTGTCCCGTATTTCGATGTAAAATGCTACATCCTGTATTGATAAAAATTTGTCCTGTATTTCAGGGGTCTCTCTCTCCCTCTCTCTGCCAAGTTAGGGGTCTTCTCCAAATGCATGCGTTTGAAAGTTCATTCATTTAAGCTCTGGGTAGCCAAGCCCAGCCAGATTTACAAATTTCTGTGACCAATTCCAGAGGGGCCATCCTGTTAGGCTGCAATAGATTGTAATGGATCGCTTTGAAGTCACTTCAGCACCAGATAATAAAAAAATTTGCAACGCCCCACCCTGTTTTTTGCCAAAAGAAAGGTGGCAACCCTAGGGCTGATTCACAAAACAGTTGGTTGCTAGCAGGCATTTTGGCATCGGTGAGCCAATTACCGCATGTTGTGGTTTGATAATAATCCATCATGCCAATGGTAGCATTTAACCTCTTGGGTGGATTTTGCTCTTTAGCTCCAGGGTGGCCACCTTAAGCTCAGTTACAGAGAAATGTGCCGCCGCCGCCCCCAGTCTCTTGGTATACTGCCATTTCTGATGTCAGATTTGTGTCTGTTTCTTCTCTTGCGTAGAGACTGGCCTGTCTATCCTACATAGAATGCAGAAGGGCATTATTGGCAATCCTCATAAAAAGCTTCTTGTCAGTGAGGAGGCAAAAATTACAATTCCTCTTGTTTGAAAGTGGAAGAGGAGAGTTGGTTGACCATCCTTAAAGGTTTTAAATCAGGTTGCATGGTCATCTGTCACGTATGATCAAGTTGAGCAGGGGGTTGGACTAGGTGACGCTTGGGATGCCTTCCAATTCTACACTTCTATGAATCTATAAGATACAGGAACTCCAGAGTCCTCATTATGCCAGGAACCGGAGCACTTGGAATGACCCACCCCATTCCCTACAGAGTCCACGCATGGCTGGAAGACAGGAGCAGGGTGGAGTTCCACCCCAACCAACAGTGAGTTTTGGTAGCATAAGCTGGGAAAGGGAAGGTTTGCTGCTAAATGCATATCAACCAAAGCAGGATTCACTAGTGGAGAAGGTTGTCAGAAGGAGGACTCTAGAATGGGAGGCTTCTCATTCTTATTTTTACTATCACACACAATCCAACCTGCACCCATGCTAAAAAGTTCTGAAAATGTGAGCCATGAGCAAGCCTCAGGGGAGGAAATACAGCCTGGTGTTGTCATGGGAGAGGACCAAACACCTTCAAGAACACCTTTTCCATCTATATTCTCATTTACACTCTCAGTTTCTATATACTTAAAATAAAGTCTGAGGCTTGCTAGAGAGGAAAGCACACAGAATACTTCTGATGCACACTGGGGTGTCTTTGACCTCCTAGATCAACTACTGTTCAGAGGAGCCCAGACCTCTTGATCTTCAGAGCTCCTTTTGGAGAGACTCTTTGACCTGGTGCAGTTTGCATGGAACATTTGAATTTACATGTTCTAATCTGCTAAGGGCTGTATATGTTTTGAGACGTGGCTGATATAATTCTGGGGCATACAAACTGCAACCTATTGTTTGTGCTGGATTGTTCTGTTATTAATAAAAACGCAAAAAAAAAGGTATTGAGGGAAAGGTCTGCATTTCAGGCAAATGTCTGCAATAAAGGCCCTCATTTTTTAAAAAACATGAAAAGAGCATCAGGAGGAGGAAAGTGGTGCTTAACCCTTTCCCCACAGGCTGGTTTTTTCTGTTAAATGGATGTGGAACCAATAACATGGGTGAAGGAAATAAACTGGAGCTGATTTTGAGCTAAAAATTATTTGGCTGGGAAAGACCCAAGTGCCTTGCTGATCCTCTGCTCAAGACTTCAGTTATTTTGGGCTGCTTTTCTTTACAAACCGCCAGGACTTTGCTGTGTATATTTGTGCGTAGTTTGCCTGCAAAATAACTGACACGTTAAGAGATTCAATCTACTTTCTGAAATAAAGCTGTTCCTGGGCTTCGTGACAATTCAGCCCACACAAATGACACCCAGAAACCTCTAAGTCACTCTGCTTCTTCATGCCTTTTGGATTTTGGAACAAAAACTCTCAGACACATGCACACGAAAGCTCATACCAATAACTAACTTCCTTGGTCTCTAAGGTGCTCCTGGAAGGAGAATAAAGGGTTTATGACACAAACAGATTTGCTTCTAGATAAACTGTTAAACATAGAATTTAGTTTTTTCTTCGCTATTTCACTTGGACCTTTTCCTTTTCTTCAGACATCTCTTTGGCAAATCCTTACTACTTGCATGAATTGGAGCAGAATACATAATGTGCACCAATACAGAAAAAACAGATGTCATTCATTGTTTTCCTCAGCTAGCCAGTACATAATGTTCTGAGGATATTCAGAGCTGGATCTATACTGTGGCAGGCAGCATTCAATATTCTATACAGATATACCACAGCCTTCTCGTCCTGAATGGCTGATTATTGGGTGTGTGTGTTTTCCTCATGATATCTATCACCAGATTTCTACCCCCTTTCTTTTCCCTTGCATTTTACTATTTTTTATTTCTCATCTTTACAGCATCATCCACATATATTTGAAATTGCATTTTTAAGGGTCAGACAACCAGGGCCAGCCCAAAACATTTTGCTGCTTGAATCAAAGGACAAAATGGCGCCCTGCCTTGTTTCCATATACAGAAGCTATCTGGACTGAAAGCTCAATCCCACTTCAACACTTATGAAGGGCTAGAACCCTGTTATATACAGCACCTGAGGGCAGCAGATGAGTGGAGCAGGGGGGCAGGGCGGGGCAGGACACACGTGTAGCACACACAGCTCTGTCCAACAAGAGGAATAGCTGAGAGGCCTAGGTGGAACTGCCAGGGGACTGTTCCCTAGCATCTACTGCATGAAGTAGTCACCTCACTTTGCCTAATGGTAGGACAGGCCTTGCAGGCTCCTCCCTTGTACATACAAGGATTTTTTTGAGAACAGCTCAGAAACCATGTCTAGTGTTGTGCCCTAGTTCATGCAGCCTTCTGCCTTATTAGCTCACCCTTAGCACCACCAGGGTCATTATCAAGTTCATTACACACAACTTCTTCCTGTTTTGGTCCAGTAAGTAGAACAGTGTTTGATAAAATGGTTTGCAGTATCCACCCATGGAGAAAATAGTTTTCATCCTTCAAGCACCCTTCTGTCTTTCTGGTCCAATCGGCATTCCCTGTTGGTAGTCCACTGAGTATCTGCAAATTATCTCACTGTCATCAAATTGGATACAGATTAGGAGCAATTTATAGTCTTTTCCCTTTGTGCACCAAGGATGACCTGCAAGTCAGAAGTAGTCCTTGTGACATTTCATCTAGTACTTGAATCTGCTAAATGTTCATTAAGTTATGATAATTACTTGCGTACAATTCACACTAATATTTTTTCGTGTTGTGAGAAATATAGACCTTCCACATGGTGACATTATAGCTGTTATCTGGGTTTGTTCATGTAATATAATTGTCTGAATTGTTGTACCTAAGTGCCTGTGCTCCATAATTTTTAAGCCTAGATTCCAAAATGACTCCAAGTTGTTCATGCAGCACAATTGCTTGTGTAGACAGGGTCATTTTGTGCAGAACAATACACTTCCAGGCCCTGGGACATTGAATGGAGAACAGGGCAGCCTTCCAGATACTGAAATTGGCCATTTCCAAGGGTACCTCTTCACCTCTCACAACTTCAGTCACTCTGTTGAAGTAGAGCAGAACCCCCTATCAATCCTTCATCTGTTTAGCAATATCAATTCACATCATTATGTAAGCTTATGTAAACAGTACTAATATTTATACTAGGATCTCATCTTGTAATTGCCACGCATGTTCCCATTAGACTATTTGGATAAATCAAATTGCACTGCATTTCCAGGCTTTTCCTTGGTTGCTAATTACACTTATTCAAAAATCATTATGTTGACTTAAAAAGGACTAAACGCCAAATTTTGAATCCCCCCCCCAGCCTGTTGGGTTATGTTATTCAAAATGACCACTGCCTGAAGCCATGAGCAGGAAATTTCTAATGATCTTATCACATGTTGCTTAAGTTTTGGCCTTAGGTAACTGTGAATTTATGACAGTTGACAACCATGTGTTTTTCATAATATACTGGAACGTAACAGCTGCCATCGCTTGAGAAATGAATGGGACATGTGATAAGTACTGTGGCTTGCTCTTTTTTTCTTTTTTTTTCTTTTTAAAATGCCATTTTCTGGGCTTGGTAAGTCAGACCTGTTTGTAACAAAATTTGTACATTATGCTTGCCTGTATAAGAAAATATAATTAAAAGTTAAGCCTGTAAAAATAAGATGTAAATACAGTCCTTAGAGTCAGATTTTATTGTCTATGATGGTTTATTAGAATCTGGAAACCCCTGAAGAGTGTGTCAAAAACCACTCAGAGCTCTCTTAAGCAAACTGAAATAGCTGCATTGAACAGATGGATTTAATTAAAGGTTCCTTAAAAATAACTTTGATCCCCATACGGTTTAGATGAATCCTTGGGGGAGATAAAACAATAATTGCTTCCATGCTGAATTGCATTAGGTTTTGAAAACGATTTTTAAAAACAAAAGCAAACTAATGGCTTCAATGAGAGATGGTCCAGCTCCATCTGTTTCAAGCATAGCGCTTTGTACTCATCCGTTTTAGCATCATAGAGATAGATTTTTAATTGGGTATAAATTGCTGTAGGTAAAAAAATTTCCCTTTTCTATCTGGGGAAAACCAGGTTAAAAAATCCTGAACCCCAACTGCTTTCTATTATCCAAAGCTGTAGCTATTGGGGGGGTGGGGTAGCCAGGTTTTTTTTGCCCCAGGTGAGGTCTCCAGAGGGGCACCACTGAAGCTTCCAGCCTGTGTGTGGGATGTCAAACTGGGTCTTTGACCCAGGTGAAATAAAGTCTGGTTTTTCACCTGTTTCATCCTGCGTTGCCAGTCCACATGTCAAACCTTGCCTGTCCTTTTCACCACCATTGTCATCAGATGGCCCCTTCCTATTCTGTATCTGGTAGACGTGGCCTTAGTCATTCTTTTTTGCCTCCAAATCCTACTCCAGAATCTCCTATTTTCTTGTAGGAAAGATAATGCATGGTCCTCTGAAAAGTAAACCCATGTCAGTCCAGAAGAAAAGATTCCAAAGTCCACATTAAGGTAAAGGTAAAGGGACCCCTGACCATTAGGTCCAGTCGTGACCGACTCTGGGGTTGCGGCGCTCATCTCACTTTATTGGCCGAGGGAGCCGGCGTACAGCTTCCGGGTCATGTGGCCAGCATGACTAAGCCGCTTCTGGCGAAACCAGAGCAGCACACGGAAACGCTGTTTCCCTTCCTGCCGGAGTGGTACCTATTTATCTACTTGCACTCTGACGTGCTTTTGAACTGCTAGGTTGGCAGGAGCAGGGACTGAGCAATGGGAGCTCACCCTGTCACGGGGATTCGAACCACCGACCTTCTGATCGGCAAGTCCTAGGCTCCGTGGTTTAACCCACAGCATCACCCGCGTCCCTCTGAAGTCCACATTAGCAGTGTCTTTATTAGGACTGTCACAAAATAGGATCAAGCATTTGAGTTCTTCAGAACTCTTCCTCAGGTTGTATTGTGATGCAAAGCAAGGAGGAGGGGGAAATGGATCGAATTTTGTGGGAAGGGGATGCCACTCTCTTCTGCCTTATTCATTTGCGCTTCAGCACAGGACACACAGAGAATGAGGACTTTTGCGCATATGAAAATGCTGTTGATTACATCTTATTTTGAATATATCTTGTCTCACTGTGTGCCCTCAGAAAGCAGCTTATGAATAGCAGCTTGATTAACAGCACATGTCTGCTCAGAAGTAAATGACATTGAGTGCAGTGGGGCTTCCCCTCAGGTGAGCAGTTAAAGGATTGCAGCCTCAATTCTCCAACATTTTCTAGGGCTCTGTTTTTAAGAGGCACAGCAGACCAAAGCTGGGAAAACTATGCCCCCCCCCCCCCGATGTTGCTGAACTATCCTGACCATTACCTATGTTGGCTGATGGGAGTTGGAGTCTAACAATATTATCTGCAAACCACAGAGATTCCCCAGCCCTGCACTAGAGAGTGACAGGATGTGACAGCAGAAGATTGGCTTGTGATTTACTTCTTGGCTTGCGAAATATGATGACATCTGTTACAGAACTGGTGGTCTTTGTGACATGACCCCAGCCCTGCTGTTCCTACTGTGTTCTGACCACTTGAAACAGACTTAGGAAAGGTTGGGCGGGTTCTGGCAGAAAAGGGGGAGCTGCGTCTCAAATAAAACATTGAACCTCTTTTGGATTTCTGCATTAGATTGTTGCTGTGTCAAATGCTTGATGTTTTTACTCGTGCAAATAGCTCTTTATTGAGGGAGTGGGAGAAGTAAGTCTTTTTACCATCTCACGGTTTTCTCATTTTCTGACAGTTACTGCATTGTCTTCAGTGATACACATCACAGAGGACTTCTAAATATACTCGTGTTACAACAATTTGCTATACGGATCTACCTAGCATGAATTCCGCCTTCCCCTCATCTTGTTGAAAGTGTCCCTGCTTTGTTGCTTAATCTTTTGTAGGCCACAGTGCAAAATGAGCAGCAACAGCATCCAATTCACCTCCACAGCCAGTAGGGCCTGTCCTACCATTAGATAAAATGAGGCAGGTGCCTCAGGTGGCACATACTCTTCTCCATGCCTTCTGAGTCCTACAGTTGTCTTCACCATGGAGTCTGCATGGCTGCAACCCCTTGCTGCCTTCAGGTGCCATGGAAGAAAGTTGAAGTAAGCTTCAACTGCTAGTCCAGTCAGTTTCTGTGTATCAAATGGGGTGCAGAAGGGAGGCATCTTGTCCTTTGCCTCAGGCAGCAGAGTGTATTGGGCCAGCCTTGGCAGCAACTGAATAACAACAAAATGGATGTATTTACATTATCATTATGTATTGCTATTATGTCCATTGCTAAGATTGCCTGTAATCTAAACTGTGTTAGGAGACAGAGATGGGCAAAGATAGCACATGCAGGGCGATAATCCTGGCACTCTGCCCAAATCTGAGATTTTTGTGATAGGCTGGCTTGTTTACATGGCTTCAGTTCATACACATCTGCAAGGATACACCTGGGTGTACAACACACAAACAAGATTATTATCTGAAAAGAACCTGTGATCCAAAGTCTAGAACCTGTGCAGTTGTGGAGTTCATGCACATAAAAACATAAAGCTGAATTTGTGTGAAATCTTGATAACTGGAGACACAGGCAGGGACATTATTGTTTTTAATTCTCGGCACATAGAAAACATTAGGTAGTTTGGAAATAATTTTAAAACAACACCCATTCTTTGTATAAAGTCCGGTTGCCATCAACAAATTTGGATTCCTCACGGTCATGGTTGTGAACCAGAAGCCTTTTATCTCCAGCATATTTCTGCTTCCAGCTGTGAAAAGGTCATAATTTTTTACCTTCAGGGACGTGAGGAAGCCCATGGATTATCCGTGGATGAAAGCGTGGAAGAAATCCTACAAAATTTATGCAGCTTCTCCAGCTGCATTGCCTGTGTTGAAGTAGTTTGGGTGATGACAACAGGAGCTGCTTTGTAACACACCCATTGGAAAGTTCATTGGCATTCAAAGACCCATGTAATAACTAGGCATTTAATCAATTATAATCACCCCAAACAATCCTGTGCAGCTGGAGACAATGATATTGGGGCCTCTCGCCGCAACTGCTATGCTTTACCAGGTAAATGTCCTAATAGTTTTCAAGATTGCCACAGTAAGAATGTCTATGTGTTTAAATACCGCAGTATCTAGGAAACTCAGCCACAGATCTGGACTCTGACGAACCACCCAATTAGATTTTCCTCAAGAAAATTGACAGTGTAACTAAATAAACTATTACCAAACCCTATCTAAATATCATTAGGTTGGCAACAAGGCAGATCAACAGAGCTGGCTCCAGCATGTCTGGAGTTCTGCGACAGATGAGGCATTGCCCAGCTGCTACATTGGGCTATTGCCCCAGACTGGCATGAAAGCCATCCTAAGGAAAGAAGGCGCTTGTGGAATCACATGCTTAGCAGTTCTTCCCTCAGTTCCAACTAAGCTTAGAGGTAGAGTGGCCATGTGCCCTACTTTACAGACAACAGCCCTCTCTTTAAAAGCATCTTCTGTTTGAAGGACTTACCAGACAAAGCCTAGCTTAAAGATGAAGAAAAGAGGTATAGTGGTGAGATAAGGAGCAGCATGGTGTAGTGGCTAGAGGCCTAGGAGATCAGAGTTCAAATCCTGACTTTCTTGTTTTTAGGATAATATGGAGTAGGAGGATATATAGGGGAAAGGAATATAATTGAAATAATAAATTAACAAGGGAGAGCAGGGGCCTTGAAGTTGCCCATGATTGACCCAGCACACTGGACTATGGTCAGGTGCATGGTATAAATATCCATCTATATAAATTAGCATATGTGGATTTCATACAAATCTCTGTCATCTTTCATCCTCTCCTTTGATTAATCATTTCCTAATTTTTGGTGATGAATAAGTGGCAGCCCTAAGAAGAAGGGAAAACATGCTGCCTGCGCAGTTTCTTCCTTTTCCTCCATACTCCTCAATGTTCTCACGCCATGGTTGTACATGAGGATGTTATGGGAGCAAAGTGTGAAATGCCTTAAAAGTAAACACAGACAGTTAGAGGACAACATTAGAGCAGTGGAAGTCTTTGGTTATGGCCTGTGTTTGTTCTAAGAATATTCACAGTAAACATTACATTCTTGACACCACAATCTAAGACATGTCCTTGGAAATAACTCCCATTGATTTCAGTGCCTTTTTCTTCCAAATGTCCCTGTTTAGGATTGAAGTTCTCAAGAAGGGTAAAGCATGGAAACTGGAGAAAGAACTCGTTTCTTGAACTTGCTTTCTACAGAATAGTATAGTATGTCTTATACATAGTGATATGCTCACCTACTTCTCTGAATGGTGAGACATTCCAGAGGCATAGCAGTTCCCTTTGGAAGAAAGCCAGTAGAGGCTTACTGTGGTTTATTTACAACTATACAAATTGATCACGGCTGGAGGAAGACTTTAAACTCTTCAACTGGCAGGCAATGTCCACTGTTCCCACACCAGACCTTTTGGGAGATGGCCAACCCCCTAAGATGCTTGCACTGCCCAGCCCTCCATCCTTTGTTTCCTTCACAGATACCTAGACTACATCACCCTTAGTTGGAGAGGGTGTACAGGAAGGGAGAAAGGTGTGTTCTTCCTCCAAAATGATTCTTACCTTCAACTATTAATAGTTACAACTTCCTAACACAGCTGCTCCTCTGGAAACCATTACTATTCATTGTGTACTATTTACTTGAAGATTCCCTATCAAAGGAAGTACTTGGCATTTTGCTAGGACGGTTATGGCAGATGCCACCAGCACTCCTGGGCTGACTAACCTTCTCCATTCCAAATTTCTAATGTAATAACAGTTCCAGTGCAGTGCCTTCCAATTGCTGTTGGACTACAATTCCTATCAGCCCTAGCCAGTGTGGTCAGAGATGATGGGAGTTGTAGTCCAACAACACCTGGAAGTCTACAGGTTCATTCTAAGCCCCATTTTACTCCACGCATTTCCTTCTTCCCACTTTGTGTCCTTGGAGGATGAGGAAGTGGCCTCATGCCTTTCCCAGCACTTCTGTGGCTCTCTCTCACCACAGTAGGCAAAACTAAAATTCCTGACAAAGCAAGGGAAAAGGTTAGTTATCTCCAAGTTCTTCCTGTGACTATAGCAGGGCCAGATTTAGGTTTGATGAGGCCCTAAGCTACTGAAGGTAATGGGGCCATTTATATGTCCAGCTGTCCTTTGTCAACAACAAATTGTTGCTGGTTTTTGTGTTGAATATGTGGTATATGGTAATTTATGGACCTAATATATCTAAAGCCATTTGCACATAACAAAATATGTATTTTATCAAATACTGAAATTCAATTAAGAAGAAGTATATTAATAGTGATAGTGATATTTTAGGGAGCAGGCTAGCAGGTGGGGCCCATTACTTACATCATAGAAGCCTACACAATACAAAACACTGTTGCTGTATGTCGGTTTTATTTTATTTGTTTTTTATCTTATATTTTGGAAATGTACATCCAGGTTGTTTCCCCCCCTTTACATTTTTTGGGAGCCCCCAAGAGATTGGGGCCCTAAGCTATAGCTTGTGTAGCTTATACGTAAATCCAGCACTGGACTATAGCCACCATGTTCTTACTGTGACCATAGCCACCACGCGTACTAAGCTCATTCGGTATCTTTGTACCCTGATTTGTGATGTAGACATTGAGAAGGCATTTTAGCTGGGGGGCAGGATTTGGAAAAGAGCCTTCTTTGTTACACAATGATATCCTAAGAATCACTTCATTGGGTAGAATTTAGTATTTTTTTCTCTAGTAGCAGTGGCTATGTTTGCTCAGTTTGACGGAACTGTGGTCCAAAACTATCTTGATTTAATTCCAATTCCCCCCAACCGATCTTGTTGATCATGAAAAGAAAGTGAAAGAGTTGGTCATAGAATAACCATCAACAGCATCACTGGGAATGTTTTTGCTGTTGTGTCTGAATTATGCCCATGCAGTTACTGGGACATGTACTAATTAAATAGGACAATTCATCATCATTATTAAATTGAGGATTGCATTTTTACTGGTGCAGAAAATACTGATTGATTATTCCAAAGAGGAGATGATTTATGTTTTAATATTCAGTCAATTTTGCTAGGCAGCTGATTGGTATGTAAAGCGGAGAGTATCTAGGAAGGCTTTTAAAAGACAAGCTGCTGGCATGAAACATGTGGCTGAGTTGCAGGCGTTTTAATCTTTGCGCTATGACTCATGGATGTTTCCTGTTGTTTGGCCTTTTTATTTTACCCTCCACAGTGGATGGTTTGCTTTGCTTCAGACATCCTCCAGACATCACACCTCCCAGCCAGCCTCCTTTAAGCCATTCAAAGCTCTGTGTCCCTGGCAGAGTGTTTTATCAGCAGGTCCCTAGAACACAGGGGAAAACAATCAAAATCCACACGAAATGTCTGACACTTGAAATATCTTACTTCTCTTCTGATTCAAGAATGGTCCTGAAGGTTCTTTTACAAGACAGAAACATAAGCTGCAGTCCTATCTGCTGCTGCCGCCACCATCGCCAACTCTCAGTTCTCCAGAAGATCAACAAGGGCTCATAGAGACAGCAGCACCTCAGGTGTCCAGTTCAACATTGTCATACATGAACCTGTATCTTTCCCCCTGACTGGGATAAAAATAACTGGGAGCAAGGATAGGGCTGGATTTAGGTTTGAGGAGGTAATGGGGCCCTTTATATGTCCAGCTGTCCTTTGTCAACAACAAATTGTCTCTTTTTTTGTGTTGAATATATGCTATATGGTAATTTATGGACCTAATAGGTATCTAAAGCCATTTGCACATAACAAAATATGTATTTTATCAAAGTAATTGTTGAATTGAAATACAATTAAGAAGTATATTAATAGTGATTTTTTTTGGAGGCCCCCAAGAGAGTGGGGCCCTAAGCTATAGCTTGATTAGCTTATACGTAAATCCGGCACTGAGCAAGGATTATTTTGAACTGGAAAATGGAAGGAGAAGGAAAGGTTAAACAGCTCCTTGCCCTGTTCCTCTGATTACATTTGTAGGCTCTGGAAACTGTTTTCTTTTCCTTCCTTTCTTTGCTTAATGCTTCGCTTGGCCCTTAGGGAAGGCTTAAGCAATGACTCTTGAAGTGGGAAAAGAGATGGCCAGAAAACACGGGTGAAGGCTGTTCCAAACGTATTTTGAATTATGTATTTTTGCTGAAGCGCCTTAATTGTTTATTAAATAGTTTTTGTTTTAATTATGTTACTGCATTTTCGATACGCTGTTATGCTATTGGAAACATTACTTCATGTTTTCCTATATTTTGTCTTTGTTTTGAGCCTCTATGAAAAAGTGGCATGCAAATCCAACATACGGAATGGTATGACATCAAGAACAGAAAAGGTGAATACATAACTGTATTTTTGCAGAATGTAATGAGGTATGAAGAAAGATGAGAAAGGAGGAAACGTCAGAAAAACAGACAGCTTTAACAGTAAGGACTAGAAGTCTGTTGTTGTAGAGCATGACAGTAAGCCAAAGCACGAGTGGAATTTTTTGTTTTTACTAAATAGAGGCCTTGCTCACAATCCTTATCTCTCAACCGATCCACTTTTGTTGTTGTTTTGCACTTGTGAATCAGAGTCTTTGAAGCGACAAAAGATGTTAGCAGGTTGCATTGATATCTGACTTTGCTGGATGTTTGAACGCCAGCTCTCTGCTGCGAAACTCATTGGGAGAACAACATTTTAGAATTCAAAAGCAGGTTGTGTTAGAATAAGAACTCTAATAGTCCTGCTGTATTAAACATTGGAACAAGCTGTTGTTCCCAAGAGTTTTAGGCAATTGTTGCGACATTATATGAAAGATCATATTTTCGAAACAATTGAAATTTGTAAACCAGGCATTATTGTGTTTTGCTTACTGCTTGTGGTTTCTTTGGGGAAGACAAACCACAACTGTGGGTCCGCATGTAAAGGTAGTGTGGCGGCAGCAGGATCAGGAGGAGTAAAGTGGCTGAGATTTTCTAAATGTACAACAGCAGCAGCAGCAGCAGCACACTTCCTCATTTATTCTTAACACTGCATGCAAACTGAACCGATATTTTCAAGCAAGATCTCAGTGGAGACCATTAGAGTCCTCATAAGTAAATTTCTATTGGCTACTCTCACTTGGTTTAACCAGAATGACTTTGTCAGAATAAAATAATTCGACAAATTATTTTAAAAACATTAGAAATACTTAATTAACAACTTTACACTTTGTTGTTGGAAACTAATTTAACAGCATTGCATTGCCTTTTTAATGCTGTGGTAAGGCCTATTGCATTTCTGTTCTGTGGACTGAAGTATGCAATTGGAGATACAAAGTGGATTCATTTGTAATCCTCTTGAGATATAATGAACTTATACAGTCATTGGTTTTGTTTCATGTTTCAGAGCAGTAATCCGATCAACTATCATGTTAATTCAAATGTCCACAGACTCTGCTGGGGAAAAGCTGCTCCAGTAGTATCAGAAATGATAGTGAATTGCCAATAGAGCTTCTCATCCAGCTGCACATACAGATGTTTAAAGGGTGGCTTTGAAATTAGATTGGGAAAGAATTGTTAGCATCCAACAAATGTTTTTGGAAGGGCAGCGGTGCAAGAGGAAGGGCTGAAACTCAGCGGTGGCACTTCTGTTTTACATGCAGATGTTCCCAGGTTCAATTCCTAGCATCCCCACTTAGGGCTGGGAAAAAGACATCCCTGAAACCATGCAAAGGCTATAAAATGTTGAATTAGCTGTTCCTCTGTGAATCCTTGCGTGTGAATTCTTAGCTCTGAATTACTGCATCTGACCAGCATATGGCGCTGTTAAACTGAGTAGCACAGCACAGTGTGTTAGGGGAAGATGACAAGACATGGCTTGGCCACTACACCAGCATGGATCAACAGGCACACTACACAACACTGTCTCTTGCACAGCATTACATAACACAGCAGTTTCCTTAAACAAGCATTTAAAAAATCCTACTGGGAATGAAACATACGTTGCATTCGTTTTTACAAAGTGGTAAAGCTGGTACAACTTGGCCAAAAGCCTTATGTCTAGAATCCAAGCAAGCAATGCTGGAAGTCAAAACCTAAAGCTGTCACAAAACCACCCTTGGATTTTCAAGAGAGGATACACAGACAGATTCTTCAAAGCCCTGCAGCTTCATGGAAATGCAGCACTTGTACAGGATTTTGCATCAACTCCATTTTTTCATCAATGGCAAAAAAGCTCAGGTTTTTTTAAATTAAAAAAAAATCACATGTATTAAGCGAATGCACTTCTATTAACCCCTTGTCAAGATACTTAGCAGTCCACCATAATCAATAAACCCTTGCTTGAAGAATTTTGTGCATTGAATGATATTTTTCAGATCATCACCATGATTTTTTAAACATATCGTATTTTTTGCTCTATAAGACGCACCAGACCACAAGACAAGTTTTTGGAGGAGGAAAACAAGAAAAAAATATATTCTGAATCTCAGAAGCCAGAACAGCAAGAGGGATCACTGCGCAGTGAAAGCAGCAATCCCTCTTGCTGTTCTGGCTTCTGGGATAGCTGTGCAGCCTGCATTCTCTCCATAAGACGCACACACATTTCCCCTTACTTTTTAGGAGGGAAAAAGTGAGTCTTATAGAGCAAAAAATACGGTACTTACTTATTCAGCAGGATTTATACACAGCTTTGGGCTCATCCAGACTCCCACTATCCCTTGGGGAAACCCGATCTCTACGTCTGCATCAGAACAAATGTCAACCAGGTTTTCCATGGGTTGCATTTGAAGCCGGTAAGGTATACACAACCCCCTACAGTTGCCCCTTGAGAATAAAGTGACAGTTTGTTCGCAATCAACAGTTGGTGGCTTTACATGGGACTTGGTCATGATTAAGAAGTAATTAACAACAAAAAATATATTAATTACATTTGATTTATGACAACAATAAATTTCAGCTTTCTGGTTGTCATGGGGACTTGCCAGTAGGAAGGAAATTAGTAATAATCACTATCATGGCTCAACAATAGGCCCACTGATGAGCAGTGCTCAGTTTAACTGGGGTTTGGGCTGTACAGCTCATTTACACAATTTATAGTAATTATACTATAGTATACTAATTATATTAATATAGCTATAATCATTATGTTTTATTAAAAAAACACCACCAAGTGCCATTATTTCATTGCATAATACTGAATTTAAAATCCATATAAAATGTTTATTTCCATTTTCCTTTCTCCCACACACTTCATACATTTTGGAAGGATTAGATAATGATAATGACTTCTGTACACCTAGAAGCATTTCTTTCATTTTTTGTTTTCAATTGCAGTTTTCCTTCTGGCAGGAACAGTGAAGGGGAGAAATACTTTCTCCCCTTCATTCCTCCCCCCAGCCAGGGGTGGAAGTGATGAGGAGCCCTGGGATAGGGGAAGTGTGTTTTGTTTTGTTTGTGTTTTTTTTTGGAGTGGAGAGTTGTGAGGGGAGGGGTTGGGTGGTTGATCTGATGGGGCAGAGGGTTTGGGTGACCCATGGGTGGGGTTGGACAAGGTGTAAAGGGATGGGGGGTTGAGCAGAGTTTGTTGTTGTTGTTTAGTCATTTAGTCGTGTCCGACTCTTCGTGACCCCATGGACCAGAGCACGCCAGGCACTCCTGTCTTCCACTGCCTCCCGCAGTTTGGTCAGACTCATGCTGGTAGCTTCGAGAACACTGTCCAACCCTCTCGCCCTCTGTTGTCCCCTTCTCCTTGTGTCCTCCATCTTTCCCAACATCAGGGTCTTTTCCAGGGAGTCTTCTCTTCTCATGAGGTGGCCAAAGTACTGGAGCCTCAGCTTCAGGATCTGTCCTTCCAGTGAGCACTCAGGGCTGATTTCCTTCAGAATGGATAGGTTTGATCTTCTTGCAGTTCATGGGACTCTCAAGACTCTCCTCCAGCACCATAATTCAAAAGCATCCATTCTTCGGTGATCAGCCTTCTTTATGGTCCAGCTTTCACTTCCATACATCACTACTGGGAAAACCATAGCTTTTACTATACAGACCTTTGTTGGCAAGGTGATGTCTCTGCTTAACACTAATCTAACTTGTTCACAGTTTCAAATTAATAAGCATCTTCTGTGCAGAGTACAGGCTGCCCTATGACTCCTTCCCGTACCAAAAGTTGTTAATGTAACCATAGTCAAGAATATGCTGCAAGCGGGGGCCTTTGTTTTTAAACCTACCCCAATTATAGTTTATCACCTGCCTTGTGAGTTGGGCTGTGCTAATGATCCCATGCAATGTAATTCCATGAGTACACAGTCTTGTTCATTTCCAATTATTTGTGCTGTCAAGAGTAAGATTTGGATGTCTGCAATATGCCAAATTTACTGAGCCTTCTATGGTACAAACATTACATCTGCACTATTTTGTAAGGAATGCAGCATCAGTACAATCATGTCCTTGAATTAGGCTGGCTGGCTGAGGATAAGATGGTGACTTAAAATTGTATGCTGGTGCAAACTCTGGTATGGTACTGGCCATCTGGACAGGACCATAGGACAGGACTGCCTCATACTAACTAGAACAGGGATAAGGACCTCGTGACTCTCTGTATTCTTCATTCTTGGTCATTGGCCATTGCTGGCTGGCTGGGATTAATAGGAATTGGAATCCAACAGCATCTTGAGGGCTGCAGATTCCCCATCCCGAAATGGAAGTATGGAATAAACAGCAGGGGGTGGTGCTTCTTTATATTGTTCTCTGTGATTATGACTGAAGAAGGCTATATCAGATGTCTGAGGAGTTGGAGATTTCCCAAGTACCCAGAAATTTCTTTTGAAAAACCTTTTGAATAAGAAGACTGGAGCAATTGGACTGCTTCTTGGAAATGTTTCAATCATCATTGCCGGAGATGGCATTCTGTGACTGATAAAGATGTTTCAGGATTATCTAAATGCTTTTGAAACGGAGCAGAATTCTACAAATACTTTGTCATTTTAAAATATCACCTGGGGTGGGGACGACATGTTAACAACTCTCTAAAGAACAAAAGGACATATAGGTCTACCAAAGCGCTCAAAATATTATTACTGTAGTCAAATGTTTCTGGCAAGATTTTGTTTTAATCCAACCAGCAGATGGGCCATGGAAACAATTTTGTGCTTGATTTCTGATGGCAGCGGATGGTATGGAATCTCAAAATGGCAATCTCAAGCTATGCCCTTTATTCTCATGAACTCTGCACAGATTGATCTGAGTGAAACAGCTACTGAAATGTTCATGTTACAACAAAAATATATTATAATTGTGTTTCATTTCTCCATTTAGACAACACCAAATGCTAAATAAGCTTCTAAACGGATTATAAATCATAAAATCCAGTTACACAAATATTAAAATATGAACACCCATAACCGAAATACCCAAAGCAATCCTATTATAACAGCACATAAAAATGAAACAGGAGTCACATTGAGAGATCAAGAGGATGTTTGTGCAAATGTGTGTTGTCAAATGTTGCTGAAATGCTAGTGTAGATGGTGACTCACCTATGGATAACTACCGTATTTTTTGCTCTATAAGACTCACTTTTTCCCTCCTAAAAAGTAAGGGAAAATGTGTGTGCATCTTATGGAGCGAATGCAGGCTGCACAGCTATCCCAGAAGCCGGAACAGCAAGAGGGATTGCTGCTTTCACTGCACAGCAATCCCTCTTGCTGTTCTGGCTTCTGAGATTCAGAATATTTTTTTCTTGTTTTCCTCCTCCAAAAATTAGGTGCATCTTGTGGTCTGGTGCATCTTATAGAGCAAAAAATACGGTAGTTGGGAGAGGGGATGGAATGGATTATCATGGAGGAAAACCTGGCTAGCTGGCTGGCCAGTCCACACTGCAACCTTTCACATTCCTTAATCTTATACTTGCATGGCCCTTTAATTCTCTGTCCATTTGTTATTCCGAAGCCTTTGTTTCCTATGTTCTGTTCATCCCATTACTTTAATCATTCCAGCTGTAATTACTTTTGCAAGTTCCACCCACCACCACCACCTCAAATATTGCTAAATTAGGGGACTAAAGAGAGCAATTGCTGAAAGCGTCAAATATTGGAATGCTGATTTCTTGCCACAGAATGATGGCTGAAAGGCTTTTATAATATAAAGGCCAGCAAATTTTGTAATAAATGGCAGCTAAGCCCTCCTTACTGCTGCAATTTTGAGCAAGTACAAGACTGAACAAGTACAAGATTAGAAAGCCTGATTCACAGTGCATGAAACACAGTGATTTCAAATTCATGTGCACCCCATGAAACACAGGCCCTGCTCCAGTAAAAGAATAAGTTTATTGATTTTCTTTGGATGAAACCCAATACAAAATTATACACTTCACATCCTGTTTGATACTCTTTACTGTGCAAAATGTGGGTGACTTCTCACAGAATTTATCCTCTCTAACATATAAAAGAGATTGGTAAGCATTGTCATCTGAATCAAAAAAGGTTGAAGAGTATTTACTGGATGAAACACCAAACTCGAAGGGACAAGACATTTCTTTACAATTTAACAGATGATTAAGGTGAAGTTTATGATTATTTGAATAAAATGCTGCCCTCCCCAATCCTCTAGAAGCAAACACAGAGAAATAACTGCACAGGAGTTTGACTTTATTAAGTATTTCTAAACCACTTTTCCAACAACCAAGTTGAGTTCAGGACAGCTCAGAACAATAGCAGTTCAATAACAAATTATAATAATGTTTCCTAATGTGAAATAAATATATAATGAAAGTACAGTAAATGAGTCAAAATAATATAAAATAGCAAAAATACAAATCAATCACATTGGGTATGTGTTAGGAGTGTCAAGCAACTGAAGCAACAAACAGGAAAACCATAAATCAAGCCACCACTTGGAATGTACATACTTCCCTCCTGTCTCTTAACAAGTGGGATGGGTCCTACCAACAGGCTCTCACGCTGAGGGAGAAACCATTTTTCTCTCCCACTGAGGTCAAGCATCTAATAGACAAAATACTCATCAACTCCATATTAGTATAGCCACATCCTAAAGAAAAAGGTGGGGGCGGAGATACAACATACAGCGCCCACTCCTATCTTGTCTCCCTCCCAGTGGGGCAAGATTCATGACAGCAGACTCTTTCTCTGGAGTGTTTAACACCTTCCTTTGCTAGTGTCACCACCAGCATCCTGTAAAACTCCACATGTCCAAGCTTAAAACAACAGGACAACAAAAGAAAACTCAAAAAGAGGTGACTTCAGCATGGTGACCCAAAAGGGATGAACCCCCTTTGGGGTCAACCCATAGAAGTCAGCCTGTCAGTGGTGGCCCATGTGAGGTGGATGTTTTCAGGATGGACTCTATTGAGCTATGAACTGCCTGGCTATAAACTGTCACAATTGCCCAGCATTTCCTCATTGCCTTCCAAACTGCAGCCAGTGTTTCTCAGCTGGGAAACAGGAACTGGGAGAGCAGGTGTTCTAAAACAGTGTTTCTTGACTGTGAGTTGTAAAGCCTGTTCAAGTGAGCTATGGGCTTTATAAGTAAACCCAAAATAATTATTGCTTTTCATCCATATGGTACGATGAAAACCTCTTTACAATTTGTTGTTCTGTTGGCATATTATAATGTTTTGTT
This sequence comes from Podarcis muralis, assembly GCF_964188315.1. Taxonomy (NCBI): domain Eukaryota; kingdom Metazoa; phylum Chordata; class Lepidosauria; order Squamata; family Lacertidae; genus Podarcis; species Podarcis muralis. The sequence goes on along the minus strand of NC_135656.1, from coordinate 37,759,170 downwards.
GACACCTGTAGCCAAGCCTCAGAAACACCCAAGACTTGCATTTTAACACTTGCAGATCTCTCTTTGCTGGCTGGCAGCATATCTGGCGACTGTTTGCCAGCAGGTGCTTGTGCAGGAATTAATTTTTTAGAGGCTCTCACAGCTTGGCCACTGATGTGCAGCCGCTGCCTTTGGCGCCAGTGAATCAGAGGTGAGCTGTAACAGATACACAAAATAGCACCTTCCAGCAAACCATCCCCAAATCTGCTGCCATGGTTGGTCAACAGTTAAGCCAAGGCTGATTTGAAGTTTATTTAGAAACAGAAAAGTCAGTGGGTATAAAAAAAAACCATGTGCAATGGAAGTCACAAAGCTGGCTTTGGGCAAAAAGAACAACTCACTGAACGGTCATGTCTTACCTTACCTCGCAGGCAACTCATGGATGGAGAACCTGTAGCCTTATACTACTCCCAACATCCCTGACCCTTGGCCATGCTGGCTGGGGCTGATGGGACTTGGGAGTCCAAAAACACCTGAAGGTCCCTGCTGTACTGCATGTTTTTGTTCAAAGTGGATTTTTCATGGTGTACATCCTAAGCTGCCGAATATGAAAAAGTTATTATGTGGTAGCAGTTTAATGCAGCTGCCATGTGCCAGCTCTAACATAAACCAGACCTTCGCCACATTTAGTTACTTGCACTGGGAGAGGTTCCTAAAATATATTTTTTTCATTGGCTAGAACTCATGTGTGGAGTGTGTATGTTTTCCTCTAATTAAGTCTGAGAATCCTTGTCAAAATGTGAGGAACACTTGCTTCCGCTTGCATGCAGTTTTCCTGCCTCCCCTCAAATAGTCCTTATTATCCAAAGTTCTTTTTTCTCTAAATTAAAAGAAGAAAATATTCTAGCCAATAGACCAAAGAAATGTTTCATCTGACCCCAGGGCACACCGCAGCATATTTGAAATGCATGACTTAGTCATGAAAATGTGAAGTAAAAATCTCTGTTCATGTGCAGAGTTCATCACAGCAGAGTAATTATAATCAACCTCTGTTAAGTCTGAGGTTTGAGAGAATATCTTTCAGGCTTAGGGAAGGATGTGGAGTCATATCCATACAGACACGGAACCCAAACTTCTTGTTTTAGAAATTCATTGACAAACTCACAAAAGAGCAAGATAGAAATAATAGTGACAGCCTTTTCCTCCATGTGCATTCAAGAGCTATCTGCAACTAGGGAACGGTCTTGTTGGAAGCGGACCCACACCTCTTTTCTGGAAACACTCTGGAAAATGCTCTGGAATTGCCTGTGACCCAGATCTACCTTACCTGCCCTGTCTCACCCAGCAGCTGCTGCAGCTTTAAATGTGGGGATACGGTTAATACAGAGCTTGTTGCAGCACATACACAAGTTTGTTAAGGCTGTTGGGAATTGTAGCTCTGCAAGAGGTAAACTACAACCCACAGGATTCATTGGGGAAGTGTGATATAAATGTATGGTGTGTATGCAGCCTTAGCTGCACTGGGACATGGAGATGCTGGTTAATTGGGCAGGGTATTTTAACAGCTAACCATGTCTCCCTGTGGGACGTGGGTGGATGCTGTGGGTTAAACCACAGAGCCTAGGACTTGCTGATCAGAAGGTCGGCGGTTCGAATCCCCGCGACGGAGTGAGCTCCCGTTGCTCGGTCCCTGCTCCTGCCAACCTAGCAGTTCGAAAATACACCGAAGTGCAAGTAGATAAATAGGTACTGCTCCGGCGGGAAGGTAAAGAGTGTTTCCGTGCACTGCTCTGGTTCGCCAGAAGCGGCGTAGTCATGCTGGCCACATGACCCAGAAGCTGTACGCCGGCTCCCTCGGCCAGTAAAGCAAGATGAGCGCCGCAACCCCAGAATCATCCGCGACTGGACCTAATGGTCAGGGGTCCCTTTACCTTTATGTCTCCCTGACATGCCCCCAAACTCCTGTTTCTGTGCCCCCATTGTGCGTAGTGTTTCTGTCTATGAAGCAGCAATGGCCTGGCTCCCACAGCTTGGCTCCCTTATGCTTCCTGAAAACAATCAGAAGCTTTTATATATGGAGTTCAAGCAAAGTACCATACAAGGAAAGCTGCTTCTCATCCCGGGATTTGCACCCAGAATGGAATGTATTTCATAAAAATGCAAATGATCCTGTATCAGATCTATTTGAAAGTGGTGCTTCATAATATAATAAAATGAAAAATATTCATTATTTGGTTGTGCATAGGCCACAGTGCCTTCTTTTTAGAATCACAGAATCATAGAATTATAGAGTTGGAATAGACCACAAGGGCCATCGAGTCCAACCCCCTGCCAAGCAGGAAACACCATCAGAGCACTCCTGACATATGATTGTCAAGCCTCTGCTTAAAGACCTCCAAAGAAGGAGACTCCACCACACTCCTTGACAGCAAATTCCACTTACGTTATTGGAAGGTTTTTAGCTAATCACAAGTGAAACACAGTTAAGACTACCAATATGAACTGACAAGGAAAGAGTGGGATCAAGCAAGAGAATTTGGTCCAGCCTCTTATGCATTTTCTTTATCTTAGCAACAAGTAGAAATATTGAAGTCGCAAGCGTTTCCTCCTATGAGTAAACGGATGAATTAGTTTGACTCTGCATCTTAGGAGAGTGGAGAAAATAATGTTATTAAAACATCTGTTTTGTTAGATGCTAGTCACAGCTGTTCAAATCAAGTTCTGTCATTCTTCTAGGATGTTGCTCTAGCATGGGGGAATAAGAAACATATCTTGAATTTATGCACATGTAAGGGGAAAGTGACATGATGCTATAGAGGTCCCCCTCCTTGTAGCCTTTGAATTTGGTTGCCTTTCTCCCTGTTATGGCAACAGTCAGATTATTTGTAGCATGTGGTTTACTAACTAGGCAGTATCTAGTTTCTGAAAATGACAAAACCACCTGCTAATTGAATCCCTTAGAGAAATTAGGCAAACCTATGTGCTCAATTCAACTGCATTTCTATGGTCATTTGTTTCACACTGTAATAGCTTTTGGAGGACATCCATGATCTTTCACAGATATCAGGGGCACTCATAGAGAGTGTCTTATATATTACGCAACTCTACAATCTGAATCAATTATTTGATGTGTGTATGTGTTTTAACAAACTATTAATGAGCAAAACAGCCCCAGCTTTCATTCACAGCATTCCCCAACCTGGTGGCTTGATAGTTGTGTTCAAAACATCTGAAGGATCCCAAGATAAGGGAAGGCTGTTCCAGAAGAACATTCAAGGTACAAGTGCCTGTGAAGAGAGACACCAGCAGAGGGTGATGTTTCAAGGAAAAATGGACCAGAAAGAAAGAAATGGAAATCGTGAGATCATCAAGCATTAGTATTACTAAGCAGCAGAGAACAGAAGAGAAAAAGATAACATTAATGTAATCATATAAGCAAAGTTTAGAATGGCCACAGTGTGGAAAAGAGCCTGCAGAAAAGGATAATGGGCAAAGTAAAGAGCAAGGAAAGAAGTAACTCGGTATTGGAAAAAGGAAAGAGGTAGAAACAAAGATTTGGTAGCATGCAATAGAGAGCATAGGGATGCAGGTGGTGCTGCAGGTTAAACCACAGAGCCTAGGACTTGCCAATCAGAAGGTTGGCGGTTCGAATCCCCATGACGGGATGAGCTCCTGTTGCTCAGTCCCTGCTCCTGCCAACCTAGCAGTTCAAAAGCACGTCAAAGTGCAAGTAGATAAATAGGTACCACTCCGGCGGGAAGATAAACGGCATTTCCGTGCGCTGCTCTGGTTCACCAGAAGCGGCTTAGCAATGCTGGCCACATGACCCGAAAGTTGTACACCAGCTCCCTTGGCCAATAAAGCGAGATGAGCGCCGCAACCCCAGAGTCGGCCATGACTGGACCGACTGGTCAGGGGTCCCTTTACCTTTTAGTAGAGAGCATTACAGTAGTCGAGATGAAACAGAATAAGTGAATCAGATGTATGCATGTATTTATTAAAAGTGTTCCCCACCCTTTATTCCTGAGCATTCCTGGGACACCTGGCAGGCAGCATCCCTTAAGCACACACCCCAAGGAGCAAGGTCCATGGAACAAAGTGGTACATACTTCTCAATATAGACACATAAGATAATGTTGTTCTCCAGAGTCTGCATAGCTGTGTCAAAGAGAAATGGGGGAAGTTTAGAGGTGCTGCATAGTTGATAATGGCAGGGTGTAACTGTAGCACTAATCAAAGAGGAAGGGGGTAGGGAATAAAGGAGCCCAATCCAGCCCAGAGTTAGGCACACTAAAGTCTTGTTAATTTCGCTTTGGGGATGCAATGATGGCAAACCTGCATCATTTCCTCACTGCTGCCATGGCCACCAAGTTGACCTGATAATGGTCCCCCACCGGTGCTTCCTCACACTTTCTGCACCATCACTTTTGCTCCAGCTGTCCCCCAGTCTGCTTCGTTACACGCCAGGCTTGTTGGTTAAACCCTGGGACTGACTGAGTATATTTCACAGCAGTGGCTGGAAACACAACAAGATCATTGCCCCTACTGCATTTCAAGCCATGTTTGCATGGAGGTGTTCACATCACAGAAGGGTCAGGCTGTCTTCACCTGACACACACAACCTTTTGGGTTTCCCCATCCCAGCAGCCCCCTCATCTGTGCTTGCCCAATGGCTGTTAGGATATGTTCATATTCCTGCTTGTTTCGCATCCAGTTTTTTTGGATCGATATTGGTTTTTTGGCTAATGTTGTATGAATGTGGCTTCAAAAATTAGCACTGGGAGCACACTGGATGCGCAGTAAATGGTAATGAGAACCTAGCCTGAGAAAGAGACAAGAAGGAAGGGAGTGTGAGAGCAGGGCATTTAGCTTAAGAAATATAGCATCTGAAATAATATTTGGGGATTTGTTCCAACTCCAATCCTCTCTTTACATCTAAACCTTGCCTGCATTTCTATTAAGAAGCTGTACCTAAGCACTGAGAGCCTCTGGGTAGGTTTCAGCATAAGCAGGATCTTAAACCCTGGGGGATTTTTGGAGACCTGATTCATATCTGCTTTGGATTTATAATTCAAGGATGTTGTGACTGGGGACTCAGCTATACAGCTGCAAATAGATATCTATAGACGATTCCTTATAAGGGTCTAAACTTTATCAAATGTAGCAGCCCTATCAAAGGCAATGGAACTCTCTAGGGTGTGCGGTGTGCGGCTTGCAGTTGAAGCACGCTGTAGGCACCCCCAAAGCCTCATTAATAAACAAATTGATGCAGCAACGACACACTTCACAGATGCCAGGCTGAGAAATTGTAAATGCTGTGATAGCTGTCAAGTCAAATTTGGGCATTCATTCAAATGCATTCATCTCAGGATTCAGGTTTTGCATTCCCCTCCTTTGCCTGACAATATTGGCTAGGTTGGGTTTTTCCACCCCCGCCCACTCGGATTTGCATTTGTGTTTTTTAATTTCACAATGTCACTCTGGGTCATTTGGATGGGATTAAAATTACTAGGAGCCTGGCACCTGAATGGTAGTGTTAAGTGCAGGCAAATTTGTGCCAGGTAGCAGCTGGTAGTTTTCTCCAAGCTAATGGTTCTGCTAAATTACAGTCAAAATTGTGGATTCATCCTGTATGTTTTTCGGGGTGTTTAAAAGGAGTTCTACTGCTTGGGGGTAGGGCGAGGGGGAGCTGCAACTGTGGCTGACTGTTTCAGAGGCTCCCCAACTTTAAATGCTCTGTTTAAGGCTTCCAAATATTTGCTGCATTCGAGGTTTATCTCTTTATCTCTGATCTCTTATTTAGACTTGCTGCTCCACATGCAAATGTATTCATTCTAGACTATGATAAACTGCAGGAGGTAGGAATTGGGTGAGACCATATCAGGCTGAAAATGTATTAAGTGCAGAACGGCTGGGTCTTAAGACTACCGCGCTACAAACCAGAGAAAGCAAAGACCTATAATTTTAAGAGACTGGCTTTTCCATGTTTTGGAAATGCACATTAACCTCCCACACTAGCTTCAACTGAGACAGGATCGAGCAGGTGGGAGGGAGGGGGCTCAAGCAGATTTCCTAACTGTACAAATTCCCCATTGGACACCCCAAACTAAAAAAGAAAATACCAAATGAACGCTAAATGTGCTTTGCTCCTTGCTTACACCCAGTATTAGTGGTAATCTCTCCACAGCAGTCAGTAGTTCTTACCTAGTATAATGTGATTAATAGGACAACCCAATGGCTCTTATAGTGATGTAGATCCCAACTCATTGAAGCAAGGGCCTTTGGACCATCCTGAAATTGATCTATCTATTCCAGCTGCCTTATCAAACTTGTGCTGGCAAAATCGCTACCTCTCAAACACTTGGGCTTTTCCAGTAGTCAGCAAGAATTCCTGCTAAGAACAGCTCTGCTGGTGACTGCAGGTCAATAGGGCCTGCAGTGCAGACTTTCAGCACGGGCTGCTGTTAGCTCACAAGGGAAACAGGGCAACTCCTGACATAAGCTATCATTGGTTGGGTGTTTGTGGGCTTAGTGCATGGCGCTGAACCTGGAAGTAGCTCTGAAACGTCGTGAAGATGCCATGAAAAAGAGCATGGCAGGGACAGAGCAGGCTTATGCATGTGAGGATCCAGAACAGAACCTTAGTGCAAAATGAGGATTGCCTGTACAGGACCACATCCTATAAGAGACTATGGGAAGGCAGAGGATGGTGCAAATGCACATTATAAAACTTATTTTTAATAAATATTTTTAATTAGATTTTACATAACAAATTTCAATTTAAACATATCATTAACCTTCACATTTAGGATTCTCAGAATCCCGTGACCTCCTACCGCCCTTCCCTGGTTTCCGTAGTCAATCCATTTTTCCTTCAACTTATCCTATTTTCTCCAATTTGTTAGAAATATTATTAACCATTTTTCCATTGTATTTTGTACATTACAAGCATTACTCTAATCCTGCCAAGGTTTTTTAAGTTGTTTACAGTGTTCTCTTAAATACATTATAATTTCTTCCCATTCCTTCTTGAATTTCTCCTCTTCCTGGTCTCTGATTTTCCCAGTCAATTTCGCCATTTTGGCATAGTCCAGAGCTACTCCTCTCTGGTTGGAACTTTGTCTTCTTTCCATCTCTGGGCCAGTAGTATCCTTGCTGATTAACCTTGACTGGCAACTGTTACAGCACTGGTTCTAATAGGCATGTTTAATATAACAAAAATGCTGAGCCACTTAATCAGTGTCTCAATAAGCACTTTTTGCTGGTTGAATATATGGCTTATTTGTTTAAAGATAAAGGTAAAGGGAGCCCTGACCATTAGGTCCAGTCATGACCGACTCTGGGGTTGTGGTGCTCATCTCGCTTTATTGGCCAAGGGAGCCGGCGTACAGCTTCCGGGTCATGTGACCAGCATGACTAAGCCGCTTCTGGCGAACCAGAGCAGCACACAGAAACGCCGTTTACCTTCCCACCGGAATGCTACCTATTTATCTACTTGCACTTTGACGTGCTTTCGAACTGCTAGGTTGGCAGGAGCAGGGACTGAGCAATGGGAGCTCACCCGTCGTGGGGATTCGAACCGCCGACCTTCTGATCGGCAAGTCCTAGGCTCTGTGGTTTAACCCACAGCACCACCAGCATCCCTATTTGTTTAGTTCGCTGTTATTTTGTATTTAAAACATTCATAAGCTATTGAAGAAGCATTTCCTTCCGCAAATGTTGAGAACATATTTGAAATGGTCACAAAACATTCTGAACTCAAGTGTGATCACTAAGGCTGAATATGAAAGCATCCGCATAGTCGTTTAGAGATATTTTTGTAAGCAAAAAGGATTTCCAGCATTTAAGTTGACTGAGAGATCAAGAAGAATGCCAGGTTATATTTAGTTGACACTGAGAAGCTTTGTTGCTGGTTAAGGATGAAGTGACACTGCCAAAACCAGTGATGACAGGTTTCTACAAAAAAAATAATAAAAAAAAAAATTCTGCAATGTCAAGAGCTATTCACCATCACTAACCCTCTCCATCTCATGAACTCCAAGATCAATGGAAAACATTTTTAGAGCATGCGAATAAACCACTCTCTCCAAAACTCTGCTTTATATTTAATTTCCTCTGGCAGATTACATGTAAACATCACTGAGAGAGATTAAAATTAATTTAAATCACAAAGCAGCAGTTGAAAACACTTCAACCCTTCCATTTTTGTTTTGTGACTGTCTTGAGTTGGCTTTCAGGCCACCTGCGCACAGAGCCTTTATTATTATGTCCAGCAGTTTAAGGGCTGTTGGCTACAAGCAGGTTTTTGTTTTGATTTAAAGTTGCTCTTAGTTGGGCAATAACTTCAGTCATGCTGTTTGCTTAAGGAGAATATTGCAAGCTTGGTGATAACAGGCTTTGAGCTGAAATAAATGTTCTTAGATCAGTGCTTGAGCACTTGTGACTCCAAAAAGAAGCTTGCTCTTAAAGTGAAATTTAGAAACCAGCACAGTGGTTCCAAAAACACTTCTGCATGGAGCACCTGGAAAATTGCACTTTGAAAATTGCAGTGGGTCTTAGTGGACTACTTAATTATTTTTCTGTCTGTTGTAACAATTATAATGCCACATGCTAGATGCAGTATTATTTTAATTGGATTTTTACAGGCACCCTGTGGAGTGGCTGAATGAAGTTCATGGAGCACAATTTGGGAACTCAAGCACCAGTACGTTAGAGACAGTGAAAATTGCAAGACTCTACATACTGAGTTCAATGGGGGTTGCTCCCAAGAAAGTAGGTATAGAGTTGCAACCTTAAGATTTCAATTACTGCAATGTTTACACATACCAGCCCCAAACATTCAGCACTGCGCAGTGATTTGCAGACTAAAAATTCAAATTTTGCGTCAAGGAAAACTAAATTCTGCTTGTTATCAAAGCTACACTATTCTGTGCATATGTGCTTACTTTGCATAAATTATTTTTTTACATTGCTATCCAACTTTTTCTCCAATAAGCTCAAGATAGCGCATGTGCTTCCCCACCCTATTTTATTTTAACAACAATCCTGTGAGATAATGATTGCTTCAAGGTCACTCCTTGAAGTTCTCAGCTAATTGAGAACTTGCACCTGAGTCTCCTCCAGTTCTAGTTCAGCAATCTCCACATTGGCTCCTATCCATTTGCTATAGTCATGGAGATGGGATCGGCACAAAGCCAGACAAGCAATGAAACCTTGTCCCATGGCTGGGCACTTGCTGAGAAGTCTATTGAACAGTCCCATGTCAACTGCTTATTTCATCAGCCTCTAGCAAAGGTCTCAGAGCTGATATCTTGATACCTAAAGACTTCAAAGTGGGCCTACTCATCAAGCCAAAGGAAAGAAAACTGGATCCAGTTCATAAAAAATATCTCAGGCTTCCCAAAGATTATCATAGAAGTGGCACATGAACAGTAAGGATAGCTATGTTGGCCCAGAAGAAAAGATCCAAAATCCATATTAGGTCAATACCCTTATTGGACCAACCAATGTCACAAAATAACCTGCAAGCTTTTGACGTTTCAGAACTAAAGTCTGATGAGGAGTTCTGGAGAACTCAAAAGCTTGCACACTATATTAGCCTGCCTAATACCATAGATGAAGTTTCCTCTGAGCAAAAGGGCAGGCCACAAGAACAGCATATTTCCAATTGAAACGGACAAAAATTGAAATGGACAAAAAGTGCCTAAAAACCATATAACACCGGTCCTGAAAGACCTACATTGGCCCCCAGTACATTTCAAAGCACAATTCAAAGTGTTGGTGCTGACCTTAAAGCCCTAAACTGCCTTGGCCCTGTATACCTGAAGAAGCGTCTCTACCCACATCATTCAGCCTGGACACTGAGGTCCAGCTCCAAGGGCCTTCTGGCAGTTCCGTCACTCAGCTTCACTGAGAAATGAAGCTACAGGAACCAGGCAGAGGGCCTTCTCGGTAGTGGCGCCTACCTTGTGGAATGCCTTCCCATCAGATGTTAAGGAGATGAGTAATTATATAACATTTAGGAAACCTCTGAAGGCAGTCCTGTATAGGGAAGATTTATAAGGTTTAATGTTTTACTGTGTTTTTATATATGCTGCAAGCCACCCAGAGTGGCTGCGGCAACCCAGTCAGATTGGCAGGGTAAAAATAATAAATTATATGATTACTATAGCTAATTCATCAATATTGCCTTTTCTATAATGCATCCTAGAAACTATAATAAGATATTAGAAAGTGCCATTATTGGATAGAAAACTAAGCTATCAGGATGACATCATAAGAAACCTGCCAAGTCTGCAATGAACAAAGAATGGAATTATATCTGAAAATGAAATGAACAAGAGCTTTACAACTTTTTGAAGTTGTACACCTTTGTACACACCTTAATAGGCACATTTTTATTCCCAGCCCATAAAACATTGGCAAGAAACTCTGCCTTGGCAACAGTTCAACATCCAGTGCACAAATCCATCTAATTATCTCAAAATGGTCAATTGACTCTAGTTAATGGAAGCAGAAATCAAACAAATACCCTTGTTGCAAAATACAATGTTTTTAAACAGCATATAAATCCCAGCAAAAAGGAATCAACACTGTATTAAAAAATGCTATATATATTCCATATGTATATGTGTGTGTGTACACATATAAAAGGAAGGGGTGAGAGAAACAGAGACAGAGAGAGACAAACAGAGAAAGAAAGAAAGAGAGAGTGACAGAGATCCCCTTTGAAGATTATATCTCCAAAATGTGCTTCTGAACCTTTCTTATTAAACATTTTGGGTACCAAGTCCAATTGGAAAAATACTTTTTATAAAGCCTTTCCTACAGCATAATTATATGCATGTTTACTGTGGGCACTTAGTCCAGATAACGGTGTACAGGACTGCAGCCTTAGAGTAACATTTGAATTAAATATGTTTCCTTGACATACGTTGGCCACTCTTTGCACAAGGCGATACATGTGCATAGTTCTACTGGCTGTTTATCATTAATTTCCAACTACAATTCGTCTGATGACTGAAGAAGCTGCTAATTTGGAATCAACAGGGTCCACCACAGGCATATCATCTAATATTCCATATAGTGCTCCTTTTGAATAGGACCAGTGCAACAAATTGCACTGCCTGAGGCAGGTGGTTGCTCTACCCTCTCATTCTCTTCTGCCCTAAACCCATGCCCTGTATTTGTGGTGGCAGCAGTACCAACACCATATTCTTCTTTCCCACTGCCATTCCCCATTTCTCCCACTCCTTTACCTCTCACTTAAAACAAAAACGAAAAAACATTTTGTCCCTTGCCTTGCTGGGAGACTGGATGGCTGACCAGCCATTCAGCAGCCAAACTAATCATGAGGTAAGTGGACAGGTGGGGTGGGTAGGGGCAGCACAAGGTGCCTGAGTCAATTTTCTCATTCTGCTTCATTAATTCATTTAAATGGGTGAAAGGTATCTTGCTTTTCTCAAGGGGAATTGTAAAAATTGCAAAATCGGGGATGTCCATTTGTAGAATACTGGTTTTTGGAACGCTTGTTCTCCACGGAGCAAAATGGCTTCTCCCACCACAGTAACTCTGAATGTAATCAAAAGCCATGAGTGCCTGTATTTGTCAGGAATTTTCCAGGGGGTTGAAGTAGGAACCAGTGCTTTTTTCCTGGGGGTACGCATGGGTAAACATTTTGTGAATCTAACAGGAGAAGAAACTGAAAATTTTAATTTTTTTAGTTTCTTCTCTAGCACCGTGAATCATCAATTCCATTGCTACCCCCGATGGTGGCCTCATTTCCTGTCATGGGTGTTTCCTGAGTCTCAGATGGAATGAGAGCACCCCTAAACATTTTTAAAGAAAAAAAGCACTGGTAGGAACCTATGCTAGTGAGTGAGTGATCATGGACTGAATATGCTTGGACCTCACAGACCATTTCAGGGACAGAAGGGAAGGAGAGTATGTGACATTAGCTGCTAACATTAGGAGATAGCGTGAAACCTCCCCCCTGGGCAGGCCTGGTAATAATATTAAGAGCCTGGCATCTTCCATCCCCTCTCACTGCCACTCACTTGATGAGGGATGAAGAGCTGCTTGCTGCATCACAGGCCTGAGTTCATGCCACTGATATTAGTGGTCCTAAAATGGAGATCTTCCCGGTCTAAATCCAGTGGCACATCAATGGTCTGAAACCATCCTGCCTGACTCATCAGACCTTTCTTTGGTCCCAACTCTGCATGCCACAGTGATGACTGAAGTCAACAAACACTGCCGAGCTGTGGCTGCCTTTTTCCAGTAAGCTTTTGTCCACTCCTCCTTCCTGCTTTGATTTCCACTGTGAACACTCAGCTACCGGTAATTCTAGTCACAATGCCTCCTCTTGGGCTATCAATAGATCTTTGGTAAGTACAGGAAAGAGGCAGGCAATTAACTGCACACATTTAATTATGATCCCTCTACTGGGAGGCACCTTCTGGTAGGACCGTTATTAGGCAGCTGCCAAAAGCAAAACACTTCATGTTGCTTCTTGTGTAAATGCATCCTCTGATGACGCAAAATTCACATCACTCCAATTGTTGAACAGCTTGGTTGGTTTCAATTTGGCGGAAAAGAGGAGTGATGGATAAAGAAAGCAGCACAGTGAATTCTGTAGACTCGTAGAATTAAAGGAGAGGTGTTGATAACCAACAAGCAGCATAGAAGCTTTAAAAGTTAAACTTTAAAAGTATAAAAGCCTTGGGAAATTGTTACCCTTTGTAACAGAGAAACTATTGCGGATCTGTTAGTCTAAAGGTTCTGGAAGAGGAAGAGGAAGAGGAAGAGGAAGAGGAAGAGGAAGAGGAAGAGGAAGAGGAAGAGGAAGAGGAAGAGGAAGAGGAAGAGGAAGAGGAAGAGGAAGAGGAAGAGAAAGAGAAAGAGAAAGAGAAAGAGAAAGAGAAAGAGAAAGAGAAAGAGAAAGAGAAAGAGAAAGAGAACCTGATGACTCTGGAAATTATTCTATACAGTGTTACCTCTGGTTACATATGCTTCAGGTTACAGACGCTTCAGGTTACAGACTCCGCTAACCCAGAAATAGTACCTCGGGTTAAGAACTTTGCTTCAGGATGAGAACAGAAATCGTGCGGCAGCAGCAGGAGGCCCCATTAGCTAAAGTGGTGCTTCAGGTTAAGAACAGTTTCAGGTTAAGAACGGACTTCCGGAACGAATTAAGTACTTAACCCGAGGTACCACTGTATTGACTTAAAAGCTGGTGGGGCAAAGGAGAATAATGGATAGATTGATCAATAGTGCAGATTAAAATAGTGTGTACTTAAGTGTCAGAAGAGGGAAGACCTGATGAGCTGTTCCTAATGTTAATCAACCTAAAAGTAATATGTAATCACAGGATTGTGAACAAGAATATAGACCATTACTTGATCTTTCAGTCCCCTGCCTTAACTTGAGGCAGGATCCTCTTCATATAGGAAAGTAGAAAATTCAGATGGGTTAATTCTGCAATGAGTTGTGCTGGGAATTAGGAGACAAGCAATATGGCACACCTGAAGGTGGGATTGGGGCCAGTAGAAAGGGCTGCTCACCACATCATACCCTAACTCAAGATGGAGTGAGCATTTAAGTGATGGCAGGCAGGAATTCAAAATGCAACCCAATTTGGGTGAGTGTGTAAAAAGTGAGGAAGCTTTATAGAACTGAACTATTGCTAATTTGTTACAATGTATCTTTTGTTATTTTGTAATATTTAAATTTTAAAATGCTTTGTTCTGCAGGTAGAGCTTCAAAACTTACATTGTGCAATTTGTCTGTTTACTGTTTTACAAAGGAGAATTACGAGTAGAGAAATGCCCCCCCTGTTTTTGTGAGCATTCCTTGCAGTTGCTTGCAAAACACTTCGAGGACTTCTGAGTCCTTGTGAGAAATGCTTGCAAAATCACATATTGTTATTTGTAATAGGCCAGGGGGAACCGATTTTGTTGAAAAGAAATGTGTTTAAAACTTGCTTCAAAATGAGTGAAGTGAAACTACTAATTGTTTAAAATGCCTTTGCCCCTCATCAGTAAGTGCGTCATAAGAGCTCCTTGGAGAATAACATGGGCTATGTCGGATATTTTGATGAAGTTGATGGTGCTGAAATGGGCATTGGGATGTTGTAGCTCTTCCCTGGTTTAGTACAGTATTTGCATGTTTAAATCACCACAGTTTAGCTCCTTGTTTCTTTTTTTTTGGCTATCTACAAGAGCACAGCCTTGGCTGTGTTACATTGCTAATCAGGTTTTAGTTGATTGGGTTTCAACCAATTATTAGACCATCTTATTCCTGATAGCAGAGCTGATAAGGATGCTATATGGTGTAATGGAGGGCCCAGGCTGGAGTTGCACAGCTGATATTAGCTAAAAATGACTGGAGTGGGCAGCAAGAGACTTTGATGCAGATAAGCCTAATTGCTCACTGAGAGGAACACCTGCAGCCAAGGCAGCGAAGTTAATTATCCCATGAAGGAAAACTGCAGGGATTATTCTGTTGAGAACGATGTTGGTGACAAGAACTTTATTTTTAATTTTTTTAAGCAGGATTAGCAGTAAGAAGAAAAAATGGACAGTATTGTATCTATGTTTTTTGTATTTCTTGAAGAGAACAAAATGAAAACGAAAACTTCTGTCCAACCAGCTTGGAGTATCTTCTTGCATCTCCCAGTCCTACTTGGACCTGCCAGGAATTGAACCTGGGGTCACCTGCAGAGGAAGCAGATGCTGTTCCACGGGGCTTTCCAAAGGAAAGTTCCCCAGATATTTCCCAAAGGAACAAGCAGGATCACCAAAGGCAGCACAGAAAAGAAGCACTGATTGTGACTCATAGTACATACTCTCAAGTAAATGAGTTGTTGTTGTTTAGTCGTGTCTGACTCTTCGTGACCCCATGGACCAGAGCACCCCAGGCACTTCTGTCCTCCACTGCCTCCCGCAGTTTGGTCAAACTCATGCTGGTAGCTTCGAGAACACTATCCAACCATCTCGTCCTCTGTCGTCCCCTTCTCCTTGTGCCCTCCATCTTTCCCAACATCAGGGTCTTCTCCAGGGAGTCTTCTCTTCTCATGAGGTGGCCAAAGTATTGGAGCCTCAGCTTCACGATCTGTCCTTCCAGTGAGCACTCAGGGCTGATTTCCTTCAGAATGGAGAGGTTTGATCTTCTTGCAGTCCATGGGACTCTCAAGAGTCTCCTCCAGCACCATAATTCAAAAGCATCAATTCTTCGGCGATCAGCCGTCTTTATGGTCCAGCTAATCGGCAAGCCACTCCAGAATCCCTGCCAAGAAAACTCCATGGGCAAAGACAACAGTAAATGAGTACAATCTAGCTACGTGGAGCTTACTTCTCAGTAGGCATACATAGGATAGTACTGGATATCTCATGGGTAGGCAAACTAAGGCCCAGGTGCCAGATGCGGCCCAGTCGCCTTCTAAATCCAGCCCATGGATGGTCTGGGAATCAGTGTTTTTTTACATGAGTAAAATGTTGTCTTTTTATTTAAAATGCATCTCTGGGTTATTTGTGGGGCATAGGAATTCATTCATATATATTTTTTTCAAAATATAGTCCGGCCCCCCACAAGGTCCAAGGGACAGCGGACTGGCCCCCTGCTTAAAAAGTTTGCTGACCCCTGGGATATCTCTTCTTACAAGCGCTTCCAAGTTGCTGGAGAAGCTGAGATCTGGGAGAACCCTTAAGCACGAGCTGCTTAGCAGTGTTGTTTACACAGGAAGTATGTTTACTTAAAGCCCATTAACCGCTGATTAGTGGCTTTCTGTTTACTTAAATAAAGCCAAGCTCAGAAGTGCCCCACTGGGAGAGCCCTGAAACAAGCCAAGATCAACCAGGTAAAAAAAAATTATTCTTGGCAGCTCTGACCTGGTGCTTTAGACATATTTTCTTTCTTCTTGCGAATGCAAGTCTCTTCTATATGTTTATTTCAATGAAATGTAATCATGTAAGATTGCTATTTACATTTAGTATCTTTAAGTGCACTCCGTTGGGGGCTTTGCGATGAAGCACAAATTATAAATTTGCCAAATAAATATAACAAACTCCTCTCTCTCTCTCTCTCTCTCTCTCTCTCTCTCTCTCTCTCTCTCTCCTTGCATCTTCTCTGTGCAAATGTTTAGGAACAGTTAAGAACTGGAATAGGATCATCTAGGCCTGTAAAAGCCTTTCTTAGGGATGATTCTCTCTACTCTTTGAAATCAACAAAAATGTGTCTAGTAAATGTTTCAAAGCATGTATTTTTGCAATGTGCCAATGGGCCAACTATGAGTCTGAGGGCTGCTTTGTAGTTTACATTTTGAATTCAGGCACCCTGTGTGTACATAGTTTTATGAATAGTGAATGTGTAAAAAATAAATAAATCCAAGCAATTGTTTCAAGGCAATGTACAATAAAACGGGGGGGGGGGGCAGTTAATACACACACACACACACACACACACACACACACACACAGAAAATACATTTAAAACTTTAACTAATACAAAATAGACACTCATAGCAAAGATACATTTGTCAGCTGAGAAAGCCAGTCAGAACAAAAATACCTTCGGTTGTTTCTGGATAGTAGGCTCCTGTTGCATCTCAACAGAAATTTGCAAGAACCTGATGCCTTATCTCTTATGATGGAATCCTCTCCACCAGGGGCCATACCATTCCCGACCCACAATCACTGGAATAGAAGAGGTATCCTCATTTCTACCCAACCCTACACTTCACAGACACATAATGAAGACAAATACACAGCCAGCTATTCAGTACCAATAGGTTTTTGACCAATCAATGCCAAGAAACCACAGACAAGAGACAACTACTGCATAAATCATTGGGCTTAACCTATTCCCAGCTCTCACCTTGGGCTAAAAAAACCACTCCCCATTGTCTCCCAGACAGGATGGGCACAGATCCATGCTAAAAAGGACTCACTCCAGGGTTCTGAAATTGAAATTAGGTGGGGGTTTTTTTTGGGGGGGGTGCTATTACAGGCAAAGCTTTTATTCCTTTTGTTTATAACCTTCCTAATCGATGCCATGCTGAATAATTTTTTTATTTGGCGAGTCAATATCCAGCTACAAAATGCATCACATGGTCCTGAAATATGTACGGTAGATGCTGGTGAAGCCTCCTAGAGTTTGGCCAAAGGATCGGCTTTCCGGGTCTCTCATGCCTATGTAACAAATCCCTCAGGATGGCAAGGATATTTTTGCTGGCCTCAGAGTTCCCAGCACTTCTTTGCAAAGCCTGAGAAGTTGCAGCTGGCTGCTTGCTGCAAACGGAATTTGTCAGATGAAAAAGCACAAGCTTTGAAAATGAAGAATGGATAAGGACAAACAACTTCTGCCCTCTGGAGATCAAGGGGAGTAAGAAGAAAATGATTTTCCACAGAAAAGATGTATGTTATGTGATAGTAAAAGCTCTTCCTGTTACTGTTATCTAGTGAACTCTGCTCATTTTGAACTAGCGAGAAAATTGAATGCAGGAATTGCTTTCCATGAAGTCATAACAATGTATCTGATATTGCTCTCAGACACTGCTAAACAAAACTAGGAGTTATCCAGCGGTTTATTCAAAATGCACTTTAACTTAATTCAAAAGCGGATAGCATGATAACCAGTCCACATGTCATTGCTGGGGATCAGGGTGAGAGAACTTGTACACAATAAGAAATGATGGCATAAGTGGTATGCTTACAATTTTCTATCAGCAGCAAATGGATTCATCTGATAGCAAAGCTGTTCATGGTAAATATATACCAGGGGTCTGCAACCTTTAAGACAAAAAGAGCCACTTGGACCCGTTTCCGAAGAAAAAAAAGCTGGGAGCCGCAAAACTCGTCATTATAAAAATAACTTTTTTGTCACTTTTTTATTATTTCTTGGTTTGACCCCTCAGAATTACTACTCCTCATAGAAATAAACGTTAAATTAACAAGTTACCTTTTTGTATGTGTGTGTTCTTCACTCCCCTTCAAAACAGTGACCAGTGTACATGCCCCCTTTCAATGCAGTGACCAGCGTACATGCCCCTTACAATGTAGCGAGCGGGCGGGCGGCAAGGTGACGTCGGAACGGTGCGTGACTAATGCACGCACCGCCCCCATGCGACGTCACAGCCAGTACAGCGCCCGCCACAGTGGGGAGTGTCAGGGCGCACAATGCGCCTCCTCCCCTCGCTAGTATCCACTCCGGAGCCGCGGCAAAGGTGTAAAAGAGCCACATGCGGCTCCAGAGCCGCAGGTTGCAGACCCCTGATATATACACTCTGCAAATAGTGTATTCTATTTGGTGTTTTACTTTACCCAGCTGGAAGCAGTGAATATACATAGCCTGCCTTTGCTCAGTTTCCAAGGGAAGTGGCGTATGACACTTACTATGTGATTGGGCTACCTGGCCATAATTTGTAACCTATCCCATCCAGTATACATTGCGCAGTTGTTTTATCAAGTCCTTTTGGTAATTTCATTTGGTAGGGAAAAATATGAATGTAGCTCACAAAGTTTCTAAAATCAGCTAAGGATTCAGATGTAAGTCACCACCAGCTGGTATTCTTCATATCTCTTATGCTGTAAGGCATACCAGTTACTGGTTTCTGAAATAATTTCTGTTCTATTTGTCTCTGCCTTTGGCTCCACTGTAGAATGCCCCCTCCCTTCCAAATACACCCATGGAGGTATTTGTGATTATCTTTCTGACAAAGCGGATTCTAGCCCATAAACAACTAGTTGCATTTATTTATCCTCAGGGTTGCTAGCTCACAAGGGCTCTTGAAGTGGCTTAAAAGATATAAAATTTAGACATGATTCAGCCATAAAAGTTAACAGCATCAGCAGGCAGCAAGCCAATTCCTCAAAATACTAAATATGCCACAGGAGTCTTTTTCTCCATCCAGTATCCTAAAGGTGACCTATTTTGAGAAAACACATGGGTACAGAATCCAGACAGCTTTGTGTGTGTTTGCTATATTGAAATGTAAATGCTAAAAATACAAGTGTATTATGCTTCTTATTTATCTTCTTGCATGAATATTGGATATTAGTTGAAATTATTTATTTCCAAAGTTATGTTATGTGGGGTATTATTTTTTGAGGGAGTGGGAAACAATAAAAGGTAAGGTGGGGACAATGTTATATGATGCTATGACCTTCTCCACCCCCACTCAGCTGACTAGAGTAATAAATTCTGAAACCTGTGTTTCTGTGATATATATGTGTGTGTGTGTGTATATATATATATATATATATATATATATATATATATGCAGGTTTTGGTGTCCTCGGGTGTCTTCCCGTGTAAAAGATGGGGTGTCTAGGCGACGTTTCGACGAGGTCTCACTCGTCATCTTCAGGCTGGTGCTTTCGGCTTCTTGTTACTGGAACAGAGCAGGATCTCAGTGTTTGAGTTCCTATAAATACTGTTGAGGAGGTGTGGTGTATAGCCTCCAATGTTCTGGGCAGAGAGGAAGTTCCCAGGCTGGTGTGCCTTTTCTTCTTTTGTTCCTTAATTACTTGAGGGATATCTTGAGTGATTTCTTGAGTGATATCCTGAGTACCACTTAGGTGGGTCATTAGGTGTGGATTAGTTGCTAAGGCCTTTGTGTCTTGACCTCTTGAACTTTGTGAAGAGTTTTTCTGAGAAGATGGCTGTACTGCACTTAGTTGTGCTCTGGCTTGGCTTCGTGTATAGGGGCGAGCTGTGGTTTTGTGGCCTGTGCCAGCCAGATCTGTGTAGGGATTGCAGGGGGGTGCAGCATCCGGAGGTGCCACCATGGTTTGGCTACTGGATGGTGTCTGTAATTTATCTGTGGAGAGGGTCTGGGTTTGGATCTGGTGTGGTTGATTGGTGATGGCGTTCTGTGTGCCTCTGGCTTTGGTGTCAGTTTTTGTGGGGAGGGCTAATTTCCAGATGTCTGGCAAGCGGGATGTGTCGTCACGCTTGTTCATGTTGTGAGGGTGTTTCTCTATCTCGATGGCTTCCATGATTATTCTCTTGTGGTGATGTTCCATGTTAAAGAGCAATTTGGAATCTGCAAAATTAATTTCGTGTCCTGTTTCTTTCATGTGTTGGAAAAGAGAGGAAGTTTTTTCTTCTTTTTTGACGGCATTCTTGTGTTCTGCAATACGGGCATTTATTCGTCTGTTTGTTTGTCCAATGTACGTGGCTGGGCAGACTTTGCAGGGTATTTCATAGACCCCTTGGTTTTCCAACTGGATTTTATCCTTGGGGTTTCTGAGGATATTGGCTATTTTTTGGTTGGTGCAAAAGGCTGTTTTGATATTGTGTTTATGGAGGATTTTGCTAATTTTATCTGTAGTGCCCTTGATATAAGGAAGGAGGGCCATGCCATTGTTTTCTTCTGTGTCTTGGTTTTTGGGGGGTGTTTCTTTTTGGATTAGCTTCATAACCCTGTTTTGCTGGTATCCATTGGCAATTAACACATTTGAGAGATTCTGTAACTCAGTTGTCAGGTGGTCTTTGTCAGCCAGGCGTTTGGTTCTGGAGATGAGAGTCTTGGCTACGGAGTTTATTTGTGCAGGGTGGTGGTGTGATTGTGCATGTAAGTAGCGGTTGGTGTGTGTTTTTTTCCGGTAGATAGTGTGTCCTAGGGAGCCATCAGGTTTTTTGTAGATTAGGACGTCAAGGAAGGGAAGTTGGTTGTTGGCTTCTATTTCCATAGTGAATTGTATTTTGGGGTGTAGGCTGTTGAGATGTGTGAGGAAGATGTCCAGTTTTTCTTTCCCGTGTGGCCAAATTACAAAGGTGTCGTCAACATATCTGAGCCAAAGTTTGGGTTTGTGTTCTGACTTGTCTAAAGCATTGGTTTCAAAGTGTTCCATGTACAGGTTTGCGATGACCGGTGAGAGGGGTGATCCCATAGGTGCTCCTTCTATCTGTTTGTATCTTTGTCCATTGTGGATGAAGTACGTGTTGGTTAGGCAGTGGTTGGTCAGGTCCAGGATGTATTCGGGGGGATTGTATTTGTTTTGAATGGCTGTCAAGGCTTCATTAATGGGCACTTGTGTGAAGAGAGATACAACATCGAAGCTCACAAGTAGGTCATTGGGATGTAGGTTTTGCTTCTTTATTGTTTCTATGAACTGGAAGGAGTTTGGAACGTGTGAAGAGATGGATTCTGCATAGGGCTGAAGTTGCTTGGCGAGAAATTTAGCGAGATTTTGTAGAGGTGAGCCTATGGAGCTGACTATTGGTCTGAGTGGTGTTCCTTCTTTGTGTATCTTGGGGAGGCCGTAGAGTTTGGGGCATCTGGATGATTTTTCTCTGGGGATGATTCTTAGCTGGATTTCTTCACTGATAGGAGAGGCTTTTATTTTGGATTTGGTGGTTTTTTCCAGATAGGTGGTGGGATCTGTTTTTATAGGTTGATAGGTAGGGTCTTGGAGTAGATTTGATAGTTTTGCTTGGTAGTCCGATGTGTTCATCACAACAGTGGCATTACCTTTGTCTGCTGGGAGAATGATTATGTTGTTGTCTTTCCTCAGGTTGGTGAGTGCTTTCTGTTCTTCTTTGTGTAAATTGCTTCTGGGTGGTTTGCTGGAGCAGAGGATGTTGGTGACTTCAAGTCTGATTTTATTGGCTTCATCTGGGTTGATTTTGGTTAGGCTAGCTTCGACTCCGCATATGATGTTTCCGTGGGGATGCGTCTCGGGGCGACTGCAAAGTTGAAACCTTTGGAGAGTACTTTGGTTTCAGTTGAGGTGAGGATCCTGTCTGATATGTTATGTACTGTTTGTTTCATGGGTTGTTGTGGAGGGTGGCTGGGCTTCTGGCGTTTCTCTAGTTTGTGGAGTTTGTTGGTGTGTGTGTCTGTCTTATGTGAGGTCTCCGTTTCAGCTCTCCAGACGGCTAGTTGTTTGCATTTGTCCCAGAGTGCAGGGTGGATTTTGTTACAGAGTTTGAGGTGAAGAGTGAGCATATCTTTGTTGGTTTGGTTTAGTAGGTATCTTTTCTTGTGTAGTTCGTTTCTGATTAGGGATAGTTCAGTTCGTTTCAGGATCCTTTCGGTAGCTGGGGTTTTGGAGTGGAATTTAAGTTGGAAGCATGTGGGAATTAAGTTGTTGTCTCGGCAGTTGCGTAGGAACAAGAGATCACATAAGATGGTGGCTCTTCGGATTTCTAGTTTCTCGTAGGTTCTTGTCAGCTGGAAGGCACACAGAACGCCATCACCAATCAACCACACCAGATCCAAACCCAGACCCTCTCCACAGATAAATTACAGACACCATCCAGTAGCCAAACCATGGTGGCACCTCCGGATGCTGCACCCCCCTGCAATCCCTACACAGATCTGGCTGGCACAGGCCACAAAACCACAGCTCGCCCCTATACACGAAGCCAAGCCAGAGCACAACTAAGTGCAGTACAGCCATCTTCTCAGAAAAACTCTTCACAAAGTTCAAGAGGTCAAGACACAAAGGCCTTAGCAACTAATCCACACCTAATGACCCACCTAAGTGGTACTCAGGATATCACTCAAGAAATCACTCAAGATATCCCTCAAGTAATTAAGGAACAAAAGAAGAAAAGGCACACCAGCCTGGGAACTTCCTCTCTGCCCAGAACATTGGAGGCTATACACCACACCTCCTCAACAGTATTTATAGGAACTCAAACACTGAGATCCTGCTCTGTTCCAGTAACAAGAAGCCGAAAGCACCAGCCTGAAGATGACGAGTGAGACCTCGTCGAAACGTCGCCTAGACACCCCATCTTTTACACGGGAAGACACCCGAGGACACCAAAACCTGCATTCCTGTACCCGTGAAAATCTACGAAAGCATATATATATATATATATATACACACACACATACATACACACAGTGTGTGTGTGTGTGTGTGTGTGTGTGTGTGTGTGTGTGTGTGTGTATAGACAAATGCTCCCTTCTCCCAAGGAATATTTTGCTTGGATTTGCACTGCAATCTCTGAATGTATTTATTGCATGGTAGTGGAAAATAAATAATGCAGGTAACCAGTTTGTAAAAATAGCAAGGATGTTGCAGAAACACCTGCTGTTGTGTTAGACTCCATTACAGCATTAGTCTTTTCTTTAAACAGCACAATCCTATACATGTCCAGTCACAAAAAAGTCCCATTACATTAAGTGAGGCATACTCTCAGGGATGCGGGTGGTGCTGTGGGTTAAACCACAGAGCCTAGGGCTTGCAGATCAGAAGGTCGGCTGTTCAAATCCCCGTGATGGGGTGAGCTCCCGTTGTTCAGTCCCTGCTCCTGCCAACCTAGCAGTTCGAAAGCACGAAGTTCAAGTAGATAAATAGGTACCGCTCCAGCGGGAAGGTAAATGGCGTTTCTGTGCGCTGCTCTGGTTCGCCAGAAGCGGCGTAGTCATGCTGGCCACATGACCTGGAAGCTGTACGCCGGCTCCCTTGGCCAGTAAAGCGAGATGAGTGCCGCAACCCAAGAGCCGTCTGCGACTGGACCTAACGGTCAGGGGTCCCTTTACCTTTACTCTCAGGGAAAGTGGGTATAGGGTATTTCAATCTAAACAGTGGCTTTTCCACCTCAATAAGCTATAAAAATTCATCAGGGATGATGGTTAAAGTGATACTTTGACTTTCCAAAAAGCTCCATATTGTAGCCCTTTACAAGGCCACGCTTCCCTTAAACTGTTGGATTGGTGGTGGTCAGATTCCAAGCACATCTTTAACAGGCAATCACAATTTTATAGGCTTTTAAAGCAATCTGTTTACATTGGCCATCTGTTTTGGCTTAACTTATGTCTCTGTCCATTCCCTTAGTCCTTGCAAAGAACAACTATTTAGGAGGACATGAGATATACTTTAGTAGCTTCTTTTAACAGAGCATTTGAATAATGAGAATGTAAGTGTGCTCCCATGGGGGTTAATAATTGTTGGGTACCATTGCTTTCAAAGCAGCTCAAGTGGTAATTTTAGTGCAACTAAAACCGGCCAGGGTGGGACCTTTACTTTTAGAGAAATGGTGTCTTCCACCCAACAGCCTAATCTCAATTTTATCTCTTTTCATAAAATATCTGCAATTACTGAAGTGGTAGTGAGTGGAAGCAGGATAGTACCGACTGCCCCAATCAATGATTTTCACATATACGGTTAGAGGTATGAATGGAGCCTACACATACCAATGTATGCAAGCAGTGTCTGTACGCATAATGAAGAATCCTGCCTTTTGCAGTGCTTCTGCTCAAATCATAGGAGCCAACTCCTAGGGACCAAGGTCCTTTCAGCCCCCCCTAAAATATTTGAGGGGCCCAACCCCCTCAAGTTGTTGGGTATTGCCATTCAAATGGTGTGTGCGCATGCCATGTCATGTGTTATTATGCAGGGTAGAGCTTACCTGCCCACCCGCCCAAATATTTTATTGAAGTTAGCACCCCTGGTGCATCACTTAGAGAGGGAGAGCCTCCATACATACACAATCCATGTGAAGATCAGGAGCAGGAACACTAGGGGCTGTCTTGTTCTCTCACCCGTTCTGGATTCAGTGCATGTGTGAAAATGTCTTCTCATAAAACAACAATGATGATCTGTTGTTGTTTTTTGTGGGTAAGTTTTGGCCACAGGAAAACATGGCTTTGAAGAAGACAGCACCTACCGGAATCCCCGATCCAACCTCTAGCTCTGCCTAGGAACATCCCCCCCCCGCCCCCCCATGCACTCAGGTTTAGTCAAGAATGCCACTGGCTTCCACTCTTCCTGAGCAAATGCAAAGTTCTTCTGTTACAGGGTCAGACCTGCTAAAATGAGATTTTTTCCATTCGCCATTTGCCATGTGATATTACCTTAGGGCCTTGGAATGAATCCACATAATAAATATTTTGAAAACCAATTCTCCCCAGGCGGTAGCAAAACAGAAAAGAAAACGAGATTGGCAAAGGCAATGCATAGTTCACATGCAGTTCCAAGCCAGGCTGCACGCGGCAGGATCATACAGCTGAGCTATGTTTGCAAAGCAAGCCCTTGTAAAAAGGAACAAGCCCCTGTTAAGAGACCAAACAGCATCAGTGCGGAACACTTATGCCTGCCGTATTTGACTAAACGGCTTGCTCCATCTAAACCCTTCCATATGCAGCCAAAATAAGGAACAATGGCTTGCAACTTCACAGTGTTTTCATTTCAGTGCCTATCAGGGGTGCTGACAGGATTCTCTGGTCCCAGTGCACATTATGTGGAATGGGGCGCCTAGCCCATTTGCAAAAGAGTACACAAGGGACCTTCTGCAGGCACCATCAGAGCAGCAAGCCCATATGTATGTTATCACATTCCCGACTGTACCAATCTATTTCTTTTGCTCCATGTGGAATGGCAACATTTTTTGGCTGGCTAGGTTCAACTCTAATCCTTCTAACCTCCTTTGGGGTAGGTTTGCGGGTTTGGCAGAAGGAATTATGATCTGCCCATGTGATGCCCACCTGGTGGAAACTCTATCTCACATGGCCCTTAAATGTAAAATGTATGATGATCTCCACCAACAATTTCTAGACCATCTATGTATTCCAACATGGAAACCAGAGATGGAGGTTATGCACTTCTTATTACATGGGAGAGACCAGGAGTTCACCAAGACAGTAGCTAAGTTCCTCTATTTGATTTTTTTTGTCGCCAAAGTATGCTACAGGACCCTGCCCTTGCTGGAAACCCACAGAGATGAGGCGGATTGCTCGCCTCTTCTGCCCTTTGGTGGGTAACTGTGCCGTTGGGTTGGCGACGAGATCGCACTGGCTTATCTATTCTGAATGTTCTTATGTGATGCCAATAAAGGTTACTTGACTTGACTTGGAATGGCCACATGTAACCAACCCTACATCACACTGAGCTCCCCGTGGCCTTGCCCCTCCCTTTCTCAGGGACCAGCAGCAACACAAGCCATTGAAAATCCAAGTCAGCAGTGCAGCCTGCCTATCTGCCACCCTCCCCCCGGCCTCTACTGCCTGAAAGGTGGGCTGCAAATAATTGTAACAATTGTTTACCATTATGTACCCCATTCCATATAGTTAAAGCTATGGTATTCCCAGTAGTGATGTATGGAAGTGAGAGCTGGACCATAAAGACGGCTAATCGCTGAAGAATTGATGCTTTTGAATTATGGTGCTGGAGGAGACTCTTGAGAGCCCATGGACTGCAAGAAGATCAAACCTCTCCATTCTGAAGGAAATCAGCCCTGAGTGCTCACTGGAAGGACAGATCCTGAAGCTGAGACTCCAGTACTTTGGCCACCTCATGAGAAGAGACCCTGATGTTGGGAAAGATGGAGGGCACAAGGAGAAGGGGACGACAGAGGACGAGATGGTTGGATAGTGTTCTTGAAGCTACCAACATAAGCTTGACCAAACTGTGGGAGGCCGTGGAAGACAGGAGTGCCTGGCGTGCTCTGGTCCATGGGGTCAAAAAGAGTTGGACATGACTAAATGACTAAACAACAACAACAACAACAACAACCCCATTCCAGAAAGGCAAGGGACTCCTGACTATTGGTAGACTGAGGCAGGGTCCACCATTTGACCATGTGAGATGACCCACCCCAGCTGGTACAATTTGAGAGAACATCAACAATTGCCAAATATTTAAATTATTATATATTTTTACCACAGCAAGCTGGTGGTGGTGGTTATTGGTTTGAATTTTCTGTGTCTGGCATTAAAACATTTTGGACTGTCTTTGAATTAAAGGGAACTTATTAAAAAAATACATTTATTTCTCCAGAGACGTCTTGCCTCTGTTGCCAGCAGTACGCTTGGCTGTATGGTATCCTCCTGTGTTAACTTTTATATTCGTCACTCAGCTATATCTGTTGGCGGTGATGGTGGCCTACAGCT
This sequence comes from Podarcis muralis, assembly GCF_964188315.1. Classification (NCBI taxonomy): domain Eukaryota; kingdom Metazoa; phylum Chordata; class Lepidosauria; order Squamata; family Lacertidae; genus Podarcis; species Podarcis muralis. Next base: position 37,732,346 of record NC_135656.1, on the reverse strand, counting down.
CTCTTTACAAGGTCCACGGGGGAGAGCAATCAGAGCAATCTCTTCCTGTCAAGAAGCTTTCACGACCTGTCATTTCCATTTGTGAAATACTTCTAGTGATTGACAGGATGAATAGAACAGACAGAAAGGCTGAGGCAACACATGTAGCAGTGCCTTGTCAAACAGCATGTTTCTGCCCATCAGCATGGCTTGTTTTCTTAAAAGAGTTGAGTTTTGTATTTGTTTTGTTTTTTAAATCCTCATGCAAAATGTGTACATTAATTATGTTGTGCGGAGGAAATATCTGTAAAGTTAATATTGCTAAACAGAGGCAGGCCTTGACAGTGCCTAGTCCTTTGAAGAAACAGCTGGATAAAATGTAATAAATATAGATGCTCTTCCTGATATAATAACTGATAATCTTGCTCATACTTGAAGGGCTAGACAAAGGTATGTCATTCCCCTCTCCCTCGGGCCCCATTCTGTTTACAAAGAAGCCAAAGAACCCCACTCCAAAACCTCTTTTTCTTGAGTTACTAGTCCATGCTCCTGAAAAGTGCATTTTGTTTTTGCAAGTTGGGAGACGTTATTTACCGAGAAGTGGATCTTTGCTCTGATTCAACAGGGCTCTTCCTATCGTTCTCAACATGTGTGCCTATCGGAAGAGTGATTCAGCTGTGCTCCTCTGCCTTAATCTGCTGAAATGTCAGTGTTTCTTTTCTAGAAAAATAGGGGCTGGTACTCACCATGAAGTAGTTACAATAACTGTCACAAAGCCAAAGAAGAAGAAGAAGAAAGAGATTCCAGTACTCACTATGAAGTCGTTACAGTAAGTGCCACACTTTTAAAAAACAATTAAGAGGTGCCGGTACCGTGTACCCTTGAGTACCCCCTGTGGGCACTGTGAAGGTTTAATATTCATGCTCCTTTCCCAGAGTCACAATTTGCTTCATAATGGCAAGCAGGTAATACAGCAACAGCATGAGGAAGGAGTGGGCAGGTGTAGTTTGCCTGAATTTAGAGGCAAAACCTGTTTCTTTACATTTCCACTGTGAAAAACAATTAAGATTAGGCCAGAGTCCTCCAATGAATTTTTTTGCTCTTGTGCAGCCTCTGTACACCAGCTGCCTGCCTGCCTGCATTCAAATTACATTCCACTACACACATAACGATACCACTTCTACCCATCCCTGGCATACAAACGACAAATCTGCTGATCTAATGCTCAGTTTCCCAAATGCTGCCCTCGCCCCATGTTCTTTGTCTCATTGAGTTTGACAGGATGTGACCTGAGCTGCCAGAAAATGGTGTTTGTGAAAGCTATGCCAGCTCTTGCAAATACGCTATTGCTGCTGGATAGTAATAAGACAGCTGTGGGGAATACAGCTGGTCGCAGGGGGTCCTTTGCTGGGAGAGAAGCCATCTTGGTTGTGGCCTGTTATTCTTGCCAAAGTTCATCCACACTTTTGCAAGTGGCCATTTGCTTACTCCACTAGTCCTTAATGGAGAGGAGGGTTCTTGCAGTTGACCTCCAGAAGCACTTAGTGTTTTCTTGTCCTCTCTTTGCTCTGGTCTCCCACCTGCTAAGGTTTCATCACAATCTGTTCTCTTACCCGCTCCCAGCTCCTGAAATCTTATTCTGGTGTCAGTGTATCCAGATTTGAGTTGACTGTGGGTACCATACCTTGCAACCAGCTTCCAGGCTCTGGTTGACGTCAGCAGTAATTTATGTCCTGTAGTGTCCTGGCCTGATTTCTTGCATAGTCTAGCAGTTCAGAATGCACAGTATGTATTCCTCACTGGAGGGCCATAATTTTACAAGAATTACTCAATACATTGCCCTTCCTTCTGGAGGGTTCCTGCTAGTAATCCCAACATCAGTGATGACACTAATTGCTTCTCCAAAATAAAGTTTGGTGAGACCCTCTCCATACCCAATAAATTAATGAATGTCAAAATCTAGCTAATATTTGGGATAGGAAGGGGGAAATGCTAGCTACAGAACTGTTCCAGACAAGGAATCCCTGGGGGCAGCTTATACAAACCAGCCTGGCTGCTAGTTAAGTGCAGAGCCATTAAGGAACCATGGGGAAATAGGTACTGATCCATAAAAAGTTATTAGCAATGCAAAAGAACTGTCCAACCTCCCCACCAACAATGGAGAGAGAGGGGAGGGGTGTGAGGTGACAGGGGAAAGTGCCTTTTGCAGCAGGCTTTTGAAACAGAGGTTCCAGATAGATGGGGGGGGGTGCTAGAAGCAGAAGCGGAGGAGATGTTTTTGTCAAAGACTGCCTGGAAGAAGGAGGAGGAACCATCTTGGCTGTTAACTGGTGACAGTGCAACTGATAGACTGGGGAACATAGCTGGCTGCTGTGGACTCAAACTTGGCTGAAGCTATGAGAGAAGCAAGGAGAGACACTCTGGAGATGTAATACTGTGGAATGTCTTCCTCTCTGTGTAGATCCAGGTGTATATAGGTGTGAAATAAGCCATATATCTTAAAGCACTGCGATCTCCACCATGCCCAGAATTCACAACAGAAACATAAGCCTGAGGTGAGCGCCTGGAATCCTGCTACCAATCAACAGATTGGGGTGGCATGTATGTAACAATATGTAGCTTTCATTTATCAATGGCAAACATGCAGCAAATTGCAACACATCAAATACAGTTGCACAGCATTCCGATGGCTTTCTTTTTAATTTGGGCTCTTGCCATGCTTCAGTGACCTTCAACAATAGGTGGACCTGATGGAACTGTTTGGCTCTTCATATTAATGCATTTCCTTTCTGAAAATTAGCTAGGAAATGATGGATGGTTTCAATTATGCAAAGTGCTGTTTTCCCTTCCCCAAGCTGGTGTAGTATCCTTTTCAAGTGACAGCCTTTCTTGTTGTATTATGAATAAATAAAGGCTGCTTTCAGTTCATTATTATTTTGCTGCTTTGTGGCCCTTGTACAGTCAATAAGTAAATTAGGAGTAGTCAATGTAGTACCCTCCAATGTCCTGGATTACAGCTCCCATCATCCCTCACAATTGGCCATACTAGGTGGGACTGATGGGAGTTGTAGTCAGCGTCTGGAAGGCACGGCATTGGCTGCCCCTGAAGTAAGTCATACTGTGCTTAACGGGTAGCACTCCCAAAGTTCAAAATACCTTATCTAGCCTCCCAACTGACTAGAGCCTGTGCCCTACAACACTGGTGAGCTCTGGTATGTTTACTAGTGGTGGAGTATCAGGACCATGGTGACTGGCAGCAGTGGTGTAATCAGCTAGGTCTGAGTCACCATTTTAATGTCTCACAGTGCTTTTGATAAGTGTCTTTCCTGGGCACTGTGAGGAATTAAAACAGCAGACTAGTACCAAAACCAAGAGCTGGTATCAATGAAGGGGAGTACCAGAGTACTGGGGCCCACAGCAGCTGCCTGAAGATGCTGAATGCAGATGCTGGGTGTCATTGTTCCCTCTGAGGACCCTGATTCAGATCAGAAGTGGGAGGCACTTGAGAATGAGGACTTGGAATGGGAGAAAGGGGCAGTCCTTAAGGTATCTGGGACTCACAATTATTATAAGAACCTTAAACCTGGCCTGGTACCTGGCAGTCAGTTTTAGCTTTTAAGCACCAACTACCACTGAACCACAGTCCTTCCCTAAACAACTGGGAGATCTTCTGTTTCTGACTGTGGCAATACAGACAAACTTTGTGAATTTCTATACTGATTCACATCCTTGGGACTATGGATGTGGATTTCAGTGGCCAGGATCTACATTGTGAAGCTACAAAGAAGGCTAAAGAATGATGTAAGAACACATGCTTCTTTCAGATTCCTGACATTTCCCAGAAACAATCCATTTTTTTTAATGGGGGGGGGGCATCAGTAGTGATGGTCAACCTTTAAAAGGTTCAAAGAGCTTCACCTATAAATGGCAGGAAGTCAGCACAGTCAAATTATAGCATGTATACTGTGAAGGTTTTCCCTGAGTAACTAAGATGGCTTTACTGGTATTTCTACTAGATTCTGAACAGTTTGCTGTTGCTGAAATGTTCAGAACCCATGGGGGAAAAAACATAATTTCCCTTCTTAAAGAAAACAAGGTTCAAATTGAGAGAACCATGTGCTTTTCTAATTACCAAGGCACATTGTGTATTAGCTTATCAAATGGTTTGCCATGAAAAATATGCCTTAATTAGAAATGTGACTTTAACATGTCATTGACAATCTCTTTATCTTGCATCTTATTAATTAGGAAAAGAAAAGTTTCTGTGGAGACAGGATAGCTTTTTTTAGTTGGAACATTTAAACAAATGGACAATAGAAGATTTAAATGCAGTCATTCAGCCACTCATTAAAGTTAATTATATTTCTTCCAGTAGCACTGAGGCTGTGTCCATGTATTGCATCTATTTGCTTTGAGTAAACACATATCTTTACTGAATAATGTGAAGCAAAGGGAAGATTTGTAGCTGGAAAACATGGTTCAAGGACTAAAGAAGCAATAGAAGGCCTACCTATAGTCTGCTTCTTCCAAATTTATCCTTGGAGTTACAGAACCTTACAGAACCTTAAGTCCTGTTTCTTACGCATAGAGTTGCAGTTCTGCCTCAGTCTCTTGCCCTTTAAGTCTGCTGCCACAGCTGCTCCTATGCAAATTGGAGCGAAGAGGGTGAAATTTGCAACAGAGAAGCTTTGTGCAGGAGGGAGATGTTTAACCTTAACTGAGAGCCAACCTGATATAGTAATTGGAGCAGGGCTGGGGAACCTGTGGTCCTCCAGGTATTGTTGGACTCCAACTCCTATCAGTCATAGCCAATGTAACCAGTGGTCAGGAATGATGGGAACTGTGGTCCAACATCATGAGCGTCCTAGCCAGTGCCCCATTCCTGAGTCAAGAGGGTTGGACTAGGACAGAGGGAAACCCATATTCAAATTACCACTCAGCTCACTGAATGGCATTGAGCCAATTTAAATCCTCAGCCTGGACTTCTACACAGGGTTGTTGTGAGATTAAAATAGGGGTGGGACATGCAACGAGTAGCTCAGATGAAAGACAAAGTATAATATAAATAATTCCTCTAAACCTCCTAGCACCCGCCCCCCAGAACCAGCTCCTTTTCTTCAGCCCAGGTTACAGAACTGTTTTTGCAGTGGAAACAGAGATCTGGCCTAGAACCTGGGCTGAGGGGCAACAGGTGTGTAAGAAAAGGATTGTGTCTTTTCTCATGCCCAAAGTTTCTGTGCTATAAATCACACCTTCCCAGCCTTGTTTTCTTACTGCCCTGGAATTGTTGGGGGATTTTTTGTCTGTGGTTGTTTTGTCTATGGTTTTTTCTGTGAACGTCTTTTAAAATTCGTGTTTATTCTTGCTCTAAGCCTTCCTGAGAACTTGCTTTATAGGGTGGCATATAACACTTTAAAGAACATATCAAAGAGATAAGGGCTTGTCGCATAGCAGCTTCCAGGCTTTAGGAGCAAGAGCTAAAGGTGGAACATGTAGTTAGAGGAAGAAAAGAGGGAACAGGTCATTCAAGTAACAATGAACGTGCTTTTCAGTTTGTGCGAGCTAAAATATTACCATCACCCAGTTTAACAAAATGTATTGCTGGTAGTTTGGGTGACAGCATCACTTGTACAGGTATTTAACACCACTGCTTTTTCTTTTGCACTTGTGGTACATCAGCATTCTTGCTCTTGGAAACATATACTTGGTAAAAAGCTATTGGTGATGTAGCTTTTAGCCCACTGCAGCCAATGGAAACACACTGAAACATTGATTCTGTGCATGAGAACTTTTGATTTATGTGAGCAGATGCTCTAATAATTTACTCTGTAATAGCTATTTGCCCCAACTTGACAAAGAACCCCCTAGAAATATCTGATAATTGCTTTGCTATTACTATCCTATCATGAAAATCAATTTTCAGTGAAAGCTAAGGAATGGATGAGCTCATTTATGCGCAACATCACACACACCAAGAAAATAATTCATAATGATTTAATTTTATAAATGTTCGTGAAACACTGTTTATGTGGGGAGACCAATTTTCCCTTGATGGACTGTGAGCACAGAGAGTTGCTCGTTTTTCACATCAACAGTGTAGGGAATGCTGAGCTATGCATTTTAAAAAATCAGAACGGATATTGCTGGTGGTGTTGATGATGATTTGAAGTACGTTCAAGTTAAAAATAAGCCAAGCTAATGAATGTTTGCATTCAACTGCACAATGGTAATGCATTTCTTCTTTCCTGGTATACTTCATTAACACTGGATGAAGAAATATCATACATCTAGCATAGCATTACTCTTTTAAGCACGTAGTGCTGTCACCGCTAAACAAGTAGGGGATGCAAAGCTGTGTGTGTGTGCTAATATAGTGGTCAATCTTTTATTAGTGTGTTGACAATATTATTTGAGTTTAGCTTTCATTGGATCCATACAGACATGAGCCAAGGTGATGTTCTGGGCGTATCCACGTTTGAGCATTATGTCACTGTTTATCCACACTCCCACCACGCAAATTAGATCATAGTCATCCATACCCACACATATTTGAATTTGTGCATGAGGAGCAATGTCAACTTTTCCTGTTGAAACCAGTGATAGCTGGGCGCCATAACTCTGCAATGGGCACATCATGTACATAGCTGTCCACAGTCTGCTGAGTTGCTGAGCCTATATAATCATGTTCACACAATCTCAACCACAAGGCTGTTTATGTCCAATGACCCAAACCCAGCCAACCATTGCCAAGTTGGCCTCATGAGGAAGTTACACAAATTTAGCAAGGGCTGAAAATAATAATGGGTATTTGAGTTGTAACACTTCACTGAATGTGAAGATTATGGTTGGGGGCAGCTCCTCAACGAAAACAATAAATTTAACCCTAGCCTCCTTCATTCAGGAGTTAGCAATTGTAAATTCTCCTGGCACATACATTTCAGATTAACTTGCTATGTAATATTTAGTGTAGTGTGTTTTTTTTACTGTGATTTGCTTGTGCAGTTTCGGGTTTTGCACAAATGTTCTCCAGCAGAAAGCATGGACCAATTTCTGACTGTTCTCCTGAAGTGTTGGGGAAAGACCCAACTTTGCATGAAAAGAAGTTTGTTCTGTGAAGTGGGTGCCTTGCTCTCAGTTGCCTGCCATGTGCTTTAAGGGCGTAAACAGAAGGCTGTAAGCCGCCTGCTGCACTGAGGCACTCATTATCTCTAATGATAATTGCAGGGCAGGCACTGCCATTTTAAGCAGCAATTACCCATCTTATTTCATGGAGGGAAGAGGGGGAAGACTGCGCTGAGGGAGCAGGAGCTGAGGGTGGTGGCAGTGGCAGGGGTGAACAGTGGCAATGCAAATCATGTCAATCACAAGCTCTGAAGAGAACCTTAGGTACCGGTAACTACTGAGAAAGTACAGATCCTAAGAAAATCCCACTTGGGGTGGGAGCGCAGAGTGTGAAAATCTAAGTGACATCCTCTTGCGATGTGTTTTAAGAAACAATCACAAGCAAATGTTTGACAAAAATGAAAGCGAGAAGTCCCTTTCCCCCCATGCAATGTGGGCACTTCTCCAATTCTTTTTGGGGGTGAGTGGGGTGGGGAGCAGAGATCATAGAAGTGTATAATTTTTTAGCAAGCTGTAAGCGTGCAAACTGCACTTAGGTGATTATCTCATAATTTTAAATCAAACGAATATCCTCACAGCTAATAATTTCTAGGTTGCCGGAATTGATTAGGTCAGTTGAGAATTGATTAGTTTGGAAATGCTTGTACGTAAAGTTTTAACTTGTATGGAAAATAATTTTGAATAGTTCAATGTGCTGCCAATTTAAGCTAATACACTTGTATTTAATGTAATATACACCTTGTGCTGCATCCAAGTAAGTTAAAGCACTTGGCTATTTGAAGCCAGTGGGATTAAATTCCATTATTCCACTTTAGCCAGAGTGTGTGGCAGGGTCACTAGCCTAAAGGGAACACGATCAGCTTAATTACAATAACATCAGGTTTGTTGAGTTGTAGGCCTGGTTCTTCTACCCCTGTTTGATTCCACTCCCCCAGTTTAGGTCAGTTTCTCATTGGGAATATTATATTTTGGCATCTCACACAAAAGTAGCTTTCTTAGGCATAGCAGGTGTAGTTTTACCTTATGTAAAAAACTGTTTACAGCAGTGGTGTGCCACAAGCAACACTGGCCTTTGTCCCTCTTTCCTTCCCTCCCTCCCCTGATGCCCTCTTGTGTCTCTGCCTCCCAATTGCACAGCTGTTTATTGCAGCAGCCCTGGCTATAAGCTCCCCAGGCAAATAGTGCTTCTGGGTGGCACCTCTCTTTGGGGCGGCAGCAGTGGTGGGGTTCATCTCAGAGACCAGGGATGGCAGCAGCTGCCTGGAGGACTCCCAAAGAGAAGGAAAAGAGAGGAAGCTGAGGGAACACTCCACAAGGGAGGGTGTTCGAAAAAGAATGAGAGGCGGCCAGTTCTGCAGGCAAGGGTTGACATAACTGGGCTCCTGAGCCCCACAGGGATGCCGCAGAAAGAATGTAGTTGGTTAAGGGAGCCATGAACTCAAAAAGGTTGAAAACCTCTGGTTTACAGCACAAAATAGCTTTCCAAGCATGTACTATTGATTGCATTCACTTCACAGCTAATGCCAAGCTGTGAGCTGAACAGCCTCTGCATGGGAATGTTGTTTGCAATGCCTTTAGCCAGTGCAATAAGATAAATAAATGAGAATAATTTTTAAAATCAAGCTCTAGCTGGGATGTTTTAATTTCTCATTGATTGTGGCCCTGGTGTATTTTCTGAATACTCAGAAAATAAATAGCATCATGGAACAAGACAGCACAGAATTTGAAAAATGATGGTAAGCAAAATCAAGCAGCAGCTCAGCTGAAGTCTTCAATAAACCTGTCAGTTGAAACTTAACAAGATGATTTAGAAAATGGCAGCCTGTACATCATTGTTCATATGGGTGGGAGGGGCATCTTATTTTTTTAAACACATTTCTATCCTGCCTCTCCACAGGTTTAAGTCAGTTTAAAACAGTTCAGTAACAACATGATCTCAAAAGAAAATACTAACACAAAATGCAAAACTACTAGCAAGCAATAAACAATAAACATTTTTTAAACAACAACAACAACCCAGTTACTCACTGTTCAAGTGCCCACTCACAGAAGTGTTATAGGTTTAAGGCAGGGATCAGCAAACTAAGGTCCGCGGGCCAGATCAGGCCCAATTGCCTTCAGGATCTGGCCCGCAGACTGTCCGTGGATCGTCATAGGGATTCTATTCATTCAGGCTGCACCATTCCTCCCCCCCCCGTGCCATTCCATTCCCCCCCTCTCCCTCTCACACACTGTGGCAGCGCCTCCTCCCTCCATCCTCCTGGCTTCTTTCTGCCCTGCCTAGAGGAGGAAGGGGGATGGGCTGAGCTGGTTGAGCGCCATTTTAAGCAGCCCCTCTCTGGAGCCAGACCTTTCGTGCTGCTCATCTTCCCTCCACCGCTGCCACTGCCACCCTGGTACTCCTGTGGGCCAGAGAGTGGAGTGGATGAGCTCGCTCTGCCTACCCACAAGAAGCAGCAGCGGTGGCGGCAGTGGCAGCCCCAGAGAAGGTAAACGCAGCAGCTGGGGCTGGGGGGTGGGGAGGAGGACTACTTGCCCTCCTTGCCACTTCTTCCAGCTCCCTCCCTGTGCCGCTTCTCCAGCCCGCCATAAGGTCTGAGGGACAGTGGATTGGCCCGTGGCTAAATTTTTTTTGCCGACCCCTGGTTTAAGGGGTCAGTATGGATGATATTTGTGGGTCCCTTTCAGGGTTGTGATTCTCTATCTAGTATGGTGTACAATCTAGCAGAAGAAACCTGATGGAAGGGTCAAACAAATTCCTTTGTTAATGGCCTTGGGTAGCCTCATCAGCATCCTAAAGCGTTAGGTAAGACGAGATGTGTTGCCATAGTGACAACTGAAGATGCTTCCATTTCCTCCTCACCTAGCTGAATGCCACGTCATACCAAGAAGAACAATAGGCAATGAGAGTGAATTTTGTTATGTGAGTTTGGCTGGGCTGGAAGCTGGACAGAGTCTTGTCTTGCTCTGCGCTAAACCTGAAGCCATGGGAAAACCTAGAAGCCTAATGAGGAAGCAAGACCTTATGGGGTGTTAATGCCACGAGCCCTTCCATCCTATGATCAACTTGTATATATGTGTAAATAAAACCATAAAGCACTAAAGACTCTTCAATCTTTAGAGACCTTCATTTCAAGGAGACCAAACCTGGGTAAGCACTGGAATCCCAGGAGTCTATTGCCACTGGGGGGCACACAAGAAGACATTGCCTCAATTTTCAGGACCCCCCCCTCTCTCTCTCTCTGTGTGTGTGTGTGTGATGTTTTCAGACTGCAAGCTTTAAACCTCGCCCTGTCCACTCTTTAAGCTGCTCCATTAGAATCCTGGTGTTGGGTTATGTCTTGTCCCCTTTTCTATTTGGAAAAAGTAACACTTAAACAATAAGAATTAACACTAATATTCTCCAGCTTGCCAGATGGAATGACCCCCCTTCTCTCCCTACCCTGCATGCTGTTCTAGGGGTTCCCTAGGTGTGGGGGGCATACATGGAAAGGAGGATGGAAAACCCTGTTGCACAAGCAGAAGTGCTTATGCAGGGCTTTTTTTTTTGCTAATGGGTCTCATTAGTTGAATCCTTGATTTGTTTGCAGTACCCAAGATTAGCTGATGGGAAGGTGCAGATGAAATGCACAGTTTTAGACCATGGCCAAAATAAATAGCACCTTTTCAGTTTACAAACATTTAGATGTATGTAGCCTTTCGATGAACATATGAATGTGTTCATATCTTCATTGGAACAGGTTGATGAGTTTTAATTCAGTTGGACTGCTCATCAAGATGACAAAGAAAATGAAGTTGACACCATCCGATGCAGAAAATCCCTAGACTACAACAAACTCATCAGTCATTCGGTCTATTACTGCTTCTGTTGGGTATGTGATACACTATTAGCTAATTAGAATTTCCACACATTTCATGGCACTAAAACATTACTGTACTGGACATTATCCTGAAAACAACAGAAAGGAGGTGTTTGGAAAATGTGGTATCTGCGGCAGCTGAGAAGCATGATATTGTGAGGTGGTACTAGGGAAGGAAGGGAGTTGTTAGCTAGGCTGATGTAGCAAATGGATTGGCACAGGCTGGAGCTGAATAACATCTGGTTTCTCTAAAGCTCAAAAATTAACAGTGGGAGTGCACTGGATGTGGAGTAAGCGACAATGTGGACATATCCTAAAACCTATTAGCCCACTCTTGGTGAGGGGATGACTGGAGGAGAGAGTGAAGTGTCTGAGATGGGAGGTTATAATATTGCTCAGAACCCATTGGGAATGCTTGTGGAACCCTGCTTGGGAAATGCTGGCTTAGGTTCCATTTTTCACTCACAGGAATGGGTTTGCACTGCCCTTTGAACTCTGGGCCTGGGTAGTGTATCCATTCTCCCTGCCTCATGTTTGGGCCCTGCTGTTGTATCTTTATAGACAGCTTCACAAGATCATTGATGAACAGTCCATAGTTTTACTGGGGGAAACCTGAATTCTGATTTGGTATGGGAGCATGGCGCAAGCAGAACAAAACCTAGTTCTAAGTTCTGAAATAATACTTACGCTTCAAACTGAAAGCACACTGGGACTTGGGAGGATCAGCTTTTCAAGATATTTCCTGTATTGCCTCATCCAGCTTCGAAACGAGCCAGTGGCATGAATAGGTTCTGTCTGGGGCATTTTTTAAACAAAATTAATTTTGTTATTTGATGTGTCTTGGTCTCTGTTTTCTCTCTTGTAAAGCCATGTGCTAGAAAGGACACTGAACCCATGCACAATATATCATATCTTTAAAAGCCAACTCTTTCTCATTTCTTTCTCATTATGTCATGCTGGACAGACAATGGCAAGGATTGAGAAGCTGGCTGGAGAGTTTTTCTGAACTGAGCTGCATTACCCATCCTCCCTCAGCGCTCTCTCTCTCTCTCTCTCTCTCTCTCTCTCTCTCTCTGTGTGTGTGTGTGTGTGTGTGCTTGGTTGGAGTGCTCTAAGCCTCACATGTTTCAGAAGAAGTGGGGATAGGGTCTCCCTATGAACATTGGGCTTGGAACACTCTGAGCCCAATATAGCCACTGAGAAAGCCTGCTGCCACTCTCCTTTACTACCCTTTCCACATCTTTCCTCTGCCACTGAGTTCAAATAGGCTTCAAAATGGCAATGGCTGGCCAACAAGATTACTTGCTGAACTAGCACCCAGCATCATCCTGAAGTCCTTACATTACACCAGGGGCATGGAAAACACTATAACAGGACTCTTTACCCCTTACTGGTCTAAGATGAGAAGCTACAGACCAAATGGGAGGAGATCAAGCTGAGGCTCCTCCCTATGTTAACAACCAGTTTCTAGTAAGGTAAGGCTGGTATGGCTCCTCCCACACTATGCAGGACTTGGTTGCGCTGACAGTGTGAAAAGGAACTTCACTGCAGTGGTGCCATGTGTAGCCTCCTACCTTTCCTTGGAACAACAAAGAGGCAGTGGCAGCTGTATGTTAGCATCTATTCAGTCTAGCTTTATAGCAGCTGAAATATCAAAGGGCACCAGTCTGGTACTGCTAGTGAGGCTGTAATCACCAGACAAATTGATATGCCATTGTTGATGATGATGATTAGATGCCAATGACTTGTTTTTCTGGAATGGGAGGCTAAGCTGAAAATGCATCATCATGAGCAGAGGGCAACAGCTAATTTTTGTTACCAGTTTTTGTTTGCTCATAGCACTTGTGTTTGTTTATAACATTTGCAAAGATCTAGCCACCCCTGCAAACGGACACTTTGCAATTTTCCTGGATTTTCAAGTTTGGAAGGTCCTGATCACCTTCCACAAGTTGGAGGGTGGTATTCTAAGCAATAGTGATTTCTGATTTTTGCCTCGGCTCCCAACATTCCTTTTCTCTCCTGAAAGAATGCAGAATACCACGAGTGTGGTCCATGATGGGCAAAGGTTTAAAATGTGGTTGATTCCCACCATTCCTTGAGTGCTTCCTTCACCAAGTATTTTAGTGGGCTAGTGTAGTCTGGTCAATTTATTGATGGTTGTTGCTCTTTGACAGTCTCTTCTACTACTTGGCCCCCAGGAATGCTTGTGAGCAACTTTTCCTTCTCTTGTTTCAATAGTTGAATGACTTTCTAAACCCGTGGGTCCCCCTCTTTGAGTGGTTGCATCAATAACTTGAAAGCAGAAACATTATTATCCTGAGGTAAATGCCAAACAGTTCATTTCAAAACAAAACCCTTATCTCTGCCAAAGCTATATTTAATTGTCACTTTGACTCTGGTATGCAATTATCCCCACACTATTGGGAGCACGCAGGGCTGCCCCATGGCTTTGAGCCAGCCTTGCGTGGAAGTGCAGCTTCCATAAATCAGCCTCTGCATAGTTTTGCTATACAACATGAACACCGCTATCCCCATCATAGTGATGCCTCAAGAAAAGTGCTACTACAATCCTAAGAGTCAGGATCTTTATATCCACCTGGAGATGCTGGTTTACACACAGGTGGTATTTCCCATCCAAGGTGATCATTGTGTGGGGGCTGTCACACGTCTGAACCAGCCTCATGCTGCAACCCTGCCATTTACTTGGAAATAATCGTATTTCCACAGCGGGTGGCCCTGTGGGGAATGCGGGTGGCATTGTGGTCTAAACCACAGAGCCTAGGGCTTGCCGATTAGAAGGTTGGCAGTTCGAATCCCTGCGACGGGGTGAGCTCCCATTGCTCAGTCCCAGCTCCTACCAACCTAGCAGTTCAAAAGCACGTCAAAGTGCAAGTAGATAAATAGGTACAGCTCCGGCAGGAAGGTATAGGCTGTTTCCGTGCACTGCTCTGGTTTCACCAGAAGCGGCTTAGTCAGCGGACCACATGACCCAGAAGCTGTATGCCAGCTCCCTCGGCCAGTAAAGCGAGATGAGTGCCGCAACCCAGAGTTGTCCGCGACTGGACCTAACTGTCAGGGGTCTCTTTACCTAATCTTATGAAACTAATGGACTTACTTCTGAGGGTCAGGATGTTATGTCTACAGTTAGTTTTGAAAGAAGTAACATAATAGATGTAAAGACCAGGGAGATCTGCACTAAAACACTCCTGTGTTTCTGTTCAGATTTCAAGCCGTTCAGTTTCCCCTCTCCTGGCTTTTCTGTCCATTGTTCCCTTTGAACTTTTTTTAAGTGCACATCCTTCAAACATACTAAAGCTTCACATGCAGCTTCAAAATCTTGAAGAGGCACTTAGTACATAATTAGCACAATCACGTTATAATGGATGCTTCTGAACAATCATAGTCTAAGAATTGTTACGCACAACAAACCAAAGATCAACCTTTGCCAGTGCAAACAAGGGAAAGCATGTGGGTGGATTGATTTGGAAAAGGAAGAGCAGTTTTCATTGAATAGATAGCTTATTAAGTGAGGAGAAGTGTAGAGGCACCATGATTTACAGGGGCAAGGGGGATTGTAGTACATGATGGTTGTCTGAAGAGTGAAAAGTACCTCATGAGGGGTCTCCTGTAGAACATTGTGCAGGAACCTGAGCCTACAGGTAAGAATATGCACATTCAAATTCCTGAAATACATCATCTAGTGCAGGGGTGGGGGAACTGCGAATCTCCTGATGTTGTTGGCCTACAACTCTTATGATCCCAGACTGTTTGCCATACTGGCTAGGGCTGATGGGAGTTGGAGTCCAACAACATCTAGAGGGCCACAGGTTCTCCATCCCAAACTGCTTGGACAGGAGAAGCAGAAGGGTGGATGACCCCTTAATGAAGTCACATCACTTCCACCAAGTGGCTCTCAGCTTGGTTCTGGTTTGTGTGTGTTACTTGCCTGGGGGTGAGTAGGAGGACATTCCTGTGTAGATTGCAGCTGCAACAACACTCACTCTGGTCAGGTATCGCTAGGTTCAGAGATCTTGCATATGTTTAGCACTAATAAGTTTTTTTAAAAAATCAAGAGGGTTATAAAATGGAGAGGGGGAGCAACATGTATGCCAACTTGAGGAAAGGTAGAACATAAATTTAACAAATATGTGAGGGAGCATGGCATGGCAATTCTACACTAGAGGCCTAAACTGGTCCCCCCCCCCCCTGTTGTAAATTTTCTTCAGTAGTTATTTGAGTTCTCAGGAATGGGGATGAAGGGCAGAGAGATGGAGCTTCCATCACTGGTCCTCCACTCTCTCACTCTTTTGCTCTCACAGATCTTGAGGATGGGGTGGGAGTTAGATGGAGGTTATTGAGACATATAATTTAGAGCCCGTCAGGTATTTTTTAATAAAAGCGATGTATCAATGCTTATTTGTAAATGGTTGACATACTACTTTGGGGGAAAGTGGTCTCTTTAGTATGTCAGTGAAGAAAATACTGAAATTTTTAAAAGTTGACGTTTGAGATCAGTTTGTCTCCCTTACATCCCACACAGAGCTTGCTTGTTGGTTGATAAAAAGACAATATTTTGACAGCAAAGGGTCACCTGAATGATTTCAACCTCTACCTGCTCCTGTGGCAGGGCTCAGGGGTTTCCTGGTTTTGCTTTCAACAGTTTACCATAGCTTACAAATAGAGCATAGTAATACAGGGGCACCAGACTTTGCATGCTAATTCTTTGGGTGAGGATAATAATAATAATAATAATAATTTTACAAAACCATCTAACTGGGTTACCCAAGCCACTCTGGGTGGCTTCCAACAAATATAAAAGCATAATAAAACATCAGACATTAAAAACTTCCCTATACAGGGCTACCTTCAGATGTCTTCTAAAAGTTGTGTGGTTATTCATCTCCTTGACATCATTTTCCATTACAGAGTCTGACAGTGATGTGTATGCAAGATGTTCAGTTCCCTCCCTTGGTGTCTGGCATTGAGTCTTTTATTTGCCAAGTTTCCCTCATTCATTATCAGACTGTATTACACACACACACACACACACACACCCCTTTGTTGGCTGTAACTGCTGTACCATACAGCACCTTCTCTGATGCCACCAGCTGTTCCTTGTGTAGCAATTTGGCATGTGCTAAAAGAATAAAACTCAAAAGAAAGAAATGTGAGATAAATTAAGAGGCTTGCATAAGAAGCTTGTCAAAATGTTCAAATGCATGTTTCCTCGGCTTGGGAAAATGTTCATTTAATGTGTGTGTGTGTCGCCCATTCGTTTAAAAAAGAAATTAATCTTCAAAGGAAAAAATGGAAGTCATTACTAAAAAGTGGAGGGGCGTGCCGAGAAGGGAGTATCAGTAGGGAATAGGAGTTAATGTTCCCTGTTATGGGGTCTACTAAGGTGGTAATCGTATATTAAAAAGCCCTATGTATGTCCTCAGCTTGCGTGTGCTTGGTTTGTATTGCAAAAAGCCTAACAAGCCCTGACTGGGAGCACTGCACAAAATGTGTTGGAAGGTAAATGTGCCTCCTGTGTTAGGCTGAGAACTTCAGTAGTCCGAACCTCTAAAATTTATGGAGCAAATAATGGTGGCAGATTGGCATTCTCTTGCATGCTTGATTCCTCATTACTGATCAGGCTTGCTTTAAACACAATTGAGAATGACTAGCGAGGCTCAATGCAGTGAACCATGAAAAGGGTTCATTTGTCTCCTTTTCTAAGGAGTGATTTTTCTATGGAGTATTTTAAAGGGAGTGTTGACTCTTAATTCAATGAGAAGCTCACATTCTTTTTTGTGTGTGGGTCCGATAAGCTTTTATTAGCCTTCAGAGCCATAAGGCATTTCTGACTTTTTAAAGCAATTGCAGTTATGCTTCCTGTATGCAGCCCCGGAGATACATTGTCCAAACTTCTTGTCTAAGCATTATATTTTCTCCCTTCTCCTCTTCCCCACATCTTTGGGCTCTAGTTTATATTCACAGTCGTTGGCTCCCTTTTTCAATTATTGAATGATACCTCAAAAGGCCCTTCCCTGATATTAATGTGGCAAAAGGCTCATGCATCTTTCAGTTTCATAAGCCACAAAATGATCATTTGAACGCAGGCACTGTGCCAAACAAAACCAGGATGCTTGTCACATATGGAGGTACGGTGGAGTAGATATCCTCAAACGAAGGCTGAGCTGCAGCTATTGCAATTATGTAGCATATATTCCGGTTGCTTGATTCTAGGAAAAGAAAATGTAAGCAGCTAACTAGACAGCTATGCCCTGTTTCTTCTTCTTCTTTCGCCCTCTTTCCACAGCTACTTTTTTTTTTAATGAGGCAGATGACTAGCTTCACAGTGGAACCACCTCAGGGTCCACTTGAAAGAAGCTTTAACAGTGCTCAGGTTGGCCATCTTTTCTCCGTCTCATTTGTGTAGTTTGTGGGAATGTTCTGGGGTGCAGGAGAGGATATATTGACTAATTATATCCTTATCCAACTTGTGCTAACAAGTTCACAAAATATCAGCAGAGTTTATAAACATTCCCCTTTAAGTGCGCAACGGTAACGTGTGCACAGGTTCGCTAGAACCTCTATAATAATTACTCTGGTAATTTCCCCTTTTGTTCCCTCTTAAAATACAAGACACGACACAGTATTTATAAAAGTATAAAAGAGTTTACTCACGTTCTGTTCACAATATGATCCCAGAAGGCAGACAGCTTAGAAAGGTTACATACATTTAGAATCTATCTTGTAGCAAGATAGTCCTTATCTCCTCTCTTGGCTGGGAGCCAAGAGAGCATCCTTAGATGTTGCTTCATCGAAGGAAAATGGCAGAGAGAGAGAGTGGCTGCCTGCCCTGTGCTTTTGTCATTACCTGCACAGGTGAGGCCACACCCACCTCTGGTCACATGCGGAGGAAGTCCGTCCCCAGGAAGTTTACCTGCTTGCTGGACAGACATCCCTCCCCATGTTCTAACATGTACACTCTAGGAATGTTGTCATTGACTGCTCCTGTGTTTACATCCCACATAGTTCTCAGATTCTTTCTGGGACCCTTCACATGAATGCTGTAGACAGAGTGTGTCTGATTCTGCAGTGCATTGTTTTGTGCTTTGTTCTCCATTTCCTGCCCCGCCCCCAAAAGAAGCTCTCCTTTACTACTATCCTGGAAGGAAGAAGGGGAAATGGGCACCGTTATCAGTCATTATTACCGTGTAACATTGTGCTACGTTTTAAAATGCTGCTGCTGCTGCTACAACTAATACTCTGGATTCCCCCCCCCCCCCCCCGAATTTGCTTCATGCTGTGCCTGAGGAGGAAGTGGAGACTTAACCATTCATAGCTTTTAATTCTTTTTTTTGTGTTTCATACTCCCAGAGCTCTATTTCAGTCTCCTGGACTACACTTATCATCTTTTATGCATGATATTCAAATGGGTTTTCATTCTACACCTGATCCAGGATGACATGTTATCTCAAATCTACTACGTCTATAATTTACCGTAAGCCTCAATATTCTGTTTTCCATTACCTTCTATGGTTATGCTGGAAATAAAATATTTCTCTCTGGCTTGTTGCTGCCACATAGATCCTAGCCTAGGATATGGCTGTGTATGAATGACAGAAAGAAGGGTAAACAACACATCATTCTGAAAAAGAAAAAGAACTACACTACACTACCAATTCCTGTTAAACAAAACCAAAAACACCATGAAAGCTCAAGAGGCTGTGACTGTGGAGCATGCATAGGACGGAGCTCCTATTTTATGTGCAAAAGAGGCATTTTGAGGGAGCTCACTTCCTCTCTGATTATCTCAGCAAAACTTAAAATCCAGCAACAGGAAGGTCCCAAAGGGTACTTTAGGGTAAATATACAATAAGTGATTATTCAAGCGAGAACTTAACCAGCAAACTACTCTTTGAGAAGCTGCATTTTCATAGTTGCAACATTTCCTACAGGAAGACAGCTGGCCCTGAAGACAACAAAAGGTGTTACAGTGGTACCTCGGGTTACAGACACTTCAGGTTACAGACTCCGCTAACCCAGAAATAGTACCTCGGGTTAAGAACTTTGCTTCATGATAAGAACAGAAATCGTGCAGCGGCGGCATGGGGGCAGCAGAAGGCCCCATTAGCTAAAGTGGTGCTTCAGGTTAAGAACAATTTCAGGTTAAGAACGGACCTCCAGAACGAATTAAGTTCTTAACCAGAGGTACCACTGTACTTCTCAAAATACCACCATCCAGCAATCTTCAGTGAAGATTGGTGCAAAGGATTCATTTAGCTTTCCTGTGATTCCCTTGTACTCTTTCAGTGCTTCTTTTGCAATATTATCCTCTTAAGAATCCTGATGGCTGGCTGCTTTTCTTGCTTTTCCTGGATTTAAATAAATCATTATTAGCTTTCATATCTAGGAACCTGCACCTTGTGACTTCACATCTGCTTTGGAGAGCCTGTAATTTTAATTATTTTTCCTCATTTGGGGGCATGACTTCCACTTTTATAGAACTGTTATCATTTTTTTTACTTTACTAATTAAACACATTGTTATCTTTTTAGACTCATTTCTCTTAAAGAACGGAACATCCTATTTCTACCCTTTTAAAGAAATCCACAGCAGCCTTTATAACCTGGAGCTCCAGTAAACTTTGGAGCCAAAGTAAGTGACCATCTCTGTTAGCAGCAGAACTTAAATTCCAGGCATTTTAGTGTGTAAATGGGGGACAGGAATGCAATTGCCCTGAATGTTAACATTTTATTCAGTGGGCATTTAAAGAGGAACATATCAAAACCACTAACAGAAGCTTATTTATTAGCTATTAAAATGTTAACTAGTAATGCATTACAGCCCCTAGTTACATTTTCAATTTCAAGTGCCTTCGCATTCTGTGGATTTGTCAACGCTTGGTGAATTAGGATGTGATATATCTACAGCCACCATCATGAGCTGGAAAATGGACTGAGTGCATCAGAGCTCTCAGGTGGGGTGGCAGCACTGTAAAAATTAGAAGTCATCTAACCCTTTAAATGCTATTTTTTGGGGGTGAATCTTACAGCTGTCTGTGACACATTGCCCATTCGTTTTGGTAGAGTTGGGATTCTGTCCTGACTTTGCACAGTGTGGGAACACTAATTGCAGCCATTCAAATATTTCAACCAAATGCCTTTAATTTAGGGTTAGGGTTTATTTTTAACTGGAAATGAAATTTTCAGACCACCACAAAACAACTTGATTCCCCGCCCCCCATTTCCAGCCCCAGAATTCATTTTATGTATGATAAATAAATGAATTTTGTAACAAGCAGCATCAGAAAAGACATTCAATATGAATGTAATCTCCTTTGAAGTAAATAGGTTTTTCAATAACAAACAAAATACAGAATGCTGATGACAGACCAACATCTCATTTACTAGTGTAAATTCATGCAAAAGTTTGTTCAAATCAATAGTCCAACAAATGATAGGGGAAGGAATATTTTATACAGTGGTACCTCGGGTTACAGACGCTTCAAGTTACAGACTCCGCTAACCCAGAAATAGTACCTCAGGTTAAGAACATTGCTTCAGGATGAGAACAGAAATTGCACGGTGGCAGCGCGGCGGCGGTGGGAGGCCCCATTAGCTAAAGTGGTACTTCAGGTTAAGAACAGTTTCAGGTTAAGAACGGACCTCCAGAACGAATTAAATACTTAACCCGAGGAACCACTGTATTGCTTATACAAAAAGGGCTACCTATAGCAAGCAAAGTGTCATGGAATTATGTGACTCCCACCCTCAACCAGTCTGCACTTTTCTGGTAGCAATTCAATACAATCAGGAACGGCTAAATTTATGGTAAATAAAGCACCTCCTAGTGCAGAAGAGTCTCCCATCTAATAGGAAAGTTGGATGTTCTGTGGCAGTGGGCAAGATACACCACATCTCTTTACCCAAACAGAACATGTCTCATCCATAGAGTTTCATACTGCGACAATTGAGATCAGAACTACACACCATTGTGTATATCCAGGAGGCATTTAACCCTCCTCTCCGATAGCAGTTGCAGAGTCCTAATGAACACTCCCTGCTCCCCACAGGTGGTGAATGGTGCTGTGAGGCTTAAACTCGAAAGCATTGCAGGTAAGCACTGACTCTTCTCTGGGGCTGCTGGTTGGAAGGAGAAAATGCAGGCAAATTCCAGGTGGGCACTCTCGCTGCAGCCCCAAATATTCCTATTCCATGCAGTCTGGTGAAACTAGGAGGTCAATCCAGTTCTTGCGACTTAGTAGCTCCTAGATCAGCTGGTGGGCAACTTGTCACTGAGGGAGGCTGCTAGGTTCTTCCACTGTGTTGCCAGACTACTTTGGCTTGTTCACTGCCCAAGGTACCGTATTTTTTGCTCTATAAGATGCACCAGACCACAAGACACACCTAGTTTTTGGAGGAGGAAAACAAGAAAAAAAAATATTCTGAATCTCAGAAGCCAGAACAGCAAGAGGGATCGCTGCGCGGTGAAAGCAGCAATCCCTCTTGCTGTTCTGGCTTCTGGGATAGCTGCGCAGCCTGCATTCGCTCCATAAGACGCACACACATTTCCCCTTACTTCTTAGGAGGGAAAAAGTGAGTCTTATAGAGCAAAAAATACGGTATTTACATACCCTTCAGGCAAGCACTTGACACAGCAGAAGATTAAGCTAGCTGGGTTTTTTTTCATTTCTCTGTCTCTTCCAACTTGGAGTTACCCAAGATGCATAGCGCATGCTCTGTGTTTTTGTGTGTGTGTGTGTGTTTTTTTTTACAGAGTGCAAATAAAAATGAAAAGGTATAGAAAGATTTTACAGCATTTCCTGCCCTGGTGTCATGTCCTTCCCTGGAGTTGTGTGAGTTGCTTTCATTCGTTCATTGAACCTGCACTCTGTGATGCACAAGCAAGCACCTTTCCCCCCAGACCTTGTGTGGCGATCCATTCATATAAAATATCTCAATGGTCTCCATGGGAACTGTGAGCTGTGCAATGAGAGATGCTCACTGAACAAATACAGAGCACATCTGCCTGGGATCAAGAATGAGAGCTGCCTCCACAATGAACTGTGAAGCACAGCAGGTCAGCAATGAGTATGAATCTTCTTTAGGAGTCAGAGCTGTACAACAGACTTCATACAAAAGTTTCACTCTTTTCTCTCCAGTGGTATTTGTACCAGGTTAGAATGTGACCCTCATTAGCCCTCCTTTCTGAAAAGAGACAAATTAGTAAAACTCATTTTATCAAAGTGTCCATAAATTTTCATAATTTCAGGCTGCTTCTTCTGCCACATCTGACTGCTTGGGTCTACTAGAAGAGGGCAGAATGTTCCAGATTTTTCTGGCTTTAACACAAAGAATCATATACTTCAGTCAAAGGATTCTGAGGATTCTCCACTCCCCTGCATTTTATTTTTTAGTTAGAAGTAACGAAGGGAACACAAGTGAACAACACAAGCACGCTGACACCAAACTCTACATACATTAAACATAATAGAAACACCGCCACCCAATCCCACCCTTATCCATCTTCCCTCTCTCCACCCCCCTTTCTCTTTTCTCTCCTTTTTTTTATTTTTATTTTTATTTTCTTCTCCCCCTAATGCCTCAACAAATGAAATGGATTTGTAAAAATGTTACAGGGGGAAAAATATATATGAGGCACTACACTTCTGTAAAACAAGAAAATCCTTAATAAAATATAAAAAAAAAAAAAAAAAAGAAGTAACGAAGAATAGGAAAGTGGCTAACACATACTGATTTATAACCTTTGTTGGCCAGTCTTTTCTCCAGCTGACCTCTGTTGACCTGAGCTGGACTCTTCAGAAGTTCTCACTTCACTCCACAATCCTTAATCCAAACCAGTTTTACTGTCCTCTTTTCAATACAAGGAAATCGAAGTATGAGGGCTTTCCAGAAGTGTAGATCATCTACATGCCGGGGCAGACTTTGGTCTTTCAAATTTCAGCATTGCCCTGTGCAAGGCTAAAATTTGGCTTCTCTCCCGTCTCTCGCCTTCCGTTCTGCTCAATTCACTACATAGCTGTGACACCCTGCAGCGCCCCCTAGGCTCAGCGCCAGTGTGGCAGAACACTGCCCTAAACCTGCCACTGTACATACTTATATAAAATAAATGCAATTTAAAGCTCAGTCCTTTTGAGTGCTGGGCCAGAACTCCCATAGCAAAACTCCTTTTCCCCTAGGCATCCTCTTGATAATAATAATAATAATAATAATAATAATAATAATAATAATAATAAATTTTATTTATATCCCGCCCTCCCCAGCCGAAGCCGGGCTCAGGGCGGCTAACAACAATAAAACAGTACAAAAGTACAGCATAAACAACATTCTAAAATCATTCATTATAAAAATTAATTAATTCAAGTCACTGGCAACCAGTGGGCCAGAGCTCCGCGAAGATTGCCGAGGGAGGGAGTCAGGCTGTGCCCTGGCCAAAGGCCTGGTGGAACAGCTCTGTCTTGCAGGCCCTGCGGAAAGATGTCAAGTCCCGCAGGGCCCTGGTCTCTTGTGACAGAGTGTTCCACCAGATCGGAGCCACAGCTGAAAAAGCCCTGGCTCCGATAAGGGTCATCATTTAAGAGAAAGCAATCAGATTTATATATTCCAGGGACATTTCTTTGGATCTAAAGCAGAGGTGGGTAACGCCCAGCCTGATCTAGCTGTCTTGGCAATTTTTTCCTGGTCTCCCAAGACCAGGAACTCACCAGAGCTCAGTTCCAGCACCTCTCATTATAAGAGAACAAGGGAGGTGTTCATGGTGAGTTCCAGCACCTCTTTTTCTAGAAAAATAACACGGAGTTTCTATGATTATCTCCTGAGCCTACCTCTCATGCTATCACTGGCATGAATAATTCAGGGTTCAATTAACCCTGACAAAAATCGTTCAGCAGTTGAACAAAGTTATTTTCGTGTTTGGCTGCTTACAGGCCTGATTTTAATTTGACAAATAAGCTAGGCTGATTTGCAGAAAGAAAAGCACATCGTGAACTTTACTATTTGGCAAGGGAAGGATTCACCAACTATGGAGCTTTTACCTATTGATGCAAAACTGCTACCCCCTGATGGTTCTTCAACCGAGGTGAAAGAGAGACCATCAAAGAAACATCCGCTCTAGAACTAGAATGAATATTTAGGCAAGCAATGCACTGATGATGAATATAGCTCACAGAGTTTAATCCCTCACCATCCCTGTAGCAGTTCATTGTCAAATAGATATGCACAGAGAGTGGTGTTATACTTTATATAAATGCTCTTATTTGAAAAGTGACTTGCTCAATTCAACAAAAGGCAGCTTTTCTAGCCAATAGAGCACCAACACAGAATCGGCAGAAGACATTTCTCAAATAGTAGAAGAGGTGTGCTTCTCAGGGGCTTGCAGCTATGGTTTTCTAATCCTGCTAATTTGTTTGTACTTCCAGTGAGTAGTGGGGAGAGGATGTAACTCAATATCTTAGTTACATAAAAATCTGACGGTGATAACAGATGTGACAATTCACTGAGATCATGTGTTAGCCATAACTTGGAGCACCACATTTCACTTGTCCATAAATCAGACATGATCTTCTTGAAGTTAAATAGGCATACAAGGGCAGTCATGCTGAAATACATTATTTTTTCTCCCTAGTCCAATACTTGACATTTGCCAAGTGTACAGAAAGCATGGGAATTATATGCCTCATTCCAGGCAACTTACTAATATTTTCATTTTCCCACAGTTACAGAAACAATAACTGCTTGGCTGTTTTCATACTGCATGCAAGCCATTATAACCTGGATGGATGGAGACCCAAAAAACAGCTTAGCCCAGAGACCAGTATGCTCTCCATGTGGTGGTGCTCTCAAAAACATGCTGCAGCAGAGCTTCAATTTTCTGGAATTCTGATCTGTAATGCCCTTAGGCGGTGCACACACTACAACTGCAAAGTACATTCTAAACTCATTCTGTCTTTCAAATAATTCTGGGCACTGTAGCTTACCCCTCATGGATTTACCCCTCCCGGCAACATTTAACAAACTACTGTGCCCAGAATCCTTCAAGTAAAAGAATGTGCTTCAAATGTGCGTTAATGTTATAGTACATGCATAGCCCAAATTTAAGATCTGATTGAATGAAAGTGATGATGATGGCTGTTTGCACCAGAGGGTTGGCCGTGGAATGGCACCAAGGATTTCTAATAGAATGATGAGGGGAGGAAGAAAGAAAGATGGAGTACATTCACGTAAACTGCATCTCCATTGGGGAGAAACCAGGGGTATCAAATATTTGCAGTACAGCATTACTTTTTGTTATCTGCTGCCTAAATGTAATCCCCTCCGCAACTGCTTTAAAGGGATGCAGCCACAGGTTGGAATTCAACATCTGTGCTATTATAACGGCTCGATCGGCACAAGTATTAATCCCTGCCAGGTGGAATAATCACCCCTCTTCTCTCCCTGAGTGCAGGTACATTTCACAGCCAGATGTGCCCTAAAAGCTCATCCATCAACACCTAAAGCCCTCACATGGATGAGCTTTAAGAAACTGTTCATGCCGACCTTTACGCTTGTTTGTTTTTTAAGTGAGGAGCAAACAAAATCCCACTGCACCCATCAACCTTATGCAAGAGCCTCAAACAACAGAGTGATCTAGCTCTCTTTCACCCATCTAGACTTGATGGGTGGTCACGAAGCTTCTGTGTGGCACTGTCAATCAGAGGTGGCTTCTTCATCTACAAAGCTGTCATCTTCCAGTGTCTCTGCAATACTTCCGTGCCAATTACAAACCTCCATGGTAGAAATATTCTGCCCTGTTTTATCCATTAGAACTGTTCTCCAGTGAATTACAAAGTGCAGCTCAGCTGAAAGCAATTATTATCCTATATGTAACCTGAGTGGACCATAATTACACTTGTCACTTAAGAGGCGGTATATAAATTGCTCCTTAACTGCTACTCTTCAGGTTAATAACTACCTAGTTACTCCCCCCCCCCCACTTTGCTCATGCAGGTGCACATATGCACACACCTTAAGTTAGTGGCCTTTCTCCTTCTGACAGAAAAGTTTCAATTTGCCCTCTTTTAGTCCTGAAATTGATGAAATTTAGTCCTGAAATTGATGCTTTTGAATTATGGTGCTGGAGGAGACTCTTGAGAGTCCCATGGACTGCAAGAAGATCAAACATATCCATTCTTAAGGAAATCAGCCCTGAGTGCTCACTGGAAGGACAGATCGTGAAGTTGAGGGTCCAATACTTTGGCCACCTCATAAGAAGAGAAGACTCCCTGGAAAAGACCCTGATGTTGGGAAAGATGGAGGGCACAAGGAGAAGGGGACGACAGAGGATGAGATGGTTGGACAGTGTTCTCGAAGCTACTAGCATGAGTTTGACCAAACTGTGGGAGGCAGTAGAAGACAGGAGTGCCTGCCGTGCTCTGGTCCATGGGGTCACGAAGAGTTGGACACGACTAAACGACTAAACAACAACAAAGTCCTGAAACATAACTATCCGTGATTACGCTTCCTTTAAAATGGTCCACATGGTGCTTTACCAAACTGGATCAGTAGCATCAAAGAAGTTGGCACCAAGGGTGCCACTATAAATTTCAGTGACGGTGAGCAAACAGATTTCAGGGGAGATAACAAGATCGAGGGCTGCTACCAGGCTGCAGAAGTTGCTTTAAAGCCCAGGAGCCCAGACCAGTAAAATGATGGCAATTCTAGCAAGGTGTTGTTGTTAGATGCACTCATGATGCAATGCATGTCTCTGTGGTACATGAAGGAGTCCCTAAGCCTCCAAATATCCTTACATGGACATTGGCAGATGAAGAAATTCTCTCCAGCTAACATTTCTCTTTATCCGATTCATTCTTTCCGCCTAAGAACTAACCTTTGTCAGTTTGGGGCAGTCAACATGAAAAAAGAAGAAACTGAAACTCTCCAGTACCTGTCCTGTCTAGGCAAACCATTTTAGCAGAGATTCTTATGATCAACTTGAGATGGAAGGGGTATGTGGAGAACTGGGGTGCCTGAATTGTTCTAAGACAAAATGGCAGGAAATTGGTGGTCTCTTTGTCTAGAGGTTGAGGGGGAGGCAAGTGCCGCACACTGCTAAGAAGATTAGAGTGCCTGTAAGGAATTCTATAGCAAGTGCCTGGGTCCACTTTTATTTCCTTTGTGTCCCTTTACCTTTCAATTAAACACTATATGTGATTTTGGCTTGAAGAGGTGATTGCACTACTTGGAAAGTACATTTTAAAAAGGAGCTGGTTAAAATTTATCCCTTCCAAAAATGAATTAGTTCCAGTTAAAAGTCTGTACTTTAAGAAAGTTAACTAGTTCTGCTCAAGGTCATCAAAATGACATATTTTTTTTTAGTTCATAGAAAGGTTTATTCTCAGTAATTTCTCCCCAGCATTCAGAATGTTATTAGCTGCTGTATGGGATCCAAAAGTAAATCAGGACCACACACAAGTAATTAAGAATGTCAACAAGTGAGGCTTACCCTGTTTAAATTGCCTCACAGCTGTTAGAGGCATCATTCCCTTTGTTCCAGTACTTGTATTTCTCACTGCAAGCTGCTCCTGTTGGAAAAAAAATGTATCTTTTCAGCAGGGAAGAGACAGGAAATGCCTCACATTTCTTTCTTCTGATTGCTTGGCAACAGTGATTAAGTGACTAAGCGACCTTAGCATCAGCAGCACCTGCATATCTGCCTAATAAGCCTTAGAATGTTGCCTCTACTGTTTGCTTTATAACTTTCTTTTTATATGTCCAACTGACTTACTTTTTAAAGAAAAGAAAGTTAAGCATTCAGGCTCCCTGCTGGGGTGACAGGTGTCTAAATATGAAGACGAACTACAAATTGTTCAAAGGTCTATCCCAAAATGAGCTTAATTCACACTTAGTTCACCTGGCAGTTATGGGAACTACTTTCAGGTGCTATTTGGAAATTTTGTGAACTAATTCAATGAACTTTGTTCAAGCACACTAGTTCATTTCGGCTACTGCATGATTGGTTAGGGATGAGGAACCAAGATAAGCTATTAACTTTTTAGGGTGTTGCATTCTTTACAGGGGCAATGCTCCTTTTCTGATTCTCCTCAAGCACACTGAGAGACTTGGGAGACAGGCACCACAGAGTTTGCTTGCACTTTGAGCACCTGAGGGACAAACAAAATCCATGATCAGATCTGCAGATGAGGAGTTGGAGAGCTGAGTAAATGTTGCTGTTTTCCTGATCTAAATGTCCCCCATAGCTTAGATTTGCTCCACGGTGGGGTATCCGATAGCTATATGGGATGGGATTCAACTAATGAGTCCCAATAGCAGAGATCAGTGCAAGATCTTCTGCTAGCACAGTGGGGCTTCACCCCTCTCCCTTGCCTCCCTGAATTTGGCTTGGGGTCAGGGTAGGGGTTGGAAGAACTTCTAGAACAGTGCATGGGGAGGGAGAGAGGATTGTTCTGACTGGTAAGCTTAAAAACATGCACTGACAGAACCATTTCCATGGTCTTATGTTGAATCCCTCCCATGGTGTCTTTATGCTTGCTCTTGAAATTATATGGCTTATAGTGTATTTACAGCTGTAGTTGTATTTACAGTTGTAAATGTGTTTATATACATACAGTCCATATGATGAGTTAATAAACAGCAGCTGATCAAGTTCAGTAGCTCCTGGAATGAGTGCCTCTGGCCCAGAGATTTCTTTTACGCTTTTGTATTGACAAGCCAACCAGCTGGTATGATTATCAGTCTGTGCCTCAGAATTCAGATGAGAACCAGATGTGGTAAAAGACAGCATGTTCTTATGTGAGAAATAAATGCAAGGCTTTGTGGATAGTATATAATATGGAGGGATGTGCTACTGTTCGCTTCTTACGACAGGCCAGAGGGCCACGTGTGCTCAGTAAAGTGAAAAATGGGAACAGGGGTAGTTGTTTTGTTTTGCATCTCAGTCTCGGTTTATTTTCAAAAATAGGCCCACCCCTTGGCAATGAGACTATGCAGTAATCCTGTTTTTAAATTCTAAGCAAGCCATTTTCATGCTGGCTTATGTCATCACAGGTGGACAAAGTGTTCTCAGCAACAAGGCAAGGTTTTGTGTTGTAGCCAACCTCTGACAGTTTGCCTTTACCTTTGCACAATCATGTTCAAGATACGGATGCCAGCATTCTGTGTTTTCCACAGAGTTGGGCTTTTCTTTGTCCTGAAAAGCTGGCTTAGGAAGTTGAATCCCAGGTGTATAATCACATACACATGCACGGCACTCGTGGTGGGTAGCAGCACCCTCAAGACAGGGCTGACATTTTGTACACACAATCTGGCATTAGGGAAGTCTGAAAACGAAGGCCTCCCTGCTTCAAATGAGGCCTGCCTCACAACAGCAGCCAACACTTCAGAGCAAGCCAAAAGACAGATGGCAGAACATTGCACTGCTGTGGGAATTCTGTTCCACCCTTTCCTACACTTGAATTGGCTTGAAATTGGGGACACAGGGATGTTTCAAGTGGCAGCCAGGAATGTAACCATTTGTAGGGAATGCAAACTGAGTGTGCTACTCTGCAACTGTTGGCCTGTACACATATGTTTTACATACTGTTACCTAACCATCCTAACCTAACCATCCATGCCTAACCATCAAATCCCTGTGACGGGGTGAGCTCCCGTTGCTCGGTCCCTGCTCCTGCCAACCTAGCAGTTCAAAAGCACGTCAAAGTGCAAGTAGATAAATAGGTACCGCTCTGGCGGGAAGGTAAACGGCGTTTCCGTGCGCTGCTCTGGTTCGCCAGAAGTGGCTTAGTCATGCTGGCCACATGACCCAGAAGCTGTACATGGGCTCTCTCGGCCAATAAAGCAAGATGCACGCCACAACCCCAGAGTCGGTCACGACTGGTCCTAATGGTCAGGGGTCCCTTTACCTTTACCTAACCATGCATGGGATGTGACAGTGTTTAAAGCATGTCGAATGTGGGTGATTCTTGAAATGGAAAAGTGCTAGAGTCCACGCCTGCATGAAAATCTTCTCAAATGCATAGAAGTTATCCTTTGTTTACTTCCCAGAGAGAGATTCTGAATAGGCTCATAAGCACAAACTTCGCATAGTCTTAACACTAAAATATGTCACCAAAGGCCAATATTATGACAAGAGAGAGAAATCTACATTTTTATGATTAACATGATGTTGCCAATTTCATGAACCAAAGAAGCATAATCTATAATTTTAAAAAATAGTCTTAGGAGTTTGGGGGTGCCAGACTCCTCTAAATTACCAGATCCAGTAAGTGCTAGAATTTAACCAAGCCTCTTGAACCTCTGGATCCAGCAAGAGTTCAAATATAAACCAGGACAGTTTCCTGATAAGGTAATCATCTGGGAGATAAGCCATTTAGAAAACAAAGAAAATGTAATTGGCCATTTAAGAAAGCCAAGGAGAGTGGACTCTGTGTCATAGGGCAGCTGGGTGGGGCCCCTTCTCCAGCTTAGAGATAGAAGACAAAGTTTGAATTAGAATATTTGGAGTTGGCTGTGAAATGACCTAGATTAAAAAGGTTGCAGGCTGGTGTTGGCAAACTGGATAGAGAGTCAGAGCGCGATGGTGGATTTCTGTTTGCATTCAAAGTTGCAGCTATGGGAGAAGCAAGACCCTCATGGGGTGCCAATGCTATGAAACCCTCCATCATAGGCTCAGGTTGTATATATGAGTAAATAAATCAAATATCATAAAGACACCACAGTCTCTGCTATGCCTCTTTTCCAACAGGAAACATGAACCCTGAGCGAGTACCTGGAATCTTGCACCACTTGGAGATTGAGGTGGCGCACAAGAATAGTATGCTCTAATTCAAACAAAAATGCAGTGTTCAGGAAGTTTAATGCACACTTCCACAGCTTAATGAGGAGCGACTCACACAGATGTTGTCATGGACTCAGGTGGAAGATACTACCAAAGGGACAATCAGCTAACACTGAAGCTCATCTATTGCAATGGCTCAAGTCTCTGAGGTGAGGATACACAAGCAATTTGCCCCTTTCCCCCTGGGTACCACAGACAAAAATTGAGGAACTATTTCATGTACAAAAGGGAGCATATTTGCCAGTCATCTTTCCCCCCCCCCTGTTTGTTTGTTTTAAATCCTAGAAACAGCTTTGAGAACCAGATCAGGACACTGATGGAACATCACTGTTGTCTGCAGTGTTAATTGATGGAAAACCTACATATTTGTAAAGGTTTTTGCAGCAAGAGATAACACCACAGACAACATTTCCCATATTCCCTGCCATCTTTCTACCCCATTAACATAGTAAATAAAAAAAAGCATCTACACACTGACAGAATTTCAATAGAATATGCCTCTTCTAATCAAGTCTTAATGGAAGTGCTGAAATTTCCATGTCAGTAGCACTAACTACCAAGCCAGTTCTATATTTTCCTCCCTCCCTGATTCATCCCATCTCTTATTAGCTCAGGAATGAGGGTTAAAAGGCAAGAGATGCTTGTCTCAGCAATTAAAATAATTATATCCGTTTCTGCTTTGAACTAATTTTGATGAATTTATTTAGAGAAGAACAAATTGGGAGATTAAGGACCATGAGCACCGGTGGGGGGAGGTTTGGGAAAGAGGAGAGGGAGGGTGCATGTGACAGTTTTAATGATCCTATTAAGAAGCCATTCATTCCAACATCCAAACCGATAGCCCAGCAACCTCATTAAGTTCTCTGGGAAAGGCAGATGTGAACGAAGATACACTAAGAAGAAATTATATTGCGCCAATGGAAGCTCTAATGTTTGTATAGATCTATCCGTGCAAATGAAAAAGCCTATTTCAATGAATGCTTTGAAGAGCAATGCAGAGGCTACTAGCTAGAGACATTTATACCACACAGAATGTGCTCTGTGTGGGTGTTCCATAGTAGCACTGGAAGCATGATGAGATGCTTGCAGTAAGTTCAACGCCTGTTGTTAAGTGACACTGGTTTTCAACAGTCCCATCTGCACCATGATAGGTGGTAGTTTCTTGGGGGTTTTGTTTGTTTGTTTTTTAAAGTAATTTAGTAGAAAAGATCCTTCTCCATTTATATTCAAAGAACACAAGAGTCCCAACAGTGGGATGTTTAAAATGCAGTCAAACTAATAATTCATGTTTTGCTGATAGGCACGTGATAGGAGATGAAGCTCAGAGTTTCCCTGTAAACTTGCTGGAGAGAACTCTGTGAGAGATACTCCCACTGTCCCTGACAAGAAAAGGGTGTAGCCATATATTCTCCTACCTACCTAGGAACAACTTCTTCCTCTTTCTGCTCTGCCAGCAATGTGAGAACGTCTAAGTCTGAACTCCATGCTCAGACTACATTTTAAACTAGAATTAAGTAGGTCTTCGTAACTGAATTACCATTTTAAGCCTGCCTGAACAAAGCTGCTGTATTTGTTACTCTTCAACAAGTATTCTGAGTGAGTCAATGTTATTTTTGCCTTTTGCAGGACTGTTTGTGTGTGATTGGATTTTCCTGGTATTTCCCCCTTTTCTCCACCTTAAAATAACAATCTGCCTTAAAACATCCTGGAATACTTAAACCTAAAGGCTAAAGCTAATCTAAGCTTTCTTTTAAGTGGCAAAGGGATGCACTCTGCTAAACTCACAAACGTGAGAAAGGAAGGTTAATATCTAATAAATATATCCAGTGCTTTTTTCTGGGGGTACGCATACCCCCTAAACTAAGTTTACCAGATTTTTTTCAATGAATCCGGGACACTTTAAATACATACATACATACATACATACATACATACATACATACTACATGTTCGGGACGTTGGTGCTGCAGTGATGGCGGTGGCAGAGGGGCGTCCGCCACCTTGACCTCAACCACCCCGTTTCCCTTCCTCCGAGGCTTCTATCTCCCTTCTCCATGAGCCTGGCTAGCCCCTGAGTTGTTAGTTCTTCGGTGGTGGTGGCAGGGAAGCGGTGCATGGTGGGTGAGACATGGAAGGCAGAGAAGGAGGGCCGAGAGCGGCAGCGGCGGGGCTCGGGCAGCACAATGCCTCCCTTCCCATCGGAGCAGCCCCAATCCCATTCCTACTTGTGTGCAAGCAGGAGTGGGGCGGGGATCTCTCAGCTGTGAAGGGAGGCTTCACGCTGCCTATCAGGATCTTGCGTGCAAGCAGGAGAGGACAGGGATCTCTCAGTCAGGCAATGGGAAGCCTTCCTTCCCAGCTGAGGGATCCCCACCTTGCTCCTGCTTGCACACAAGTAGGAGTTGGGAGGCTGCTCCGATAGGCAGCATGAAGCCTTCACAGCTTAGTTGCTGGGGTCAGGGAAGGTGGAGGCAGTCCAGAAGCTGCATCTTAGAGCTCCTGCACCACAATCATATGGGGACTTCTGAGCAGCTCCTGAAGCCAGCCAGAGCCAACTGCTCTGGGCTACTGAGACTGCCGCTGGTGCATTTCCCGGGGACATTAGATGAAATCTGGGGACATTCTGGGGATGGAATTTGTCCGGGGACTTATTCACAAATCTGGGAACTGTCCCCGGGAAACGGGGACTTCTGGTAACCCTACCTTAAACAATTTGTGAATCTAAGTTTGGCCTCATTGAGGGGTAGTATTTCAATATGAGTAGGAAAATGAGAGTACCCCAAAACATTTTTTTTTTAAAAAAAGCACTGAATATATCTTCTCCTAGCATCTATTCACATCCCAACACTAACAGTCCATCTACTCTAGCATCTTGTTTTCCATGGTAGCCAACCAGATTATCTCCAGGAAGCAGCACATAGAGGCACAACTTTCTGCAGCAAGTGGAGATCAGTGGCACGCTGTTTATCTGAAGGATATTCTGTTTAGCTATCATGGCTAATGGGTATTGAGCCTCTACCAATTGGTCTAACACCTTTTTAAAGCAATCTAATTCAGCAACCATCAACACATCTTGTGGTCATTTATTGTGCTGTGAAGCAGCTAGAAAATGCTGTATCTTCTGGCTGCAGAATGGGCTTTTTAATGAATGTGAAAGGTGAAAAGTAGAAAATAGAAGAAATTCTATTGTTTTTCTACACAATATTTAATCAGTAAGCAGAATCTGAAGCAGCCAAACACTCTCGGAATGGGGATGATAAACAGAGGCAATAAAATATTGAGACGTGGCTAGAAACCTTATGCTTTGTAATGAGACACATGGTGCATGAATAAGGCCATGACTATGTATCTTCGGGGATGGGTGTGATCTGTGGCTATTAGCCTCTAGTTCAATATCATATCATTTGTTTAGTCATTGTACAGAGATAGCACTGTATTATCACATCATACAAAAGCTAGGACATTTAAGCCACAAAAGAAGGGCTACGCTTTACAGAATGACTTGATAGTTCCAAAGTAGAGATGAGTGAATATGTCGATTTTGATTTACCGTATATTATTATTATTAATTAGATTTGTACAACGCCCTTCATCTGGAGATCCCAGAGCCATTCACAATATAAAAATGCAAAATGAGAATAAAAAATAATAATAAAACAAGAATAAACCAATAACCTTCCTTCCATAAGCCGTATTTAAATACATTTAAAACACATTTAAAAAGCCATAGAATGTTAATCAGCCAAACACCTGGTTGAAGAGCAATGTTTTCGCCTGGCACTTAAAGATATATAATGAAGACGCCAGGCAAGCCTCCCTGGGGAGAGCATTCCACAAACAGGGACCCACCTCATTTCTCCCTGTTTCTAATATTTCCATTAAAGTTCAGTTTTCTACCTTTCCACATCCAGTTTGCAATATTTATTAAAAAGTTCTTATGAAAATCCATCAGCTTCTAAGACCAGATGAGACATGAAGGATGAAGAATGGAGGAAACACAAAGGGCAACTAGAATATGTGAGGTAATGTATGTATAATAGTCCCTCACAGTTGAAGTGAGCCTAGTTACAGGCTCTACCTGTAACCAGTTATCTCTTTTTAGGTGATTCCTAGCTAGGTAGACCTCAGTATTTTTTTAATCTATCGTTAGGAAGTTTGGATTAATTTTGCACCCTTTATACTTGGAGCTTCATACCCAGCATTGCTCAGGTATTCTAAGAAGGCCCCACTCTCAAATCAGTGCAGTTTTGAAATATCTGGTCCACCATATTGATTCAAAAGGGCACCCAACTGTGGAGAAACATAGACAAAGCTTGCTCATTGACATCAGGAACCAACATGAAAAATTTGGTTATAATATCTTAAGAGGTGCCCAAATGCACAGTGAAAAAATAAACTATGTAGTAGATAATATTGAAATTAATTTTCCTTCTAGTCAAGTCAGGAGACTTGTACAATCTTTCTAACTTTTTACGTTCTGCTCTAAATAAGTAGGTTTGTGACACGTGCATGGATACAAAACACACACACACACACAAAAAAAAACTATTTAGAGGCCAGAGATGTCTGGAAAACAAACTTTATTGAATCCCTGATGGGAAAACTGTAGAATAAATGAGTCACTAACATTGACTCACCATCTGTAAAGATAATTTAGTTGGTGTATGTCATTTGATGGCAAAGCTATTATTCAGTTGCATTCTCCAGGATACAGTTTCAGCACATATTATTGGCGTATTCGATTTCTCCTGGCTTTCCATGGTGGCTTGAATATGATTCATTGGGTGGCTGTTAGCAAATTGGTAATGTCTCCTTAGAAAATGTAAAAAAATAAATAAAATAAAATCCTGTTCTGTCCTTTCATCAACGGTGCTTTCTTAAATGTATACGGTAATTAAGATACTTAGGGATGGATTCAAATTACCCATTGTTACATCAATAAATAAGCAAACCTTCCTCCTTAGGGCCTGACATGTTGAAATGTTCTTCTTAACATGAACACGCTCAGTGACCATGGAATGCTGACTTGGTGTGAGAGATTGTAAAACTGTGTTTGTATGGAATATCCTAGAAGAAGACATGGCTGGCTGGAACCCTGAGCGGAAGCACAAATTACTGCAACGTTGAGGGACAGATTCAACCACCTAGTTCTGTTAGCACAGTAGTGGACCTTGACATCTTAACTTTCAGTGGTGCCCTGTACAACACCAAAATCCAGCACTTCCCTGCCTCTCTTCTTCCATTGGAGTAATAGTGGCATTGTCTGTCCCAGAAGCTCTGTGCCTGGTGCAACCATACTGATCGTGTTCCCTTTAGAGCCACCTCTGGTTAGCAGAAGCCAATGCAAAGCCCCCTTCTGGCGCAATAGGGCCTTCCACTCTCTCCTCCCCCAGCATGCCTGCCCCAAAACTACTTTGGATAGTCAGGAGAACCCCCAGAACAGTGTGCGGGGGGAGGAGAATGGAGATCATTTTGTCAGTCAAGCCAAACTGCTTGCTCTGATGGAACGAGCTCCTTAGCACTACACTGAATTTCACCCTCGGTTGCATGCCTCGGTTGCAATTGTCATAATATTGTCGTTATGAAGCTCACTTGTTTTTCAACAAAGTTAAGGATAATTTATTTAATGAGGTTCCACATTAAAGGCTAAATCACCTGGTAAAGTGAGTAAGAATGCCTTCAGGGCAGAGGGGGTTGTGAAACAAGGAGATTTACAAAAATCAGTTGTTGTTGTTTTAGGCCAGTAATTTCATGCAATGCAACTGTTTTCAGGTAGAGAAGACACCTTGTATCCCACCTTTCTTTCAGTGTGAATCCCTAGATGGCTTACAATATATAAATATGCAAACAGAGTATCCGATTGGTAAAATTTGGTGGTGGGGCTCGTCAAACAAATACCTGGTGAAATACAAAGAAGTCTGTACTTGTATCTTAAAACTACTTACTGTGGGGACCAATTGTAGTTAATCAGAGAGGGAGTTTCAGAGGTGTGGGGGCAGGGTTTGAGGCTATGGAAATTCCCCGTCCCATGGTGGTGTGATCCATCAAGACATTCACAAGAGCATCTGTTAAATGGCATGCAAAATTGGTTTTGTAAATCAGCTCTCTTTCCTGGACTATGCTGATATTTTACAGCTCTAATCTATGATTTCCAGACCTTGAAGCAAACAAAATTGCCAGCAACAGAAACAAAGCCAATAGCTGCTTGAAGAGAAATGCTACAGACTATCACAGACAACCTGGCCAATGCTTAAAGTTGTAAGCTTCAGGAACTGCAGGCTGGTTTTTCCCTCTGGGGGTCTCTGCTGCAAATTGGAAGACTTTCAACCATGGATGTTGGTGGTAACAACTTAGCTACTTGTTCTGCTGGAGTTAATTATTATTTAGCTCGTATTTCAGCACGGTGTATTTAAGCTGATTTTTACTGTTTAAATGCTGCTAAATTTCTCTTTAACTTTTTCAACAAAAGGGGGCTGTAGGCTGAGTGGTATGGTATCTTGCACGTTAACTTGGAGTATTCCCATGGGCATTTGAAGGGCAGAAATGGGAAAACAAGGAAGAGGAACCTGGTGGTTTAGCAAGATGAAAGCTGATGGCTTTGGATGTTGCCATCCTAAATGAATACTCTCTTCATTTTTGCAAACAGTTCCTGATACTCTTGGGAAAAGGGGATAGGAGTTGTGGATCTCAATCATTTGTAAAACTTAAGGTGCACAAATTGCTAGAATATTGTAATATGTATGCTGCCTTCCATTCTGAAACATAACAAGCCCGTGGCCAGTGACTAACTTTCCTTGGTAAGCATTGGTAGACAAAGAGGCCTGAGGACCAGAGCTTGTCAGTATAAGAACTCCATTCTACCTCCCAGGATGGCTTAGCTGTGGTACGGGATCTGATATGTGCATGACTGCACACATGCGCATTGCGTTGAACCTGGAAGCGACCCGGAAACATCACAAAAATGTTACAAAAAGGGGTGGAATGTGGCGGGGGCCGGGTGGAACAGGGTGTTCGCATGCTTTTTCAATGGTGTTTCAAATATACATGATTTCAGTTAAATGCACAGTGTCTTGGAACATAACCCCTGCACAAATTGTGAGTTGCCGGTGATGGAATTTTAAAATGTCACAACCATAATTAGACTTGACTTTGTATCTCATGTTGAGTTGGGATGAACTAACCAGTCACAAGTTCCAGCATTTAAAAAATGTAGAATGCAGAGATAAAAAGGAGATGGATTGCGACAGATGCCTGGAACAATCCAGAATTCCTGAGAACAAAGAGAACAGGGGAGTAGAAGGTTTGGCCGGCTGCCTGCTTCTCAGGGTAAATTATACACAGACACCAAGTTCTTTCCAGTGCTTACAGACCATGACATAAACCTTTTGGAGCTTGGATGTATGCTCTTTCTTGCTTTCTTTTTGCCATCTGCTTTCTCACTTCAGTCTTCAGAATTCAAAGGCTGCTCCTCTTTCTGTGGTTGATTTGGAGAAATAAGCTGTACCAAACAACCCACTGGAGACTCTTGAGTCAGGAAAAATACTGGAGTGAGTGTTATGATTTTTTTTAAAAGACATCAATGTGCTGCTAATTGCACTGCTTGGCTAATGTACATTCCTGTTGTATCACTCCTGAGATTACAGTATTATTATTATTTTGACATAGTGGTGACTCTACATATAATGGAGGGTTTTATCCAATGAAGCTGTTCCATTTGCACAAGGATTTCTGTTTGCTCAAAGGAAATTCCCATCTGTCTCTGCTCCCCACAAAATCTGCTCTATGTTAGGAGAACCCCTAGAACAAATTTTAGGAGTTGGGAGGGGAGGAGTGAGAGGGGAAGTTCCATTGCACAAGCAGTAGGCCTTGCATGGACAGAAAGACATGGTTGGATACAACCCAGAATATGTGAAGATTTTCATGAGATGAAGAAGTTATCCCTCACTTCCCAGAATGCATATGCAAGAAGACCAGCAGACAGGGGCAACTGTTATGGCGAATGTGCTCGTTTTTTTCCTTGGTTTCCTTAAATGAACTTTAAGCTCTTATTCTGAAAAATTCAGGTTCATCACACTATTGAAGGCTGGGTATTGGTCTGGGTAGTTGGCTTCGCTCCCCACCTAGTGGAAGAAGCTCCTTTGGTTAAAAGGGTGCCTTGCCTGTTTCACCACTTGTTGACTTCTAGGGAACAGAAGTTGTGGAGGGTTGTTGTTGCTGTTGTGCATTTCTTTGACAAGTCTAGGTTCTTTTACTGCAGAGTCAAAGGAGTCAGTTTTCACCGTCTTTGTGTTTCTGTTGACCTTTTCTTTTAGCTTTCATGATCATATCAAACAACATTCTGCAATTCAGGTGTTGAGGTTTGGGCTGGGATGTTTTGTGATACAATAGTCGGATACTGGGAGATGGCTTCTTGAGGTTTAAAAGAGAGTCCTGCAGATTTAAAAGAGACTCTGTCAGCAAGCAATCCTTAATTTCTCCTGCAAAAGCACCATCCCTTCTAAGACACCTAAAGCCAGCAATCGCTAAACCTGTCACATGAGAAAAATTCTGGAATAACTTTTGCCAGCTGGTGATCACTGAACTCATGCAGAAGTAGAAAAGCAGAAGCACATCAAAGTTAATAAATGTATCTTCCACCTGGCAAGAGAATACAAGTATAATCCAGAGACAGGAATGTAAATAAAATGCCCACAGCACTCCTATGAGCATTAGCCATTGTTTATTTGAAATAATTCTATTCCCTCTCCCTTTTCTTGTGCAGTTCAATGTGGGTACAAACAGGAATGAAAACAACAAAGGGTGACAAAATATAAGGACAATAAAATATAAGGACAATGAAGCATAAGAATATAAAGGGCAATTTACTGGTTTTAAGTTTCAATTAAAGACTATGCTCCTATTATGATCCAGCCAGACCCTTCTCCTTCCATATGCAAAAGTCTTGCCATTTTGTTAGCATTTCCGCCAATACTGTCATTAATTTCCCTACTGACAATGGAGCCAACACATCAGGTCTCCAAAAGCTCAATTACACAACACAAACCATTCCAGATGATTATGGTATGCCAGTTTGAATTCTTGACAGAATATAAATATTTATTAATATCAGCAAGAATACCATTTTTAAAATCACCATAAGTGGTTTCTAGCCCAATCTCTTAATAAGAAGTACTAACCTTTCTGTTGGCCAAAAGGGTGAGCTCACCTGCAGATCTCCACTTAAAAACTGGCCAACTTATCTACCTTACTTTAGATATTTTTTGTCATCTTCACAATTTGTAGTCCAGATTTCTGGGAGGCAGGTATCGTATTTCTTATGGAATGCTGAAAAATTCTCCTCAGGGTAGCAAGTATTTCAGCCAGTAATGTTCCAAGAAGGAATTTCCAAGTGGCTTCTAACCCATTATTTACTGTTCTGAGGTGGAGCTAAAAATGATACACTTGGTTGTCCAAGAAGAATGGTACTCATTTCTCCCCTTATTAAATTTAAATGTGTATCCTCTTTAAACGACTCTTTGCCAGACCCAAAATCATTTGACACAAAACCTTATGGAGAACCTTACTCATCAATGATAATTGATTTGGTGATGGTAATGTCTCCAGACTTCTTCTTTATAATCTACAGTTTAGTATTTGAACACCAAGGAGTCAGAGCTGGATCAAGATGGTCAATGTGATTCTCTGCTGCACTGGCAGGTGGTTAATTATCTGTAGGACAGTCTAGGAGAAGATCCAACTGGTGTAAAATAAGAGCAAATCCACAAGTAGATTTTGAAGGTGGGCAGTGAAGAGTTAACTGAATCTTCAGATCCTGGAGGCTAGGGATCTGGTCAAGAAAACATTGTTTCAAATGAGAGCTGGTTTAAGTAACTCTTTTAATGAGCAACCAATTATTTAACTTCACCTTTACCTGAACAGCCTGAATATCAAGGTACTGATAAGATCACATTGTGAAAGAAGAGTTTCTAAAGAACGGCAAATAATGGCTTTATTTGATAGAAGTGTAGCTGCTTCTCTACAGAGGATTCAATTCCTCCTCCTTCCTCCACTGAATTTCTATCTTTAGCCAGGAACAGCTCATTCCACGCATCTAGCAGTTCTACTAGTTATAGACCTTCATTAGATGGTAAAATATAAAAACGGGTCACAAGATCAATTTCCTCTAAATGCCAAGCTCTCTTCCAGAAAATGGCACACTTGTTTCATTTGTATTTTCAAGAATGCTAAATCAGTACCACAATAATTTAGCACGGATATATTCCTATGAAAGCATCCATGGGCCTTGGCAGTTATCTCAGAGAGGCTCAGGAGTTTCTTCCTGGTTCCAGGGCATTTTTTTCCTAGGTCAGGATGACACGAAAATCTGTTCTAAAAGTTCTCTTTTCTCCTAGGTCATTCTGACAAATCCCAAGAATTGTTGCATAATGGATGAAATTGAAGATAATTTTGAGATAATCGTTTTCAGTTTTTTTTCCCCTTCGTGAAGCTACTGTAGAAATGTATCCAGAGGCAATGTGTTGACAATATTTACCTTTCCCCATTTCTTGAGACTGATTCTTTGTTTTTAGTCTGGGCATATGCTCCTGCAAGTTGCTGGCAGGTCCGGAGGGGTGGTGGCGATCGCTCTGCTTGCCTGTGATGACCTTTCTTCTCCTCTTCCAGCTGATTCCTCCTGTTTAACTTTTCTGACCTTTTTACCTGCCGAGCCTCAAGCTATTCGTCATCCAGCCACACAAGTAAAAGGTTGCACTACACAGCCTTTGACTGCCTTGCAAACGCAGCAGTTACCTACAATATCTCTGCTTCCTGCAGAGGGTTTCCAAATGTTTTCCTGGGGCAGTGCATAATCTGAGAAGGAGTGCCAAGAATTTGAGATGCCAATGA
Organism: Podarcis muralis; assembly: GCF_964188315.1. Classification (NCBI taxonomy): domain Eukaryota; kingdom Metazoa; phylum Chordata; class Lepidosauria; order Squamata; family Lacertidae; genus Podarcis; species Podarcis muralis. The sequence continues at coordinate 37,690,656 of NC_135656.1, read as the reverse complement.
GGGAACACATAGATGTAGGGGAGCACATTTGCGCACAGTGAAATTTCTTTGGGCTGGAGGCCATTGTATTTGTCAGCTGTTCACTTTTCTGGTTGTCCAAGTACAGTGGTACCTCAGGTTAAGTACTTAATTTGTTCTGGAGGTCCGTTCTTAACCTGAAACTGTTCTTAACCTGAGGTACCACTTTAGCTAATGGGGCCTCCTGCTGCCGCCACGCCGCTGGAGCACAATTTCTGTTCTCATCCTGAAGCAAAGTTCTTAACCTGAAGCTATTTCTGGGTTAGCGGAGTCTGTAGCCTGAAGTGTCTGTAACCTGAGGTACCACTGCATCTGCAAAGATTGAATTGTGGGAGTGAGCAAAAGACATCAATTTCAGCACTCTTTTTGGAGGTGTGTGTGTGTGGGGGGGGGATTCACAATACCTACCATTATATAAACCAGTTGTATCTGCATCTTAAACTGCATGTATCTCTCCTTCCCAGTCCTGCAAAAAAGAAAAAGAAAGAAAGAAAGAAAGAAAAGAAAAGAAAAAAAGGGGGGGCAGGAATTAGCTGAAGCCCACACCAGGCCATATCCAAGGGTAGGTGTGCTGCATTGAAGCAGCAAGTAGGACTATGTATCTCCTAACTCTATCTTCCCAACAAAACCATTGAACAGCTAGAGTGCCTGGCAAATGGCAAATGCCAGAGCCTGTGGCGAAGAGGATCCTTTCCCCAAGCTGCTTTCTCATATGCACTAAACTTGTTAAGGGGGTTGGGGGCTGTGCTTGCTAACCCCACCCCCACTATCCATGAGATTAGCATTTGGAAAGGGGAGCACATTCAGCTGTATATGTTGGCTCCCCATTGGGAGCAGGCCATGTGACATGATGTCACAAGCAAAGCCATAATGTATGGTCCCTCACTCCCCATATTTATGTGTAGAGGCAGGTTATGGAAAGGACTGTAGAAGCGATTAATACGTCAATCATTTGGGGGGAAAGTTAGTAGGGTACAGATGCTTAACGGTATTAAGGCACTTAGTAAGCTGAGCAGAAGGATTCACTGTTTGTTCAGCTGAGGGTGCTTCAGGAAGATTCACTTCTCACCAGATTCATTGCTGGCCTCACAAGATTCATTGCTGGAATAACAGGAATGCATTCAGAAAGTCCAAGAATGAACGACATGAATATGCATAACTATTTGTTAAAACAGGCCCCATATCAAATGGTTTCTAAAGGCCACAGCTTTCCACCTTCTTGACTGGGCATTGTAGGACATTACTGGGGATTAGGGAAGTGTATCAACTGTGCAGCCTAGACCACCTGTCCTAGTCCCTGTCAACCTGGAAAGCTCAGTTGGTTAGAGCATGGTGCTGATGATAATGCCAAGGTTGCAGGTTTGATCCCTGAATGGGACAGCTGCATATTCCTGCACTGCAGGGGGTTGGACTAGATGATCCTCAGGGTCCCTTCCAACTCTACAGTTCTATGATTCTCTGCCTCATCACTTCATGTAGGAGAAGAAGCCATAACACTTTCTTCTTTACTAAAAAGGGAGAAAAACACACAAATACGTTATCAAACCATTCAGAGACATAAATTAATCAGTCTTCCAGATATAGTTGCAGAAAGAACTTTATTCTTACAAATACGTTTCTAAGAAAAAGTTTGGCTAAGTGCCTCTAGCTGTGAAAGAGATGGGATTAATGAGCACGACTTGGCTTCCCCATGCATCTCTAACGTTCCAGCTCCACATACAACCCTGTTATCTGGTAATTAGTTAATGGGAGCTTATGCTAAATGTCTTTGCCCATGCAGACAGACTTCCCCTCCCACCATCAGTGGTATTTTATGCACTTTCTCCCCCAATAAGAAATGCACAGAAGACAATAAGAGCAATAAACTCTTTCTTTGCCATCTCCAATTCACTTTGGTCACATCCACACCATACATTTCAAGGACATGGCTACCCACAAGGAATCCTGGGAACTGTAGTATACTTCGCACAGAGCTACAGTTCCCAAGATTCTTTGAGAGAAGTTATGTGCTTTAAGTGGATTGTTTGGTTGTGGCCTTTGTTTCTACATTGTCTGGTGTGGGCAGCTCTTAGTTTTTCAGCTGAGGCTGCCTATACACCATACCTTTGAGGCTGCCTATACACCATACCTTTGAGGCTGCCTATACACCATACCACCCCCTGGGCACTGTAGTTTACCGTGTGACATCATGTACATGGTGCAGTGAGATGCCACACCACAGGAGGCCTGACAGGGCTTCCTGCAGCTGTGGGAAGGCCCAGCACAGCCCACCACTGCAGCAGGTAGATCCATTGGTGCCCATCGTAGCCATGGGAAGGCCCGATGGGGCCTGTCACAGCCATGGGAAGACCCAGCAGGTGCCACTTCAGGCTTGCAATATTGGGGGCCCAGTCCCCTCCTTGAAAATTTGGGGGTCTCAGCCTCCCACTCCGCAGATGGGTGCCTCTGGTGTGAGCCTGAGTTGGCAGGTGTCATTTTTGTTTCACTTATGTCATACAGAACATAGGGAAGGACTTAGGCTGCAGTTTACACACCACTTCACACCTGAGTACCTGGGTCAAAACTGATGTAATCCCTTGATGTCAAGGGACTACTGCACTGAATTTTGCATTACAAATTTGCTTGGAAGTAAATCCATTTTAAATCACTGGGGCTTAATGCCAGGTAAATGTGTTTAGGATTGGTGCATAAATCTCAAATCCAAGCATTCTAGACTGTGGGTAGTGTACGTACTATGTAAAAAAACCATATTGGAGCAATGCTTGCTGGATGCACAGAGGGAAGCGGCAAGAAGAATGGGCAACTGTATTCAGCTGGGCTTTCTGCTTGAGTGCCAGTCTCCTCTCACTCTCACAGACAGGTATATCAGCCTTGCTCTTGCTGGAGGTGTAAGCCAAAGGGCACAAGGCTCTCAGTTGAGGGCAACCCAGGGAAAGATGATCTTCCTTTGCATTCCGGATGAGAGGTGGATGATGAGGATCATCTGAAGTGCTAAGGAGGAGTGTAGAACCATTGGCGTGCTGCAAGGACTGAACTCATGGTCATGGTGATATTGATGCTTGTTTTGTGTCTTCTGCCCTATCTGTGTGTTTTGTGGTCCCCCTACTGGTGTTGTTTATTTGACATGAGGTAGGGCTGCTCCATACTACGTGTGGTATGATCCTGTGTACACAACAGTTGAGCTCTACCCATCAGCAAGTGCATACTCTTTCACACGAAAACTTGTACCTATGTGGAGACAGCTTGTGCCTGCGTTCAGTGTAGTATGTGAATAAGCCTACCGGCATTCCTATATTGGTAATGTGACTCCATAATAATGGGATTTACATCTAGGGTTCAACTACTTTCTTCTGCTTTCCATCTTTTAAAAGTTCAGCTATCTTCATCAGCTAATGGCAATGATGGCAACGTCCCAGAACAATCTAATGAGCACCTCACTGCATCTACTCCCAAAGCGGCAGAAAGTGGAAGAACCTGCATTTACAAAAAAGGTTTGGAGTCCATCAAAAAGCAAAAAGCATTTGGCCATCGTAATTCGGCTTCCCAAAATCTTCACTCTCCCTATAATGGATTTCTATGGTCACTGCTTCCTTGTAAATTAAAAACAGAGAACGATGTTTCAAATGCAGTCTTGCAGAAACGTTTCAGTGCCCAGCTCAGCAAGTGCAGTGAATAAAGACCTTTTAAATGCCTTCCAAGTTCAGAGATAAATGGGTTGAGCAAGTAGAATGGAGAAGCTTTCAGATCAGCTCCAGATCAGAAATTCAGGCTATTATATATAGTAAACATAAATGTGAGAGACAAGACTTACTTAATTCAGAGTCAATCTGCCAGCTTCAGCCTGGGCTTTGCTAAGGCTAGGGCTATAGCCAGCCTCACTGTGTGGTAATTTGGCTAGCAGAGCTAGAGGAAGTAAGTACGGTAGTTGTTTTAATAATATGGTTTCACTCTTGATTTCGTTGGTTTATAAAATAAATAGTGACTGAGATGCAGCACACATGGACTTTGGGCCTAGAAAAGCACATTTCACACAGTTTGTTTCTGAGAATGACTATTGCTTTTAAGTTGTTCAATGTAGGCTCTGCTTTCTCTGACCCTTAGTGAGACGGACACACATTAAATGGGGCTTCTCTCAAAAGCTGCAGAGGAGACACAGAATGCACAATGATCTACCTCTAATCAGCTTAAGGTTTCAGGACTGGAAACTGTCTTGGTCTGGTGCAGTCGGAAACATTGTTTTGCATTATCCTATGTACATAAGCATGGAATGTTGCAACATCTATTCTAGAGTTGTCAGCTGAAACCACAAAAACCATACATGCAGGAAGAAAGAACTTGCCAAGAATTAATCACATCTTGCGAAGTCCTGTTCTGTGTTCTACACTTCACTTCAGAAAAAGGAAGTAGCTGTCAAGTAACTTAGCCTGTGTGTATTTTTCTTTCACTGAAAAGAGCACGCTTATAAATATCCCTTCGGCACCTGAGAGTGATGCCAAAGATAACTGCATGCTCCTTTGCGCCTGACGCATGCAAGTGGAGTGTGCACCTCATCCATCTCTTACCATCACAGCAACACAAGAGGCTGTTCCATATTCACAGAGTAATGAACATAATAAAACTTTTCAGGCCTTTGAGGCATTTTCTAGCATGCCATGGAGATGATGGAAAGGGACCAGGGATTTCCTTAATATAATAACATTCTTCAGCAAATGCCATCACTATAATGACCTTTGTGGTATCTCCTGGTCTGTGCTAGCCAGCTAAGTGTTACTTTCCTGAGTGAGGTCCATATACAATCCACATAAGCTGAAAAAAAATCTTAGTCTTTAGCCCCAAACCCTTGCTGACTCTTGGACATCATTTCCTAGTCATTTGCTGTGTACAAATGCAAACTCTTAAAAATGCCCCCCAAAATCTTGTGTCTGCATGTGCATGTGCACACATTCACACACATGCACACATGCAGCTCCTATTCATTTCAGTGGAGTTCCCTGGTGGAGTCTGACTCGCATTCATGGCAGAGATCAAGGTGGTTGGGATTCCATTTGGATGTTCTACTGTGGGTACCAAAATTACCCGAGCGAACCTTGTTTATGAATTGACCCCCTGTCGCTTGCAGATGGATGCTGGTAGAACCAGTTTCCAGGATGTTGGAGTGGTTATTGTAGCTGAAGGTAGGGATGGTGTCATAGAATCATAGAATCATAGAGTTGGAATAGACCACAAGGGCCATCGAGTCCAACCCCCTGCCAAGCAGGAAACACCATCAGAGCTCTCCTGACATATGGTTGTCAAGCCTCTGCTTAAAGACCTCCAAAGAAGGAGACTCCACCACACTCCTTGGCAGCAAATTCCACTGTCGAACAGCTCTTACTGTCAGGAAGTTCTTCCTAATGTTTAGGTGGAATCTTCTTTCTTGTAGTTTGGATCCATTGCTCCGTGTCCGCTTCTCTGGAGCAGCAGAAAACAACCTTTCTCCCTCCTCTATATGACATCCTTTTATATATTTGAACATGGCTATCATATCACCCCTTAACCTCCTCTTCTCCAGGCTAAACATGCCCAGCTCCCTTAGCCGTTCCTCATAAGGCATCGTTTCCAGGCCTTTGACCATTTTGGTTGCCCTCCTCTGTACACGTTCCAGTTTGTCAGTGTCCTTCTTGAACTGTGGTGCCCAGAACTGGACACAGTACTCTAGGTGAGGTCTGACCAGAGCAGAATACAGTGTCAGTGGGGCCCACAATGATGCATGCAAAGTCGGACTGGGTGAATGGCTTTTTCAGCATTCTGTCATTACAAAGCATGTAAATTCTGTTCCTGATCATATGGTGTCAGTCTGTCCCATCAGTAGAAAATTTGGCATGGGAAATCTACTTTTCCGCTGGAGAGGCAACGGTTTCTCTGGGGACTTCTCATTTTGCTGTTGTGTTATTTTAAGATGCCAAAGAGCTCAAATGGGAAATGCCAGCAAATTGATCTCTGCTCCGTTTTGTTATTTGTTAATTTTAGTTCCAGGCAGGCTGTGTCCCTGCTCCAAGCACTGGAGCATTAATCTAGCCTTATTAAGGTTTATTGTTGAACAAAGTGGGCTGAACACAGCTACCCTGCTTCAAGGGCCAAAATAGATGTGTGCTTAAAAGATAGGCAGTTATAGAGCCTATTTCTCTTTAATTCAGGGGTGGGGAACCTCAGGCCAAGGGCCAAATGCAGGCCTCTTTATCTGGCCCTTGGGACCCTCCCCATACCACACTAATTTTTCCAGGCCACACCTCTCGCTGGCTTTGCATTGCAGCCTCTGTTAAGTGCTTTTTCCTGGCTGGAACTCTAGCTTCTCTGGACAGACAATAGAGAGGGGTGTGTAGAATGGGAGTCCCTTCCAAATCTATACAGTAGCTCTGTGATTCAATGAAATTGTTGTGGAGCTCAGTGGTGACAAGTTCCTCCCCCCCTCCCTATTATAGAGAAAAGAAAACTATCTACATTTGTTTTTGCAGATGACATTTTTTTGTATTCCCTTATTCTCAGGTGGGTTTATGTAGCAGGCTGCTAGCAACTCTGTTTTGTAAAAAGAATTCTCTCTCTACTAATTATTCTAAATTAGGATGCAACGAAGGAGGATTTTATTCATTCAGTGTTTTGGGAATAAATAAAAAACCACTGATATGATTTTACTCATCTAGTGTTTTGGGAATAAATATTCCCAAAACACTAGATGCGTAAAATCATGTCAGCATCTTATTTGCTCAGGGAATTGTAAAAATTATCGCAGTGCTGCTAAAGAGAAGGTTCAGTTGTCTGTATAACATCCAGTCTGAGGTTCTGGAGCATCAGTGGATTGAAATAGAAACATAAAATAAGATCAAAACTTTATAACAATTTTTCACAAAATCTGAAAACAACATTAGGCACATCAGAACTCTGTTTCTAGAAATGATAATCCAATTAAACTTTTTAAGGACTTGACTAACAGCACAATACAAAGCATATTTACTCAGAAGTAAGCCCCATTTCTCTCAAGAGAACATTACTCACTGATAAGGGTGCTTAGAACTGCAGCCTGCATTAACATCCCAGGTACCAGAAATATTGACTAACAGAGCAATTTATTTTTCCAATAATGTTATTGTTAAATAATATTGTGGGGATATTGTTTTTGTTTGTTACTATGCTATGTATTTTTGTGTTTTTATATTGTAAACCTTCCTGTGATCCTTGGATGAAGGGCGGCATAGAAATTTAATAAATAATAATAAGTTACAACATTTCCCCCAAGCAAAAACTGGAACATGGTGTCCCACGCAGTACAGAAATAGCATTAAATGGAAACTTACAAACTCAACTAAATTCAACCCTGACATACAGTGTGAAAACCCATGCAACATAACAGAGCAATGCTTGCAAGGGGTCAGGCCAATCCAAGCAGCAAAGCCATTGCTGCATCCAGAGCCCTGCCTGCTTCTGTTTGTCAGGGTGCAAGGTTGGGGTGTGGCTTTTTTGCTGTGCAAGCTCCTGGCTGGTGCAGCAGAAGGGCCTCAGATGGGTCCATCCTGGAACAGCTTTGGATCCAGCATGCCTAATTCCAACCACTATGCAGTAGTTGGTCAAAGGTATGCCTTCGTTTGCTAATATGAAGGAGTACAATACAAAAGGGAGCCAATTCTTTGCATTTTTGCAAGACATGTGAATTTCCTCCCACACTCTACAGCACTTACTGCTGTGAAAACTGTACACAGTACACAGAACAAATACAGTTGTGCCTCTCAGTTTGCCCTTTAGTTTTGTCACCGGCACTTATTTATTAGTGTTACTGTTTGGTAACCAGGTCATCATTCAATTTTAAAAAGATAGCTTTTAAATGAGCTCATGTTGAGGCATGGTAGATGGATGAGTATTTTACAAATAAGCATTTTAACTATTAACTAAAGTGCTAAAGGTGGGGTGGTCGAGGGTTGCTGGCATAGAGAAGTGCGGCTGCTGCGACCTCTGCTGTAGCAGAAGCCCCAGCTCTGTCCACAGCAGCTATTAGAAAGCCCACCCCCACATAAGGCATTTAAAGGTTTTTTTTACACTGTTTTTAATATTGTGCAGTATTGCATTTTTATATTACTGTTGTGTTTTAATTGTTGTAACCTGCCGTGGGACATTAGGGTGAAGGGTGGCTATTATTACAGTTGTACCTTGGTTATCAAACACCTTGGTATTCAAACGCCGCAAACCCCAAAGTAAGTGCTCTGGTTTGTGAACGTTTTTTGGAAGCCGAACGTCCAACGTGGCTTCCGCTTGACTGCAAGAAGCTCCTGCAGCCAATCAGAAGCTGCACTTTGGAACGGACTTCTGAAACGGATTAAGTTCAAGAACCAAGGTATCACTGTATTATTATTATTATTATTATTATTATTATTATTATTATTAGGCAGAATGGGACACCTAGAGATTTACAGTCCTAAGTCCCATGGTTCCCTGGAGGGGGCCAATCATCAGGAGTCTGGGGTAATGAAAAGATCCCCAGAAGCCAGCAGAACTTCAGAGATGGGCGAGGAGAAAGTGGGTAGTGCGTGCTCAGCTGCTCTCGTAACGTTTACAGTATTTCTTCTAGTCTATGGACCTACTTATACTTGGATGGTTCTTCTCTCCTTGTTGGCAGTGGGATAATTCGGAAATGCATTTTCCAAATTCGACTAAGCGAAACACTTGGTGAAAATACCTATCGACCAGTTTTAAGACTGAATGATTCTTCATCTGTTATCGTCTCTTGCCTGCAATCGCTGTAAGGGCTTAGACATCCTTTGCATTGCTATCTGCAGTTCTAATCATGGAGCAAAACAAATCCCTTACTCAAGAACAGAGTACCAGTGACTCAAAAGAAATCCTAGATGCAGCAATTAGGTTTGGAAAATACTGCCTGTTCTTGATTTATTGGTCTCAACAACTCTTTGGCACAGGAAGCTGTACAAAAAAAAATTGAGGGCACAACAGTGTATTTTGGCATAAACAAAGCTCAGAAAATATGGGCTGAGATCACTTGAAGCTAAACTGTGGAAGTAATGTGATCAAGCCAGATGGCTGTCCACCCTTTTGGTCATTTTGAAGCCTGCACACTCAGTGTATAAATGAGATAGGTGAGCTCCCCAGCCTGATTGAGACTACGCATTCTGTGCCTAGAAGTTGCTCCTTCTGTTAATTCCAAGTGTGTGGGTTCTGGTAGGGTTTATTATTATTATTATTATTATTATTATTATTATTATTATTATTTATTATTCTACCCTTTTCATCTGGCTGGGTTTCCCCAGCTAATCTGGGCGGCTTCCAGCAAAACATTAAAAATACATTACATCAGTCATTAAAAACTTCCCTAAACAGGGCTGCCTTCAGATGTCTTCTAAATGTCATATAGTTGTTTATATCCTTGACATCTGATGGGAGGGCATTCCACAGGGGGGGGGGAGCCACTACTGAGAAGGCCCCCTTCCTGGTTCTCTGTAACTTCGCTTCTCACAGTGAGGGAACCGCCAGAAGGCCCTCGGTCCTGGACCTCAGTGTCCAGGTTGAACGATGGTGGAGACGCTCCTTCAGGTATACTGGGCTGAGGTCGTTTAGGGCTTCAAGGTCAGCACCAACACTTTGAATTGTGCTCGGAAACATACTGGGAACCAATGTAGGTCTTTCAAGACCGGTGTTATGTGGTCTTGGCGGGAAACGTAACCTGTGGGAAACATATTCTTTGAATACTTAAGGAGAGTTTCTTATTATTTCAATATTCAAGGCGTAAAACATAGAGCTTCAGCTTAGTAAACCCAGTACTATGGGGTTTGCAATGTTAAGCAATATGCGTCGAGGAACTCATGCTATGCTGTTAAACAGCATGTAGCATCTAGACATATTGTTTGAAAATTCTTTTGGATCTCTTTTCTCATTTACTTAAAAAAAGACCCTACACTGTAAGAAGTGCAGTCCTTCATTCTTGGTATTCTTAACTTGACCTTCAATTCTGTTCCTTGGCATTCCTCCACAGGACTATGGACAAGGATGTGAGAATCAAATGCCTGATCACAGAGGAAAGAGGTGTGTATTGAAACCAGTGTGACAGTGGCTCCCAAACCTTTTACCCCATGAGCCACTTGAAAATTGCTGAGGGTCTTGGCAGACAACTTAATGACCTTTCTGCCCATTTCAGGATTTGTAACGCAGTGTGTTAGATGCTACATGAATAGTATCTCCACTGCTTCTTCCCCCTGCCCCCTCCTTGGATTGCATTTTATGGTATTGCAATCTGAATTCCTCAGAATTGGCCCTTCTGAATGAAGCTCATGGACCCCATTTTTTAATCCCCTGTTATAAGGAGTTATTGTAATAGGGAGGTTGTGATGCTTCTCCAAGTTAGTGTTTTTACTACAACCTTGCTGCATTTGTTGACATTGAAACATGCTGGGAATGTGCCCCCTGCTGCTCATCATCCAAAGCAGTCTTATACATGGAGGGGGTGGGTATCTTCTGCAAGAAATAATTTGTGTGGAGAGGAAGTAAAGAAGGAAATGGTGAACGGCACTGCAATTCTGCACCTAAGGGTCCACTCAGAAGAAGTAAGCCCTATTGAGTTTGGTGGGACTTACTCCCAAGGAAGTGTATATAGGGTTACTGTCTAACACTCTTATTCCTGGTTAGACACGCATAGACACACATACCTTCACCTGCACACACTGTGTGAATACAACGGAGCACCCTTCTTCTTTCTGTCCTGCAAAGAACTGAAAAGCAGAGGTGGCATGCTCACATTCCTGCCTTTTATATTCTGAGGAAAGCATGAGAAGGTAAAGGCACAGTCTTAGATGTTTGAATGTAGATTCATTTTACCAGAAATAACCAACTGATAAGGTGCAATAATTATTTTGCAATGCCTTTATCCAAGCTATTCATCTCTGCAGACAAGGAGGCAGGCATCTCCTTTGTCAGGCTCCAGTGACTGTGCAGTGAACATTTCACCGACTGGGGCTGCAGTTCATATTTTCAGTTCTTTAAAGTGAGTTATGGCGAAGAAACCATTTTCAGCTCATACATTCTCCACCCCCCTGAGCTAGCCCATAAAAGAGAAATTCCAGGAGTGGGGGGGGCAGGGAGGCGGTGACAGCAGTGTAGTTTGTGACTGACAGCTGTAGCTTCAAGCCAGAAAATTATTTTACCAGGTTTCTGCCATTCTTTAACTTCAAATATGGCTTTGTGTGACTGATTAACCATGTTTACATGGATACTTAGTGCTGACAGCTTCTACCCAGCCGATCTTGAGATACAGAGAGGAATGATCTGGTATAACTCTTAAATAATCTCTTCTGACCAATAAACACTATTTATCATTTGTATCAAGCATATCATGGAATCACAGAATTGTAGAGTTGGAATGTACCCTGAGGGTCATCTAGTCCAACCCACCACAATGCACATGGTTCCCCATCCAGTTTGAAACCATACCCAACTCTGCTTAGCTTTGCAAATTTGCTAGCAAAGCTGCACCTGAATTGTTTCCCCTGCCTCAACAAAACTGCATTTCTTTGGCATGTTTTGGCTTGACCCTGGGTAGCTCTAAGTCATGCCTCTGATAATACCGTCATGTCATGTTAGATCTGATATGATAGGAGAGATGTGGTTGGTTGAAAAAGGCTTTAATGAGGAAGAATTGTGCCAGCCAGCTATTTATTTACTTGCATTTCTTTCCTGCCTTTCTCCCATCAGGGATTCAAGGCAGTGCATGTGTGGTTTTTTGGCAATTTCCCATCCAGGTATTCACCAGACTTAAACGTGCCTAGCTTCAGCCAGCTGCTTTCCTTGTGTGCCTAGCTATGGAAGCTGAGGAACCTCCTTGGGCTTCTGGGTGAGGTAGTAGCAGGGCAGCTAAACAGAGTAAGAAAAGTATCATGCACCCAAACCTGAAACTAGCCTCAATGTACTCAATACCATTTCCCCCAAACTCAACTGCTATGTTGGTTCTCAACCGCAACAAGACACACATGATCACAAACTGAAGTCTTAGTTCTTTATTGATTTCACTTATTTCCCCAAACAACTGCTTGGGTGATATACTTCAAAACAACAGTAATAAAAAAACAACAACTTTTGACAAACATTGGTTCAATAATTTAAGTTGAAACGTCATGGGATAGTTGGGGTGTATTACATGTTTTTTGTGATTGAGTGAGTTCACCCAAAGTTACATCTAAGGCAAAAAGCAGTGGATTGGGAACTCTAGGAGACATAAGAGGCAACTCCTAGGGGCTAAGGTCCCATTGGCTCCTCCAATAAAATATTTGAGCCCCTCCCACAAGTTGATGGGCATTGCCATTCAAATGGTGCAGACACACTGTGTCTTGTGATTGATTGTGAGGGGCAGGGCTTACCTGGGCACCTCCAATATTTTGTTGAAGTTGGCACCCCTGCTAGAAGATCATACTCTTAAGTCAGGACGTGTCTATTTTATGCTACCCATTTGATACTTTGCATTGCATCCAACGGAGCACAAAGTGAATCTTCTGTCAGCACAAGGATTTTTGCAAGTGTTTTCCCACCTCCTCCCCATGCACACCCCCTAAATCTGTTCTAGGGGTTCCACCAAGCCTCTAGGGGAGGAGAGGGGGGAAAGACCTACTGTGCAAGCAGTGATCCTTGTGCTGATGGAACATTTTAGTTGAATGCCACCTTTGGTGGTTCCCTGCTTCTCTGCTTTTGCCATTTGACAACACAGCAGCCTCTCAGTCCAGGCTCCCATGAGGATAGCCAGTGCTTGGAGGTGTCCGTCCCCCCCTTCAGGGACTGCTGTTTCCCCCAGGAATGGGTGGGAGCACAAAGGTCTCCGTGTAGTGCTGGCTGCTTGTGGACCATGATCTCCCAGAGATCCTCTGGAACCTGCTTCTCCTCTGGAAGTAGCCGCCGCTGCTGTTAAAGGATCGTTGCCTGTTCCTCAAGTACTCTTTGTAGTTTTTGGTCAGCAAGGTGTAGAGGAAAGGGTTGATGCAGCTGTTGCTGTAAGTCAGGCACGTGGTCAGGTAGTTGATGTTCCTGGTGGCATTGTGAGACACTGGGAGGGGGTCGATGTATTGGGAGAGGAGGTGCCATATCCAGAAAGGCAGGAAGCAGGCCCAGAAGACCAGCACGATAGTGAAGATCAGGTACAGCACTTTTTGGTTGGGCAGCCTCTTGGTCTCTTTCAGAGAAGTCGTTTGGGACACCCAGTAAGTCCTTGCCAGCCGGATGTAAAGGTACCCGATGACAACCCCAGGACCCACAATGCTGGTACAGAAGAGGATGGTGATGTAGATCTTGTAGGACAATTTGCTCCAGGTAGGGAGGCAGATGTTCTTGTCCTCTCTCACAAGCTGGATCATGATGAGCATCGGGAGGGTGAGGAGCAGAGACACAACCCAGATGATGACGGCAATGGCTTTCCGGTAGCTCTTGGACCTTTTCACAGTGTCCAGGGGCTTCAGCACTGCCAGGTATCTCTCTGTGCTCATCACCATCAAGGTGAAAATACTGGTGTGCATGGTGAGGAAATCCAAGCTGAACAGGATCCGGCACCCAGCTTCTCCAAAGTACCACCCCCTGGTGAAATATGTCCCGACAATGAAAGGGATGGTGAGAAGGTAGAGTAGGTCCGCTAGGGCAAGGTTGATGATGTAGATGTACATAGAGGCAGAGTATCTCAGATAGTGGCACATCACCACCAAGGTGTAGATGTTGCCTGTCACTCCAATAACGCACATGATGGAGAGGATAGTCCCGATGGTGCAGGTGGCTATGAAGTCCTCTGTGGAGGCCCCATCCCAGGTTGTATTGTAGGAAATGTTGGGGTTGCTTCTGAGTAGGTTGCCCTTATCCGTGCCCACCCTCACTGTTGAGGAGACTGTGTCCTCCATCCTCTTAAATTATTTAACTCAGCAGCCCATGAGCAGTGCAAAGTGAGTTTATTTCAGCTGGGCATTCCGGACACCATAAGGAGGGCAGAGCAGGCTTCATTTTTCAGCTGTTATTGCTTGTGCCGAAGCAGAGGCAGCTTCCCCAAAGTTTACACCAAGTGGTTTATTCTAGAGAAAGGACATGAAGAAACAGTGTTAGGGTAGGGAGAATCACAGAACGGGAGGGCTGCAAAGGTGGATGTATCAACTGCAGTCTAGACTGTGAGTCTGGATAAGTGACAGTGTTACAAACTGGCAGGCAGCCTGAGTTTTGTTAACTAGTTAGGAATTTGGCCCCTTCTCATTCTGATTTTCTGAACAGCTAGTCCAACTCTCTGCATTCGTAGAATGAGAGATTTGCTACCTTAGATATCTTAGACGCCTTAGGTGCCACCAGCAGATTACAGACATGTGCACTGTCCAAGGTGCCAAAGGTGCCCTATAGCAGGGGTGGCTCCCCCTGGGCAAATGTTTCTGGTCCTCCAAGACCCAAGCAACTTTTATGGGGATGGCAAGAGGGAAAACATTATAATAAACATGGCTCACTGTGCTCTCCTGGAGATGTAAACCACGCACCCTCTGCTCATCAGACCCTCATCAATTGTATTTATATGTTGTGATCTTTGGATGAAGAGTGGTATACAAATTTTAATAATAATAGTAATGCTACTACTAATAATGGGACGTGAGTGGTGCTGTGGTCTAAACCACAGAGCCTGGGGCTTGCCGATCAAAAGGTTGGCAGTTCGAATCCCCACGACAGGGTGAGCTCCCGTTGTTCGGTCCCTGCTCCTGCCCACCTAGCAGTTCAAAAGCATGTCAAAGTGCAAGTAGATAAATAGGTACTGCTCTGGCAGGAAGGTAAATGGCGTTTCCGTGCGCTGCTCTGGTTCACCAGAAGTGGCTTAGTCATGCTGGCCACATGACCTGGAAGCTGTACGCAGGCTCCCTCAGTCAGTAAAGCGAGATGTGCGCCACAACCCCAGAGTTGCCCATGACTGGACCTAATGGTCAGGGGTCCCTTTACCTTTACCTTACTACTAATAATAATGTAACCAGCAGGGAGGGGGGATTTGTGTCCCCATCAGCTGAGAGGAGGGAGCTTATTGTCTCCTCTCCAGACGACAAATGATTGATCTGATGAGCTGGTAGGGGATGATTTGCATCCCCATTAGAGTGCTGTGCTAGGCAGAGAGATTTAAACCTCTCCACTCACCCTAGGATTATTATTATTATTTTCCTGCTTAGCCCAGCACTGCGATGGAGATGGAAACCAACTCACTGGTCATCAGGCCAGTCATTTGATGAGGTGGTTGAGAACCCTTTCTTCTGTTAATCTGCACAGATCAACTGAGGAGGGGGAACTTGTGCGTGTGTGTGCGTGTCTTTTGTCAAACGGGTATACATGTACACATGCAAGAATGTGGGATAGTCACACCTACTGCTGGCATTCAGACTCCAGAGTGTTGGCCAAGGATGAAAGCAACACTTGCAAAAAACCAGCAACAACATAAGGCAACCACCCTGGCGCTATAGACGAAGAATACATTTTACTAAATTGAACCCCAACAGTCTTTGGTAAACTGTTCACACTCTTCAATTATGAATCACCAATAATGAATTGTATTTCTATGTGGCTAAAGAAATGGCCACATGACTACGCCTCCATTTTCAATGAGCCCAGGCTGACTTCCAGGCTTGTCATCAGTTTGGGATGAGGTGGCAGTCGCGGGCATGCTGCTACTCAGTGGTTCGTCTCAGCACAACATTTTCATGTTGAACCATCATTTTAAAGACAGGCATATTTTCGAAACCTATGTGTACTGATTTGTTTTCTATCTTTTTTAAAAAATTGGAGACATTGGTTGGGACCCAGTCAAGAGTTTCTGATGCTTTGGCTGGTAATGGCGCACTGGCAGAAGTGTGCAACTGGGGTTCTCACTGCCAGTTTCCTACAACTCAACCTCCACAGTCTTCTCTTAAAGCCCTCTCAGCAAGAGTCCCTCCTCTCACCTTGTGGCAAAGAATTTCACCAATTTGTTGCACACTGTATGAAGTTGATTTGTGGGATTGGCTACTGCCACAAAGTTGGGTGATGGTTTCAGAAGGGTGTCAAAGTGACAAACGCTAGAAAAAGAGGTCTTGTCAGCCTCAAGAATCAGACGGGCTGCTCAGAAGAACAACAGGGGAGAGCCATTGCCATGTGGCCATCAGGTTTGGCATGGTGGGGAGCAGGATGTTAGATGAGAATATACCAGTGATCTTGTACAGTGAAAGTGATTTCCATGTTCACCCCGAACAGCAGGGGTCTTCTGTGGGCACATTTGGAATTTTGAGATGGTGTAAGGTAGACTCACAAAATGAATGCTGCGGGACATGGTATAACACAAAAATGGATGCCATGTGGGGCAGGATGCAACATCAGATGGCTGCCGTGGGACGGCATTAATGGCTGTCACACCTGAAAGAGCCGGAAAATAAAAAATGACCTGCCTCATCACCTGCCCCCTATCTGTAGGCAGCAGGGAAAGGCACCTATACCAGCCACCACCACTCACAGAGAGAAGCTCTTTGCACCTTGCTTCTTTTGAGAAGAGATGAGCTGTTTGGTGCCCAATCCTGGCAACCTATGAAATGTGAGCGTGTTTAAGGGTGGAGGGATGTTTGATGTAGGAGATGCTCAGCCAGTGCAAACAGGCAATGAGCAGGAAGAGGAAAGAGGCTGCTGTGCATTGTGGATTTCTGAAGGCATGTTTATTGAGCCCTTTCATATAGGAATTACCAGTAGAAACATACCGTGCACAATTGACACCAAGTCATTTCTGCAACCGCATAGTTGGATTTTTGTGGGGAGCCACTGCGACCACAGCAATTTAGCACAGAGAGAACACGTCACCAGTGCAAACCATGTTTCCCCCCATGATCTTGTACATCAGGGGTGGAGAACCTGTGGCCCTTCAGATGTTGTTCGATTCCAGCTCCCATGATCCCTGACCATTGGCCATCATCAATGGAGTCCAGCCACATCTGGAGAGACACAGGTTCCCCATCCTGGTTGTACATAAATGGGACAAGCTTGCTTGGAGAAAGAAAGGATTTTAAAAATTTTGAACTCACTCCAAGTTCACATTTAGGTCCAGTTCACATAAATGTAGGCAATAATAAGTGATTTTTTGAAATGGTCTGTACTGCCCAATGTTTGTTTTTGCGTTTCTTAACAATGTTTCCTGAGAAAGCTGAAAGCAGGTCACAAAAATATAGAATCATGCATGAAGTTTTGACAGACCTCCAAGACAAATTTGCTCCTCCCCACACTCTCTACTGATTTGGAGAGGGGCATCATTAATATATTTTGTTAATATTTCTGAGGAACTTTCAGGCTTTTGCCAGGAAGGAAAATATCTGTGCTGGAGACAGCAGGTGTTGAAAGTGTCACCAGCCTGGCTTGAGCACAGATCTGCCGCCCAGCACCCAGCACAATTCCTTACGTTACAAAGCAATGCGACACAGCAGGGGGCATTTTTGTCCAGACTTGGTAAAGGGTAACATTTTAAACTGAGGCTTGCTTCTTAACAGATGTGGAAGGAGGGATTCAAATTATCTTGTTTGCCTCTCTTGGGGACCGCACACTTCTAAAGTTCCTCTATCTTTAACACAAGCAGTTCAGTCTTCGTCAAAGAACAGGTCTGTGAGGCACTTCAGGCAAATTAGATCAATGCCTTCATAGACAAAAAGACTGAGACGGTCCGTTTGCTTTGATGCATATAGTACTACTCCAAGGTTTCATGCAGCCTAGTCCTATGCCTTTTACCTGTAATGTAGCCCCACTTTGCATTCAACTTGCAGCTTTGACAAAATGCAAATAGCATTGGCTGGGGAGCTATTATCAGTATCATAGCAGGTATGGAAGGGGGATGTAACTGTTTCCTCCCCTGCTGCAGTGCTGAGGAAAATCCTTCTTCTGAAACTGGTATTTGTTTTGATGGTGAAATATCCCATTGGAGTCAAATTCCTCTTCTACACACACACACACACACACACACACACACGAAAAAGCTGCACATTCAATCCAGTGACACATATAATAATAACACTTCTAATTTGACCCAAGATATCAGCCCTAGTTTAGAAGTGGCACAAAGATGCTACTTCTAAAGTACATCTTGATGTGTGCTCAGTTTGGAAACAGGCTAAAAACACCCAGACGATAACATACCTTCCTAACACTGAGAAAACACAAAAGATCCTCCTGAGCTGAGGGTAAGAAGAAGAGAAAAAGACACAATTTTCATCAGCATGTCAAAAATGAAGCACAGGCACACACAAGCACATACATACCATGTTTGCATTTTGATATCAACTGCCAATGCATAATGCAGCCCTCGGAGGCATTAGGAAATAAGAACTATCCTTCCTGACCTTCAGTTACATCTTACATCTCAGGTGACCAGCACACACATTTCAAGGAGTTGCCCCAGAAAGATAAATAAATCCCACCCAGAAATGGAAATTCCAGATCCAAACCTGACTTCTGTGAAATTCCAGCTGATGAAGTTTCTTCTTGTGTGAGTGGAGTAAATAAATAATGGGTGGCTTGGTGAAAATCTCTCCAGAGGATCTTCCTAAACACGAGGAAACGGTGCAAAACCCAGTGCTCAGAGCATCTGGGATGACTGTGTGAAAGAGAGCGAGAGAGCGAGAAACCTCACCAAGTATGTTTGAAATGTGTGCCCTCCCAATCCTTGCATTCACTTATGCCTGCTATTTATGCTGCTCCCCATGACGCTCAACATTGTTGGACTGCAACTGCAGCAGGCGAGCTAGCTGGGATCCTCTCTCATTATTTTTTTTTTAAAGAAGCAGCATTTCAAAAACCAAAGCTGGTTGCTAGCCCAAGAGACAGCAAGCCATGCATCGCACATCAGGACTGTTTCTTCCTGACGGAAAGGGCTACTTATATACTCCTTGAAACATTCTTAGCCTTTCCCCAAACAGATCTCTGTGTAGGGAGGGGAGGGGAGGGGATCCAATATTCTTTGCAGAAGCTTGGGAATTAAAAAAACAGGTCTGGGGTTTGTGTAAGAAAGGGTTAAATCCTTCTGGGGAAGGTGCCAGCGGGAGACTTGGCATTGAGATTTAATTCCAAAAGGGAGCTGTGAATTTGTTTGGGTTGGAGGATTTATTGACAGCTGATCTACTACTCGGGTATCATAAGTGACACCTTTAAGACATGCTGTCCTGATGATAATAAACAGCTGTCCAACTTGTTTAGGGCTCTCTGCTAATTTCCCTTTCGACTTGGGATGACTTTGGCAAACTAAAGGGGAAAAGATGAGCGGACTGATTTGAAAACGAAAACTTTTTAGGACTGGGAGAAGCTGCTTAATGAAGATGAAAGAAAAAGGAGCTGAATGCAGGTAGGGGCTGCAGATGCCGGGCCAAATCACTTGCTCCCCTTCCTCTCCTTCAAGAAGCATTCATTGTTGACAGAATCATTCTATCCTGGACCCTTTCCTGGAAGGTGGAACCTCTCCTTATACTGCCTTATTTTAATTATTAAGCTTAAGCTTTGGAGCCTCTCAGAATACAGAGCTCAAATTTTCACAGTTGTGCACTTTTCTGTAAAACTTACTTGTGGACTGATTAATAATGATCATGTTCAGATGTGGAGGCGTGTTATACTGGTGTGAGGATACATATGGCACGACATAACAGTGACCGATATAAAAAATGGTGCTCTTTTTTCACAAAGCATCAAATTTATACTATATTATTGACTAATGCAAAATGATAATTTTCAAATATTGCGGAATGTGTGGTATTGCAAATCTGTACACACAGATATGCAGCCAATTTAAATAATTCTTTTCTTTGAGAATGGTATAGCAAGCAGTGGGTAATATACGACACAAGATATGAAGGCAATTCATAAAACCCTTTGGAACACCAGGGTAGTTTTGAAAAACCCTACAGTTGTACTTTATAGAAATGTTCAACAATATACACATCTGCACAAATATTTGAAACAGTATGTCTCTTAGCTACATTTAATATTTCACACATTTGTAGAAATGAAGTGGCACTTTGGGCACATGTTAAAAAGCTACAAGGGAGCAGTTCATGGCAAGTGTGGGGAGCATCTGCGAGGGTTGTTGACAGGGGCTTGTATAGTCCATCATCTTTCTGAATCCAGCCCCAGCTTGCTCTGAAAGGAAGGGCAGGCTTGGACTCTAGAGCTCTTGGGCAAAGTCAGTTGGTTCGGCTAAGAAATTGGTTGATTTGTGGGTTAGCACAACAAACTGTTGAGCCAGTCTCTTGGTTGCATCCACGTTGCCTCACTTCAGTCATATTGTTAACACATCTTCATAATCCAGGGCTGCCATATCTCAAACAGTGAAAATCTGGACAGAAAAGTTGTTGAGCTTTTTGGGCAAAATCGCTAAAAAAAAATGCTGTTTTTGAGCTATTTTTATGGGGGAATGGCAAAAACGACATTGCCGACACTGCCAAGTCATAATCTAAATTATCAACCTATGTGCTTCAGTATTAATACAGTGTGGTGTGAAGCAGAGTGGTAACTTATCCTTTGTGCTTTGTATTGTATATAATAAATAACCCCTGTTAAAGTGCAACTTGGTATTTCCTTTATTGCCCACCTGAGTCCCAAAAAGAGCCCCATGGCAAGACCATCCCTGAAATTGGAGTTGCCTCAATGAGCCCTGACTCTTTCTTCCATGTTCTCTTTTTCCTTTTCAACTCACTGCCTCCAATTGGGAGGGAACAACTGCATAGGTCTTCTATTCACTCATTTTGATCTGGTCTGTTGGTCTTCAGTGCTTAAGGCCTTTTCATTTTAACTTACCCTTGAATCTGTTGGGGTACATTAATTAGAGAACTAGAGTAAAGTAGTAGTATATGTGAGCGGGGGGATTTAAACTTCAGCACAGCCATTAATTTATAGAGCAGCCTGAAGACATCTGTAAGAGGGAGTGTTAGCACTGGCTTATGACTACTGATGTATCACAAGAATTTAGTTCTTAGGAAAAGTACTGAATATTATTATACAAGTGTTATAATTTGTGGCAGGGGGAGGAAAGCTGACAGAAAGTACGGTAAATTTAAAAGCAATGGGCATCACCAGCAGAAGCTAGAGTAGCCAGGAAATATGGCTGATCTTTTCAAATATATACATACCTTTTAAAGCCAAATATAGTTAACTGCATTCTGAGTGGGTAACTGAGATGTAATAAGAATACGGGCTTAAACTGGTGGGAGGAAGAGCTAGTTTAAATATGGGAAATAGTTTGCTAACAAATCTGGACTAGAAGAAGTATTTTATGGTTTATTTTGTGGCTTTCTAACATTTGTTACACAGGATGCGGGTGGCGCTGTGGGTTAAACCACAGAGCCTAAGACTTGCCGATCAGAAGGTCGGTGGTTCAAATCCCCGCGACGGGGTGAGCTCCTGTTGCTCGGTCCCTGCTCCTGCCAACGTAGTAGTTCGAAAGCACGTCAAAGTGCAAGTAGATAAATAGGTACTGCTCCGGCGGGAAGGTAAACGGCGTCTTCGTGCGCTGCTCTGGTTCGCCAGAAGCCGCTTAGTCATGCTAGCCACGTGACCCGGAAGCTGTACGCCAGCTCCCTCGGCCAATAAAGCGAGATGAGTGCCACAACCTCAGAGTCAGTCACGACTGGACCTAATGGTCAGGGGTCCCTTTACATTTACCTAACATTTGTTACAGTTAGAACTGGATATGGAACAACTGATTAGTTCAAAATTGGGAAAGGAGTACGGCAAGGCTGTATATTGTCTCCCTGGTTATTTAACTTATATGCAGAATTCATCATGTGAAAGGCTGGACTGGATGAATCCCAAGCCGGAATTAAGATCGCCAGAAGAAATATCAACAACCTCAGATATGCAGATGACACAACCTTGATGGCAGAAAGTGAGGAGGAATTAAAGAACCTTTTAATGAGGGTGAAAGAGGAGAGCGCAAAATATGGTCTGAAACTCAACATCAAAAAAACGAAGATCATGGCCACTGGTCCCATCACCTCCTGGCAAATAGAAGGGGAAGAAATGGAGGCAGTGAGAGATTTTACTTTCTTGGGCTCCATGATCACTGCAGATGGTGACAGCAGTCACGAAATTAAAAGACGCCTGCTCCTTGGGAGAAAGGTGATGGCAAACCTAGACAGCATCTTAAAAAGCAGAGACATCACCTTGCCAACAAAGGTCTGTATAGTTAAAGCCATGGTTTTCCCAGTAGTGATGTATGGAAGTGAGAGTTGGACCATAAAGAAGGCTGATTGCCGAAGAATTGATGCTTTTGAATTATGGTGCTGGAGGAGACTCTTGAGAGTCCCATGGACTGCAAGAAGATCAAACGTATCCATTCTTAAGGAAATCAGCCCTGAGTGCTCACTGGAAGGACAGATCGTGAAGTTGAGGCTCCAATACTTTGGCCACCTCATGAGAAGAGAACACTCCCTGGAAAAGACCCTGATGTTGGGAAAGATGGAGGGCACAAGGAGAAGGGGGCAACAGAGGACGAGATGGTTGGACAGTGTTCTCGAAGCTACAAACATGAGCCTGACCAAACTGCGGGAGGCGGTGGAAGACAGGAGTGCCTGGCGTGCTCTGGTCCATGGGGTCACAAAGAGTCGGACACGACTAAATGACTAAACAGCAGCAGCAACAACAACAACAACAACATTTGTTACAGGCAGCAAAGCCAAAAAATAAAGCATCAGTTAGCAATAAAATATCAGCAGTTGACGCACTTTCACTAGTATAGCCATCCAACAGGGATAGCTTTAGGATAGATAGGCTCAGTGGCGTAGCGTGGGTTGTCAGCACCTGGGGCAAGGCAAGTAATTTGCGCCCCCTAACCCGTGGATTTGCGCCCCCTAACCCATGGATTTGCGCCCCCTAACCTGTGGATTTGCCCTAACCCCAGATGTTGCGCCCGGTGCGGCCGCCCCCCCCCCTGCACCCCCCACGCTACGCCACTGGATAGCCTTCAATTTGTGCAATGGTCATAGACTGGCCTTTTAATCTCCCTCATCCCTCTTGCTGCAGCATCATCATTTTGCCTTGGCTGTGTAATTCTGCTTCCTCAACACCCCTTTCCTTCCTGTACATGCTTGGATCTTGATTAACATTGGGCACGATTGTCATGTTGGTGTAAGAGCTGCTCGCTCATTAATGTGTGAGATTTACCTGGGAAGAGCTATAATCCATTGCCTGCTTAGCTCTGATCCGAGGCTTAAGCCAGCATTTGCAAACCACTCATAGATTGCTTCACTATGCTTCAGGAGAACCAAATTATCCCATGCTAATAAGTCTTTTCATCAAAGCTCTCCTGTAGTCTTTGCAGCAGAAGCGAACTTGTCGTTGCTGCTGTTGGCATTTGGAAGATGGTTGTAGACAGATTTTCTCGGGGACCAGGTGGCTTCTGGTGTCAGTCAAACTAAATTAGGACTCTGCATTGTTTTCCTCATTCACATGCCATTGTAATGACTATCAAGGGGAAGGGGAAAGGAATGCGGCATCATGATTGCTACACTGCCCTCTTTTGAGCTGAATGCATCTTACCTGCTCTTATGTTCTGTATGTAATAAACTGTGGAGTGTTGCTAAAAAGAGGAAAAGGGGGTCTACAAGCACCTTCCTTGCCTAACCACTACAAACCATTCTCAGACCTGTTAGGATTTCTGAGTCCTTAGCACACAGCAGACATTTTTTTTTTAGTATTAGGAAGACTAAAACATGTTTCTGTGTCCACATGTGTGTTTCAAACTATATGAAATTGATATTGTGATATTATATGTTAGCAGAAATTGCAGTGGTTGGTTCTAGTTACTTGGTTTCCTTGCTTGCTTGCTTGCAAATCACCCTACAGCTCTATTCCCATTGTTTCAAAGTAATATAGTGACAAGGGAAGACGCCTTATTCAAAGTCAGGCAATTGGTCAATCTCGCTCAATATAATCTACACAGGCTGCTCCAGGATTTCACACAGCGTTACCTCTCAGTCCTACCTGGAGATGCCAGGGATTGAACTAGGCAGATGTTCTACCACTAAGCTATGGCAGGAACCCCTTTGCAGAAGATATGATGGCAAGACAACCAGAAGATGGCAGCTTCAATCATACAGAAAGGCATCAGCTTCACTGCCAATGTCAGATGTATCAGCAGCACTTGGCCAGCCTACATTGGACAGGCTGATGCTTCAATTGCATAGCAACCATGAATCAGTTCTAAAACAACAACAACAATATGGGGAGGACAGCACCAAAGGTGTTTGAGGAACTGGGTTCTCCGTTAAGAGTGAGTGAAGGATGACTGTGCTGCAGAGACGGGACAGCATGGAAGCAGACTTTGGAAAAGCCCCCTTTCTCAGGATATAGTGATCTATACGTTGTCTCAACCTTCTCTTCATGGCTAACAAAACGCTGGAGGGGCACCTAAGGTTGTATCCAACTTTGGTCCTATTCAGATTAGACTCAATAGAAATTAATGGCTAACTTAATGGGTTCACTGCAGATAGGATTTCATTGGACACAAAACCTATTAGCCCAAAATGGCCAGTTGTCCATTACAGTTGTTTTGTAGGGGAACAGTTAGGATCACCCCAAAAACCCTAAAACTGTTTGTGAATTCCCCCCCCCCAACCAGGCCTCGAAACTGTTCAAAATTCCTTTTGTCTTCTAAAAATCCAAAACAGCTTTTCTCTGCTCTCCTCTGCTCTATCACAAGATGCTGTGGCAAAATGCAAAATCTTACTTTTAAAGGCTAATGAATAGACTCTGTCATTGCCAAGAATACTCAGGCCTGAGAAACGAATCTTATCTCATTCAGTTCCAACACCTTTGGACATGTTGAACCGTTCTCATTCCCCTTTCCTGGGAAGGGTGCCAAGAGTCCACAATAGTCCCAAGACAGCTTTCTGTTCATGCTCAGAGGAACCTCAACATGGGGCAGGACTCCTGAGGGAGGAGGAGGGAACTGGAAAGGGGTATATATGCTTGTGCACATGACTGTGAACTTTGTGCATGCGTTTCAATGGCTGAAAGCCCAATTTATGAAAATTTGCCATCATGGATTACAAGGCCACCATGGATTTAAAACGCTCTCCCCAATCAATATACTTTAAATTTTTGTTTATTGTCCTATTGATTATACAATACAGTGCTACTGTGGAAACAAGAATTTGGAGAGGGAATTCTTTCTTGAAGTAGTGAGTATTTTTGCACAGAATATTTTTACACTATCCTGACCAGAGCTTGTAGTAGAAATATCATCATTAAAGAGGCTTTTTTTTTTTTGTCTCCAAGCAGAGTGTCTTTCTGATTTGTCCCGTGCCAATAGATATGAACTTTCCTGCTTATTAACAATGCTCCCCTAATGCTGAGATTTACTTGTAAAGGGGAACACAGAGTCTGTCTACTTTTCAAATGTTTGACATTATGCCTTCTTTTCAGATCTCAAGAGTCTATGCAGAAGCTTCCCAATATCCCACTCACACAAACACTCCCCCCCCCCATTTACAGCAACTATCAGGATCCTTCTTGAGCTCTTTGAGTCTTTAACCCCCCCCCCCCCGCCCCCAAAAGCCTTTTGAATCCTTGGATAATGGGAACTGAACAATTCATTGGAGAGTGTGTGCTGACTGCCCTTGGCAGACAAGGGTCATTGGTTGGCTGTGAATACAAAATCCTTGTTTCAGATTTAAAAGCACAAAGGATACTCCAGATGTGTTGATGCTTTCTTTAATGAATTCTATTGTCGAGTGCCTTTTCAGTAAGTTATAGAAAAATAGACATGGAAGAAAAAATGTTGGGTGTGTGGGTCTGTAAAATAATATTTAATGTTTATAGGGCTGGTTGTGATCTTTTCAGAGGCAAAAAACAAACTAACAGAGCCAAGAAAGTGACAGGATGCAACACTGTTCTCTGTCCAATGAATATTTCAAAAATACCATTTTGCTCCTGCTCCCAAATTGGCCACAATAACATACATAGAAAAACTACATATACAAAAACCAGGCAGAGGGCCTTCTTGGTAGTGGCACCTACCCTGTAAAATAGCCCCCCATCAGATGCCAAGGAAATAAACAACTATCTGACTTTTAGAAGACACCTGAAAGCAACCTTGTTTAAGAAAGGTTTTAATGTTTGATATTTAATATTCTGTTGGGAGCTGTCCAGAGTGGCTGGGGCAACCCAGTCAGATGGGCAGCATACAAATTAAAATATGCTATTACTGTTGTTGTTGTTGTTGTTGTTGTTGTTGTTGTTGTTGTTGTTGTTGTTGTTGTTATATTTTGCCCTCTGATTCTTGGAGTAGGACTATAAAATGTCTCCATATGTGATCAGAATGCTTCCAGCTAACTTCTCCCAAGGAGAGACTATAAAATTTAAGAACTCTCTCTAGCCTGTGGTGTCAGCATAATTAAAAGGCTGTTTCCTTGATCACCAGAACCTAATGGATCTCAGATGACAGAGATGCCCATCAATTAACATCAGAATATTTTATTCACCACTGGGCAGGTTCATGTGGAAGCAAGTGGACAACTTCTCACTTGACAATTTATACTTTTGTGTAGATATGTAAAGGCTAAACACACACACACGCTTACATGTTGTGAAGGTCTGTCCTAGATCGACACAGGGAGGTCACAGCCTGAGGCTACTGAACTGCTTATGCAAATATTGCAGCATGCAGTTTAGTTGCTCACCAGCCACACAAGGTAGCTGCACACAAACTCAAAAGCCTCAGCAGCTCTTGATCTTCTGTGAAGGTTTGCTTATTTTTGCTGCCTTGCTCAGGTAAAAGCAGCAGTCTAAAACTGCAGTAGTCGGTGCCTTCTATCATTTAGGGAATCAAGCAATATGTATCCTGTTTCTTTGGGTGGTTTATGTGTGAGTAAATTTGATTATGTGTGGTTTTGGTTTGAAGGTAGCATTGAGGTGTTGGTTTGGGAAGCCCTAGGAAATGTTGTCCATTGAGAAATATTTCTTGAGGAAGTTCAAAACAGCTGCCTTTTTCCACATAATTTTCTCATTCATGCTTTCACTGCATGATGGACACAAGTCTTGGGGAGGCCACAGGGTCCTGGGAATTTCGTCGTCCTTGCTTTCAGCACCTATGCAATGTAAAGCAAAAGTGAAGTTCAATATATTACCACCACAAAGCACAAAAGGACATTCTTCTGTAGTCGAAACTGGTTGAAACTGAATTGTCTTCCACACCAGCTGCTGTTTGTAAAACTATGTTTGGCATGTCTAAAGTCTGGCCTGGGGGCGTAATCTGCTCCGTCATCAAATCTTGCCCTCTTTGAAAAAAGTTTGGACACCCCTGTACTATGTGGATGAGTGGCATTCTTCAAATGAAAGAGATTGCTTTCCTTAAAAAAAAGGGGGGATGGGGAACCTGTGACCCTCCACATGTTGTTGGATTCCACTTCCCATCAGCCCTGGCGTGCACAGACAATAGCCAGGGATGATGCAAGTTCTAGTCCACATCTGATGGGCCACAGGTCAGAGACATAGTTTACAAAGCTTGAAGAAATCTGATTTTGAAGAGAGAGAGAATGATGTAAATAGAATGATAGCTGCCAACACTCAGATTTTAACTGGTTTGCAGTGCAGTTCTGTACAGTTTGTACAAAACTCTAGTCTAGCCTAGTACAAAACTCTAGACTGTAAAAACAAGGCAAAAATTAAACCTATTAAATTCTGAGAGAAATTTAAATAGGGTATTCTTGGATAACCCTTCTATCTAAAGAACATATACATAACAAGTTGTTGCAAACATAAAGGACATCAATGATATGCAAAAGTACCTGAATAAATTACAGGAGAGATAAAGTCTTAAAGGAAAATCTGAAAGAGTTGCTATAAGAGAAGACAGGAAACCAGGAAGAATAGACATGGGCAAAGACTTTTGCTGCAAACATACACATTTTTCAGTCAGATTTTGTAACTGTTTCAAACAGAGAGAGTCAATAATGATTAATTATAAAGATGAATCTGTTATTAAGAACATTTAATATCTTAGAACACATCTTAACTATGGAAAGTTTATGTTTCTATGAAGAGCTGCATTGGTGTAGGTTCATATTTTCAGCAATTCTTTATACGTCTCCTTTCTAGTTTATCTTTCCAAGATCTCAGTTTCTCCAGAGGCTACAGATGCTGACAGCAGCAATAAGACCTGTGACTCGAAGATCTTGCCCTTCTTTTACTTTCTCCCTCCTTTATTCAAGGACATGATTAACTTAGGTCCATTTTAATTTCATTGGCTACAACCTCTAGAGACTAATTTTTGTTATTAAATAAGTCCAATATGTAATTATATTAAAAACAAAGCAACAGAGGCAGATGGAGGCAACTAAAACAGATAAAGAAAGGAGAATGTTCTAAACAGTCACTAAAAAGAAAACCCCAAAGCCTGAGTTCAACAGGTATATCTTCAACTGCTGCTGAAATGAAAACAACAGAGGTGCCTGACATACCTGTAAAGATTGACCACAGATGAAAAATAGCCTCATCTTGGTCCTTCACTTCGGTGATGAATTCTGCTGGCAAACTTGCAAAGCGCTTTGCAGCCGGTGAGTAAAAATAGAAGTTCGTCATGAATTCTCTTGCTGCAGGAAAGACTTCTGATGATGCTAAGGGAAGGCAGAACAGAGAGAAAGGGCAAGGATGTCACCATGAGAAGTACAGATCAGTAAGGTGGTGGTGGAGGAAATTGGCTTGACCACACATACAAAACATCTTAGGCCTCGCAAGGTGAATTCAGAAACAGGCTCTTTTCTTTCCTCAAGGACAAATACTTTGCAGCCACCGCAGACAAGAAGAGCAACAAGATGTGTGGCAAGTGCTTTTCCACCTCTACTCTTGAAGAGCAATGGTTGATTTCAGCAGTTAAGTACTTCATTTCTGTATCACTTCACTTCTGCATTGTCCACACCACACTGCCAAACACTATTTTTTGTAGCTGAGGGAAGCACAAGGGAAATGACTGCAGAACCTTTTCCCTGCCTGCCATTCTGGACAATATTTCTGTTAGGCTGAAGGGAAAAGAGGCAGAGCCATGCACCTGGCCTCCCTTCAGCCATGAGCTTACCTGGAGGGACAACAGGAGCCTGGTGCAGTAGGAGTGCAGCAGCAGAAGCCCATTGGACGCTCCCTCTGCTGTGCCCACACCACACTGACCTCTCTGCCACCTCCTTCCTCCTCCTCTGGGTAAGCAATAATACGGCTGAGGGGAGGCTATGTGTCTGGCAGATCCCCTTCCCCCCTTGTTGTAATGGCACCAGAGGCCCCTTTTCAAGATAAGAAGAGGGCTTTCCTCTTCCCCAATTTTGGTAGAGGGTTGGTGGGCCACTAGGCGTGGCTCTGTGAGTCTGATCTGGTTTGCCACTCTCTGCTGCCATAGCTCAAACAGTACCTGGAGGTTAGCTAGAGCTTCAATATGAATAACCAAACAGAAGGAACTTTGCTTACGGTTTGCCCCATCACTTTTCAGTGCTTCCTGCACTGCCAGCAGGTGGAAGATAATCCGGAGAGAGCATAAATAACTTTCGAACCCGGGTATGTTTCCTTGACATCCCACACAGTCTGGAATCTCTGGAAAGCTGGCATTCAGACCCTGAAAAGCATGAGGAAGCTCTTTTAATGTAATAGTATAGTGGAGGGTGAGCTTTGTCATCACTCCTCATCTTCCCTCTGTTTTTGTGTGTGTGTGTGTGTGTGTGTGTGTGTGTGTGTGTGTGTGTCACTTGGCACATTGTTTTTTTCTTGTTTTTATTGAGTCAAGAAATCTGATACAAAAAAGGAAAATATCCTGAAGAGAACAGAAAGAAGAGGGAAAGAATATGCATATCATTAGCCCTTTTTTCTGCCTTCCAATATATTGTGTCGACTGAGCAGTTCTTGTTGAAGCATCAAAACAAAAAGGAAAGAAATTATAAATGCCACTGTTGATCACTTACGGTAACTTGTGGTTCATGGGCATAATGCTGTGTGTGTGTGTGTGTGTGTGTGTGTGTGTGTGTGTGTGTGCTTTAAAGTGAAAAATCTCATTTATAATATTTGTAGCTAAATTGTATCTATATTCCTTATTTTTAATTTACAAGGTGACCTGTGGGAGGGGAAAGGACTATGTACACAACCAAAAGCAACAACTCAAATTACAGGAGTAGGTATGAGAAAGTAGCTATTTTCACTGCCTTATTTTGTATTATTGTTCTTTTTCTTGTCATTTCCACATTTTTGCAGCTGTCGAAGACGTGATGGGGCGGGGCACAGAATGCATATCATTCTAATTCAGATAAAATCTCCTAGTTTCTCTATTTCTCTCATTCATCAAATTTTGTGTGTAATTATTTTAGCCTCTGCAATTTCCCACACATCCCACAGGATATAATTTCCATCCTTTAAATTTTGACACCACAACAATTTTCTCTGGTTTTTATTTTTGTTTGTGTCTATAAGTAAGATGAATAAAAAAAAATAAGAAGATTGAACAGCTCTCTACATTCTCAACTAGAATAACCTAAGTCTATGAAGATATTCTTTGGGTACAATCTATGTTTCTCTCAGTCCAGGCAGTGATGGTCTCAGTGATGGTCAGGACCTGACACACATGAACGTGAAGCCTTCAACTACAACTCCCATCATCCCTAACGATTGACTATGCTGGCTGAGATGGGAGATGTGTCCAAAACAGGCTTCTGCTGCCATTGAACATTCCCCATAGAACCCCTGTACCTTGCAGAGGACATTCCACAGCAAAGATATAGAAGTTTCTTGGCACATGGTGGTGTGGGGAAAGTTCTCTGAAGATAAACGTTTAAAAGCTACTCTGTTAGAAATTCTGGGAAATGGGGGGTTGGGGGAAGAGATGCCATAGACACAACTTGGCTGGAAAGAATCTCCTTGTTTAGTTCATGTACCTCTTTTGCAGCCTTTAGAGCTTCTATCCATTCATCCCGCGAAATATTTATCGACAAGTTGGACTCCTGCCACACTTCCAGTTTGTGAAGGTAGTTGTGGACCACAGAGCGCTCAGGAAAATACTGAAACAAAGCAATAGGAAACAAAATTAACAAGAGGAGCCCAGTAAACTTCTACCTGTGATGGAACTGAATGAAAAGTGGTGTTGTAGCTCTGTAGACTATTCGCTGGGCTATGTACATACTGCAGGGTTATGTAAAAACAAAATACTGGGTTGTACACCACCAAGTCATCCCCAAAGAGCAAGGATGTCAACCTGCATAATTTGACTTCCTCTCTTTGCCCCCTGCCCCTACAATGTGCTCTCGGGGTTCTACCAACCCACTTGGGCAGACTGGGGAGGGGCATGAGAGAGCAAATTGGAAGTTCCAGTGCATTTGCACTCAAGGGAGAATTTGGCTGGACACAGAGTTCAGGTACTTGAGAATCTTAGTTTTTCTTTCTTTCCAAACCCCAAACTTCCTTTGTACCCAGGTAGGTGTATGTATTAGGAGCTCAAAGGCACAATTTAACTTTAAATGAATGTCAGCTTGACACACTGTATAAACCAGGAATCCTGTTCCCGCTACAAAGGAGCCAAGGTTAAGCAATCAGCCGTCTTGAGCTGCTATTATCAGAAAGCTGATTAAGTCCTTGGATTTAACTATTCCACCAATACCACCTTTTGGAATCTATGTTCCAGGTAGAAAGACAAGGCACTGGTACCTGAGGTAACCCAGGATGATACAGTGGTCTGTGGTGCTGAAAGTGTCATGCCCCCACCATTATTTATTAAATAAATAAATGTTGCTGGGGATTGAACCTGGTGCCTTTTGCATGCAAAGCGGATGCTCTAGCACTAAGCTATGGCCCTTCCTCACTCCTGTTAAGACTCTCCTGGCACCAAAAGTTGGATATCTCCAACACGAGGTCCAAGAGCACCTCTGTCTGCTCAGGCAAAGCAAGGTAGACAATACAACCAGAGATTCAGTCCTCTCTTCCATGCTTTACCCAAAGACTGGGTTCATACATTGCAAGGAGTTATTCTCACCAACCCTGTTGGGTTTTTTTTAATCAGGCA
This sequence comes from Podarcis muralis, assembly GCF_964188315.1. Classification (NCBI taxonomy): domain Eukaryota; kingdom Metazoa; phylum Chordata; class Lepidosauria; order Squamata; family Lacertidae; genus Podarcis; species Podarcis muralis. The sequence continues at coordinate 37,658,609 of NC_135656.1, read as the reverse complement.
CTTTGCCATGCAACCCACACACCAGAAGCATAGCATCAACCATATGTTTAATTCATCACATTAAGCAAAGAAGAATTACGCTAGAGCAGTAGGGACCCTTTCTTTCCCTCCAGGTGTCTCTGGCTCCTGTTTCTTGCAAGTGAGCAGCTGCAGTAATTCAGGCAGTTGCTCAGTAGCTTGGATGCTCAAAGCCTCTAAGTAGATCAATCAATCTGAAACATGGCTTGCCATCACAGCATGAGAATGTTAAAACCACTCCAGTGTCACGATGCAACTTTCTCTTCAATAGTTCAGCAGACAGACACCTCCACCTGAGCTATTCTTCCTCTGTTGTCTCTCCTTCTCTCTGCAGGTTAATTTGCTCAGATTTGCAAGCTCAGCATGCTCAAGATGGATTAGGAGCTCACTGAGCCTTCTCTGAAGAGCAGCAATCCATTTCTTAGCCTAGTGATTTTTCTTTCAGGCAACTCAGTCAATAGCTCTGTGATCTCAGCCCACAACCAGGAACAGGCTCACAATCCCTTCTAAAGTTCCCAACAACTCTTCCCTTTAATCAAACCACGTTGTTTCAGAGGAGGTAGTTTAAGGCCTTCCCTCTAGAATGCTGACTCACATTTCAAACAGTCTAAGCAGCATACCAAGCAGGAAACTGTTCTCTAGTCTAGCCCAAACTCCCATAGTTCTTTTGTATTCTCTTCCTAGTATTAATTTATTTTGCGGGGGGGGGGGAGGAACCCCACTGCTAGATTGTATGCATGAACCATTCTACCATTTACACTATGTCTTCCTTCAAAGCCTTACGTTGGTGTCCAACTTCAAGTACAAACTCTCAAAAATGGAATTTTTTTCCAAGTTTTTTTCCAAGTAGGAAGCTCTGAGTCTGAGATGGAACTCTGATAGATTTATGACATTTATATTCTGCATGTGGTTGCTGACAGGCAGACAGAGAGAGAGAGAGAGAGAGAGAGAGAGAGAGAGAGAGAGAGAGAGAGAGAAGGGAAGAAAGAGGGAAAGGTAACTGGAGAAACAGCAGCTTGACCAGGGGATGGGCTGAGTGGGACAACAGATGGAGAGGAAACGGGGAAACTGGCTTGTTTTAATTGTGTGCAGAGCAACCCTAGGAAAAGTTTGCTTGCTGATAATACCGTCCACTGCAGAGTTTCAAACATAAAAGCTACTTCTCCTCTCAAACAAATCTGCCTTTAGCTAAGGGAATATCACAAGGCTAGGCCAAAATTATGCAGGAATGCAAAAGAACAATCTTACACAGTTAAGTTTTAAACTTGACCATGTCTAAAAGCCACCACCAGCCTACTTCAGAAGCCGTTTTCCTCCTCAAAACATAGCTTAAAAATAAAATAAAATGTGACAAGCATAGTTTTTATTTACTGCCCCAAAGGACCAAGTAATCGCTCACAGAGAACTTTTGAAAATGAGAGAGCCCAAAAGAAAATTAAAATATCTCGCAAAACGTTCAAAAACGGAGTCGCTACTATACCAACAACAGAGAAGCCTGGATATACCGTATGTAGAAAACTTACCTTGGCCAGTATATGCACATACTGCTTCAATGCAGAGAGCCTCTCTTCAGTGAAGTTGGCTAAAGTTACTTCAATTCTGTGCAGGCTGCAAAGCACAGCATACTCCAGGTCAGCCATGCACAGCTGTGTCCTGTGACAGATAAGAGGGTGGAAAGATAACCTCATCATTGAAGCAGCCATATCATCTATATCACAAGAGTGCAGACTTCAGGGGTCATCTGTGTTTTTACCAGAGATGAACCAATTGGAGCCTAGTGCAAAAGACACCCTAAGGAATTTTTAGGCCTGGAATTTGGTTTTTTGAGCACCAGAGCCAGAGGCGTACCTAGGGGTTGACTAGGTTGGCCCCTGCTAAGGGCACAAGCCTAGGGAGATGCAAAAATTGCACCTCTCCACTCTGTCTTGGCTCCTTTGGCAAGGTCGCAAGTGACAGGGGATGGGGCGCCAAGGGCACAAGGGAGCCTAGGTAAGCCTCTGACCAGAGAAGAATGGAGTTAACAGCCCTTCCACAGAACAATCCATGCCTAGTTTCCTTAAGCTTTTTTCTATTTCCATAGCATCATTTATGGTAAAGAGAACATTTTGGTTTTGTTGCTGGGAGTCAGAAGTCCTTGCCCATCTATTGGAAGTTACCTAGAAATCTATTCCACTCCTGATCTACCCTGCAGGAATCAGGAACTGGTTCAGAACCAAATCAGGGCCCACTTTGGCACCACCTGGACCACAACTCAGGTTGCTGCTCAGGGACTAACAGAGTCATCTTCAGTAGAAGGCCGCCTTCCCTTCTGCTCCCAAAGCTGTGCCTGATCATCTACTGAATGTTCACCAAGTGTCAAGGATGACCAGTGTTACATAAATGCAGTGAGAACAGAAGAAAGTGGAGGCTACTAAAATGGCTCTTGCTTCTTACCTGTCTGCTACCTCCCAGGAGTCAGGGGTAGCCTTTGTTTCTGCTATTGGTGGCTTAGAAGTGTCAATGATTTCTCTCTGGACCCCAGGTAGTGTCCGCAGGAAGTCTGTATAGAAGGATCTTGAATTGTTTGCCCTGTGATGGAAGTAAAATGTGAGAGGAGACTCTGCTCTAAGACGGTGGGCAATTCTGACCTTCTGATGCAGGAGGTCTCGCTTTGCTACAACGCCATGGGCCATGCTGGCTGAGGCTGATGAGGGTTGGACTCCAGTCGCAACTGCAAGTCACCATGTGGGCCATCCTTGTCCTAACCCATTTCATGCAGTCCCTTCAGTTCAGCTGTCATAAAACCTGTTCAACCCCCATTTTAGGTATGCAAGAGAGAAACAGTGCAGGGCACTCCATTGTGTAGTATCAACATGCACCTATGCACACAGTTGCACTGCCAAAAAAGATTTTGTGTTAAAGAAGTCCAAATCTGCTCCCAGAATGAGATATACCACCCATTATCTAAAAACCGAATTGCTGAATTGTGCAGAATTATAGGGCTAGAACAGATCCTGTCAGGTTGCAATTTGACATGCAATTCAGCATATGCAGTATGATATGGACCATGTATTTCCCCCGCAAAAATTCCTGATGCACATCATTGATTTTAGTGGCTGAACTTTAGTGGCCACTGAATTCCTTCAGATGATGGAATTTAGGATCTTTTAGTTTAGAACTCAAGACACACAGGCCCCTTCTGCACTATGCATTTAAAACAGTATTATACCATTTAAAACTGCCATGGCTCCCCCCCGAAAGAATCCTGGGAGCTGTAGTTTGTGAATGGTGCAGAGAGTCATTGGAGACCCCTATTCCCTTCACAAATCAACAATTCCCTGAGTTCGCAGGCTGTGTAATAGGAAGACATAAGTAATTGCTCAATGGGGGTTTGAAGGAATGTAGCTTATAAATCATATACACAAGCACCATGAACACTGTTATGCAAAAGCAGCTCATATATGTATGTTGATTATGGATACCAGCAGCAACTCACAGGGGGATGGGTGTGCAAGGGCCTTTGCTTGAATACAGGAAGCCAGAAGGGAAGGTGGTGACCTTGCATCTAGTCACTAGCTCCGCATTGCTCTTCAAGACTCTCCTCACAACAATGTTTTCATACTGGGCCATGTCCAATATGACCTAAGATCAGAAGTGCACATTGCATTATGAATGGAGTTGCTCTTTTAGATTCACAAGCAAACCATCTACCTTTCCTCCTCTTAATGCTTGTCTACATAGTGATCAGATCATCTCTGCTGCATCTCAACAGAGTTTTAATACCTACTCCCTTGAAGATGGTGCCGCTCTGGGTAACGCACATGCCTCAGATGGTTCCTTTACAAACAGCTGAGGGTGTGGAAGGGCAGAAACAGCAGAAGACAGTGTCTATGCCCTTTTCTCCCAGAGAAAGCCCAAGATGGACCAGTTAACCTTTCCTCACACAGAACTATAAAAACTATTAACTGCTTACACTGTGTAGAAGTTTAGGCAAGAACTTTACAGCTGCCCGTTTTGTGTGTGGGTGTGCTACTCAAGTGGCCTTTGTAAAGTGAATCTGCAAGTTTCTTAACTTCTCATTGAAACTGAAGGCATTTTAATCCTACAACAATCCTACAATTAATGTGAGTAAAAGTTACTTGTCTCTAGCTGGTGACTTATTTACAGAGTTATGCAACATGCAAATCTAACATATTTACAAGCCTAGTATCAGGCTTGTATCCGGGGTACACAGACTTCAGGCATAAGGGGGTTTACTTTGTTTTTCACCAAACCCTTGAGATCCACCAACTGGAGATAAATTTATGGACTCATAATTCTTTTATTTTGAGGATCAGAACTTAAAAAACCTCATGGTCATAATTCCATAATTCATTCCCAGTTACCCTAATCTTTCTTCATCCAGCAGTATAATTTGGGGTCATCTTGTTGTTGATATTGTTAAACTGCCCATAATCCAAAATCCAAAAACTGCCATAATCCAAAAACTTTGCTGATCTACTGTGAATCACACAGATCTAGATCTAATCTGTCCAACCCTGCTTTTAATCAACCAATTAAAAATCACCTCTCTGCCCAAAAAGGAGTCCTCCCCCTCGAATATCAGGGCCACATTCCTTCCCTGAATGGAGTCAACAAATTCTGTTGTACTGTAAAATAGCAAAGAGAATAGCATGTTAAACAAAATTTGGACAAAGTCCCACATCAACATTCTTTTCATGCAAATACTGGTCCTCCCAATAGCTCAACAGTTATTCCTGGGCATAAATCATGCACTGATCCCTTGATGTAACTGGATTTGGCATATTGACATGTGACACTGTGGGAGATTAGAAAATTAAAATGTCTTTTTAAAATTTATAAATATATAAAGGCATTTATATACTGCCAACCTGTGTAAAATATCAAGGCAATGTACCAAATATTCAATAAAAATAACACATCACCAATGATTGGCTAATCAAGAAATGTAAACAACTGTCTGCATAAAAGATCTGCCAAGCCTGAAAGTCAATAGTAAATATGCTTGCCCAATTTCTGCTGGAAGAGTATTCCATAGCATGGGACTGATGACACTAAATACCTGACTTCTTAACATATTTTGTGAAGAAATGGATTTAAAGATGCCTAAAATAGTTACCTGAGTGGAGCCAACAGTGGGGCGTCAGGGGACCACCAACTAGTTAGATGACTCTCTGCAAAGGTGATTATGGCTTCCCTTAGGCTCTGAGGGTCATCCTTAATTTCTATGAGGGGAGGAAAAGGCAGGTCATAACTCTGAGGACAGTCATTGTGCATTCTCCAACCCAAACACCACTCACAAACAGATGCCACGTGTCAGCAAAGGCTGCTTGCAAGCCAGATCCAATTTCTAACACATTTTGAATGTGAGGTTCCCTTTGGCCTTTAAACTTTATTTATAAATATTTATATCCTAATCTTCATCTCAAAATCTCAGGGCAAGGAACGTTTTTTAAACAAACCCATTAAACAATAAAATCACTATTCACACCAAGTAAAAAAACAAACCCTGCACAGCAGCATCTTTAAAAATCCCAAGCTGAACACTAAGAATTTCCAAAAGCTTGAGTACACAGCCATGTTTTAAGGTTGCTTTGGAACAGAAACTCTGAGAAAAATAGTGCTGGATTTTTAAAAAAAAACAAACCATCCCTAAAATATCGTCTGGAAACCACTCTGACCTTATCTTCTCTATGGGTATTGGGTTGTAAGCTGTGTGTGCCTATTTTGGTTCTAAAACACATATCAGGAAGTCAAGTTCGTCTTGCCTTCAGGACCAGAATATATATTCCTGTGACTCATCTTAACATATATAAATATTTGTGCAGTGTGCATGAATTTCCAATTTGCTAATATATTCCCATACAGGAGTGTGAACTCCAATCTGCTGATTGTCAGAAGAGTGGCAGGCTATTCTTTTAATTGCTCACTAAATGTGAAACATCACAAAAAGAGAAAAAGTGGGTAAGGCTAAAGAGATTGTGTCTGTCCTAGCTATTTGCACTGATAACCACCCTCCACCTTGGACAACCATGGCTCTGTAAGGCTTCCATGTGATCATGTGTTTCATCTGGGTGGAGAATGGGGAGGAGGGAGCAAGAAGCTCAGTTCTCCCTCCAGCTAGTCGCAGCCTAGCTAATTAACCTCTGACCCTCACCTCAGCAGTGAGAGCTCTAGATTCAAATAAATAATTATGTGAGGTTTAGAATCAATTTCAGGACACATACCTTCAAGCTTTATGCCATCGCCAGCATATGTAGAGAATGGCTTTAAAAACTGGAAGGAAACAAACCAGCGAGTTAGGTTTTGCTTTGGGCGTCATATGTTCAAGTCTGCTACAGTACGTAGGGTAGGCACCATACTACCTAAGCACAAGGTTGCAAGTTGGGGACTGCACCCATCTGTTTAGAAGTTCTGGCAAGGAGGATGAAGTCCTTTTTGAACACTTTGGTGCTCCTGGATTCTTCTGGTGGTGACTAACTGGATTGCTCTGGCGGCCTCATCTTCTTCCTCTCTTCTTTTCTTATATTGCTTTCTATTTGTTATTGCTGCATATTGCAATACGTACATAGCAGTTGTGAATGTTGCGCATCCATAAGGAATGTATAGGGCTAGGGTCAGGGAATGGTAGTGTCAAGGACCCTAGGAACCCAAGAAGAGCAGCGACACCATTTCCTCCTTGAGCGTCTGCTACCTGCTCTCTCATCCATATGGAAACCATAGGGACAGTGGGACCCAGTGCTACTGCTGCCAGTAAATAAGTTAGACCTCTGGTCTTCAGAGTGCAGCAGAAGGTTATCTACAATAAATGAATGACCCAGGAAGGTGTGGATGTATAAATGAATACATTTGCATTTTGCAAAATGTTATGGGAAAACAAGAAAATCAATCAAAAGGCATCACAGTGTTGGCATAACTTCACCATAGGCTGAAACAGAGCTAACATTATGAAAATCACAAAGTGATTAACTTTTGTTACAATTTAAGACTATTGCTCATTATGTTTATAAGGATTTCAACAGCTTTTGAAGGAAATACAGAGATATGAAAAAGGAGAAAGCCAGTATAGGAACACTGGAATTGTAATTATGGTGTTGTATACTACATTTGTGGGACGCGGGTGGCGCTGTGGGTTAAACCAAACCACAGAGCCTAGGACTTGCCAATCAGAAGGTCAGCGGTTCAAATCCCCACGACGGGGTGAGCTCCCATTGCTCGATCCCTGCTCCTGCCAACCTAGCAGTTCGAAAGCACGTCAAAGTGCAAATAAATAAATAGGTACAGCTCCGGCGGGAAGGTAAACGGCATTTCCGTGTGCTGCTCTGGTTCGCCAGAAGCGGCTTAGTCATGCTGGCCACATGACCCGGAAGCTGTACGCCGGCTCCCTTGGCCAATAAAGCGAGATGAGTCCCGCAACCCCAGAGTCGGCCACAACTGGACCTAATGGTCAGAGGTACCTTTACCTTTATACTACACTTAAAAAAGAAGAATGCCTGCCCCCCCTCAAAACAAAACAAAAATCAGGTGGATCTCATCAAACTACGCCCTCCAAATTTTCACATTACCTTCACAGTTGGGTATGCGGTGACTTCAAAGTCTGAACACATTTTCTCATTGCACATCTTGCCACAATCTATCACACCCAGCTTCAAAGTAGGTCTCCAGTCTGAAAAGGCAGATAAAGCCATATGGGATGGGGAAAAGATTTAATAGGGGATGGCTGCTTAATCTATCATAGAACGCAAAGTTAACAGCACTCAATGAACGCATCAGCTTTTAAACATAGCACACACAAACACCACAGTCAAAGAAAGGAGATTGGAAAGAGTGAGTGTTCCAAAGAACAAGGGGGTGAAAGGGCCAGAGGGTGGAATGTGAAAGAGAAAGAACATAGAAACATAAGAATCTGCCTTCTACTCAGTAAGACCATTGGGCCACCTAGCTCAGTATCGCCTACTCAGACTGGTAGCAGCTGTCCAGGATTTCAGACTGGGGTCTCTCCCTTGATACCTGGAGTTTCTGGGGATTGAACTAGACCCTTCTGCATGCCAAGGCCTCAGCTGCTGAGCTACAGTTCTTCCCCTAAAAAAGAAGGCCTTGGAGACAGGACGAGTAAAGAAGGGGTGCATGCACCTGCAGAGATGAAGGCTGACATCTACATCAAGGGTGCTGCCAATTTGAATTAAAAATGGGGGGAGGGGAGATAAGCCCCACTCAGCGTATCAAACCTAAGACATGGTGCACACATACCATTTGAATGACCATCAACCTGGGGGTGTGGCACCCTCAAATATTTTATTTGGGGTGGCAAAGACCCCTCGGCCCCTAGGAGTTGTCTCCAATGCCTTACAAGGTGATGTACAGTGCAAAATAAGAGGCATTAGCTGGGGTAAAGGGACCCCTGACCATTAGGTCCAGTCGTGGCCGACTCTGGGGTCGCGGCGCACATCTCACTTTATTGGCTGAGGGAGCCGGCGTACATCTTCCGGGTCATGTGGCCAGCATGACTAAGCCGCTTCTGGCGAACCAGAGCAGCGCACGGAAACGCCGTTTACCTTCCCGCCGGAGTGGTACCTATTTATCTACTTGCACTTTGACGTGCTTTCGAACTGCTAGGTTGGCAGGAGCAGGGACCGAGCAATGGGAGCTCACCCCGTTGCGGGGATTCGAACCGCCGACCTTCTGATCAGCAAGTCTTAGGCTTTGTGGTTTAACCCACAGCGCCACCCGTGTCCCATTAGCTGGGGTATCTAACCTTTTTTGCCTCAAGGGCCACACCAACCCATGTTCTATGGGGCAGGGGGTTGTCAAAGTGGGCATGGCCACTGTCTGCTGGCATTCAGAGACCACCTACTCAAATGGAAGAAGCAAGAGATAGGGTGGTTCAAGCGGGAAATACCATGGGAGCGCCACGGAGCTTAAACTCAAGGCAGAGAGCTGGCTGGTGTCTCGAGGGTTGAGCAGAGAAGGGGGAATGCACGAGCTCCTGTCCCTTAAGATGCAGCAGTAGCCGCTCTCTCTGAGCATGACATGGGCTTTCTCTAAATAAGTTGGAGGGGCAGCCTCGACGCCCTGATGATTCTGCCTTGAACAGCGCGCAATGCGACTGTTCAAGGGAAAGAAAATCTCTGAGCATGCACAGAGGGTCCTTCCGTCACATTCACCAGCCACCAACGCCAAATCTGACGGTGAGGGTGTGTGTGAGAGACAGGTATCCCGGCAGCACAATTAGCCCGGCTTGTCCTACCCTTGATATCCTGGGCGAGCGCTCGCCACGTGGGGGCGAAGGCGGCGGAGGCGGCAGACCAGCGCGCGTAAAACTGGACAACCCAGGCGCTGCGAGAAAAGAAGAGGTTTTGCAGCGTGTCCGGCTGCAGCTCCACCACGGGGTCGTGGGGTCCGTAGCGAGAGACGCTGCAGGCCTGCGACGGCGGGGAGAAGAGGCAGGCGGCGGCCAGGAGGACCAGGCAAGCGGGCAGCCCTGGCCCGACTCGGGGGAGACACCTCGGCATGACGAGCAGCAAGATCTGGGTCGTTGGGAGGGAGAGAGGCGCGCTCACTGCTGGGTGTGCAGCGAGGGAGAGCGAGGTGCTTTTAATGGAATCCACCAGGCCCGCCCCCAGACCCCCCCCCCTCCATCATGCCCACCCTCCAGACTTTGGAGGGCGCACGATGGGGTGGATCCTCTGCGACTCCATCCAGTCCCGGAATTGGAGGGCTTCTGTGCCAGTGTCCCCGACGTTGTTTGCCCAGGGCGTCGAAAGCAAACTCGGCGCGACGCCGCTTCCCGCTCAAAGGGAGGGAGAGGAGGAGAAACTAAGTAAAGTTGTCTATTACCTTATTGGAGACAAAGGGCAAGAAGCATGGACGTAGCTAGGGGGGGGGCAGGGAGGGACAGCTTCTCCCCCATCAATAAAAATACATAGCAAACTGAGGTTCTGCCCCTCTAATAAAAGGCTTCCCCCCTCCCCAACAAAACTCCTGGCTATGCCCATGGCAAGAAGTATGCAATTCTGTTGGCCTAAGTTGAGGACGCGGGTGGCGCTGTGGGTAAAACCTCAGCGCCTAGGACTTGCCGATCGCATGGTCGGCGGTTCGAATCCCTGCGGCGGGGTGCGCTCCTGTCGTTCGGTCCCAGCACCTGCCAACCTAGCAGTTCGAAAGCACCACCGGGTGCAAGTAAACGGAGTTCCGTGTGCTGTGCTGGCTCGCCAGATGCAGCTTGTCACGCTGGCCACGTGACCCGGAAGTGTCTGCAGACAGCGCTGCCTCCCGGCCTATAGAGTGAGATGAGCGCACAACCCTACAGTCTGTCAAGACTGGCCTGTACGGGCAGGGGTACCTTTACCTTTTTAAGCAACACAAGAGACACAGGTGCATGCTGTTCAACAGTCAGGACATTGCAATAAAGAGAATGTGCAACGTAATGAAGGAGCTCCCAGGATACAACACCTGTATTGTGGGAAACAGCATGTAAAGAGAAAAGAAAAATGCCCAGGATATGGACAGCATATGGACAATGTGTGGCAAGCTGTGCATTTGTATCAACCCTAACCTTTGAACAGAGTACTATAACACATTCATTACCCACTACCAACCATTGATGATGTGACCTATTCTGAACCAATGTTCTCTCATGGTTTCCCATAAAAAAGAATGGATTCTGGCACATGCAACTTGACACAGAGTCAAGGTATCTGACCGCTTGTGCAACTCCTGTTGGCAGATAACGTTGGCTTCAGTCCAGTCCCTGAAGTATTTCATCACTGATTGAATCAGGAGCTAGAGATCAGGACAGTCAGAGAGAGTTAGGAGTTAAAGAAAGCTTGTTGGATTACAGTGGTACCTCGGGTTAAGAACTTAATTCGTTCTGGAGGTCTGTTCTTAACCTGAAACTGTACTTAACCTGAGGTACCACTTTAGCTAATGGGGCCTCCTGCTGCCGCCGTGCCGCCAGAGCACGATTTCTGTTCTCATCCTGAAGCAAAGTTCTTAACCCGAAGTACTATTTCTGGGTTAGCGGAGTCTGTAACCTGAAGCGTCTGTAACCTGAAGCATCTGTAACCCGAGGTACCACTGTATAGTTCTTTGTTTTACTATACACCTGCCCAATCCTTAATGAACACCACCACAAGAAACATTGCCCACTTGTTGATTCCCATAAGCATTCAGATGAACACTAGGTACAACATAGCTATCATGGCAAGCAACCACTGATCGCCTTGTCCCCTATGCTGACTCTTATTCCTCCCCATAGGGATCGGCCTCATATTGTAATATTTCAAATTCATGAGAACTTTCATCTTCTGAAGGATCTGGGGGTTGGGTTAAATCAGCATCCCTCTGAATCTGAAACCTCTCTCACACACAAAGCCTTCCTTTTTCTTCCAAATCTGTGACTGGTGTGGAAACAGAGCAACTGAGCATCTGAACTGCAGCAGAGCAACTTAACATCTTGGGAGATTGTATGGGTATGGCATCACTGGGGACCTCAGTGGGGCAGCTTTGGGACTGTCCTGCTGTATGCCTGCTTGTGGTGCTGACAAGGGAGAGTTGCTCCATCAGCCTGCATGTTGCTTTTATCTTATCAGATTCCCATTACAAATGACGGCTTTCAACAATACAGTGGTACCTCGGGTTGCATATGCTTCAGGTTACAGACTCCGCTAACCCAGAAATAATACTTCGGGTTAAGAACTTTGCTTCAGGATGAGAACAGAAATCGTGCTCCAGCGGCACGGTGGCAGCAAGAGGCCCCATTAGCTAAAGTGATGCTTCAGGTTAACAACAGTTTCAGGTTAAGAACGAACCTCCGGAACGAATTAAGTACTTAACCTGAGGTACCACTGTATAGTAATTCCTATTCCTCCATCCTTGCTTAATAAAAACTTTATAAGCAGTGCATTAAATGTTATGCCTAATAATCACTTATCATAATATAAAACGGAATGGGATACTAATAAAACACATGTGCAATGTATTTTCCTGAAACTGGACAGGAAGTTGAAATTACATTTATTTCTGGGAAATCATGGGTGCTTGATCTTTGTCACCAATGGGCAAGGTACAGCAGACCAGGGTGAACCAGCTTATGTGGGTGGCACAAGGCAGAAGTTAGGACAGAAGAGGAAGGATCAACCCAGAACTGAAGTCCAACCAACAGATACAGGAATGGAAAGCTCTTGTTGTTCAAACAAGACTTCACTGGAAGAGGAAGCCCTCTGAAAGTCCTTTCTGTCCCAGAGAATCCAATAGCCAGCCTAGATGGACAGAGCCAAGTCACATCCTAAGGCTACTGAACTGCTTGTGCAAATATTGCAGCATGCAATTTAGTTGCTCACCAGGTACACAGGGTAACTGCACACAAACTCAAAAGCCTTCCAGTTCAAGCCCCAGCAGCTCTTGACAATCTTTCGTAAAGATTTGCTCATTTGTGCTGCCTTGCTCAGGTAAATGCAGCAGTCAGAAAATCTTTGCCCCCCCCCCCAAAAAATGTTGTTTGTTGTTTACTGTTTCGCTGGATAACATGGATGAGGAGGTCACAGGTATACACCTGATTGACAGCAGCAAAAGAGCACACCGTGGCTTAGCTGAAATGTCAGCAGCAATTCCAGTCCTTTAAAAAATGGTTTGTTCATTCTTATCTTTCATACCAATGAATTTTAATTTTGCTGTAAATGAAGATCCTGCACTATTGTCCCAAAGTTCACTAGGGTTACAAGTAAGCAGGAGATTAATCATCATCAAACCTTTTATTGGCATCACATACAAACACTTCCCCAGTGGCACAAAACATTTGCTAAAAGAAAGGAGGCAGAGCAGTCTATCGTCACATCTCTTGGTCTCCAGGGAGATCAGACGTCTGCAGTGTATTTCGACGACAAAAAACCAAATAGGGATATTTAGCCACTAACTTGGTGAGCTCCTGATCATTCCCCAGTAATAGAAAATGTATGACCTCCAACTCTGGTTTCCATTTGGGGATGCAGAGTTGATCTAGAAATTGCTGGTGGAGATCAGCATATGGTTTACAATTAAGAACCATATGTGTAAGGGTTTCCACCAGGTGGTCTTCACATGGGCAAGTTCTTTCTCCTTCCACCCTGCCTGAGAACCTTCCCCAAAGGAGGTTTGATGGATTTGAATGAAACCTGGCCAGTGAAAATGCCCTTCTTTCTTGAGGGTTAAGCGGAAATTCAAGGTAATTGTGGTTAGTTTCATGTGCCCAAGAAAGTTGAAAATAAAGAGGGGAACATGTTTTCTCTGCTGCTACTGTTAGTTCTTGGCGTTCAATATCCCACAACCTAGTTTTTATTATAGCCTTGGCAGATGGTAGGGACATTGATCACAAAAGTTCCACTGACAGTCTGAGTTGCTGTACCTTCTTGTTAAACTGTTGTAGCCCTGGGGGAAAGAAAGGGGTCTAACTAAACTTTGCTGAGGAGAGGATCTTTATCTGATGTAAGGCAGATGTTTAGCCAGCATAGACAAAATCTCGCCCGGGTGACAGTCTCTACCTTGTGTTGATCTCCCTCTAGACACAAGGCTGCATAGGGTACACAGTGTGGGACAGTAAAAATCTTGAAGAGGAAAGCTGTCTGCACTCATTCTACCAACTGGGTAAACCCTGGCAGCCAGACTGGAATACCATAGAGCAACTGAGCTATAATTTTGGCATTGAAGACCTTAAGGGCAGAAGGGATATGCGAATTATCTCTTATTATGAAAAAACGCATTATGGCCTGCATAGACATCTTACTGGCATTCACCGCAGTTGCACAGTACGTGGACCAGAGAAGCCTATGATGGAATGTAATTCCCAGATAGTTGAATTCGAATACCAAGCAGCAGATTGTGTTGGATGTTGATTTATAACAGTAGTGCTTTACTTCCCTATGTAGAAAGAGCCCTTGAAATTTAATGGGGTTCCGTATGAAAGGCTAAACCAGGGATGGGGAATGTTATGTACTGAAGTTCTCATCCTGGGCCAGCAGGGGGATACTGTAGATAGTTTTTACTCAGGTCCACATATGCAAATAAGGGATCGAAAGTGACGTTCAGTGATTGGATAGTTACAGAAAGTTGTTACAGTTACGTTGTACTGGAGCTCTATATAAGCAGGCTGGCTGAACCCTTCAGTTCAGTTCTTTTCTGACCTGTGAATAAACAAGAGCTGTTTGGAGAATCGCTGTGTCGTCTGATATGTTCACCCACAACTTAACAGGGAACCTATAGAACACTCTCAGTTTCTGTACTTAAAACAAATTACACAAACCATCTGAGGACACCTATTTTTTTGGGGGGGGGGAGGGCAAAACCTCTTCTTCACCTTCATCTTTGGATAGATAACATTTTGTTGCTCCCATAAAGTACTCCTGTTTTTGCACCTTAGAGCTATATTGTATCCTACATGCTCCTTTCCTACAGCCAATGCAAAACAGCTGGTTTGAGGTATTGCTTAACATATAAGAAGTGGATATCAAGGTAGACATTTTCTGTTCCCACAGGTAGCTGAGCCCTGCTTTTACTTTGCTTGTACCTATTTAGTTACCAAAGTATTTATATGCCACTATATCATAAAAAATCAAAGCACTTTACATCAACCATATTAGAATAGAATAGAATAGAATAGAATAGAATAGAATAGAATAGAATAGAATAGAATAGAATAGAATAGAATAGAATAGAAACATACAATAGAATCCAGGTGAAAATTTAAGAGATCATCAATGAACTGCTACAGAAATAAGTTTTCTTAATTGCCTGCATAAGCTTGGCAGCACAGAAATGTTTTCAGATGGCCCTGAAGGATTAAAATAGAAAGCACTGGCTGGATTCCACTGGAAAAGCATTCCACAGAACAAGATGTATATAAAACATTAACACATCTTTGCAGTGCATTGTCCCTTCCTCTGCTTTAGTATGTGACAAACCCAATTGCCAGTGGAAGAAAAGTGGAGACCCACGAGGAGAGTAACTGCAATGCAGCTTCATAAGCCCAGAGAGGGGGGAATTGTTTAATGAGCCATGAGTGCAGATGCTCCGCTGCATCAAAGAAGCATTGATTTGATGTGTACTTCCAGCATAAATATAGCAGCAAAGAAATGGAAAATGCACTATCATATCAGAAGCATAGAGAAGCCTTCTGAGGAAAGGGCCAGAGAGAGAGAGCTGTGGCTCAGAGGTGGAGGACTTGCTTTGACTGATCAAGTCTCCTTTATGCTTTGCGTGTTACTGCTCCCAGGTTCAATGCTTGGCATCTTCAGGTAGGGCTGGGAAAGATTTCTGTAGTTCATTACAGGATAAACAATACAGTGGTACCTCGGGTTAAGAACTTAATTCGTTCTGGAGGTCTGTTCTTAACCTGAAACTGTTCTTAACCTGAAGCACCACTTTAGCTAATGGGGCCTCCTGCTGCTGCCGCGCCGCCGGAGCACGATTTCTGTTCTCATCCTGAAGCAAAGTTCTTAACCTGAAGCACGATTTCTGGGTTAGCAGAGTCTGTAGCCTGAAGCGTATGTAACCTGAAGTGTATGTAACCTGAGGTACCACTGTATAGGAAAACATGCAGGTTTGTGTATTCATATAACTGATCTTACATGCTTGTTGTTAAATACATTTCATTATCTGTTTTTTCTACATTACATTGGACAGGCATCCTCCTTGAATCGGTGACATGTCTTTTGATAGCTATAATGTGAGGAAGAAACTGAAGTGAAGGAAAAGGTGTAAACAAACTATCTGGCTGCAAACAGAATAAATGAGATGAATTGTGCCAGCACATGACCTATGAGCAAAATGGTTCTGCTGTCCATGTGGTATTCTCCCTCCATGTCAAAGTACATCTTGGAGTCCTCCAAAACTTCCAAAAGTGGACTGATCTTTCAGCACACCAGATTGGGCTACAGATGTGCAAGAGTTTTGCCAGACATTGTCATCTGGGCAATTAATATCCATAGAAGGCTCGGTCTCATTATCTGTTGATGTTCCATCACAGTACTGTAGTCGGGTTGCCAACCTGAGCTTTAGGACTGCAACTCTCATCAGCCCTGGACAGCATATTTATAACTAGCAAAAACACTATAAACCATAAGTACCCGGTGACCTCTTTCCAAAGGAAACTAAATCTGGGTAAGCAGCCCTGGAACTTCTCACCACTCAGAGAACTGGGGTGAATATAATTATAATACTTCTTGGCTTGGAGTTGACATTGTCCCATTGATGGAAGGCATCCTTCATCCCAGGGTCACTCCAGTAAACAGTGCTGTTAACAACAATGGCATAACATTGCTATACTTAGCTAATTTTGTGCTCTACCATAAGGGTTTGGTTTGCATTCTTCCTGCTATTCATCTAAATTACTTGGGAACAGGAGTACACTGTTAGTCCTTCAGTTCCTTTCCTTTGCATTTCTTCCTTGTCTATGCCCAGTATTTATATTTATCAGGTTTTCCTTCTGTAGAGAATTAATGAAGGGAAAGGCTTCTCCAAGAAGCATGCAGCAAAATTTAGCCAAAGGAAAGCACTTTTCATTAGGTGAGTTGAGCAAATGCTTACATCTCTGCCAATGAGATCAATGGGACAAGCAGCACAATCCTGTATATGTCTACTAAAAAGTAAGCTCCATTGAGCTCAAGACCAATCATATTTGCATTTCCTTGGGAGTAAGTTCCATTTAACTCAATGGGATTTACTTCTGTGTAGACATTCATGCCTAAGATTGCTTTGAACAGCATCATGGGCCTTGTTTTCTAAGGCTTGGAAGAGGCTCGGTTTCTTAATTGCACTTAATTGAAGGATATTGATAATGGTTATGCCAATTATTCAACATTAAGATCTGAAAAAGATCAAAGACTGAAATAGAGAGGTACAAAATTGGCAAGCTGTTCTGTGAAAATAACGTATTGTCTCTGCTTTTGTTTTTGTTTTTTTTTAAAAAAACAGGTAACAGAAAATAGCTTCCCCACACTGTAAAAATGATCAAAGCCAAAATAGAATTTCTTGTAATTTGATGAGATTTTGCTTTCCATCACAGCACCAGATTATTCCCATATGTACCCAATTGGACAGGCTCCTTTCAATTTCTTCTCAACACTGCGTACAGATGCAGTAAGCTGAAATTCTGCTCTGAAGGAGTTCACTGTGTTTTTATTTATTTCTGAAGGTTTCAGCTGCCAAATTAATGAAGAACAAATGATTCAGGGGCTGGTTTTGGATCATGGCTCCATTTAAAATTTCTAAAAGTTATTTTGCATCCCAAGTCTTGCCCCCCAAATTGTAGCATTAATGCTCAGACAAAACACATATAACCAGGGATATGAGTCCTGGATAACAGAGAATTGCTATTTTAATTGACAAAAAAGTCTAAAGAAAGATAGAAAGAAAAAGGCAAGTTTTTGCAAGCATTCTCAAAACAAACAAACAAACACCTTTTCTGTCTGGCAAACCTGTAAGCTCCCAGATATAAAATGACAGGAATACATCCAATGGGATGAAATGCAATCTCACTCCCAACAGCAACTGTAGATAATTTTCTCATTATAAAACATGATGGAACAAAGGTATATCATTTTAAGATGGACATTTCACCAAGACACTTTTAAGATTCAAACAACTGGTCATGCATACTTGTTGTTAAATACATTTCATTATCTGACACAACCTATGGAAGTCCATGTTCTTACAAGAAAATGGTGCTCTCGCCTGAGCCCTTTGCACATTTACTCAGAAGGAAGTCACACTGTGTTCAGTGGTGCGCACTCCCACATAAGTGTGTGCAGGATTGCAAATTTAGTCTTTAAGCTGCTGCAAAGACCAACTATTTTATAATTCTAATAGAGATCCCCAGGCCATCAGGGCGGAACTAGGGATGCAAAAAGGCATCATTTTCTGCTCCACCTCGTACCCACCACATGCAGTGTTGTTTCTGTGCTGCTGCAGTTCGGCTTCCATGGTAAGAATGTTACGCAACTCACAAAGTTAATAATGTAATTGGTTACATTACTGTTACATAATTCCATACAATTCATTACAATGGGGGTGGGATATCATCAATTATTGGGGGTGGGGAGAATGATGACAGTGAATACCAATCACATTCACCCGCTTGATTTCTGTTCCTGTTTGCCGATGAACACCAAACTGATGCAATTTCTGGTCCTGTTTCCCATTTTGACAGAATTCTCTAACAGCACTACTCTTAAATTCAACTTAACTCCTCTGTGGATTATAGTCTTACTTTTTGAGAAGGTTTTATATCATGCCAGTGATTTAGAGTTTTGTCCCTCTAGGACAGGGGTAGTCAACCTTTTTATACCTACTGCCCACTAATGCATCTTTTTTGATGGTAAAATTTCCTTACCGCCCACCAGTGCTAAATGGAAGGAGGATTCAGCTTGTGCCATAGAACCCCCTACCGCCCACCTAGAATCCTTAAATGCCCACTAGTGAGCAGTAGGGACCAGGTTGACAACCTCTGCTCTAGGGTAATGTTAATTATCTGTTGTGTTCTTTTCTTGGCTTAAGAATGGACTATCCATGGGTTTCTTTAACAATATCAGCGGTGGTCAAAATGCCTGCCATGCCTGCCAGTGTTCAAGTTTGTCTATTGATCAGCTGATAAAAGGGCAGAAAGGGCAGGCTGGAAACTTCCTGCCTTCACAGGCTGCACTTGGAGCCAATTTATTTTACCAATGGTCTGATATAAATTCAGAATGAACTTCTGGTGGAAAGCTAACATTATATTAATAATAGAGGGGTGTGTACAATAAAACTCCAGGGCTTATTGTTCATATATGTGAAAAGGCCCTTTTACTTCAGCTTTTCCAACATCGCCCAGGAACTCTGGCTTTCAAGAAGTGTGGTGTTAATGATGATCCTGGACATTAATTTCTTTTAATGAACAGACATTATGTGACTGCTAAGCACAAAGAGGTACTTGCAAGTCTGGAAAGTTTCTGGCAAAGAACAAATGGTGAGAATTATCAGCCTGCTAATTTGGATTCCGAAACAGAAAGATTTAAATGAAAAACAGACATCCTATGGATTCCTAAATGGCATAAAATGAACTAGAATATTAAATAAATTTGAATGGTAAAGCATTAAAGCTAATAACAAGAGAATACAATAATAACAAGTACAGTACTTCATTATGAGACTGCTTAGCCAATTCATAATGCTTAGCAGGTTGACCATTATACAGTACCAGTGCAAGCCAGAATGCACAAAAAGTATACATTTCCTACAAAGAAACAAAACTTTTGATTCTTGAGCATACAGTGTACCTGAAGGAGCGTCTCCACCTCCATCGTTCTGCCCGGACACTTAGGTTCAGCGCCGAGGGCCTTCTGGCGGTTCCCTCACTGCGAGAAGCGAAGTTACAGGGAACCAGGCAGAGGGCCTTCTCGGTAGTGGCACCCGCCCTGTGGAACGCCCTCCCACCAGATGTCAAAGAGAAAAATAACTACCAAACTTTTAGAAGAGATCTGAAGGCAGCCCTGCTTAGGGAAGCTTTTAATGTTTAATTGGTTATTGTATTTTAGTGTTTTGCTTGAAGCCGCCCAGAGTGGCTGGGGAAACCCAGCCAGATGGGCGGGGTATAAATAATAAATTATTATTATTATTATTATTATTATTATTATTATTATTATTATTATTATTAAAAGTAGTGGGTTCCCCTCAAACCCACCCCCTTGAGGTTTCTCAGAAGTCCAGGCCACTCTTGCTCCAGAGTAGACCTGGTGAACCCATTGGTCTCGGAACTCAGGAATCCAGTTCATCACAGGACTCTCCAAAGGGCTTCTCTCAACTTCTTGCGTTTAAGTCTCAGTCCCTTTCTTCTACTTGGCTGGTACCTGCGTACCATCAGCACAGGAAGCACTACCACTCCTTCGTTTACCCTAGCAACCTTTCCCTTGGTTCCCTAGGAATTGAGGTTGCTACCATCCTACTTGGCCTGCCATTGGCAGCACTGAGGCAGAGGGAGCCGCCCTCTTCTGTGCCCATCCGTTTTCCTATAAGCATCTATACTTTGAGAGGGTTGGGGGTTTTTGCAGCTGTCTCCTCCCCTCTTCTCTCTCTTTCAAACCCACACCGTTTCTGTTTCATCTCTGTACACTGAGAGAGGAGGGGTGCCATTCATCCAGAACTTGATTGCTAGCGAAGCGTTCTGCAAATACAGAGGCACGAGCTGATTACAGATGCCTCCTCATAATGAGGCTGCACCTCAACAACAGAACATATCCTTTGCTTACAGATATTTCCTCGTTCAATCCTTGGCATTTTCAATTAAAAACAATCCCTCCCTAGGGAGTTGCCACAAGCCAGAGAAGACTCTGCACTCAGTAAACAATACTGGGCTGGACAGACGGATACTCGCTTCATATTTTTACACTTGGAGCTTTTTATGTGGAGCTCACTTTTTTAGTTGTTCCTGGTTAAAGTTAAAGTTTTATCAGAGCTTAATAAAACAAGGGAACGTGGTTCTTTATCTTTCCACACACTAAATGATTAAGTGCTACGCAGAATTTCTGTCAAGGATGCTAAGCTGTCACTGATATTCTCTTGTAAGGCCATGTACAAGAAAACAATCTGTTCCTATCTTTATATGCTGTTCAGTACTTATATGCTTAGCTTTCCATTAATTATTATTTGATTGCGATAAGTAATCCTTACACTGAACTTTAAATCCTCCAATGGTTACAATTAGCTCCACTTTGCTGGATCATAAAGCATTTTCTGATTTAGCCAGTTGTGAGCCCCGAAGGTCAACAACAATTATATTTAATACTGAAAATAAATAGGAAAAGATGCAAGAAAGCTAGCACAGAGACACTGTAATGGCCTGGGGATTCGGAGACATACAGGGAGACATCACAAAGATGATAAAGATACAGGGGAAAGCTTTCAAAATAATGCAGTTTTCATCTTGCCTTTATCTGTTACTAGAGAAACAAAATAAAAGCAGAACTAGTGAAACATATACTGATTTTGAGGATAACAGGCGTCCTGGCATGGGTGATTTTGTGGATAGTAACATTATATTGTTTAGTTACTAAGTGGCTCTGAATTTACAGCCCATCAGGACTGCTCTTTTATTGTGGTTGTCATCGCTGCATTAATAGTGCATTTGAAGTTATACTGGAGCCTCTACACATCGTCCTTCCTTATCAGTTGTCCTGCAATGCGTCCCCAATGTTCCTGCATTATTGCATCTACGCTTTAACTATGCCCATTCTATTGTCTGCATTCCCACCATCCCCAATCCCCCCTTTCATCCCATGGGCTAAACCATGCTTGCTTGTGGGGGGTAACCCACAGGAATGGCCACATCCAGCAACAACTAGAAGTATATAGGGATGGCGGAACAGCACACATTTAACCTGCTCCCACCCCACCAGCAAAAGTTACTTGTGCTATACCACAATTCTTCCATTTTCACACTTTGTTTTCAAGTTCAGCCTCTGTTTGCTCATTTTCATTTTCATTTACACACACATAAACAATCCACAGGGATGATATTTTCTGGCATCATCGGAAAGCACAAGGCCGTGGCTATGTCACAAAGAAGCAGGTGCATTTTGACACATTGCTAAGGCCCTCAAACTACAGTATAGTGCATTAAAAGAGAGAGTATAACAGGCACAGCAACATTTGTTTCTGGAAACTATGGAAAACTCAACAATTACAGTCAAAGCACTATAAGTGCTTTGAAAGGTTTGCAGATTCAAGAGGTGTTGAAAGCACCTGTGTATGACCATCCCGATAGCATCATGAGCACAACTCATGATGAATGCATGATAAAAAGATATCTGGAGGGAGCCTTAGTTGTATCTGCATGGAGCTCAAAGTTACATGTTGCTGTTCTGTTCTTGATGGGAAAAGGTACATTTTGGCTGGAATTGCTGACTGATGTTCTTCTTAAGCCTCCCATGATAAACAAGTTATATTTGCTGCTAAAAGAAAACTGTTTTGCCCATGAAAAGAAAGCTAATAACGGCTAGTCTCATTTCTTGGGTGTGTGGGCAGGTGGGTGTATAAGAGAGGGATAGAGGGTGCACAATACATTTGACCATGTTGTCCCAAGAATCTGGGGTGCTGATTGTATTCCTCTGAATTATTTCATGATTAGCTTGCAGCCCCTGTGATTCTGTAGCTCCAGGCAACTGTATGTATACTGCTTGCTGGGTTGGGCTAGCCCTGACTTTCACAAATGAGTATAATGCCATTAATCTGGGCAGAGAAATTTGCAAGAGGAGAATTTTCCTCCTTTCCCATAGGCTCCCGGTGTCCATCCTGTCTTTAGAGGCAACTCATTCTGCATACACATCCAATACATGGAATGGCTAAGTCTGCTTTGACATTTTAAGGACCAAGCAATGTGTGCACTGATGGTTCTGTTTCCTACAATCAGAGAAGCGGTCATAGTTGGCTAAACAGGTACATTTTGTTTTTGTTTTAATGAGGGCAGAGCCCATTAAAATGAGCTTTATCTGCTTAATTACTTTAGGACTCAAGGAAGCCTTAATTGGTTTTGTGTTTTTTTAATGGCTTCAAGCAAGCAATTATTATTGTTTCGGTGAACATTCTACTTTTTCTTGCATAAAGCTCATATGTATGCAAAAAGGAAGGAAGGAAGGAAGGAAAAAATAAGAGATTAGTGGGGACCATCTTCTAAAAATAGGTGCTGGAGTTCAGGTCTGGCCAGGTGCCATATATTCTAACCCAAACATCCTTGTCCCCCACTCCCAGATGTGTGGAACATGACTGCGGTTATTCAGTAGTAAGGGAAATACACTCTGAAAATGCTCAGACACTTCTTAAAGTTATTTCTTAAAGGAAGACTTAAACTAGCGCCTATCAAAGCCACCTCTGAACATTTTTTTTTCTTAGAAAGCCCCCAAGCTATTTGCTTTTAAAGTAGAATAATACTGTACAATTTGCAAACAGTGAAGGGACACTTTGCATCCTGCGTAGATCTGGCAAGAATAAAAGAACCAAACTTTTATCTAAGCTTCACAGCAGACAATGGTCTGAGAAGCACATTTCATCATTCCAGTCTAGACAGTTTTCCCCAAGCACTACGCACTGAATGTGTTAGATTTAAATCTACCCCATTGTAAGGGACAGGCCATAAATGCAGTATAGAGCATGTGTTTGGCAAGCAGGAAGTCCCAGATTCAACCCTCAGCATTTCCAGGTCAGGCTAGGAGAGACCTCTGCTTGGGACCCTGGAGAGCTGCTTGTGGTCAGTGTAGATAACACAGAGCTCAATGGTCTGACATAAAAGGCAACTTCCTGTGCTCCCACTACTGAGCACTTGTAGTTTTGGACCAGACCTGTTGCTCCCATGCTTGGAATACACTGACTTGAAAGACTGCATTAAAGCAAAGTCAGCAAAGTTTTTGTGGCTTGGGTCGGTTCATGATCCTGCAGACGCTGTGGTGGGCCGGAGTGTGCACGTGCACACGCACATACGCATGCGCAAATGCTATTTCTGGTGCTCCTTCCAGCATGGAGGAGGTGTTTTGTTTTTTTGTTTTTAAATTTTATTTGCATTGGCCAACGGCCGTAGCAACATAAAACAAGCAATATATACAATTAAAAAACAACAACAATGGATAAAAAGGACCATCTAGTGACCAAGACCATCGTTCAAATAGTGGCCCTTAATCTCATTGCACCCTCGATAAACCTAGCTACCTTTGCTGTTCTCTGATCATTCTGATCTGACAACAGGAAGAACAATGTGGCCTCAGATGGGCGGCCTGGGATGGTAAGTAGGAGTGGGGTGATGATCTCATTCCTCAGGTTTTTATAAAGGGGGCAAGACAGGAGAACATGAGCCACTGTTTCCAGATTGCCATCTCCACGGGGGCAGAGTCGCTTCTCAGTTGGAATCCTTCGCTATCTGCCCTCAAGTACGGCAGAGGGCATCACATCCAGTCTGGCCAGTGTGAAGGCACGTCTGTATTTTGGGATGGTTAATTTATACAAATATGGTGCCAGGGAGTCAAACTGAGGGGGGGGGGGGAATGGAGGAGGTGTATGCAGCGTCCCATTGGCTGCAGGAGCTTCCAGTATATTTCTGGCCAGCTTCCTGCAGCCAATGGGAAGCTGGTCAGTGTCACGGAAGGTGGTCCCTGCTCTGCTCCATGCCAGTTTAGCTGACCGAGATGGTGGTGGGGGTCCCCGAGTGGGGTGACGGGGGTTCCATGGGCCAGTTAAATGACCCCCATGGGCTGCTTGTGGCCCATGGGCCTTTGGTTGCCGACCCCTGCATTAAAGGGCTGTGCTGTCCACCCCTCACCCAAGCCAATGCACTTAAGTGTTCTGCTGACCAGTAAGCTTTAGCAAACTGAGTTCATCGCTGCTGTTTTAAAGAGAGAAGAGCAAATAGGAGCAGGAGCTGGTGTGGAGGAGGAGATACTCTAAAATATATTTCTGGCCAGCTCCCCATCTGAGAGTCAAAGATGCACATACGAATAAACAAGCATAACACACCAAAAGATGCTCATTATTTTTGCTGTTCAAATCACTCCAATGAGAGACAGGATGCAACTCTTTTGGCGCTTCATTTCCTGCCAGCTTTTGCACAGGGTTATCGCTTTTACAGTGGGATATGACCTGGATTTAAGGCCAGGTTGACAATGATTCCCCACAATAATCCTTATTTTTAAAGGGGTAGTGCTGTCTACTGCAAAGGACATGGCGAAGAAAAGGATGCACAGTCATAAACAGTTCACTCACTTGTGAATGCATGCGTATTCCCAGCAATGCTTCACAAACTACATTGCCCAGAATTCTCTGAGAGGAAGAGTGTGCTTCAAATGTACTTTAAAGGTATAGGGTGTACACAGCCATAGTGAGCCACATTTGCCATTTTATTGCCTATTCACCAATTTTGGAGAGATCTTTCCAAAGCTCTCTGCAGTCCCTTTTTGTTTTTACCGCCCAGAATAATCTGGCACTGGCAGCAGATTTAGTTCCCTCACTGCTCACTTGTGATCGTAGTTATTTATGAGCAAGTAAAATTTAATCCTGATAATTTAGCTCATTAGTTTAATGTTTTTCCAATGTTCTCCCAGAAGAGGGTTTTCTTAGTGTCCAGGTCACTGAATCTTTGTGGTTGATACTCATCGAGGTAACTCAGGTCCCCAGGGTGGTCACCAATATTGCTGGGTGCTTACACTAACATTATTGCTGAACAGATGTCACTGTTTCCCTGTGATAATTCCTAACAGCGCCAGCTAAATGCAGCAAAACAGTGTTTAATGTGAATTATTTAGTAGTATACAGATTCAGGTGTGCTATTTGTGAATGGTTCAAATCTTCATTTGTAGTGTAAAATGTGCTTCCAATTCTGTGCAGCAATGGGGTCATCTAGTGGATGTTTTGGGTAAGCGATTGTCATTACATTTCCATTTTTCTGCCTCTCTTTTACAGTTGCATTTTTCTGGCTGTCTTCCAAGGTGGAAATCCTGCTGTCTTGAATTTCCTTTCAAGAAGAGCTGCTGCTAATATTCAGCCCTGGTGGGAGCCAAGAAAGTTTGCATCGTAGGCTCCAACAACTGCCGCATGGGCAGGGCTTGGGGCTGCTGCTAACTGGCTGCAGTTCAGTTTGGACATAACTATAAATTAAAAGCAATGCATAGTTATTTTCAGTTTACTTATGCAGACACCTACACAAGTTTCATGATCCCCCTGTGGTTCTGGACCTGCAGGCTGGGAAACACCAAGAGAGAAGATTAAATGTATTTGGTGGCTTTTATTATGTTTGTTTGTATATTCGTAATGTGTATGTATAAATGTATTAATGTTGAATTATTTTAATAAAAATATTATATTAAAAATATTTTTTAAAGTAAAAGAAATGAAAATGGTTTCTTCTAAAACTGTTTACACTTGCATTTTTTTAAACCATTTTACAGGGTTTTTTAGGAGATGGCGCATAACTTGTATATAAACTAAAAGTTAAGTGGTAACCTTTTCATAAGTGCAGACTGTGACCGACTAGGATTCAGGCTCCACACATGAGTCATGGACATGTTATGTTTGGATAAGCACAGGTGACGCAATTCATTGACTTTTGCAGTGGGACCAGATACACTAATAAAGGAAACTAATCCTGAGGTTTTGGCTGTAAGTCCTGCCTGCGGCAATACAAAAGGAGGTTGTCACTCTTGTTAACTGGAAATGTAGAAGGCAAACAAACTTTCACATACCTACTGCCTACCGCTATGGCTTTTACATACCTATTGCCTACTGCAAGTAGCATAGCCTGTCAAAATGGATGGTCAGTCAATGGCCCTGCAAAACTGCTGCAGATCTGTGGCAAAATCTTGAGAGTCTCTGTCCTAGTTGCACAAGTGGAAGCTGTGGAGAGAAACTGGGATGGTATGCAACAATATTATATATCATTGATTAACAATATCTATAACAATATATATCAATCATTGATTAACAGAGGCAAAAGAAAGAAAGAAAAGAAAAGGGTATAGAACTTGTGTTCTTGAAAGAGCATGGCAAACAATAGAGAAAGGATGGGCATCCCTAACATGTATTCCAACAGCCCTTGGGCATTACTTCTTCCAGTGTGTCCCAACTGCATTTTCCTGCCCAAACCTGCAGAGAGATTGGACTGCTATGCCTTGGCCCACTTCACCTGAAAAGTGTCTCCACCCACATCCTTCAGCCCAGACACTGAGGTCCAGCACCAAGGGCCTTCTGGCGGTTCCCTCACTGCAAGAAGTGAGGTTACAGGAACCAGGCAGAGGGCCTTCTCGGTTGTGGCACCTGACCTGTGGAACGCCCTCCCATTAGATGTCAGGGAAATAAACAACTATCTGACTTTTAGAAGACATCTGAAGGCAGCCCTGTTTAGGGAACTTTTAAATGTCTGGTGTTTTATTGCTTTTTAATTATTATTATCATTAATTCTGTTGGGAGCCGCCCAGAGTGACTGGGGAAACCTAGCCAGATGGGTATAAATTATTATTATTATTATTATTATTATTATTATTATTATTATTATTAATACCCTGCCCTCCCCAGCGAAGGCCAGGCTCAGGGTGGCTAACAATAATAAAAACAAGTTGAATGAATACAACTTAAAAACAATATTAAAATGCAACATTAAAATATTGAAACATTAAAATGCAGCCTCATCACAGGAAGAGAAAAGAAAAAGAAAAAGAAAATTATTATTATTATTATTATTATTATTATTATTATTATTATTATTATTATTATATTTCCCTCTAGTCAGATTTCCTGAGACAGGAGAAAAAACACAAAAAAACAGAAAACAAAGGTGACAGGAAGTTGTTTTTCCTTCAGTGTGCTTCACAGCTCTTTCTGCACAACTGTTCGCATCAGTGTGGCTTCAATTTGTTTCTGTTCACATACACACCAGGCAGCCTTGACAGGGCATCAATGTCTTTGCGCTATTCAAAAGTGTTCACATCTTGGCTAGAGAGGACTTAGGATTGCTTCAGGACTCCAGTCAGAGTGAAGCTGGTTTGAGAAACAATTCCAATAGTAGTATTTCACAACAAACTACAGGATACGCCTGCATTTTGGCTGTTTGAACAAGGATTAAAAACCCGAGTTTTGGCTGTTTGAACAAGGATTAAAAACCGAGAAGTGGAAATGCAGTGAGTGCATAGTAAACGAGAGTGTGAACACAGGCTAAGGTGGGAGAAGGCTTATAGCTGGATTAAAAAAAGTACGCCCACATGCAAGTAACCCATCATGCTAGCACTATCTTGTGCAAGGGTTATGGCTGGCATAACAGGGCTTTCCCAACTCTCCTCCTCCTCCATTACCCCTTGCTTCCTTCAAATCCACTTTGAGGAGTCAGGAGAAGGCTCCATAACATCACTGGCAAGCAGAAACGTGAAGATGGAATGATCAAAAGGGTGTCTTTAATAGAAATTGACAACTGGCAATCTAGAAAGTGTAGCAATGGCCTGACAGGCTTGTCTTTTATCTGATTAGGATTTTTAGTGGAACGCATAGTAAGAGGGAGGGTTAAACTGCCCCGACCTGCTGCTGCTGCTGCTGTTAACACTCCCTCAGGATTACAGACTCTCCTAAACTATTTCTCAGTTTGTTTGTTTGTTTGTTTGTTTGTTTGTTTTTTAAATGCTAAGGCTCTTTTACATATTTAACAATCTTAAGCTCCCCTTCAGTGTTGTGTTGGGAAAGAAACATTAGGGGGAAGCAGGCCTCTCAAACACAACTGTCCTTTATTGATACATAAGAAAGTGGAAAAAGAAACTAACTTTGGAGCTTTGCAGCAAGCTAAACAAAAGGAACTCAGGAGGTTCAAAAAGTATTACATTGAAACAAAGAACCCCCTGGCATACATAACACAGCACTTATCCAAGTACTTCCTTTTTTGTGGGGGGGCGCCTTGCCATTTACACCAGAAAAACCTCTTTAACACTGAATTAGAACAAATGGCAATTCAGGTTTTCCACATATTGCTGTTTGCTCTAAGTCAGTGGTATAAAGTGGATTTTTGTGGGCAAAGCATCCACCAGGGCAAAAAAGTAAAAAATAAATAAAAAGCCATTGGATATGAAGCTTTAAAGAGCAGCCCTGTGCCTTGAAACGCAGCACAAAAGAAGTCTGGATGAGCCCCCAGTGTGTGTGGATTAATATAACTTTCTGTTCACTTTGCAATGGCGTTTCATGGTGTGCAGTCCCCCAGTTTATTTAAAAAGTGTAGAAGCTGGGCAGTGATCAAGAACTTCTGTGCCCAGGGCCGGATTTAGGTCTGATGAGGCCCTAAGCTACTGAAGGTAATGGGGCCCTTTATATGTCCAGCTGTCCTTTGTCAACAACAAATTGTTGCTGTTTTTTGTGTGTTGAATATATGCTATATGGTGATTTATGGACCTAATAGGTACTGTATCTAAAGCCATTTGCGCATAACAAAATATGTATTTTTTCAAAGTACAGTAATTGTTGAACTGAAATACGGAATGGGTTAAGTTTGAGAACCAAGGTACCACTGTATATAGAAATGAGCAAACCAGTTATATTTTAGGGAGCAGGCTAGCAGGCGGGGCTCATTACTTACATCATAGGAGCCTACACAACAAGAAACACTGTTCTTGTATGTAGGTTTTATTTTATTTGTTTTTTTATCTTATATTTTGGAAATGTACATCCAGGTTTTTCCTTTAATTTTTTTTTAGAGAGAGTGGGGCCCTAAGCTATTGGTTGTTTATCTTATACGTAAATCCAGCACTGCCACAGGATGAGAGTGGTAAAGTTCAAGTAATGTTCATAATAAACAGAACCTGAGCTCTAGTTTCCTTATTGCCTTGTTTATAATGCAAAAGGGCAATCTGTTAGTTTAAGGGTTTTAAATTCAGAAAGTAAAGGTGAAAATACACATTAGCAGCTTAATGTGCAGCAAGGTCATTTTCAAGTCACATTAGCATATCTGCTTAACTGCTGTTTTCAAATGGGATGGCAGCTGGTTTGAGAAGAAAGCACATCAGACGAGTATTTCTACAGGTTATACATGGATTGGGGCTAGCATCATGTGCAAATGGCTTCAAACACCATTGGTGGGAGCCCACTGGAGCCAGAGTAAATGGTTACGTGTACACAGCCATAGTTAATCCTGAAGCAGGGCTTCACATTGAGGATATCGCTACAAACATTTTTAGTAGCACCTGCTGAACATTCCTCCACTCCAGTTTCACGCAACCTTGCATTGTGTGGCGAGTTCCCGCCCCCCCAAGGATAAATAAAGACACGAGACACCATAATTTAAGGTTAAATGGGCGAATTAGACCACAACTTTATTGACTTCAGGAATGAGAGGCATTGGCTTAGGCATTGGTCCTATCGACTAGCCGGCTCCAGCCCATTTGCTGGAGACACGGGAAGGGTTAACACCATAGAGGGGGAGTCTCCTGCTGAGGCACGTCAACTAGGAGCTCCCCCGGGTCACCGCTCGGGGGCGTGCCTTTGGCCCACACCTCCATAGGCTTCGGACAGGGCCACACCCCCCGGAGTCCTTTATCGGACCACCCTTCATTCACTGGGGGGAGGTGATGGCGTTCCTCCCCCCCACACACACATCCTCTTAACCCCTCCTTACCAATGCCTAACCATCACACGAGCAATCGCTCGCCGCCAATACTCTCATGCCTGAAACCAACCCCTTATCCCCTTTGCTATATCCATCAGCCAAATATCATTTCCCGCATCCGAAAGATGCATGCCATCAAGCCAAATATCATTTCCCGCATCCGAAAGTAGCCGGCAAGAGAGGACGAGCCCGGCCGTGCTGGCCCTAAATATGGCAGGCCCCGCCCCCCAGGCACCCGATTGGCTGGCTGGGGGGAACGACGCGGCCCGGATTCCCCTGCTCTCGCGGGGGCTGAAACCAGCCCCCGCTCATGTGGGGTGGGCGTGAAGCCCGCAACCCCACCTCCTACTCAGGTTCGGAAGTGGATTTTTTATGTGCTTCTCTCTCACAGACACATCCCATGCTCTCATTCTCCAATCGTATTTGATGCAATTCATGTTTATTTTGTATGTAGTCAATTATAAAAAAGCAGCATATAAAGGAGCCCTTAGAGCCATTTCTGAAAACACTTCTGTCTACCTGTCTGTAGGGCAAGTAAAAAAAAAGGATTTTTTACATGGGAAAAATACAGAGTAGACCTATGGAAATTAATGCATATATTTCTATCTACATAAAGAAGTAATGTTGTCATTGTATAGCCCTCATTGGTGCCACATCCGCCGAGACCATATAACACCGGTCTTGAAAGACCTACATTGGATCCCAGTACGTTTCCGAGCACAATTCAAAGTGTTGGTGCTGACCTTTAAAGCCCTAAACGGCCTCGGTCCAGTATATCTGAAGGAGCGTCTCCACCACCATCGTTCTACCCGGACACTGAGGTCCAGCACCGAGGGCCTTCTGGCTGTTCCCTCACTGCGCGAAGCCAAGTTACAGGGAACCAGGCAGAGGGCCTTCTCGGTAGTGGCGCCCTCCCTGTGGAATGCCCTCCCACCAGATGTCAAAGAGAACAACAACTACCAGACTTTTAGAAGACATCTGAAGGCAGCCCTGTTTAGGGAAGCTTTTAATGTTTGATGTATAACAGTATTTTAATATTTTTTTGGAAGCCGCCCAGAGTGGCTGGGGAAGCCCAGCCAGATGGGCGGGGTATAAATAAAAAAATATTATTATTATTATTATTATTATTATTATTATTATGCATGATGTCAGAGTGTGGCCTCCACTGAAGGATTTGTCGTGTCTCATCACAATCCTGGAATTGTGTAGAGGTTGAATGCAGGAGAGCTGTGCAGAAGCATACTGGCAAGCATGCTCCAAACAAGCTGCTGACTAGCTCTTCAGAGGCTCCTTTTATTAGCAGAAGTCAACAATTGGAAACAGTAGTGCAACCACCCTGAACATGATGTATTTCCATCTAAGCACATTTCCAGCATTAGCAAATACACGTGTTAGCAGGTGTTTCCCTAAAATGTTCCCCAATACTTGATTACCGTATATCTGCGTCCCTGGTCATGCTCCAGCCAAGCGTTATGTCTAGTAAACAAATCTGCGAGAGGACAAACAGTCGGGGGAAAACCCTGTTTTCTAGCCAAGAAGGCAAAAAGTCAGGGACAGCAGGCACAACACTCCTTGACATACTGTTGCATGTCTGCTGCGAGGTTTGCCTTCGCAAAGCGGAGCGTTACCTCCACGGACTTGCATGAAATAAGAGAAAATGCCATTATTTTGTCCTTTGGACTTTAATATGTACTACAAATTATTGGCCAGCCACTTCCAGATCCATGCAGGAACATTTCTTATCAGCTGAAGAACACAGCTGACTGAAAAACAACACTTATCTAGTCGCTGGCTGGGTTTGCAGGAACAAAGTCCAAATGCCACACCTGCTTCCCAAACTCTCCCTCCTCCCATGGACCACTTGCTGGACAGGTCTTGACAGACTATTTATTTATTTATATTTATTTATTTATTTATTTATTTATTTATTTATTTATTTATTTAGGGTTTTTTCCTGCCTGTTTCAGCAATTGTAATGCACTGAGCTGCATATTTGTGGTGGGATTCACTGTCACGCTATTACAGACATTCTTCCTGCACAAGCATTGCAGCTTGCTGGATGGAACAATCTCTTTTCCCCTCCTCCCATGTGCTGTTCTTGGGGGTTCTCCTGACTCCCTCTCCCCGAACCAATTGCAGGTGGTGTGGGGGTATGTGCGGCAAAGAGAGGAGGCAAAGCCTCATTGCACAGGTGGAAGTCCTTGTTTAGGGCTTCTGCTGATGCTGTGTGTTGGGTGAATCCCACCCTACATGATTGTTAATCTGTGTGTGCGCGTGCCTGCACACTTCATTCATATCTGATTGCAATTTGAATTCTGTTGAAATAAAAGAAGCAATAAAAAGACAACTTGAAATATAAATATTTAATGTGGTGGATGTGTCATTGCCTGTCTTTAACCGCAAACCCACAAACTTGCCACAAACCACATGAATGAAGTCTGGGATCACCTGATTCATAGGAGCCAACTCCTAGGGGGCCCCATTTTATTCAAGCTGCACCCCTGTCCTGATTTAGCCACTTGTCATACGTAGACAGACTATGTTTTTTAAAATAATAATAATAATAATAATAATGCACAACCAGGCCAAGATAAAGCCTTTTAAAGAACAGAAATACATTTCAAGAGAGGGGCTGTGACAACGAAACGTCCTTTTTTTTTTTTTACATGATATTTATTAAAGTTTCAAACAAAATTACAATAATAAGAAAAAGAGAAGAATAAAATAAAGAACAATTAAAAACAAATTAATCTTTCCATATCTTGTCTTTCATTTACTTGTTTCCCTGACCTCCTCACACCTCCCTTTTTTGTATTCCAGTTCAATTAGTTAATTCAGGAAATCCTTTCACTCTTTATTTTTATCTTAATCCTTTGTCTTGATATATTATAACTTTAGATTCACACCTATTAGCAATCCATTTTTACATACACCTTTGTAACATTGCTGCTAAAACCACTTAACTTCATTCCAACATCATTCTAACATTCATTAATTTTACAGTATTTCTGTAAATAATCTTTAAATTTCTTCCAATCTTCTTCCACCAACTCTTCTCCCTGGTCTCGGATTCTGCCAGTCATTTCCACCAGTTCCATATAGTCCATCACCTTCATCTGCCATTCTTCCAACGAAACGTCTTGTGGCACCTGAAAGCGTAACAATTTTTTTATGGCATAATGTTTTGTGAAGCGGAGTCCACTTAATCAAATGCATAGAATATTATTTATCTATCTATTTATTGAAAGCATAAATAAAGTGCAATTTTTTTTCTTTAAGGAAACCCCTCTAATCTGTGTGCAACATTAAAACAATAAACCAGGGGTCGACAACCTAAGGCCCATGGGCCAGTAGTGGCCCATGGGGCTCATCTATCCGGCCCATGGCAACTCCTGCCACGCCCCACTCCCCACTCTTACCAGCACAGTGTGGGGACCGACTTTTGGGTTGATGGCGCCTGTGCGCATGCTCACGATTGCTCCTCCGACCCGGAAGAGCGTGCGTGTGCACACGCTCCGGCCCATCTTCTGATGGACAGATCGTGGTCCGGCCCATTGTTCGCTAAGCTTGCCAACCCCTGCAACGAACCATCACCATCATAATTTTTAAATAATAATTGTATAATTTGTACCCTGCCCATCCTTTTAATGCTGATGAAAGGAGAAATCTGGGAAGAACAGCTTCTCCCATTATGCTGCTGGCAGCCTCTCCTACACCAAGTGCAGCCATGACTCGCTGCTCCAGGAGGGACAGGCTGGTCTCAGACTTCATTGAATGGGAACGGACCTTCTGATTATTGAGAGCAATATGGGCAATGGCACCTGGGCAGGTGTCAGCATCCACCATATCACTGGTGGTAGTCCCAAGAACTTCACTATCTCCACCAGCCAGTGCAGCATCTCACTGAGCTGCATTAACAACAGACATTATGTGTATTTTATGTGTACAGTGGTACCTGGGGTTAAGAACTAAATTCATTCTGGAGGTGTGTTCTTAACCTGAAACTGTTCTTAAACTGAGGTACCACTTTAGCTAATGGGGCCTCCTACTGCCGCCGTGCCACCGGAGCACAATTTCTGTTCTCATCCTGAAGCAAAGTTTTTAACCCGAGGTACTATTTCTGGGTTAGCAGAGTCTGTAACCTGAAGCTTCTGTAACCTGAAGCGTCTGTAACCCGAGGTACCAGTGTATTTTAATGACCAGAATAGAGTGAAAGATTATGAGTGGCCAGGGCCGGATTTAGGTTTGATGAAACCTTAAGCTACTGAAGGTAATGGGGCCCTTTATATGTCTAGCTGTCCTTTGTCATCAACAAATTCTCTCTGTTTTTGTGTGTGTTGAATATATGTTATATGGTAATTTATGGACCTATCCATGCAAGCAGTCCATGCAGAATGTAGGCACCCTATATATAGAAATGAGCAAACCAGTGATATTTTAGGGAGCAGGTTAGCAGGCGGGGCTCATTACTTACATCATAGGAGCCTACACAACACAAAACACTGCTGCTGTATGTAGGTTTTATTTTATTTGTTTTTTATCTTATATTTTGGAAATGTACATG
This sequence comes from Podarcis muralis, assembly GCF_964188315.1. Classification (NCBI taxonomy): domain Eukaryota; kingdom Metazoa; phylum Chordata; class Lepidosauria; order Squamata; family Lacertidae; genus Podarcis; species Podarcis muralis. The sequence goes on along the minus strand of NC_135656.1, from coordinate 37,623,915 downwards.
CAGCTTTTTAAAAGGTTTTTTTTGGGGGGGGGCAAGAGAGTGGGACCCTAAACTATAGCTTGTAAATCCGGCACTGGTCATGGCAGCAAAGAGAATGTGTATATGAATTTAGCAGTGCTTAGTTTGTTTTTTTAGTTGCTGTCCTCTTAATGTTGTTAAAACTGTTTTATCGATTACAAATGTCATTTTGATTTGTCGCTCATACAATATGACTTTTGCTCTCATTGTGGTTTATCTTATTTTTTTAAGTTGCTGCTTTGTTGACAGTGTTTTATAGACCACAATTGTTTTATTGATGACTTGTTCATTATTTTATATGATGTTCTGCTATGTTCTTGTTGTTTATTGTTTGTAATCTGCTTTGGAATTCATTTGAACAAAAAGCGGGATAGAAAGACAATCAAGGTAATTTGTTGGCTGCAAATTTTGGTGGGGGGAAAAATGTCTGCTTCTCTGAAAGGGAAGCATTATCTGTCTTCCTAACATGCTGCTGTCAGAGGGAAATGTCACTGTTAAAGGGAGCCTTTTGCAGCAGGAGTTTGCAATGTATGAAAGAACCTGAAACGTCTAAGATAAGCAGTCAGGTCATACCTGGACTAGGACCAACTCAAACCTAAGGAAAGCGACTCAGCTACGCTTGGCAAAGAAAAAGCGCTTTATATGCGTTGAATACGCATTCTAACACTTGTGACAGCAGATGGCGCTGTGGAGTTCTGTTTTTGCCAACCCGATTTCTCATTCAACGTTAACGACGGGTTTAACCAAAACGATTCTTTGATGTGTCTAGATCCAGCCCAGAACACGTCGTCGAGATGTGAAACAAGTGGGGTGGGGTGAAAGTGGGTAGCCTAAATGCTCAATTCCCTTATTTCCGGGAGGGTGGACTCATTGAACTTAATCCCTCATACGAGAAGTGAAAGCACTTCTCCGTGTTTTGCTTTAGTTTCGTTTCCGTGCGCCCCGTTGCTTCTTGCTGCTGGCTCACAAGCGGGGATTGCACGCTTCTTGATGCTCGCGCTTTCTACTTCTCAGGTGAGGCTTTTCCCAGTGGTGTTTTTTTTGGCTTCGGTCGCCCGTTTGAGAAAGCTGCAAAGGTCTTGCGAGGCTGGAGCGAAATCGAGATCCTCTTGCAACGACAGCGTTTAGAATCCGGAGTGGGAGAATCCGATCCAGGCTGCATGGCGTCAAGATTCATAGCTGTCAACGTTTCCCTTTTTTTAAGAGAAATTCCCTTATTCCGAATAGGATTCCTCGCAAGAAAAGGGAAAAGTTGACAGCTATGCTGAGGGTGCCTACTAGAGGGTGTACTTCGGGATGAACGCTGTCCGCTTTCCTTTAAATCCAAAACAGATTCTGGATTGGGAGCCGGGGAGCTGCGGGGGACAGCAGAGTCCCTTTCCTTTGCCAGCCATTTCCCTACTCAAAATCGCCTCCAGGTGCAGTTTAAGAATGCCTGGAGTGTACTCGCTGGATGCCAGCACTGATTTCGGCTCAGTTGCTGTTGTTGTTTCGTCGTTTAGTCGTGTCCGACTCTTCGTGACCCCATGGACCAGAGCACGCCAGGCACTCCTGTCTTCCACTGCCTCCCGCAGTTTGGTCAAACTCATGCTGGCTCAGTCGCATCTTGTGGCAAATCCGTTCGGCTCTGCTATACACAACGGAGTTCCCCTTTCCCAAGAACTAATGCACAGCTTAGCTATTGATTGAGTTTCTTCCAGAGAACCATAGTTGGCAGGGAAGGGGGGCGGCGGGATTCAGGAAGAAAGTGATTGGACGCCTTAACAACTCTCCCCCACCCCCACCCCCGTTCCTAAAGTAATGCAAAACAGATTATCCGGAAGGGATGCTTCTTGTTTTTTTGTTTTTGCAACGTGACAGTTTTGCCCCTTAGGGTGCAAATACTGTACATGGAGTGGTTGGTATTCACATCAGTTTGACTTAGAGTTGACCCATTGAAATGAATGGGCCTGACTTAATTATGCTCATTAATGTTAATAGCTGTGCCTTGAGGAAAACTGAGTTTGAAGACAACATCCTTTGACTTAGTGCTCATCTCCTAAATGAAAGGGTTTCTTTTCCTGAAGCCTTTTATTTGCCCTGTAGGGCAAAGGCTAGCCAGTTATTATAAGGCGGCTACTGAAGAGCATACTCTGCATTGCATAAGGAGACCACTGAGTTTTGTTTACGTGGGAATGGCTTATCTGACTTTGTACCTGGATCAAACTGGACTTCATAATGATACAAAGGTTGTGAGCCATCCGCAATCTCTGCCCAAGATCCCATGTAGTTCCAGGTGCTCATCCAGAGTCGTGTTTCCGCTGAAAACAAAATACAGTGGAGGCTGCAGTGTCTTTAAGAAATATGGCTTAATTGCACATTTTTACACCTGAGTTTTTAGGGACGCGGGTGGCGCTGTGGTCTAAACCACAGAGCCTAGGGCTTGCTGATCAGAAGGTTGGCGGTTTGAATCCCTGCGACAGGGTGATCTCCCGTTGCTCAGTTCCTGCTCCTGCCAACCTAGCAGTTTGAAAGCACGTCAAAGTGCAAGTAGATAAATAGGTACCTCCCTGGCAGAAAGGTAAATGCCATTTCTGTGCACTGCTCTGGTTCACCAGAAGCGGCTTAGTCATGCTGGCCACATGACCCGGAAGCTGTATGCCGGCTCTCTCGGCCAATAAAGCGAGATGAGCGCCGCAACCCCAGAGTCATCTGCGACTGGACTTCATAGTCAGGGGTCCCTTTACCTCTACACCTGAGTTTAGATGAAGATGGTGCAGATCTTACAGCACTGTCATCTCAAGAGCCCTTTTCTTTATCTAATTGTTGTTGTTGGGTTGGGAGAGTCTGGTTGTTTGTGTGCTTATTGCTGTTGAGCACTCAACAGAAGGTCTCTCTCTTCATCAGGGCAAAAATCTTATTGGCCTTGGATGGCCAACAGATCCATATGCTGATCTTGCAGACAAGACGGCACTGTCCAGAAGAGCTAAAATTGAGGGACTGTAATGGAGGGAGGATGGACTTGTTACATGTAGTTAGCAAATGTTTGCTTTAACTGATTAACATTTAAATTGATTCCCCCAGATTACAGCTCTGCATTTTCCTTGTACATATCCCCGTTTCCTTTAAAAAAAGAAATCAGCTCAAGTTGTTCAGCTTTTAAAAAATAACGGAGAGGAGGAGTAGGACAACTTCCCTCTAATGTTCTACCATAAAAAATAAGGCTTCTGCCTCTCTCAATATTCCCATGCAATCTAACAGAGTTGCCTCACTCCATTAGACTGCATAGGGGGTATAGATACAGATGGAATCCCCCAAACCCATGGAGACAAAAGTGCTCACCTCCTGCAGAGGAGCCATGGGACACCCCCATACCTCATGCAGAGTTTCAGGGGTGCATCCTCGTTACTACCATGGGCTGTGAATGCACCTGGACTTTTTCGAAGCTTGTGAATGGGGCTGCAAACCTAGAGGGTGGAATTTGGGGCCAGCATCAGTTTTCACTATAATTCATGCACTTTGTGGAATTTGTCTTTCAGTTTTATGTTCCCAGAAACAACATTATTTTTTTTAAGCATCTTCAATTTTTCAAGTGGCTTTGTTTCTTAACTTCCTTCCTTAACAAGTAACATGCCTCTCCCCTGAGGTTTGACTTGTGGTTAACAGAACAGCATTAATCCTTCGTGTCCATTCCTGCCAAAATTAATTTCTGTTTTGATTCGGTTTCATTTTCTTCATCCCCTAAGGCTTGGCTAAGGACCAGACCTGAAAGGAAGGGCCATAGGTCAATTGTAGATCATCTGCTGTGCAGGCAGAAGGTCCCTGGTTCAATCCCTGACATCTCCAGGTAGGGAATGTGCCTGACCTGAGCCCATGGAAAGCCACTGCCAGTCAGTGCAAACAACACTGAGTTAGATGGAATAATTGTTTTATTCAGTATGAGGCAGCTCCTTATGTTTCCTATGGTGGTGGTGGTTGTTTGTTTATTATTTATTTAATTTATATACCACCATATCCTAGAGATCTCAGGGCAATTCACAGAACAAAATCAAAATATAAAACCACAAAATATAAAATAAAAATAAAAACAACAGCCCAATAACTGCCCCCCCCAAAAAACTTTAAAAGGGCATCAGATGTCAATTAAATCAGTCAAATGCCTGGTGTTCCAGAGGTCGGTCAGGGCTTCAACAGGGGTGCTAGTCATATCAGCCAGAAAACCCCTCAGAGCCATTTTGAATCCCACTTGACCCATCAGCCTCCGAGGGCTAATAGATCCCCTGCCTCTGTGGAGGGGAGAAGGTGCTGACAACCTACTGTATTTTTCGCTCTATAGGATGCACTTTTTCCCCTCCAAAAACTAAGGGGAAATGTGTGTGCGTCCTATAGAGCGAATGCAGCTGCGCGGCTAAGCTGAAAGCTTGGGGTTAGCTGCGCAAAGCCTCCACAGGGCAGCGGGGTGAAGGCAGCGGAGGCTTCAGAGGCTGTCCCTGAAGCCAGAATAGCGATACAGAGCACTGCGCAGCTTGGGGATGGCTGCGCAACTCCTGCTGCGCTCTGGGGGCTTCAGGCAGCTATCCGCAAGCCTTCGGAGTGCAGCAGGAGTTCCCGCTGCACTTTGGGGGCTTGCAGATAGCCTCCTGAAGCCTGGAGAGCGAGAGGGGTCGGTGCACAGCAATCCCTTTTGCTCTTCAGGCTTCGCTTTGCTGGGGAGGCGCTGCACAGTTTTCCTTCTCTGCGCAGCACCCCTTCAGCGAAGCGGGAGGAGAAATGGAAGGGGGTCCGTTTCTCCTGCCGCTTCGCTGAAGGGGCGCTGAGCAGAGAGGGGGAGAATTTTTTCCCCCTGTTCTCCCCCTCCTATGGTCCGGTGCGTCCTATAGAGCGAAAAATACGATAAATCTCAACAGAAAGTGATCTGACCATGACTGATGTCTATGTCCCACTCCTTCAAATCACTGTCTTCCTGCCCAGTCGAGAAAACAAGATCCAGAGCCTGGCCTGCCGTGTGCATTGGGCCAGTAACATGTTGGGAGAGCCCCATGGTTGTCATGGGGGCCATGAGGTCCTGAGCCGCCCCAGAACCAGCTGCCTGGGCATGGAAGTTGAAGTCTCCCAGTACCAGCAGTCTGGGAGTCCTCAACACCACCTCTGAGACCAGCCCAAGTCAGTTCAGACAGGGAGACTGCTGGGCAGCAAGGCAGGCGGTAAACCAGCAGAATCCCTTATCTGTCCCGATTGCCCAACACCAGGAACACCCACACACCCGACTGGACAGAGAGTCTGGAGATGGAGAGACTCTATAGACCACAGCAGCTCCCCCTCCTCGACCCTTGAGTCTGGCCTGATGCTGTACTGAGTACCCAGGTGGGCACAGCTGGGTGAGTCCCACTCCACCCTGTTTATTTGTATTGTTTTGTACTGTACTGTACTGTACCTTTAAAAAAATATATATTCAAAGTTATAACAAGACATATTATCCAAAAACATATCCTTATTCCCCCCCCATTTTTCCTCCCACCCACCCCCCCACAGAACCCACCCCCCACCCCCCGACTTCCCTCAGTTCCAGTCTTTGGATTCTCCATTCATCCTTAAAGTCACAGTTATCCTTGTCCCATAGCTTATATGTCAATTTTGCCACTTCTGCATAGTCCATCAATTTTTCTTGCCATGATTCTTTAGTTGGGTCCACCGTGTTCACCCACCCAGGTTTCAGTGATACATGCCAGATCAGCCTCCTCATCCATAATCAGATCATGGATGAGGGAGATTTTATTCTGGGCAGACCTGGCATTCAACAGCAGCAGTTGCAGACCCGAGGGCTGGCTGATATGACAACAACAATTCCCTAGGTTGAAGGGGGGGGTGGCACACGGCATGGTCACTAACTGCCTGTGCCGTATGCCCCTTACCTGGCCTGCCCCTCCTCCCACGCCATACCTCCCTCTACCCAGTGGCGAAGCTGCGTGCTCCACTACTGGGGGTGGAGAGCAGGCAGGGGCGTGGCTGGTGCCCCGGGGGCGTGGCATGCCTCCCAGGGGCGTGGTACGTGGGGGGCGGTGTGCAGCGCGTGTCCAGGGGGGCTGCCATGATAGCAACCTACCGGAATAGTGGTGCTGGGGGCGGTCCGTTTCCTCTGCACTCCTGTTCCTCCGCCTGTGCCTCTATCCGCAACCACTTTTATTGGGTCTCTCCCCCCCCGCCCGCCGCCCACTCTCCCCTGCTCCTCTCCTCCCAGGCACATCCCACAAAATGCCCTTACAACTCAGTTAAAAACAGTTAAAACACTTTAAAAAAAACCTTAAAAGGATATAAAAAAACAATTGAAAAGAAGAAGCCCTCTCTGCTGAGCAGCGGCAGCAGCAGTCCTTATAGAACCTGTCAGGACCCACCCCGGGCCAGGTGGATAGAGGCAGGAGCAGGACCCTAGGGCTCTCAGCAGGGTTTTAAGCAATAGCTGGGCTGGGGAGGAGCCAGATTAGGTTTGTGGCATGGGAAGCCTTTAACTGGGTTGTGGGGTTTTTTTTGCCCTGAATACAGTCCCAAATCAGAATTTGACTACTACTGCGCTGGCATTTTCCTCTTATCAGAGGAAGTGCACAATTTGATCCAGCTACACAAGACCAAACTGAGTGACAAACCTCACAATCAGGATAATGTACAGTGGTACCTCGGGTTAAAAACGTCTTTCTGGAAGTCTGTTCTTAACCTGAAACTGTTCTTAACCTGAGGTACCACTTTAGATAATGGGGCCTCCCACTGCCACCATGCCATCACCACTCTATTTCTGTTCTCATCCTGAAGCAAAGTTCTTAACCCGAGGTACTATTTCTGGGTTAGCGAAGTCTGTAACCTGAAGCGTCTGTAACCTGAAGCATCTAACCTGAGGTACCACTGTATATTCCTAACCAGGTTCGGTCACAGAGGTCAAGCGGGCATAAAAACCCAAAGCTGGCCTGTTCAGGTTTTGTTTCTATTTCAGTTTTTGGTCATTTGCCCAAAAAAGTCAAGGACAAAGGCCAGGAATTCCTGCACAATCTGTCTTAAAACAAATGCTGTGCACTTTCGGAGCTGGGCTCTGCCTCTGGACCTCTGCCAAGGCTCCTTCACGTCTCTGAGGACCTCAGTTCTAGGATGGGAATTTCCTGCTTTTTTGTTTTCATGCATCTTATCGTTTGTATTTGTATTACTGGGTGGAATCTCCCTTTCAGTTCTTAGATAGTTTGAGAGCAGAGTTTGCTGTGATGTGACCTAGAGATAAAGCTGCAGGCTGGAGAGCCAGAGAAGTAGAGCACAATATTTGATTTCTGCTTGAATCTGAGGCTGCTGCTATGGGAGAAACAAGACCCTCTTGGGGTGTTAATGCTGTGAGGCCCTCCATCCTAGGCTCAGGTTGCATATATGTGTAAATAAACCATATTTCAGAAAAGCACCACACTCTCCGCTGGGCCTCATTTCCAAAAGGAAACATGGACCCTGGCTAAGCTCCTGGAACTCCTGGGATCTCATACTGCTTGGAGATTGGGGTGGCATGCAGCAATATACCGGAAATCTGCATCCAATGCAGATATAGTCTTAGTTTTTCTTGTTTCTTCCTGTTGCAAACTTGGTAACTGGTGATAAGGAACTGTGAACAGGATACTCTTGTCTTGTTTGCAAGATACAAGCAGCACTCCCTCTGTTGGTTGAAAAGATAATGACATGGTAGATCCTTAAAAAGGTAAAGGTACCCCTGCCCGTACGGGCCAGTCGTGTCCGACTCTAGGGTTGTGCGCCCATCTCACTTAAGAGGCCGGGGGCCAGCGCTGTCCGAAGACACTTCCGGGTCACGTGGCCAGCGTGACAAGCTGCATCTGGCGAGCCAGAGCTGCACACGGAAACGTCGTTTACCTTCCCGCTAGTAAGCGGTCCCTATTTATCTACTTGCACCTGGGGGTGCTTTCGAACTGCTAGGTTGGCAGGCGCTGGGACCGAGCAGCAGGAGCGCACCCCGCCACGGGGATTCAAACCACCGACCTGATTATCGGCAAGTCCTAGCGCTGAGGTTTTACCCACAGCGCCACCCGTGTCCCTTGGTAGATCCTTATTCAATAGCAAAGTGGACCTATGCTATTTTTTCTGGCAAGGAAGTTGCTTCAGAGCTAGTGTTCTGGGATTCAAACCTTAGGAATTGTTGTTATTCATGTTTATAGCATGATAACCTAAAGTCTAAATTGTAGGGAGTTGGACTGCAGCCTCTTGGGTCTCGTTGGGTCACCATCCTCTTGCCCACTGGAGCAAATAAAGAACCTCATGTTCAGCAGGGAATGTAAGCAAATAATGTAGAGGGAATTTCAAAATGGGTCCCTACCTGTAGTAGTCTGAAGCCATACAGCCATCTTCTGCCATCTTAGGTTTCTGCCACCTCATTTGCATAGAGGAGGCCTGTGCTTGGCAATGTTTCTATGTGCTGGATATGAGCAGCCTTTATATGAATGTTGGTCTTGCACTGAGGTTGGTAGACAGCGGCCACAGAGCACTGTTGTACCAGTCATGGTTCTCCCCAAAGAATTTTGGAAACTGTAGCTTGTTCCCCTGTTTCTTTCACAGGGGGGTTTAACAATTAATCCCTCTTGCCAGGAAACCCTGGGAATTGTAGTTCTGTGAAGGGAATACAGTTGTATTTTAGATCTCAAACGCCTTGGCTCCCTAACAAATTGGCTCCCGAACGATCAAAACCCAGGTGTGAGTGTTCTGGTTTTCGAACAATTTTTGGAAGCCGAACGTCCAGTGTGGCTTCCAATTGGCTGCAGGATGCTCCTGCAGCCAATCGGAAGCTGCGCCTTGGTTTTCAAATGGTTTTGGGAGTTGAACGGAGTCCCAGAATGCAATCTGTTTGAGAACCAAGGTATGACTGTAGAGTTCTCTTAAGAACTCTCAGCACCTGTAACAAACTATGCTCCCAAGGATTCTTCGGGGGAAGCTGTGACTGTTTAAAAGGGTATAACCAGTGCTTTTTTCCTTAAAAAAATGTTTAGGGGTAGTCTCATTTTCCTACTCATATTGAAATACTGCCCCTCAATGAGGCCAAACGTAAATTCACAAAATGTTTAGGGGGATGCGTCCCCCCAGAAAAAACCCACTGGGTTTAACAGTGCTTTAATGAAAAAGGATGACATGGCCAAAATATCCCAATATGATCTCAGTTCCTCACAAGACTTTACTGGATGTATGTACACGCAGATACAATAAGTATTTCTCAGGAGACTATCAGAAAGGGACAACACTAAAAAATTAGGGGTGGTCAATGAGGGACACTGTTGAATTGATACTTTAAGAGAGGTTGACACCAGCACCGCCAGCCCTCCACTAGGCCTTCCATACTTTGCAGTTTTAAGAGCTGGTTGAGTGTAACTTGTAAAACCCTGTAATTCAACCATAGTGCCTGCCCTCTTTTGCCCAAGTTTCTTGAAGAAAGATGATATCATGTGTTTGTAGATAGGAACAGAAATCACTGTAAATCAATGCAAGAGGATGACGTGGCCAAAATATCTGTGCCCCACTGGATTTTGAAGGCCTCCATCCCCAATGGGTACCTTTCAAATATATGAGCAGTTGTTGTTTTTTATGCCTCCTTCCAGGAATTTCTTCCCTTCCGCAAGAAGTAGGGAAGACTCCCTTCTGTGACTGACACCCAGTCACATTCATGCTTGCTGATTGATCGCCAGTCCCTTCATATTATGAAGCAGTAGCAGACAATGCAGTGATGACATTTACGTTACTTCCCAAAAGGTGTCTCACTGCCGCTTACTGGGAAGGAGAGAGCAGCACAATGCAGACATACCTGCAAGAGCACCAGACTGGCTTTGCTGGTGCATTTGCATTGTGATGGCAGTGACTAACCTGCTGGGAGGTCAGGTAAGCACCTCCATACCATTCACTACTGTTACAAAGTGACTTCACACTTCTCCAACATCTTCTTTGTTCTGCAATATTTTTGTTTTTTTTGTTTTTTTTTAAAGGATGAATCAACTTCAGAGGTAGAATGTGAAGGACTTTGTTGGAAGTGGTCTTCTTTCAAATCCGTTTCAACTGCATGAAAATGGAAAGGACTCTTTTTTTTATTAATGATGTTTATTCAAGTTTTAAAGGTTACAAAGAAAGACAACAAAGAAAACACAATCAGTACATAAAAACAAGTCACATCAAAAGATAAAAATAAAAATAAAAATAAAGATAAAAATAAAAATAAAACAGATACATTCGGGGGGGGGGGGGAGAGAACAAATCAAACCTTTACCTAACTTTCTTTCTTTAGCTTATTTCCTTGACCTCCTCACACACACACCCCTCTATGTATTCCAGTTCAGTTAAATATTTCAGCAAATCCTTCATCCTTGTTTCTATCCTAATAATCCATCCTAATATACTGTAATTTTACATTCTCTTCTTTCACCAATTAACCATCCATTTTTACTTTATTTAATCTTATTTCTCATTAAAACTAATATATTTGAACTCGATCTCTTAAGACATTTCCCCTAGGGTCATAAAATTTTCATTCCACAATTTTTCCATCTCTCATTAAAAAAAATTTTTTTTTTAAAAAAAAAAAGAGAGAAAAAAATCTCCATATATACACTTTAAATTCCCAATTCCCCCCCCCCGCCATCTCCCCTCCCCGGTCTCGGCCCCTGCCGTCAGTTCCATCAACCTCTAACAGTCCATCAACCTGGAGATCTTATATCCGAGGCTCTTAACTCTTCTTGACGTCCCTTCTGCCGATCTTCTTGATAATCTTTGATGCTAAAAAAACAGATCTCGGGGGAGCTCCAACCCAACGATGCTTAGATTCCTTCTTAACCAGTCCACCAGAATTCCATAGTTGAAGCTAGGGCCCACAAAATATTCCAAATCTTGTTTCACAAATCCTCCAAGTCCAAAAGCCCCAAAGGCTCCAAGCTCCTCTTGGCCCACATCCATGCCCCAAAAGCCGGTTGATCCCTGCATAAGAGGGTCTCTCCCACTTTCCTTATCCAAACCTGGCCAGGCTCCCATCTTTACAATCTGGCTTTTCCTAGTTACAGTCATATAGGGCTTCAATTTATAATCCTCCATTTGCCACTGTAAGGTTAAGGCTCCCCCTTGTATTGCATTATATTCAACAACAGCGACTTTCTCCTTCTCCAATTCATCAATTTGTTCAATTAAAATAGATTCCTGTGCCGGATTCTTGTCCACTTCTGTACTGCTGCCCACTTTCATTCCCAAAATGCCAATATTGGTAGCCATGACATCTATCTGTTTATGCAACTTTCCCAACAAATAGATTGTCCTATTCAGTGCAGAGATTACTTCTTTCTTAGCCGACATTCTTGAGATCTTCAAGGTCAAAACTAGTTTCCCACAGTCTTTATCTTAGCAGCTGCACTCTTGTAACAATGTCCCAATGCTCCCTCTAGAGGAAGCCAGACTTCCTTTGTATCAATCCTTTCCAGCACAATTCCAAAAGTAAGTTTAGTAACATTTTTTAGTTACTTTTTTCTTCTTTTTAAGTGCAGAAGCGGACAATGGAAACAATGTCCTTCTTTTAGACTAGCTGTCAAATTTATCCTGTTCACCGTCAATGGGCTTTTTACAAACCGCTCCCAGGTTCAGAGACGTGGTGCTTCAATTTTAAATTCCACCTTCTCCTAAAAGTTCTCCCCCCGCTTCCAGGGGGGATTAAGTAATTTCAATCAGTGGAGTTTTGGATCCTTTACATAAAACTTTCCAAGACCTTAGTTAGCAAGTACTTTGCTTCAGTCTATTTACAGAAAGGGGAGGTGGACTTCCTATTTGAGCCTTCCCCGTTCGGTGCCAAATTAACTTATTTTAATGTCCAATTTTTCGTTCTACTCATGGGTTGTTGTTTAAAATCCAATTGTCCACAGGAAAAAAGAAAATGGAAAGGACTCTCACAAATCCTCTTTTCTCAACAGGTGAACAACGAGGTCTTTCTCAGGTGTGCAACATGGTGTCAGAAACCTCTTCCAGCAGTGGCGCTGGCCTGTAGCACTATTTCAACATCGTCCTGATGGCATCCCTCCAGCTCGTACCTCTGTGCTTCCTATTAGTAACCACTCAGGGATCTAATGGTAAGCATTCCTATTTCCATTGGTGACTGTGGGGTGCTTTGGAATTATCTTTTTCTCTTTTGCCTTTCATTGCACAGGGATAGGCGATAGCCCCAGCTTTCAATACTAAAAATATGTATCAGCTGCTCTGTGTTCAGGTATTCTGAGCTATTAAGCACATTTCTGAACAATGAGAGCTGTATTTCAGTAATATTACATAAATCTTGGTACAACTACAGCCATGGTGCATAAATCCTGATTAAGTACAGCTGTGCAAATTCTCTTGCCATGCGTACCTTTCTAAGGGATGCTAGGCAGAAAGATGAGTCTGGTGTTGACCTCCAGAAGTTGGACTACAGGTCCCATAATCCCTCACCATTGGCCATGCTGGCTAGGAATGATGGAAGTTGGAGTCCCACAATATATTGAGGAACACAGGCTCTGCTGTCAGCAATGGCTAACATGGGTTGTGCTTTGCAGATTGTATACAAAGTGGTCCTTATGTGCTAATTTATGCTCCCTACCTATTGCTGTTGGTGATGGATTATATACTTTCCTGGCCAGTGCTCCTAATCGGATTTAAATGATTGAGTATTATAAATTCAACTCCCTTCCAGCTTGTCTCCTGTTACTATTTTCCCCACAGCTTTATACTCCAACATGCATTTGTACAGGAGTAAGATGTTCAGCCCAAACCCACTCAGCATTTTATGGTACAAGCCTATACATGTCTACTCAGAAGTAAGCACCAATGAGGCTCCTTCTTCCCCAAATTAATGCCTTCCAGGTGTTCTTGACTACGGCTCCCATCAGTACCAGCCTGCATGGCCAACGGTGAGGGATTATGGGAGCTGTAGTCTAACTTCTGGAGGTCAGCATTAGTCTCATCTTTCTGTCCAGCATCTCTTAAAAAGGATGGGAGTTCCAGGTGGAGAAAGGCTTATTTACGCTAACTGGTGGCAGCTTTCTGATGCCTTAGGATTGTACCTTTTGCTAGCCTTAGGGTACAATCCTTATCTCAAGGGCTAAAACAGCCTTTACTAAACTTCCCTCCAAATGTTGTGGACTACAGCTTCCATCAGAGAGGCCAAGAGGTGGAGATGAGTCAGGCTGGTGAAGAGTCATACTGTAGGTGTCTTTCCCTCCTGCTCTGGCAAATTCCCATCCCCCACCCATCTCCCAGAACCAGGAGAGGCATGAAAGGGAAAGAGCAAACACAGGCACACAGGTGCAGTCTCTGATTGCTTGTGGGGGGGGGGGAATCCCGGAGATGAGGGGACTTTGGCAGCTGTGGGGAGGTGGGGGTCTTCAGTCTCAACAACTGCTTCACAGGAGTAAGACCTACTGGAGATGAGTCGCTGTGCTTATTAGGCCTGACACTCCTGTGCAGATTATACTTTTGGTAATAAAGAGTTAATTCCAACTTTCACGTTGTGATTTACTGCTGGTTTGCTTCTGACACTGAGCTACAGCCATCCCTGACTGACATAATAGTGCCTTTTAATCGCCTGTTTCAGTGCTTGAATCAACTGATGCATTTGCTATGTCTCCCCACCCCATTTTCTCTCAGAATTCCCAAATTTCACATGTGTCGAAGATGTTATTGCAGCACTTGGGAAAACCGTTAACCTTACATGTGAGAACAACAAAGCAATGCTAAATGCAACAGTGAAGTTCTGTCATAATGAGACAAGTTGTCCAACGGAAAGTGACCTCAACTCAATAAGAAATAAATATATTACTGACAATGGAAGAATTTCATTGATGGTGATAAATCAATCTGTTATCCTCAGTGTCCACAAAGTAAAAATATCTGACCAAAGACATTATAAGTTTTTTTTGGAAGCTGTTAATGGAGATGATCACAACAAAATTATATATCTAAAGGTTGTTGGTAAGTTTAAACCAATGAACAACGGACATCAAGAACTCTGGGTTTGATGGAGCATGGGTTGGGGCTGGTGTCTAAAGCAAGGTGATATTAAAGTAATGAAAATGCATATTGGAGGAAGTGTGGGCATGCTAAACATATAGCACACCCACTTCTGTTTCTGAAAAAATAATGACCTTTAGTTGAATGTGGTCCATAATAGTCTGGGAACAATTTCTTTATTGTTCTATTTACATGCGTAGGTACTTGGCTGCAAAATTTTGTTCCACCCCAGATAAAGCTGGTGCCAACCTTTATAAAATTCTAGTGCCAGTTAAAGGCCTATTTATTACACAGAATCATAGAGTTGGAAGGGACCCTTAGGATCATCTAGTCCACCCCCCCTGCAATGCAGGAATGGGCAGCTGTCCCATACAGGAATTGAAGCTGAAACTTTGGTGTTATCAACACCACACACTAACAAACTGAACTATTTCCTGAGGCTTTGTGGTGAATTGTTGACTGCTGAGCTTATTATGTTATTTTAGATTTCTTCAGTCAGTTGTTTGTTTGCTTGTTTGTTTACTTATTTCTATACCATCCTTCATCCAAGGATCACAGGGCAGTTTATGATATAAAAACACAAAAATACATATCACAGTAACAAACAAAAATAATACCACCCCTACACACACACACACACACACACACACAGAGAGAGAGAGAGAGAGAGAGAGAGAGAGAGAGAGAGAGAGTTTAAAAGGCCATAAGTTATCTTGGTTGGCTGGTGGTTTTGTTTATGTACATGAGATGTCTTCAACTAAGTCCTACTCAAAGTAAATTCAACAGAATTAATGAACTTAAGTTTGTAATGTCCATTAATTTCAATGTGTCTGCTCTGAATAGGACTATCTTATGCTTTTAACTACTGATAATGTAACCCACTTTCGGCTTCTTTTTCATAATGCAAAGTGGGGCTAGAAATATTTTAATTAAATTGATTAAATAAGTTACCACCTACATATTTTCCAGCACCGTATTCTGAACCTCAAATCAAAATTCAGAAGGACACTGTGGTGTGCACAGCATCAGGAGGGCATCCACAGAGGCAGCTCTATTGGTTTGGTGACCATGGAACCAACCTGACTCACAATTCAAAACTTGTGTCTTTGAAAAATGAAGATGGTTCATTCTCTCTCATCAGTACTCTTCAGCGGCAGTCTCTTGATAGTGGCACGATATGCTGCTCCATCTTCAACAACAACACAAATTGTGATAATCCCCAGGGTGAGTTCAACAAAAATGTCTTGTTGCCTACAGACTAAACTGTCCAGAAAGCCATGGCAGTGACACTGGCTTGGATCCATTTGAAAATCAACCTTAACTTGTACTGTAGTGGAAGATTTTTGGGTGGGGAGTGGGTATTTTGAGGGCAAATTAACTGACAGGAAACTGGTTGTGATTTTGATTATGTTGTGAACTGCCCTGAGATCTATGGATGAAGGGTGGTATACAAATGTAATAAATGAAGAATAAAATAATAATAATCTAGATGGGAATGTGTTTTTGGGGGAGGGGTGAATTGGAAAGAAATGATTGGTGGGTTTAATGTTTGGAGCCCAGAGCCCAGAGCCCAGTCTCTGCTCTGTACTGGGGTCACTTCTAGAGAACCTGTTTATTGAGCATTCATCCTGATTTTTTGTGTGTGGGGATGTTAAGCAATCAATGATGTTGCATCAAGCAATCGTTATCCCACACTTTCTGGTGTGTTTTCCTGTCAGATTAAGTCAGAATTGTGGGGTGGGTGAGTTTGTTATGCAAGAGCTCCAGATTAAGTTTAACTGAGCAACCTGAATTTCCTGTGTCAAGAGCCCAGGCTGCCATCTTGATAACACAGCACACAAGTCGTAATTAGCTAGAAGATTTATTGCAATACAAACAATTAGTCTCAGACGTCTAACCAAGCATCTGTGCCTTACGAGTCAGTTGACCCTTCTGAGAAGTGCTTCCTGGTTCTGCAGACTATCCTGAACCTATGACCCTTATGTCTCTGGGTTTGTTTCCTGTCTAATACCTTTCCCATATGTCTACTCTTTGGGCTCAGGGGATTAATTGCCACCTCTTCCAGTGAAGAAATGCTACCGCTTCTGCTTTCTGAGCCTGCCTGTGCTTCTTGAGCAAGTTGACTTCCCTCCCTCACACTCTCTGCTAACACCTTATCTACATTCCTTTCCTTGTCAGGGGGAGGGGGAGGGGAGCTGCTCCCAGCTCTCTGACTGCTTCCTAACTCATGCCGTGTTTCTCTACTTGGGGCAAATGTGTTTACAACAATCTGGTATATGATTGAATCCTACCCAAAATAGCAGTGGTCTCCAAGTGCCCTGAGTTTGTAGCCTTAGCTAGTCACTTATTTTGAGCTAATCCAACACTGCTTGGAATAGTAGAGAGGTACTATTCCAACATCATCATCATCATCATCATCACCACCACCATCATCATTTTATTATTTATACCCCGCCCTTCTGACTGGGTTGCCCCAGCCACACAGAGCAGATTCCAAGTTATATAAACATTAAACAACTTCCCTGTTGTTTAATGAGATGTCTTCTATAGGTTGTATAGTTACTTATCTCCTTGGCTCGGGGGTTAGATAACGCCATACCCTCCAACATTTCCCCAATGAAAATAGGGACGTTGTAAGGAAAGTGGGACATTCTGAGATCAAATCAGAAACTGGGACGGCTTCTATAAATCCAGGACTATCCCTGGAAAATAGGGACACTTGGAGGGTCTGCCATTTGCACATCTCCAGGAATCTTCCAAGCAGGATCCAAGGACCACAGCCTTTCCCTCTGATCTGTCTCCTGCATCTGGTATTCAGGGGTGTACTGCCCCAGAACATGGAGGTTTTATAGGAGCGACTTCCACTGACAGATTCATGATGGAGGAGTGGAGCTGAGGAAAGGGATGTTGGCAGTGGTTTTATGATTATTTGTAGCTTCCTCACTTTTTTGAGCTACTGGTGGCTTGATTGTACCTGAGACTTGAGTATTTGCACATTGTCATAGTCAGTTGTGTCCAAAGATACAATTCACTCCAGATGTTGCTTTTTTTCTCTTCCCCTCCTGTACAGGTTCTGCTCTTGTTCGTGTTGGAAATGAAACAACTACCAATAAAGTATCACAAGATGCTGAAAAGAAAATATTAATTCCAGTTTTCATCGTTGTTATCCTGGCAGCCATTTGTGCTGTTACGTTTTTTCATTGCAGAAAGAAGAAAGGTCAGTTTTTATAAGAATTGGCTGGGGATTCATGTTTTTCTTCCCAGGATATCATTTGGAAACATATGGGGGAGGAAACGTCTCCAGGGAGCTTATATACATGTGTGTGTTTGTTTGTGTGTGTATTACAAGAAAGATCTGCGTGGAGCATATAATTTACTTATTAGAATAATTGTTCCCCCGCAATCTTTGGGACTCAACACTTCAGTTTTGCCTATAATAAGCCTACCCAGGCACCAGATGACGCTCGGTGTAGCATTTAAATTTCTTCAGCTTGAATCCAGAGGAGCTACCACACAGTCCAGCCATGCACCCCAAGTCTGCCTCAAGATGAAACTCTTCCAGTGTGAAGTGGGCCTGGGCTGGGGTGGTGCGAAGGTAGGCATTCCTCGTTGAGCCTTGAGCTGGGTGGCTGTCCTACTGCAGAGTTTAGGCTGGAGAAGTTTTTGCTGCCATGATGAAATCACTACAAAGGCAAAACGTGTTTGCTGTTTTGTAGATGCATGCGCAGGAGTTTGCGGGAGGACAGAGAAGGTCCCCCTCTCCAAGGGTTCGACTTCACCTGAATACACAAGTCCACCTGAATCAGTGATATCCAGAGTTCAAAGATAAACAAGAACACCCGGTTTTACTGCTCTTATGGCGTGGGTGTCTAGACTCTGGCTGGGGGAGCCATGGGGTGGGTAGTAGAGTGCTTGGGTGCATTGCTTTCCCCCTGACCACAACATTTGTTTTTCTTTTGGCTTCAACTATTTTTAAAAAATTCACCTGCGAAAATTCTATATTTGAAGTGAAACTAATAAAATGCCAGAGAAACTGTGAGCATTGTGACTTGTTACAGCCACATAAAGCGTTTTCACCATCATGGAGTTCAAGCCAAGAATTATGCATATGTGCAGCGAAAAGGCAACACAAACCACAACATTTCTGTGAAGAGTCCACAACTTGGCTTTGAGTGAAAATGTTTAACAGCTTTTACAATAGTTTAGATGAAGTTTCAGCAAAGTATATAAACAGCGGCTACCAGGACATAGATGCCTTATTTTCTAAAGAGTGGAATGGATGGGGTAAAAGTTGACAGAAAAATACATAATTCTTCCTCTCCTCCCATCTGATTTGCCTTTGTTTTGTCATTCCTCAGGTGCAATAAGGAATAAATATCTCCAGCGGCTTTTCCTATCTGAAGGTAAATATCTATTAAGTCTGCTAGTTAGTACTGCAGTTAATAACACAGAAGAAAGGTGTATACATTCCTCTGGCCTTTTCAACATTGGCATGTCATAGAAAAATATTTTATATATTATGCTGATAGGCGAATGATTTCTTAGTTCATTGCAATCAGTGGCATTCTTGCTGTCATCATTATTCTTTCTTTCTCCTAGAGATGATATAGGAATGTCAGTGACAAACCAAATTGAAGCAAATGCAGTGACTGGATCAAGAAACACATGGAAAACTGTAACACTGTGGGACTCTGCAATTCAGATTGCGAAGGCAAGGGACTTCTGCTCTGCAAGCCCATCTTACGACATCTCTAAGCCATTTTAGTGTCTTATTAGTCAAGAAAGACTTGCCTTTCACGTGAAAGAAGCAGTCTGCTGTTTGGATTCCACTTCTTTCTCCAGCATAATACAATGCATCTTTCTTCAGGTTTTGAACAGGGTTGTTTTCCTGCAGCACTCCTTTATATAGCATCTGTAGATAGTCCTCTCTGTAATAGTTGCAGCAGACTAGGTATATTAATGTGGCAGCAACAGTATAGTCATCTGCATTCAAATCTCACCTTTGTTAAATACCTTCTGAAAAGCCTTGGACAAATCATGTGTCAGAATTGTGATCTAAAGCCAATTCCCACCCTCCTTTCTGCTGAGTTGCAAATAACAGATTAGATAGATGCAAATAACAGATTAGATAGATTAGATAGATAGATAGATAGATAGATGATAGATAGATAGATGATAGATAGACACCGTATATACTCAAGTATAAGCCGACTTTTTCAGCACATTTTTTATGTTGGAAAAGCCCCCCTCGGCTTATACTCGAGTGAGGCAGGCGGCGGAGGGACAAGCGGCCCAAAAGGTGCCTCGGCTTATATTTGGGTCGGCTTATACTCGAGTATATACACTGTATGTGTGTATATATATATATATATAGAGAGAGAGAGAGAGAGAGAGTAAGTGTTATTGTTTTGTCTTTATTTTTTAAGAATATATTTACTGTACTCATTTGAAGAGGCCTTGTGATTATTACTTTTTTTGAGGGTGTGTGTCTTCAAATAAAAATACCTGAACTGTGGAAGAATAATACTACTGAACTATTTTAGTAAACTCCCCCTGCCCCCAGAACTGCCCCCAGCTTAGTCTACCAGCTCCTGAAAGGAGTGTCTTAGCAAAGTAGCTGAGAAGTGGCACAGCCAACTATACAACTATTGGTCAGTTTTGGTTTCAGCCACACTAAGGCTGCAAATTTAGGAGTGAAGCCCCATTGAACAGAATGGCAATCTCATTTTAATTTTCATTTATGGGACCAGTCAATTGCTCTGGTTTTATCTCTGATTTAAAACCTGGGGTGGTAGCAATGTTTACTTAACTTGGGCTCCTATACAAGCTCTGGGAACTCCACAAGAAGAGGAAATCTTTATAATCCAATGAGTTCTTCACTGGCTCAGATTAAAATCCAAGCTGTGGAAAAAACTTCTGCCTCCTCCTGCCTCTCCCTGCCAGCTCCACTCACCATCTTTGAATTTAGCCTTCACAGCACCCTCATTTCAGTCCCCATGTTAGCTAATACAGCAAAGGACAACTGTACATTCCTTTGTGAAGAGGAAGGAGGACGGGTAGAATAAAGAGTCTGTTAGACGCACATAACTCACCCCTCCCACCTGATATGGATAGTGGCTATATCTGAGGATTGGGGGAAAGGAGCTATGTGTGCTTTTAAAAGTTTATTTTCATAACTTTGGTTAATTTTCAAATTACAGTGGTACCTCGGGATACATACGCTTCAGGTTACATACGCTTCAGGTTACAGACTCTGCTAACCCAGAAATAGTGCTTCAGGTTAAGAACTTTGCTTCAGGATGAGAACAGAAATCATGCTCTGGCGGCATGGCGGCAGCAGGAGGCCCGATTAGATAAAGTGGTGCTTCAGGTTAAGAACAGTTTCAGGTTAAGAACGGACCTCTGGAACAAATTAAGTACTTAACCTGAGGTACCACTGTAATTGGAGCAGGGTGATGGCAAGCTTGCTCCTTGCTTCTGAAAGAAAAAAGAAGAAGAAATGTCTCTCTTGTTAGCTTATGTTAGTGAGAGTTCCATTCTGTGGCAATTGTGCATGATCGAATCCCCACAGATTAACAAACAGAATTACTATTTTTTTCCATTTTTGGCTGGCAGCATGGTGTCCTGGAAGCAGAGCTGCTGGGACAGAGAGGGGACATTTTGTCCTGGGTTGGGGGAGCACCAGCCTGACCACATGAGAGAGGCACAGACTCCATCTCACATGGCATCCATTATAAATAGCTCTAGCTCTAGCTCCTCCACCTTATAAGCTATTCAGGAGAACAACAGGTCCAGTAACAGATGGCGGTGAGAGCAGAGCAAGCACTGCACATGTTACCCTGCTCTGAGGTGGTGTCTAGTGGGGCCCCAATTACTGTATGTTACTTGTAACTCACTGCATCCCTTTCAGATGCAAAAGAGAACAGGGCTCTGCTGTGTAGAAAAGGGAATTGTACTAGGTACAGCTTATGCCAGCTACACCTGCTGAAACCCCTCTTTTCTACACAACAGGTGCACTATGGGAGCCTGTCTTCTTTTGCATCTGGCCTCCCTACTTCCTATAGCATCTAATATATGCACTATTGTGGCTGGGTGCTGGTCTACTTGAACAGCTGTGTACAAAAGCTTTGCCTTTGGAAAAACATGAGACTTGCAGCACCCCAGACATATAAAGCACAAACAATTCTGAACCCCGAGCCTTGAAAATGTTTCTTTATCTATTTATTTTCTTACCCACATACCCATCACACTTACGAGCTCAACATGTCCCATGTGACTTGTGCTGTGGTTAACATCAGTCCTCAGGGTTGCTGTGTTTTCAGTTCAGAATCAGTTCAGTCACTTCAGCGACAAGCCAGTTCTGCTGCAGAGTTTTAAGAGAGTCATTCCGCAAAATGCCCAATTGGGTGCTTGCCATGCATGTTCTCTTCCTGCTTTCCCATGGAACATCAGCCTCCGATGGTAAGCATAAGAAAATTACTATTTTTTCTGACTTTGCTGCATCTGTGGCAGGGAGGGGAGGGGTTGCCCCCTTAATTTCCCCCCTAAAGTCCTCCCCCTCCCCATTTCTGCAACTAGGGTTCTACCAATAACATTCTACTGTTTCTTGGGGCATTTCTAGACTGTTGCTATTTTCAGATGGGATTCAGTCACATACCAGCAAATTCAGGTTGTGCAATTAAATTTGATTTGGAGCTCTTGTGCTCCCCCTGCTAAGAAAAACAAACAAACCTCCAGACCTTTTGCTGAGGAAGATGATGGAGAAATGCGCTAGGAAGTGTGGCATAATGTTTGCTTGATGCAATGTTCTCTAACCTCTCCACAAACAGAACAAATGCTCAAAAATACAATTGGATTGCGAACTTTTTGAAAAATTATTAAGGTGAATGCTCAATAAACAAGTTGTCTTGAAGTGAACTCAGAGCAGGGCTGGCTGACCCATGAAGCCAGGTGAAGTGATCGCCTAAGGCAGCAGGATTCACAGGGGCAGGAGATCCCAATGTGGTTCCTTCTCTCCCCACCCTCATTCTTGATGTAGATCTTCACCCCTTCTTCTCTGGTGGGCAAAGGGACACCATTTAGTAGTTTGCCTCGGGTGCCAAAATGTATTCGACTGGTCCTGCTTCAGAGGCTCCCTTTTACCTAAATAGCCATCATAGCTGTTAAAATCATACAAGTAGAAACTGCTCGTGTCTCTGAACTCTTGAAAAATAACATTATCCCCCACCCACCCCAGTTGAAAGTCCCATGAACCCCAAAATGTATATCAAATTTGAAATTCCCATTTTGAGATCTTTACGTTTTTGAAGATTTTTGTATTTGGGAAATCATAATCTACATGGCCCAAATGTTTCCCTGCATACATGATGCCATTTACAGTGAATTTACATGTTAATAATTTCCTACTAAAAAACCTCACCCCGCCCCAGCTGCTATTTTGCACTCAAAGGTGGTGTTGATCGTAAGCTGTTGCAGGATTTGATGTGGATCAGATTCCAGATCAGGGTCATATAGCTGCTTTTTCTCAAAATAGGAGCCAGTTTACAATGCTTTCTGAAAAGTGTGTAGAAGGTAAAGTGCAGTTTGACCCCTCTTTTGAGATCAAATGACTGAGCTAGGGTCAATTAACATGGCATTTGACAGGGATTTTTGCTTGGGGTGTGTGTGTGTGAGTGAGTGAGTGTGTGTGCGCGTGCGCCTGCCTGCCTGCCTGCCTGCTGCACAGCCAGTGAACAAAACACTGTTTGTGTCTGCAGAAAAGAAAAATACTGCTGGCAACATTAAAAGTCTATTATTAATTTTGAAACCTGAGTGTATGAATAGAATTAGTGGCTACATGGTGGTTTAAGCTAAATTTATATATAAAAGGTTAAGATACTGAACTCTACTCAAAGCTCTCTGAGAACCAGTCCTCATCATGCCTAATTTTCCCCTCCATAAATGTTGAGTTCTCAATGGGGGAAAAAAAAGATAGCAAAAGATAGCAAATATTCAAATAAAAACAGCATAAAGCAGATCCTCATGTCTATGCAAAAAAAGTTATCTAAACTAAATGATTTTGGCTGTATCTGAATACGGTTGATGATGGGCTCTGGTAGGCTTCTCTGTGACGGTAGGCAGGGTGGGTGGATGACAGTTGTCAGAAACGTTGCATTTTCCAATTAACATAATGTTGTGGGGTAGATGCTGAGAAATGTAAGTTTTCTGCAATGAAAGTGAGTGTCTTTAGAAAACACTGCAGCAACAGTGCTCCGGTTTCTACATACCACTAAACCCTGGTTTACTAATGGCTTAGAATTATGTGTGAACCCTTTTCGGTGGATTGGCTATGTTTGCTTACTGCCAGCAAACCGCAGTCTGAAACCATGGTTTGTTGTTGGCTCATGAACCTTGATTTGATGGTATATATGAACTCGGCACGCTTTGTAAACCATGGTTTGTTTGACCACTACACTCCAGACACTCACCAAACAAGAAAGGCAAGAGCAGCTGTAAAACAAAACAAGCTTTAAAGAAACAATGCATGGTTTATATGTCAACTGTGCTTAACTTTGTTAAACAAACCATGGCTAGGCATTATGCATGAAATTGGCCAGTGTGAATCCCTGGCATCTCCAGATAGGGCTAAGAAACCCTGGAAAGTCATTGTGAGTCATTGTAGACCAGGGGTTGTCAAGCTAGTCCCTACCCCCCACTAGAAGGTGTTTCAGAATTGTAGGTGGGCAGCAGGGGGTTCTACAGCACAAGCTGAATCCTCCTTCCATCGAGCACTGGTGGGCGGTAAGGAAATTTTACCATCAAGAAAGATGCATTAGTGGGCAGTAGGTAGAAAAAGGTTGACTACCCCTGGTGTAGACTAAGGTGGTTCAACCTGTGGCCTTCCCGCCAGATTCAAGAATAATAATCTTAAGATCTTAAAAAATTATCATTTGTGTCATGGGTTGCTAACAAAAGTGCATACATTAAATTTGTTTAATAATTAAATCAATTAAATATATTAATTGTGTATTTAATTATATATATTTAATTAAATATATTGTGTATATTAAATGATATTAAACATATTGTGAACACTTTAATTCACGATATGGAAATTTAATTCAGTGTGTGGGCCGCAGGTTCTGTGCTTAAGTACTCTTGCGTCCCAATTAGTATGAAAAATTGGACCACACTTATATAGACAATATTTCACTAGATGTCTCAGTGGTCTGATTCAGTATAACAAAGCTTCCTAAATTTCCATGTGGGGGATCAGTCTTACTACAGAGAGACTGGACAAAGAAAACATGCTCATACCTTTAAGCAGGCAAACAAATAAAACTGGAAGGAACATTCTTCAGTGCTGTGTGCGTGTGTGTGTGTGCGTGCGTGGTAGAGACAGTCTTCCAGGGTGAAGAAACTAAATAAAATGATAATCTCAAGTTGTAGGCATTTCTTCTGGAGGGGTGGTGGTGGTTCTCTTGCTCAAATTCTCCATTATTTTCTCTTAAAGGTCACATGCAGATAACTCATTGCCCACAACATTAGAACACACACCCAGAAAAATGCTAAAACAATAACAAGCATTTTTTTATTTTAAAAAAATTTAACATCCCTGTGCTGTATCTGTCTCCTGCAAACAGTGATATTTCAGGGGCTACGGAGAACTGCAGACAAGCACATTCATATCTAAAACTCAAAAGCATGTTGGTGCTAATGAGGAAAATCTGATTTCTCCAGGAACTAGTTGCGGTATGAGTGCTGAATTCCCAGAAGCAGTAGCACATTCTGGAAGAATATGTATCCCCTTTATCTCTCAAGGAAGCCTTGCTTCTCAAAACAGTGCACAAACTGAAACACCGGTATCCTTTGGAATTTGCATTTCCAAATTTTGCAACACAGTTCTCTAACCAAAATATTTCTGAAGAAATTTCTTTATTAGGAAAACATGCATTAAAATGCATGCACTAAGGAAAATAACAAAATACACTGCAGAAATATACAAGCCGGGGAAAAGAACATACAAAAACATGTCTGTTAGGAGAAATGCACCCTAAAATGTAGACGTATTTTCATGAGGACTTGCTTTCTGAAAGAATGCAAATGACGCAGAAATGTGGCAAACTGAACTAAAGACCGGGGAGCTAAGAAACTGGGAGTCACTGAAATTGACTGTGCTGTCCATTCCTACTCAAGAGTGAAAGGGCTTCCACCATTTCAGAAAGCGAATTGATTGTATCCACTCTCAGCTCCTGCTGGTTTCAGCATTTGAAACCTGGTGCAATCCATCCTTCTTAAAACCCACTGAAGTCAATTGTGCAAGTGTATAGGTAAGTCCCATTATTTCATAGCAATATGGCCAATATCTTCAGAGTCTCACCT
Source organism: Podarcis muralis (assembly GCF_964188315.1). NCBI lineage: Eukaryota > Metazoa > Chordata > Lepidosauria > Squamata > Lacertidae > Podarcis > Podarcis muralis. The sequence continues at coordinate 37,598,529 of NC_135656.1, read as the reverse complement.
GTCCTGTATGCCTGTCCCTCCCCCCTTTTTTCCCTTTAAGTCACAGAAAACAAACCAGAGCTAATAGTTATCACTGCTGAGGAAGGGGAGTCTGTCAATATTACTTGCAAGTTTGACCAACTGGCGATGTCGGGGCTGCGTTTGAGACGGACACTTGTGAAAGCCATGGATGTGCTATATGTGAAAAAGGAGGGTCTATACATGACCAAAGCTCCTGAATATGCATATCGCATGGAGTACTTTGAGCTGAAGAACGCATCGACGATAATGCTGAAGCATGTGAAGAAGAATGACAGTGATGGGTATTTGTGTGGTGGCACCCTGATAATTAACCAGGAGCCCAGGATAATGAATTTCAGCACTATCATCTTGGCAGTGAAAGGTGGGTCAGGAACAGTCATTACTTCAACAGTTAGAGGGAATGGCAGCTCGATTTGTTGGCTACAAAGAGAAGACAAGTATCTAGCAAAATGTGTCTGTGCATGTATATACAGTGGTACCTTGGGTTAAGTGCTTAATTCGTTCTGGAGGTCCGTTCTTAAGCTGAAACTGTTCTTAACCTGAAGCACCACTTTAGCTAATGGGGCCTCCTGCTGCCACTGCGCCGCCGGAGCACGATTTCTGTTCTCATCCTGAAGCAAAGTTCTTAACCCGAGGTACTATTTCTGGGTTAGTGGAGTCTGTAACCTGAAGTGTATGTAACCCAAGGTACCACTGTATGCAGAACTAACTCATACCATCAGTGCAGTAAGTTGTCATGGACTGGCTGGATGCAATGGAGTGCTGGGAGGCACCAACTGGGGAATCCCCAAGGGAACCCTCAGTGGAAGAAGGCTCAGAGGCAGGGGATTGGTGGGGGGATGGAACGGACAGTGAGTGGTCAGAGGGAGAAGTGGGAGCAAGCTGGGAGAAGGAGGTGTCAGAAGCTGAAGAAGCAACAGGGTTTAGAGAGCAGGAAGAGGCTGTGGCAGATGGCAGCCCAAACTCAGAGACAGGGGAGGAGGGGGGCCAGGAGACAGAGATGAGGCAGAATTCAGGGAGTCTCCTTCTTCTGGACGATGCCTTTAACTCTTTAAGGACAGTACAGATAATGTTAATTAAGCAAACATTAATTCTTCTGTTCATGATAGGCATTTATATCTTAGGGCATGTTTGGAGAAAAGCTTGTAAATGGCAAAACTTACATCCACAGCCCCAGCATAGCAATTGGTTCCTGATTTGCTCTTCTTCACCATGGGCTTGTATGGAAAGTAACAAAACATGTTCCTCTCTTTCTATCTCTAAAGAGACCTCAGCTATGAAGCTAACGGAGTGTCCTTCATTTCTCTGGGTGCCATATATCCTTATCTTCATGTCACTGCTCTTGCTTGTTGGACTGGGATATTTTATCCTATCTCATATAGATGTGAGTATGACTAACACTTTCCTTTATGTTAGCTGAGTTTCATCAGTCTTCCTCCTAAAAGATTTGCACCTCATTGAGGAAATATTCCCAAGTATATAGCATCAGAATCTCTCTCCCCTTCCCCATAATTTGCTAAATTGTTGGCATAATAACGTGCTTCTTCGTGGATCTGTATGAATGAGAAGGTCTCTTGGACTCAGTATCATAGTTATTTCAGGACTGAATGGGTTCATGCAATCTCAGTGCTGAAGAGAAAAGAAATAGACTGAAGATTCAAAACTACATCAAAGCATGTTGACATACTGAGTATGCAGAATTATCCCAATTTAAAAGAATAGACAAGCACACTAATAGCTTTTCTTCTGCAATAATTAAAGCTGAGTAATACCAGTGATGACTTTACCTAAAAGATAGGTGCTCCCATGATAGCTTTTCTCCCCCCAGAATTGATGCCAACCACAACAGCGTGGGCTTTTCCAAGTAGTTTTCTGCTTGATCCACGCTTTCTAGACATGGATCCAAGTGGTTCTCCCCTTGCCTGCTCCTTTCCCAGGGAAACCCAACTCTTCAGTTCTCAGTTGGAGCAAACATCAATCTGGTGAAAATCTGAATTGCTGTTTGTTCCTAGCACAATTTTCCCCAGAGGAAGGCAGCAGGATAAGAGGAAGTGTGGAGAAGCCCTGTATCTCGGAACACATAGATAACGTTCATCCTAAATTGTTGCATTCCTGAGTTTCCCCCGCAAACTCATTCTGCCTTATACTGAGTCAGACCATTGGTCCATCTAGTTCAGTTTTGCCTACACTAGCTGGCAGCAGCTCTCCGGGGTTTCAGATGGTGGTCCTTTCCAAAACTACCTGGAGATGCTGAGGATGGGACCAAGAACCTTCTGCAATTTAGCAAAGTATTTGGCCTCCCAGTGAGCTAGGGAGCAACACCTACTGCCCCTGCTTCCAAGTGCTAATGTATCACAATCCAGTGATAAATTTTGCTTCCATTATAATTGCAGCAAAATACTTTCAGGTGTTCTGGTTCGCCAGAAGCGGCTTAGTCATGCTGGCCACATAAAGCGAGATGAGCACCGCAACCCCAGAGTCAGTCACGACTGGACCTAGCGGTCAGGGGTCCCTTTACCTTTACTTTTAGGTGTGAGTTGCCTAGTGCTATTGTTTCAAAGTCTTTGTCAGTTGAACCAGGCTTCTCCAGACTGGTGCAGAGATGTCTTCAAGCTGCTATAGCAGTGATCTGTATCACTGCTTGGGCATAGAAGAGGCCAAAGCTCTCTTTTTCTATACCCTATTTTTTCCAACACACTGGGTATCAGATCAACACATGCCTACCCATCCCTCCCCTTATCAGTATTGACTCCAGCCCTTTGGGATGGATCCTTGTGAGCAATGCATATTAATTGCTGCCTGCTTTGTCCCCCTTTAACAGATCAAGAAATGCTGCAACAAAGGAAAGGCAGCAGAAACACAAAATATGGTCTATGAAGACATGACGTGCAGCCTGAGGCGCAACACTATGAATAATGTGTATAATAAGTAGAAGTGATCTCTTGCCAGATGGAATAATCCCGTCATTCTCAGACCCAGCAAAATCCACTGCTGCAATATTTACTGCAAACAATGAATAACAAAGCTGGAATCTGCTAAGAATCAAGATCAAGTATTGTTATTATAACCACTTTAATTGAAGGAAGCTCAAGTCACTGTCTGGAAAAAAGGCATTTAAATAATACTTTAAACTTTTTAGCAAGAATACCACCCACCGTGCTTACCTACTAACCCCTTTGCCACCTCCCCTTTCCCGACACCAGGCCAACCCCGCTTCTCAGTTTACACCCGAACAACCCCTTCACTTTACACACCACCCATCCCCTTGCCTACTCTCTCACAGCTCACCCCAATCCCTGTCCTCACAGCTCTTCCAAACCCTCTCTTTAAGGAGTGATGCACACACTTCAGAGTGTGGTCTGCAAAACCTCCCACTCTCCTTTAAACAGCTCACATGGGCGGGCTGCCCCCCCCCCACTACTTGGGTGGTTGTTTTTTTCTTGCTTGCTGTTCTGTAGTCATGATGCATTATGACAGCCTTATAATGTAGAGTAAGAAGTAATAATTTTGTATTTTTAGACATTTGCATAGGTTTTTTGACTTTGTGATTTTTTGTTTCCTACAACATAATTTCCCAGGGTTTGATACTGTGTATTTGACTCCTGATTAAAAGTGAGCTTAGCAAGACTTCTAAGTTTATGAGTATATGGGAATTTAGGAAGCTACCTTTTACTGAGTCAGACCGTTGGTCCATCTAGTTCAGAATTGTCTATGCCTGGTAGTGTCTTTCCTGGTTTTCAGATAGCAGTCTTTAACAGACCTACCTGGAGATGCCAGGGATTATACCTCCGACCTTCTGCACACAAAGCAATGGTCCTTTCCTCAGGCCTCTGTTGCCAGAACGAGCGATAAATATTTCAATCAAGAATGTGCTATAAACATTTCAATCAATCTCCATCAAAAGGTATTTTTTGGAGGCATCTCTCACCACAGGATATCCTCCTTGCACAATTTTGGTTTACATTCCAACACTGACATTTCCTAATGTTGCCATACATCCTAGAAAGGCAAGAAGATATGTGGTGCACACTTGTACAACAAATGTTCTTACCATTCAATGAGATTTCTCCTCCTACTGTCTTCCAGCTGCCATGATATTCATGGGTTTCTCTACTCCTCCTTCTGGGACTAGTCATCCTAGGAGTTTGTTTATTTATACTTTCTTGCAACCCACTCACTGATGTCTCCTGAGGTTCCACACATGCCTTGGAATTCTGATGTTATGATACTTTGACCTGGAGAGCCTATTGGTAATCTGGTTTATGATTAGATGATTTATTATACCCGGTACTTTTTTCTCCATGTCTGTCTTCTGGCAAATACTATGGTAACTGGAATACCAGTTAAATGAATGAGCGACGGTGATTCTTGGAAAGCTTGCAGAACTGTTTACTTGGGGGAGGCACAAACGACATAGCTGGGCAAGCACGGAAATGTATGGACTGATGAAAGTTTCTGCCCATACATGACGACCATTATTCAAACACTGGGTTAATGTAAGATTTGTAGGAACAGGTTTTGGTGTAATGGGTGAAGTCATCAGTCTTTTCATAACTAAATAAATGCATTTATGAGGAAAGAGAATGATTTATCCTTTTTAAAATGGTAAACAAATAAATCATAGTATTTTATAATGCTTGCAAGGGGCTTGCATTGCCCTGCTTGCATTGCCTGCCAACTCTTTTCCCCCTCCCGTGTCAACAAGGGGAGCATGGATGCAGCAGCAATTGGGGAGGGGGGGGGGAAGGAGACTTTCTCCTTTTCGTTCCCCTTCCTCCTGCATCAGCAGCTGAAAGGATCGCTGTGGGCCAGGCCTGTCCTGCCTGTTCCTTTGCAGTGCTGGAGGCTGCCTGGTGATGGTGGAAGAAGCAGCAGCGGCACAGGAGGCAGGGCATTTGGCCTCAGGTGGCAAAACATCCTGGGCCGGTGCTGGAGATCACAGATCTTAGGAACACTAGAATTTCTGCAAAGTGAAGGGGTTGGCACACAGAATGGGAGCTTTATGTGTGGCACCTCTTTTGGTGAGCAAACAGCCTAGCAAGGTGTGCAGGTGCTGTGCACTCTAATGACAGGCTTGAGCAACACTGAGCAAAACAAGCTTCCTGGGTTCAGAGCCACTGAGAAGACCACAGACCCCACTTTCCTGCAAATGCTCCCGTCTATAGCACACTCTTTTTGCTCAGGAAATGGACTGGTGGGGGGCAGCTGCAGTGTGGTTGAGAGACATTTATAAGGTTGTTTTGACACCTGGACTGTAAGATGGTTTAGAAAAATAATAATCAGTGGCTGGATCTAGACACATCAAAGAAACATTTCAGTTTAAAGCCATTGTAAATTTAAACAGGGAAAACAGGTAGAGAAAAACGGGACTCCATGTTGCCATTTGGTGGCACAAAGTTATATCACACGTGCAACACATATAAATCGCTTTTTCTTTACCAGTCTAGCTGAGTCCAGTGTGATATTTGGCTGGCTGAGTATATACTTTAAAAATCCATTTCGGTTTCTAGATTGTGAAGAGTGTGGTAACTCACTGCTTATTTATTTAAAGTATTTCTATAACACCCATCAGTAACATTCCTGGAACAATTCGCACAAAAAAAGCACTGTAAATTGAACGAAAGCTGCACAATTTAAAAAGCAGTTAGCAGGATTGAAATGACACCTGAAAAGCTCAGGAAAATAAAAAGGTCGTCACCTGGGACAGATAAGTGTATGACGTAAGCAGCAGATAAAGGGAGAGCATTCTGCATTTGTGGTGCCACCAATGAAAAGGCCACCTGCCTCTCCTAAGATAGCAGGGACACCTTCATGAGGCCTATGGTTGAAGCTCTTCAAGTCTCCATTCATGGCGAGATACACGAGCTTCAAGTTAGAAATGCCATATTGCAGACTCGGCCTCTGATGTTACCCCTGAATTGGTGTCAATCGTTTGGTGGGTTTCCATGTGGCCAGATATGGATTCATATCCCTGAAAGCACAAAGCATTAGCAGTGCACATCTCACATGCATATTTCAGGCGCTAAGAGAATACCTTTTTGTTCACCCAGGCCTTCTAAACATGTGCTTCAAAACAACCCCTAGGCTGCTGTTTTAATGTGCTTGTAAAAAGAACCTCAAACCCTAATGATCACTTAGTGTGGTGTTATGATGAACTCTATCTGGTTTTATTGCATCCCTGCTACAGAAAAGTTTTACATAGTTCATGGTCAAGATGCCAAGGAAAATAACAAAGGTAAAAAAGCAACAGCCCAACATAACATAGTTTTAAAACAAGGCATTAGATTAGATAATACCATAGCAAAATTTTTCCAGTAAATGACCTTCATGGTCCCTTCCAACTCTACAATTCTATAATTCTAAGCTTCTCTGGCTCCAGATGTCACTGCACAATTCTACATTACCCTTGAAGATTAATAGATTAATAGTTCACTGTATCTGTCACATAGGATATAGGACAATTGTTAGCACTAGCATCTGCGCAATGCACTTTTAGAAGAGGTGGTGATGGCCATTAGCTTAAGTGATATCCACACCATACATTTAAAGCACATGACTTCCCCCAAAGAATTCTGGGAAGTGTAGTTTACCCTGGACAGAGCTATGATTCAAAGCACCCTTAACAGTGCTATTTTTCTAGAAAAGGGGGTCCTAGAACTCACCATGAATACCTCCCTGGTTCTCTTATAATGGCAATGGCGCCCATTTGAGAGGTGCTGGAACTGAGTTCCAGTGAGTTCCAGTTGCCCTTAAAAAACTTCAGTTCCCAATATCCTTTGGTGGAAGCCATGTGCTTTAAATATGCTTTAAATGTATGGTACACCTCTGACAGGGTGTATCCACTGTAGTGCCCTCTACATGTTGTTGGGCTCCAGTTCCCATCATCCCTGACTATTGGCTATGCTAACTGGACCTGATGGGAGCTGGGACCCAACAACATTTGGAAGGCATCACATTGGCGATCTAGGATGTATGGTTCTTGGACACTGTGGCTATAAGGAACCTTCAAAGACAGAAACACCAAATGCTGGAAAGCAACTGCAAGAAAGGGCTACTGTGTAGAAGCCTTGCTTGTGAGTCTCCTACAAGAATCTAGCTGACTGCTGTGGGGAAAAGCATGGTAGACTAGCGGGAGTTTGGCAGGATCCAGCAGGGGTGCTCTGATGTTGTTGTGCGGGGAGAAGGTGCTACAAAGCAAGACTGGTTTGCAGTCCCCACATATCCACAACCAACTCTGTGGGGGACAATAAAGCACCGTGGCTATTGGGTTCAGATTGGGTAGACCTGTGAAACAGAGAATGTAAAAGATGTGATGTTGAATCAGTTGAGAAAGGTTGTATTATATGCAGTGCCCTAGGTAGGACTTTGGAAATAACAGTGAAGAGAAATCTGTAACTCCCAAAGATGTCTTGGCAAACATTTTCTCAAGGTTTTTCTCTGCTGTTGAGTCAAAACACTCTGCACAATCAAATCAGTAACCTAAATAAAAATAAAATAACATCCTGAACGTTTAGTCAATAGAGACAAGTTGTTAACCACAGTAACCAAAGAAATGCTTTGGGGATTGAACAATTGTTCATGGTTTGGAGATAAGACATAGGTTGTGTGTACATACTATACCTTTAAAACACATTCTTTCCCTCAAAGAATTTTGGGCACTGTACTCCTCACAGAGTTACAATTCCCAGCAACTCTTAACAAACTAGAGTGCTCAGAATTCTTTGAGTGGGGGGGATGTGCTTTGAATGAATAGTATGTCAGAGAGAATGAAAAATACATGTTGCCATGACTCTGAGGAAATCCAGTACAGTATCAGTTATGGGAAAAGATTGCCTACAAAGAACGCTCTCAACACAAGCTGCATGTTTGTTTCCTTTTATAAAAAGTATTTGAAAGCAAACCATGATTGTTGCTGCTGATCCTCTCAGGCACTCCTTGTGCTTTTCTAGCTGGCTATAGGCACACCTTTTCCGTGGTCTCATGACGGTGGTCTTTGTGGTAGGAGAGAAAGGGCTGGGCTGTTCGCTGCAGAGGCCCTTCAATGAGTTATTTTTAAAGCTCAGTTTACCTGCCAATAGTCTGCAAAGCAAAGCTCAGGCTTACCAGCTCACTAGCTCACAAGAGGGAACTGCATATAAATATTCATTTCAGCTAAGATTTTCTTGCAGGGATGAGTCAGTGCTAAAAAGCAGAGTGGCTGGTGTGCGTGCTCACTTCTTCCCTCAAGTGGTAGGATCCAAACAGTGATCTGGCAGCTGGAAAGAGATGCTTGAGACAAGGAATGCTCTCTCTTTCTGATGTACAGTGGTACCTCTGGATGCGAACGGGATCCATTCCGGAGCCCCGTTCACATCCTGAAGCGAATGTAACACGCGACTGTGCATCTGTGCGTGCGCGGGTCACATTTCATCAGTTCCGCGCGTGTGCGTGATGTCATTTTGAGCGTCTGCGCATGCGCAAGTGGCGAAACCTGGAAGTAATGCACTCCGTTACTTCGGGGTCGCCACGGAGCGCAACCCAAAAATATTCATCCCGAAGCGACTTTAACCCGAGATATGACTGTACTTGTTTCTGCATTGATACACCTAGGGTAATACTGTTTAAGTTGTCTAATCAAAGCCACAGAGTTGTAAATGTTGATGGATCTCAACCAAAACTCTCTGCTACCATGCTGCTTAGTCAGTGTAGCCAGGACGACTCAGGAACATAACTTGCTGAACAGTAACTTGATTTGCATTTGCTTTTATAATAAACAGAGTATAGCGCAGCTTTGTACAAGTTACTTCTATATACAGACACAATTCAAACTCCACACACCAATCTCTGAACACCAGACTGCTGTGTCATGCTGCTTATAAGGGAAAAATTTTAGCCAATCAACAAATAACCTTTCTATCTCACTCTTTATAAAATCATAGAATTGTAGAGTTGGAAGGGACCCGAAGGTTTCCTCCTGAAAGTCAGTTAATGATGTAGAAAGGTACAACTCACAAGGTGTTGCAACCATTCCTCTCTCGTTGAAGAACAACTTTCCATTTGATGCTTAACTAAAGGTGTTTCCACACTGTCTCTGTTTTCTGGTGGGATTCAACCACATACTGGCAGATTCAGATCATGCAATTATAGTTGATTGGGAAGGTCTTGTTCAGCTGACTCACTTCCTCTAAAGATCTGACTTTTTGGGATAATAAAAGCACCCTGGAAAGTGTGGTAGGACACTTGCTTTGACACAACATCATCTAACCTCCCCGCTCAGAATGTATGCCCATTATAGACAGTGCCATCTAATCAGGATGAATTTTCATTAACAAACAGCTTGTCTGAAGCACCTAGGATGGACTGAGAGTTTCTGCACAGGCATAATATGGTGGGTCCTGATCGTTTCTTTTCAAGTGTGGTCTGCAGTGGACTGTGTTTGAATTTAGAACTGAATGCAAGCCATGCTGCCGATACACCCAGGCACTCAGTTAATTTCTCAGTCCCAGAAGGTTCCCAATCATCCCTCCACAGACATCCCTTTGCAGTGTGGTGTAGTGGTTAAGAGCGGTAGACTTGTAATCTGGTGAACCAGGTTCGCGTCTCCGCTCCTCCACATGCAGCTGCTGGGTGATCTTGGGCTAGTCACACTTCTCTGAAGTCTCTCAGCCTCACTCACCTCACAGAGTGTTTGTTGTGGGGGAGGAAAGGAAAGGACAATGTTAGCCGCTTTGAGACTCCTGCGGGATAAAGCGGGATATCAAATCCAAACTCTTCCTCCTCTTCACCTGACCCACATGTGACATCAGGAGCTGTCAGGTGACTGACAGGTGGGTGTGGCTGGAGGAGAATGGCTTTGTGGAGCAAATTAGGAGTCTGGCAGCCCTAATTTGGTCTGTGGGCCAGAGGTTCACCAAGCCTGTATTACAGCATAAGCTTTCACATGTGTAAGAAGCTGGAGTTAAACAGCAGTCCAATGCAAAAAGTACAGCCTGTGGCAATTAAAACAGAGCTCAAACATGTTCAAAATAAGTGCAGGGACCCTTCCAAAGAGTGGTCATTGATGGCAAGTAGCTACAATGGCCAAATAGGAACCTCCACATTGAAAGGTAATATGAATTTCATCACCAAAGTTGGAGACAAATTCCCTTGCCTATGTCCTGCTAATTTGGTTAGCTGCAGTTGGAACTAGTGTGCTGGCATAGCAAGTGTTCTGCTATGTGTATAGCTCATTGTTTTTGTGTGTTTTAAAGCCTAAAGAGTCATTTGTGGTGTTGATAGCAGAGCTGTGGTTAAGTGACATTTTGTCTTCTTTGAAATGTGGCATTTTATCAGAAAGGCCGCTGCAGATCACTTACCACAACTATCGTCTTGGGTCATTCAGTACAATGTGAGCAGAGTCTTGTGTGGGTGGACTGAATATTAATTAAAACTTTTGACAGGAAAGGAAGGTATGTGTGCTCTCACCAAAGTGAATTTAACTAAGTTGTTTTGGCTTAACCCTAACTGTGCCCTTTAGACATTGCACACACATTTATGTCAGGTCTTCACATCTTAATTTGCATGGAAACATGGGCGATCATGGAAACAAGCATGTTGTGGGCTATATACACATTTTTAAATTTTCATGTGCAGACATCTAGGAAACTTCATTGACCCAGGTTCCCCATTCATTTGTAAGGTGGTAGTTAAAGATGGATGCATGTAAACAGGGATTTAATTTTCGAGTGTTATGTATTTGCTGCTCGAAACACCAGCATGACATGTATATTTTCTGCAGCAAACCATAAAGAGTGGAATGGACCTTACCCTTTGTTAACCCCAACTTGTGAAAATTTCAAATGAGAAACTTTCCTGGTCTAATATCTGCCAAATTTTGCTGCTTTTTAAAATGCAGCAAATTCACACACAACAACCATCCACACATGGAAATGCATTAAATGAAAACCTGTTGGTTTGAAACCTGCATTGTATTGCATTGCAATAAATACAGGCTAAGTTTCATGTACTCAATTATAAATAACTGTACAGTGGTACCTCAGGTTACATACACTTCAGGTTACATACGCTTCAGGTTACATACGCTTCAGGTTACATACGCTTCAGGTTAGAGACTCTGCTAACCCAAAAATAGTGCTTCAGGTTTAGAACTTTGCTTCAGGATGAGAACAGAAATCGTGCTCCAGCGGCACGGCAGCAGCAGGAGGCCCCATTAGCTAAAGTGGTGCTTCAGGTTAAGAACAGTTTCAGGTTAAGTATGGACCTCCGGAAGAGAATTAAGTACTTAACCCAAGGTACCACTGTACCTTAAACTCTTAGCAAAGAAAAAAACAACCTACATTACAAAGCAACACGGTAACAAACCAAGTTTGCTGTCATTTCACACAGACACAATTGTTGCCAACTACAACATGTGAAGTGAATGGTAGCACTCTGCAACAAATTAAAGAGGAAGCATAAAATGAAATGCATACGTGTCAACAGCTCAACAAACCAAAATGCAGGCAAGAAAGAAAAACTGTCAAACGAAAGTTAAGTTGCTTCAGCTGTGGCTAGATGCGTACATTGTCATATGCTTTATTTAGGAACACAGGAAACTGCTGCTTTATACCAAGTCAGACCACTGGCCCATCTAGCACAGTATTGCCTACACTGACTGGCAGCAGCTCCTTTCAGGAAGGAGACATTCAAAACATTACCTGGAGATGTGAAGAATTGAAGCTGGAACCTACTGCCTGCCAAGCAGATGCCCTGGCACTAAACTACTGTCCATTCCCTCCACTTAGATCTCTCCTTTTGTAAAGTTTTGATTGCAACTTAATATGATGAACTAAATCAAACTTAATATAATGTGGGTTGTGAAGAAACAGGATTTTAAATTTAATACAGTGGTACCTCGGGTTACATACGCTTCAGGTTACATACGCTTCAGGTTACATACGCTTCAGGTTACAGACTCTGCTAACCCAGAAACAGTGCTTCAGGTTAAGAACTTTGCTTCAGGATGAGAACAGAAATCATGCTCCGGCGGCAGCAGGAGGCCCCATTAGCTAAAGTGGTGCTTCAGGTTAAGAACAGTTTCAGGTTAAGAACAGACCTCCGGAGCAAATTAAGTACTTAACCCGAGGACCACTGTACATATCATTTTGTGTGAATTTTTAATCCCCAAGGTGGGAACCATGACTCCGGGTCTCCACAGGCATGAGGACTACAGGCTATATTTGAAAAATAAGACTTTCTCAGGGTCCCAAAGCTAATTGCCCAGCCCTAAGCATAGGTATCCAGAGCTCTGTCTCTGACAACAGATGAGTAGATCCAATATATTTTATGGACCCAGGGATACCTTCCAAAGAACTATAGATTACATCCTCAGTGTACTTCGTCCATGGAGACCCTTAAGGTCATAACTCAGGATTTAGCCATGGAGGTAGGGACAAGAGGAAAGGGAAAGGGTGAAGGATGGGATATTAGGGATCATCCTCCCTCCCTTTTACAGATCAAATGTCTGCTTTATTGCAGAACAGAACCACAAGGTAATGCATTTCTCAAACAAATCATACTTTGTTATGAAAATTTTACTTGCCAATCAAAAAAACAAGAACAAATTACTTCTTATTAACTCAAATCCCCTAGAAGTCCGGGGTTGATGGAAGATTGGCAAAAGCTATGAAACAGCATGAGATGGCTTAATCTCCTTTAATGCCTTTGCAAATAAAAAATAAAAAAATCTTCCTCCATGAGATTGGAGGAGACTTTTATTTAATGAAATAATTAATTAAAACATTTATTAAGGCTTTAACAATTGAGCTAGCTGCAGATACTCATCATTTACTGAACTGAAAAATCTGTAATAAATAAGGTTTTCCCTCTTCTATAATCAAATGTGGCATAATTAGCCAATATTGAAAGAGGCGTTATAATAAATACATTGAAGAAGACTTGCCCTTATAATTAAGAGTTAATCAACCAATTCCTGTATGTTCATTTAATAGCTGATTATTTCTACATCTATTTATTAAGGATTAAAAACTAGTCACAAATACTTAAATCCCTATGTATTAAATATATGTTTCATTTTCAAATGCTATTTAATATCCAGTAATGAGCTGATTAAATCTAAATGGGATACATACTAGAGAACTTGGGTTTTATGCGTGTGAACCTTCCATCTGGTTTATTCCCTTTCTGAGGGCTGCATGTCGCAGCACAGCTTTAAGACCTTTAATGAAATCCATCTACAGAAGTCCCCAGCTCTGCTTTGGAATCTCTCTGACAACAGCATCAGTGGAGAAGCCACAGCAGCGATGGGGAACCTGTGGCTCTCCAGAAGCTGCTGGACTACCAATTCCCATCAGCCCTAACCATTGGCCATGCTGGCTGGGGCAGGTGCCAGTTGTAGTCCAACAATATCTGGATTGCTGCGGGTCTCCCACCCCTGAGCTACAGAATTGGCTCTACAGCCACTAAACTTGGTGTGCTATGGAAGCCTCGTGGCCAATCTGATGCAAAAACCTACTCATGTGGCCACTTCAGAAAACAACAATATGTCAGGAGAGGACATGCCAGAACTTCGAGCTTAGCCAAGGGGAGTTCTCCTCTGAAGAGGAGAGGAGAAGCATAAAAGGGAGAGGCACAAGGGCCTTGAAAATGTCCCTCAGTACGAAAGAAGAATGGCAGATGAAATTAATGGACTATACAGAATTGCACAAAATGACAGGAAGGATTCAAAACCTGCGGGACCAGAGATTTACAGAAGATTGGAATTATTTGAAGAACAGCAAATTACGCTAGTAGGACTACAAGAAGTTTTGTAAGAAGAAATATACAAAGTGTTACAAAGTAGAAAAAGATAGAGATATTGGTTATGAGTTTGAAATGTAATGGGGAAAATAAGAAATGCATACTAAGAGATTAGATTGGAATTTTTTCAGACAGAACTGATGGAAGTAAAATAAATTGAATAAGATGTAAAAGTATGTTTAATCGCTGTTGAAAATGGTATGTTAAAAAACTAATAAAATATTATATATAAAAAGAAAATGTCCCTCAGTATTTAGCACCCGGACAGCACACTGAGCAGACACACAGGTCAGTCACTGTCAGGGACTAACTTGATGAGGAAGAGTGGTAGGAGCCCCCCACCCAAAAGCCCCCCAAAGAAGGCACAGAAGATGACTTAGGTCCCAGATCCTAGTGGTGGGACACTGAGGGGCAGTTTGATGAGCTGGGAGCAATCAAGAGGTATTAGGAAAAAGGAGGATCTTCCAGGACAGGGTTAGAGGCTGAGAGTTGCAGTGTGAACACAGACTCAGATAGAGAGGAGTCAGAGATTGGCCCTGCTATGTAGCAGCAGGACAGTCGCAGACCTGCTGGCTCACCTCTGACACCTTGATTGAGGAGAGTCCTGAGCAACAGGCCAAGAAGAGGCTCTTACCCCTTTGACACAGCCTTCATCTGCTTAGGATGGATCCAGAGTGAAAGGCTAGTGGGGGGAATGATGGAGCTAGTGGTCAGCTTCATCAACGTCAAAGGCATACCAGAGCGCTGTTAATAAAGAGCTAATTGAATTCTGTGCCTGCCAGGTGTGTGCCTGCCCTGTGGTTGACATAGCTCCTTGACAGTCACTGGTCATGATTTCCCCCACTATGGTGAGGTGTCTTGCATTTCTACTTTGGTTATAGTTGTTATTTCTAAATATCATTGCAATAGCAATGATGAGCGTCGGCTGAAGCTCAGGCCTAGCAGTGATGCAGTGCTCAGCTAGTAGCCCAAGCCATCTATCAGACCTATTCAGTGATAGTCAATGAATCGTTTGCTTGCTTGCTTAACAGGCAAGCAATACTTAATCATCAACACCTCTCAGCAGTTTGCGTAAAGTGTTACTCAGTGGGTGCAGGATGCTATATATGTTGGACAACCAGGAACTGGTTCATAATATGAGCAAAAGTTGAAAGAATGTTTTGTTGAGAGAGGATAAATTGAAGGGGAGCGAACAGGCGGATTTTGAAAAGCTTGACAATTTTCGGTGAATCTGGTTGGCCTAGAGAAACAGGTAAAGAAGCTTTACGCCTGTAACCGAGGAAAGAATACACAGCATGGTTGTTGAAAGGCTGTAAGGAAAACAAATACTATATTATCTACCACACTACAGGTAGCTATTACAGTCATTAATTCCTTTCCTCGGGGAACCCTGGGAATTCTGTAAGGAGAATTTTCAGCACGGCTGAGAATGGGAGAGATTGTGACAACAAAAATAGCATAAAGCCACACATATCTCTAGACAAGCAATAAGAAATGTGCCCAGGAACGTTGTGGAATCCTTTTTACCAGGAGCCTGGGTGGAGATCATCAGATATAGGCTGTATTTCATAAATTGTTCTATAGCGAGTCAAGAAAAAAGCATTGGAGCCCCTCCAGGTATAGCTGGCACTCACTCCTGTCTTGTACCTGGGAAAAGTCCCCTCCCCAGTGTTGAGGAGGGGGGGAAAGTAAAGCCAGGAGAAGGGTGTTTCCTTAAATTAGATAGCATCTCTTCCTTAACTCTGCCACAGCTTAAAAAAGGGGGTTGAACGTGGGATTTCTGTGTGTCAGTTTTGTCTAATAGCTCTAATATTTGGGCAGCTCAAGGAAATGGCCAGTAAATGCCATCTGCATTTAGTCCCCTCAGCTTCCCAGACGCTGCTTAACCGACCGGAGCAGCAGGTTATTGCTTCATATTTTATCCAGCTCAGGCACCATCCCTCTCATTTATTCCTTCTATAATAGAGCTCGCAGTGCTTATTTTCAGAGAAAGGAGATTTAACCCCTTTGTCTGCCACGGCCATGATCCCCAAGCCATGGGCTGCAGGAGGACTGCTACTGTGCCGTGAAAAACAAATTGAATAAGGGATAAAATAGTTCAGTGGCTTCAAAGCAGGTCTTGAGAAAAGAGGCTGCCCGCTGCTTCTCTGCATGATTAGCTGCCCTGGAATTGCCTCATTCCAGCCAACATCTGTTAAGGGTGAATAATTCTTTCTTGTGGAAATTCTGCTTGCAAATGAAAGGATGATGATGTGGTTAGATCATTTTATTGCTCCCAACGCAGACACAGAGTGGGATTACCTGTCCGTAAAGGAGGTAAACTGAACACAGAAAGACATGGGGAGGGTTCCTCTTGTGGTTATTATGTACTCTCAAAGAAAATCCTGTCAGAAGTAAGAGCCAAAGTGGACGCTCAGTGTAAGAATTTTGGGAAACAATGTCCTAAGGTGACAGAATCCGGCCTACAGTGCTGTGTGCCTTGCAGTTAGCCTGAATTGCAGTAGGGCAGTGCAGGCCTGGCCCCGCTTTTGGGATGGCACCACTATCTACTGTTTTTCAAAGACAGGATTTGGCTAAAGTTGGGGAAGTCAGGCGTGGTTTTCATTAAGGTCACCCTACCTTTCCCTCAGAACTGGAGGATAAGTTTCTATGGGTGGCAACTGAGAGGTAGACTCTCTTTGAGGACTGTCATGTGAATTCTGAGGTAAAACTCACCTGTTTTACCTCATGTTTACACACTCCAGGTCTGTGGAAGTGTTGGGGTCTGCAACATATTCATAGGCAATAGAAAGAAAGGCAACCCAGGAAGGATACTCATAATGCTTGTTGTTGGGTTTGATGGCCATTCCCCCAGTATTTTTATTCTTATTCCCCAGCACCATTGAGTGGTGGGAAAAGTTTCACCTGTTGAATTTCTGTCTGCCATGCAGCTGTTAAAGGCACATGTGCCCTGCCAGAAAAGAAGTAAGGGAGCATCCCTTCAGCTGTGCAGGAGGCAAGTAGATAAAATAAGGGTAGGAACTGGGTAGCTTTATCCAATGAGGTTTCTAGCTTAGGGATGGGATATAAAAGTTTAGACTCAGGCATGGCTTCATAATGGTTAAGAAATTGGTTCCTTTAGGAAAAGCAAAATAACATTTGCCCACTAGAGTGCAGCCATGTTAACATTTATGTCTGACTATTGAAAATTCATTATAAATAGTTTTTCACAATGGAATCTCCTAAATTAGTCTCAACTCAGTTTTCTTCTATAATGGGCAAAAAAAATCCCCAAGGTTCCGGTAATAGTTTCTGGGCTTGTGGCATTGTGTACTAGCTTGTGAACTGTATCGATTGTCTTTGTTGTGCTTGTAAATGAAAATTCCCATTGTAACATATGGTATGAAATGAATGTGTTGCAAACTTAATGCTGGACACGAGAGGGCAATGTTTCCCTAGGAATTTTCTTCCTAATGTAATTGTAAGTTGGAGAAGAGAGAGAGATCGACCCTTTTCTTGTAAAATTAGCTTGTATCTAGGTAAAAATGACTCCATCCTCAGGATTGTTTCAACTAGATTTGCTCCTTTTCTAAGAGCTACACTACATTTTTATATCTTTGCTCAGGACCTACTACAATATTACCATAAGGTGTGGGATGGGGGAGATCATACCTACCCTCCATCATTTTTCAGATGAAAATAGTGTATGCATAGCGTCATGCTTAACCCACTTCTCTGAGTGGTTGGAAGTTCTGGATGCACAGTGCTTACCTGGGTTTGGTTTCATTTTGAAAAGAATGCCACTGGAGGCTCCTTGGTGTTTTGAAACTTTTAAGTGCCATTATATATGTTGTGCACAGCTTAAAAAACCCAACAGCTCTCCAAAAACTTATAAAGTCCAGCTCTCTCAAGTCTTTGAGTCAAACTTGCAGGTTTTTTCCTTCACAGACCCTGAGACTGCATCCTTCGCTGAAGGATGGGGAAGGCCTTTGGCTAAGAAGAACAGGAAGAAGATCTCTCAGGTAAGGTTGGGAGAGAACCCTGGAGAGCCACTCTCTCAACCCACTCTCCCCCTTATGGTAGAATTCATTTGCTTCATTTGGTCTGTCCTCTGCACTAGCTTCTGAAACATGCCCTCCAGTAAAGTGATCGTGAACATGTGTTGCTTGCACAAACATAAGACAGGGTTTAATACAATGTTTTAATCTCGCACTGGATCTGGCTGTACACTCAGCAGTTTTACCATCTGGATAACAGTTCTTGGGGTAGAGTGAGAAAAGAAAATACTACTCTCTAGCATACTCACCTATGTGCATTGTAGCATTTTTTAAAGGAATCTACCAAATAACCCAAAAGAAAGAAAAAAATAGGGACAGAGATTTATTAAGGACAAGCAGCAGAGAAGAGGGGCTGTCCATGGTACAGAGACATAGTGGGAGTCTCTTTTCTCTCTCCCCACCCCCCCACCCCCAATATAATGTTTATTGAATTTCCCTTTCTTTTTTTTTACAAATTGACTTCAAATTAAAGAATAGTTGGAGTCTTATGACATGAGATGCCTAGCTGCTTGTGAATACGCTGCTTTGTTCCCATTCCTTTTACAGGTGTTTCACTCGAGGCTCTAGGACACTTTGCTTTTCAGGAGACCACACATTACTTGCACAGTTGCAGCTGTTTTGCTGCTTGCTCTGATTCCTCCAGCATCAACAATATGCTCTGGATCCATCCAACAAATTCCTATTACAGCCCTAAAGTGTTCCTTTTCTTCACCTTCAGTGGTAGTTAAAGGCTGACTCATGCACCATACTGTCCTATAAGACTGCCACCCCAAGTTTCTCCATATGACCAGAATTCTCATTACAGTTATTATACACTTAATGACCATGTAGTAATAATTCCCTACTTCAGAGGATGCTATAAATCACAAGATGTGTGCATTTAAACATTCCAACAATAACTTGCCCTCTGCTCAATAGAGCAAATGGAGGGCTATTGCCAGCTGCTTCAAGGATGCTATGTAATTATTTAGTAGTAGTATTACAATTAATTTATCAGCTTTGAAACCTCAAGGCAATTTACACAGGGAATAGTTCAAAACAGTTCAAAACACAACAACAACAACACAAACATTTAAAACAAACTATAGCATGGATGATAAGAACTTAAACATGGGAAGAGTCTCCCTGGGTCAGTCTGAAACAGAATCCTGGGCAAGAAGAAGCCCAGGCAACTCATAAGCAAAATGAGGAGGGGAAGGGTCTGTAGTTCAGTGGCAGAACATCTGCTGTGCATGAGAAGGTCCCAAGTTCAGTCAACGTGGCTGAACCATTCCTCAAGCCCTGACTCAACATAAGGCAGATTCCTACGTTCATGTCACAAGCTGTTGTGGGTTTTTAAAACTCTTCTAACAATAACATGGGCTTCACTCAAGTGACAGGGATGTTAGTGTAGCCTGCTGGCTGTATGTTGCCTGCTCAGTGCATCCCTATAAGTACTCATTGGCCTTCTACATGTGTCACCTGCAATGTGATGCCAAGAAGGCTTCAGGAATGCAAAGAGAAGGAAGGATCACATTCCCCCCTGCCCATTAAATCTTAGTACACCTGCCTCTCCCACTGTGATTAAAGACAAGTCAGGGCTGTCTAAACATCCCTTAAATCATGCCTCTGGTGGGAGGTGATTTATGCTGAGTCCAGAGGTTTTATTAAATTCCAGGCTATTGCCCCTTGTTCTTGCAGGTGAATTGCCAGTCAGTACCTCCCTGACATATCCATCAACATGGCAAGCCTGGCACTGCCTGCATCCTCCCTGTGAGGCTGAGATTGCATGTCCGCTTGCCCTCTTTGTTCTTTGCCCCCCGAATTCTTCCTTTGATCTGTGTTATCTTGAGAATTCTAAATTCTTGGAAAGAAACCCTAACCATGGCATAGCTGAGAACTGCCAAAAGTTAGAGGAGGGCTAATGGAGGTTGGAGAGGTATCCCCTCCGTTGTTTTTTTCAAATACCTTGCTATTACGCATGAGAACCATACAGGGTTAAAGGCCCTGGGAGGGAAATAGTTCATGCAAGTCATCCTGCATTGCTATGTTTTTATATGTGCTGTAAGCTGCCCAGAGTGGCTGGGGATGGGCGGGGTAAAAATAATAAAATTATTATTATTAAGGCAGGAAACTATAACCATGTAGGTGATATTCACATATCCAGATAGGACACTCTCCATGCTGCTGAACCAGCTACTGGGCACTCCTTGGAGAAGAAGAGCAGGATATAAATGTCACTAACCAATCAATCAATCAATCAATCAATCAATCAACCAACCAATGGTGTTGCTTTGCTTGTATTTCCCTGATCCTCAAGGACCTTAGAACAAGCATGCTTTCTTTACCAAACCTTCTTCTGAACTAAACCATTTACTTATCCAAATGGCACAGGGCACATCTGGCAGGGATTTGACCATCAGATTTGCATTGTCCGGCTGGGAACCTTAGAACTTGAGGAACTATCTGGGCTACAGAAGCTCTTCCAAATAGTGTGTGTTTTATGAGGGTTTCTCTTGCCCCTCAGGAGCTGAGGTTTCGAAGTGAAGGAGCTTCATACTGCAATCCGATTGAACTCAGTGGGGCTTACTTCTGGGGAGACATGTAGGATTGCACTGCAATATTGTTTAAAAAAAGGTGTAGTCATGGGTATATCAGTGTATTCAAATCTGAATTGTCAAATTGTGTTATTGTTATTATGGTTTTTGTTGTATGTGTCTTTTGCGGTTGATGTTTGTATCAAAAAAATGGTTAAACAAATTTTTAAAAATGTAGGATTGCCCTGCTAGCCTTTCAAAAGTGAAGGTGTGGAGGGCTCTCTTTTTAGAACCTAGTACACATGCTGGCTTCCCTAGTGGCTCATGGTTAAGCTCTCTCTGCACTATCCACAAGCTGTAGCCAAAGTTTGTAGCTAAACCCAGATGTGGATGCCACGCTGAGTCAAATTTTGGCTTAGCTCAACACAGCATGGGAGCAAAAAGGACGGGGGGGGGGGGGACAAAGTGGTTGCAAGCTCAGTCCCAGGACATCATAGTTTGACTTACCATATGAACCAAGCCATCGTCTAAAACTAGCTGATATAGTGAAAGAACAGATTTGACATAAACCGCTACTAAAGTGAAACATGTCTGCAGATTCACTTAGATTGCAGTCCTATACACACTTATAGTAAGCCTCACTGATAGGGTTTATTACTGAGTGAACATGTATTATTGGGCAGACTCAGATATATAATTATCGACTAAATGTAGTGAAAGCGGAATAACTCTTATTTGTACCTTCTTTGGTTATTCCTAAATAATGTTTGATAACAAAGCAGGTTTCTCAGGTGGCTTGAGCTTTCCTTATGAATAGCATCCCTCCCTTCCACATCATGAGTTATCTGAGTCTGGCTGTGATGATGGACACTCACTCAACACAGGGCTCTTTGTTATTTTAAGAAGGATGGGACCATCATGTATTAAGTGCACCATGTGGATTTATTTCACAGTTAAGTGTGGACACACCCACAGTGATAATGGAACAGGAAAATGTCTTGGGGCAGGCCGTTTAAAAACAGACATGCATTCTGTGTGCTGCAATGATCAATTCATAACCCCATACATCCACCGCTGATAGATTTGCAGAATGAGCTTCAGAAAGAAGGGTTAAATAGGGAGAGGAGGGCAGCTGTGCTATTAACTCTGTGCATCAACCTCCCGGCCCTGTAACTGCTTGCTCACCTTAGGCAAGCATTCCAGACCCCCTTCATTAAGCTGTCTGCTTCCTACTCTGCAATATACAAATCACTCCCTAATTAGGCTCCATTTGTCTGCTACACCCTCTCGGCAAGGCACATGCGTGTGCCCAGATTTCACTGCAACTGGATCTTGGGGAGCAAGAGCAATGATTTGTAGCTGCCAGTCTTTGGGCATAGCCTGCTTGCCAAAGCAAACTTGGAGTGTGGCTGAGACTAGATATGAGTCCAATGCTTCTTTTTTTAAAAAAAGAGGCCAGGTCCCAATGTAGTTTGCAAAACTTTTGTTGCTCGCCTTTAGACCTCAGTTGGGCTCCCAAAAGGAGGTTTCATAGATTTGTAGAGTTGGAAGGAACCCTATGGAACATCTAATCCAACCCCTTGCAATGAATGACTCTGCAGCTGTCCCATATAGGGATCGAACCTGTGACCTTGGTGTTATCAGCACCACGTTCTAACCAACTTAGTTTCAATGCTAAACAGGCAAAAATACCATCTGGTGCAGTCAGGCACAAATCAACCATTTCTTTTCTTTTTCAATGAATACCAACCTCCGTTGCTCTCCTGGGGGAAATTGCCCTTGCTCTCCCTCTTAGTTTAGCTTCTGATGCTGGGCCAAGGTGGTTTCATTTCAGAGAGCTTTGTTGTTGTTGGTATCCTAAATTCAAGAGGGTGTTGGTTGGTTGGTTGGTTGGTTGGTTGGTTGGTTGGTTTTGCTCCAGGCTCTTTTGCTGAATGATGACAAACTGCTTATTTATTTTTATTTTTTCCTTTAAGTATTATTCTGTTACGTTTTATTCCACTGGCTTTCATTTATTGCTATGTTTGCAGTTTAATTAAGTGGTTTGGTCTGTTTATTTTATGCAGCATTTTGCTGTGGTTTTCAAACACTGGTTTTTGTTAGCCGACTTGGGGAGTCTTGGCCTGACAATATAAAATAAAATAAAAAATATTTTAAAATAAATAAGAGCTAACAATGCTAGGAGTTAAAGACCGAACAAAGAAATGGGAGGGAGGTGGATAGAAAAAGGAAGTGGAAAGCCAAATCAGATTTGCAAGGCAGAATAATGCTACTTCTATTTAATGCGGGTGTGTGGAACTTGCAGGACTCTCTGTCTGGCTCTAGGGACTCTCTCTACAGGTCACAGTTCATACCCCTATCACCATCTCTGTTTCACAAGCCCCTTTAATCTTTTTGTCAGGATAGAATGTGCCCTTAAACTGTAGTGATGTCTCTTGCTTGTCTGAATGGAGGACAGAGAGAGGTGTGTGTGGAGACTAGCCTGTTTACAAAGCTTAAATTCACATTCATTGCTTCAGCAACTTTTGCCTCTTTCCCCACCCAACACTGGCATGTTACCCCCTCCCTCCCCCAAAGACATCCCAGAAGGGAATGCAGGTTGAAGGATGTTCCCCATCCAATTTAATGTTTAGACCCACAAGCTGCTATGTGCTATACAGAACCAAAAGTAATCTTAGGTGATCTCTATCCAGATAACTTAGAGCAGAGGCAGATTTTGGGAAGTGCAACTGGTTTGGTTGCACTGGGCACAGAGCCTTGGGGACGCCACAAGGGATGGTGCAGCTCTGATGTAGAATGGAAGGTGAGAGGTGGCATCACACAGGGCATCTCTGAAATTTGAGACCCCAAGTTTACCTATTAGAAAATCTCCCAGAAGACTTGAAAAGCAGCATTGATGTCCAAACAACAGGTGACTTGCACTTGATATGCTAAGCCATGGGAATCAGACACAGCAGTAGAGTAACAACACCCACAAAACCCCACACAACCCTATGGGCTGATCCATACCACTGTCCCCTAGAAAACATTTAGGACTAAATCAGAGCAAACATCAATCCAGTTAAAACCCAATTTAAATTTGCTCCAATTCAGCAGTAAACATTGAGTTTTCCTGGGGGGAAACATAATTGTCAATGAGCCCTAAGTCCAGCCCTAACTACAGCTTCCATAGAATCATAGAACTGTAAGTTGGAAGGAACCCAAAGGGTCAACTAGTCTAAGCCCCTGCAATGCAGGAATCACAGCTGAAGCATCCCTGACCATTTCCTATGCTGGCTTAGGCTGATGGTCTTGGGCTGATCTGGAGAGACACCAGATTGAGGAAGGCTGTTTCAGAACACCCTCATCACCTCAGCCTATCTTTTGAAGTGGGTGGGGGGGACTGCAGCTGACCAGAGATAGATACAGGTCAGCTGGAAGCTACCTTATTCAAAAGCAGGATTTGAAGACCACAGATTTAAGGCTGTGGTGATGTCCACTTATTGCTATGGGCAATGGATTCAGAACCCTGTGGCCCCAACCTGCCTCTTGAAGCAAGGCAACAGCAAACAGAACATCCATTTTCTAGGGGCTACTTTCCCAGTTCCCTGACCAATCCCCCCCCCACTTGCCTGTTGTGTGTGCTCATGTGCACCAACCTATATGCACTTGCCAGCTCAGGTAAATCTCATTCCCTTCCTGGGCCTCAGTGAGTCAACGAAACCCTGGTAGATTCCAAAGGGCATGCAATCTTTTTTAATAATAAAAAAACACACACACCTTGTGGCTTTCTGAGGGGATGGCAGTTTGTTCTCCCTCAGATCAAAGGAGTGAGTGGCAGTTGGCAATGGGAAGGAAATTCCACGCCAGTCCGTTTCTGCAGCTGCTAGCAGGAAGGCGGTTCCATGAGCTCCTCCTGAAACGCGTCCAAGTTCTGAGGCTATTTTCCCATCAGGAGCCATCCATGCACACATCTGTCAGAGCAACGCTGTCTCCATGCAGCAGAGTGCACCCACAACAAAACTTGAAAAAAGCAGACAGAGGACTTCCCTGGTTCTTTGGAGGTGGTTGGCTGGCAGGGAAAGAAATCTCCTCCATTTGGAGCTGTTGGGTGTGCAGGCAGAAAATTAAAGGTGCCATCTCCTTGACTAGCTTGAGACACAAGCCGTCATATACTGCTGGAAAGATTTGGGGCAGCCTGGTGCCCTCCAAATGCTTTGGATTACAAGCCCTAGGAGGGAACCTTCTACAAGAAAAGAATAGTCCACATGATGTTTGCTGCTTCCTCTGCCTAATCCCTTCAGCCTTTAATAATATGTACATTGTTCTGATTTTCCTGAAAAACTGATGACGCTGAAAAATACACACTGATGTGTCTCCATGCAAGGTTATGGCAACCCCTAGAGTGGCTATAGCTGTCTCCTGGTGTCACCCAGATGTTTTGAACCACAAATCCCAGAATCCTTAACCATTGGTCATGCTGGCTGGGGCTCACGGAGGTTGTAGCGCAAGATACCTGTTAGGCACCAAATTGGCAAAGGCTGGGACAGAGCATGCTACTTGCTGACCTTCCCTCATTCACTGGCGGAGGAAGACGAGTGGGGAGGGAGCACACCGCCCCCAGCAGTGCGATACTGGTGGGATGCCATCGTGACTGGCCCCCCACCCACGCTGGGCGCCATGCCCCTGCAGGTGGTGTGCCATACCCCAGGATACGCGTCATGCCACTGCCTGCTCTCCAGCCCCCGGTGCCAGAGCATGAAGCTCTGCCATTGCCCTCATTGCATCCATACTGCATTTACCAGCACATGTAATACATTGCATGGCCTGATCAGTCCTCCTCCCAGTCCCCTGCAGTTTGCCAGAACCTGTGGACAATGCAGTGCCCTTTTTCAAGCTGAGATGCTAAAAGATCCAGCTTGCAAATCTGATCAGAAAATCATTTTTAAAAGATCAAAACACACACAACCACCCCACACCCCAATTTTAGGACTGACTCCATAGAAGAATGAGTTCTGGCTCTTGAATGCCAAGGCAAAACATACTCATATGTACATTCGCACAGAGATGGCTTGAAGCTGCATCTGTGTCATCCTCATCATTCGAGTTGGAGAGCTGCTTACTTGCAGGGGTTGGTAGCAAATCAGCATGGCTGGCATCCGCTCAAAGGCTTTGTGGCAAAATACCCCAGGATACAAAATTAATTTGAACTCTCTAATAGAGCCATCTGTGTTTGAGCTTCACTGGCTCGCTAAGAAATACTGTGAAGCTGATTTAATTAGCTGAGGCCCCTTTCTGCTGACTCAGGACCACAACAGGCCTTCTGGCTTTACCAAAATACACGGGGCAAGTCCGTTGCCCATCCATCCATTCCCAAGGTTGCAGATGGGATCGCCCACCAGCTGTGGCTGGGAGAGGCCCCATAGAGAAGGCTTTGCCAACCTGGTGTCCCACAGATGTCCCATCATCCCCTGGGAGTGGCAGTCCAAGCCATTTAGAGGTGAAGCTTCCTTTGGAGTACTGCAGCTGGCATCTCCTGCCTTTGCAACTTCTTTATCCTATCTGCATCCTCTTCCACTTGATATTCTAGATGTTTTTAACTCTTCCTCTCTGCCAGTGAGCTGGATGGCACAGCACCGCCTACTGTTTGCTTTGGCAGATCTCCTTTCATCCTGCTCATCTGCCAAAATGAGCCTGACAAGGAAATAAGCTGGGTGGAAAACTTTCTAAGCACCCTCCAGCCATGTAACCATGGAAGAAAAAGGTATTGTGTGTGCTGGAATGGAGCTGGCAGGCCCAGAAGTAAAACAAACACAGCACTGGAGAGAGGGATGTGGATGATTTACAGCCCCATCACTCTGTTTTCCATCTTCACATCCATCAGCAAAGCCATTTCCCACATATGATGAAAGTTGCTTGGCAGCTAATGGCCCTGAAGTGCTGACCTGTTGCTCTTTTGCCCCTGCTTATCCTCCCCATTCATCTGCCCTTCATTCTTCTTCTCCTGCCTCTCTTTAATGAGGGGCGAGGACACCCAGCTCTTCCCCTTGGAGTATCTCTGGAAGCTTCCTAACTCTGCTCTTTGGTGGAACACATGACAATTCTGCTGAGTCCTTTTCTGAAAGTCCTGCATGTATTCACAGCAAGCAGGCAAAAATGTGAGTGGAAAGCAGGGAGAAAGCTAAATATTTGGCTCTTGTAGTTCATGAAGAAATCAAGAGATAACGTGACTTACTTCGTTTGAGCTGCACAATAGGCCAATTTGTTAAGTGTTACAATGCACCTTTTGATTTCAAAATGCCTGGGAGCAACATGGCTTTTGCCTGCCGGTGATCCAGGAACATTTACATAAAGACACCTTAGGCTGAACCAAATTGAAAGTCTTTGTGGGATCTGTGCTTTGTATGATTTCTTTTGTTTTGTATTTGTTGGCAGTGTTGCATGCCACCCCATCTCTGAGCGGTGTGAGATTCCAGGCACTTTATGTTTCCTTTGGAAATGAGGCACAGCAGAGACTGTGGAGTCTTTATGAAATATGGTTTATTTACACATATATACAACCTGAGCCTGTGATGGAGTGGATCACAGCAGTAAAACCCCCAAAGGGTCTTGTTTCTTCCAAAGCCGTAGCCTTGGATTCAAGCAGAAATCAGCCTTGGCTCTCTCTGCCTTTCCAGCCTGCAGTTTTTGCATCCAGCTTCTAGGTCACATCACAGCAAACTCTGCTCTATTCTAAAAACTGGAGGAGGGGTCCCACCCATTCTTCATCTGACAAACAGCCTCCTTTCCATTGTTCTCTTAATGGCCCATCACCCAGGTGATTACCTCATCAGGAAGCTAACCTGGCTTTTAACACTTGCTAGGATTATAGGACGGGACGCGGGTGGCGCTGTGGGTAAAACCTCAGCGCCTAGGACTTGCCAATCGCATGGTCAGTGGTTCGAATCCCCGCAGTGGGGTGCACTCCCGCCGTTCGGTCCCAGCGCCTGCCAACCTAGCAGTTCAAAAGCACCCCCGGGTGCAAGTAGATAAATAGGGACCGCTTACCAGCGGGAAGGTAAACGGTGTTTCCGTGTGCTGCGCTGGATCGCCAGATGCAGCTTGTCACGCTGGCCACGTGACCCAGAAGTGTCTGCGGACAGCGCTGGCTCCAGGCCTCTTGAGTGAGATGAGCACAGAACCCTAGAGTCTGTCAAGACTGGCCCGTACGGGCAGGGGTACCTTTACCTTTACCTTTAGGATTATAGGGGTCTGGTACACACATAAGAGTACGTTCATTGGAAAGCAAAATGTTTATTTTGAATGTCAGAAGGCAAGAGCCAGAACAGAACAGAGGAGCCTAGGCAGAACCTGAACCTGGCAAGATGGAGTGGAACCTGGAAGAGTACAAACAGGTTGGGGCAGACATGGGATTAAATCTGAATGTTAGGGGCAGCATTTGGATGTTATGGTGTGAATTCTGGTAGAATTGGGAGAGTTGCAGGCTTCCCCACCCCCCAACAGTGCAGAGCAGGTAAAGCGCTGAATCTTGATTCATTCTGAAACTCAATCAAGATAAGAAGGAGGTAATCTATGGTTCCTTAGGGAAGCAAAAAATTTCCTTCCAGTAGCACCTTAAAGACCAACTAAGTTAGTTCTTGGTATGAGCTTTCGTGTGCATGCACACTTCTTCAGATACACACAAAAGCATGCACACGAAAGCTCATACCAAGAACTAACTTAGTTGGTCTTTAAGGTGCTACTGGAAGGAATTTTTTTGTTTTGACTATGGCAGACCAGCACGGCTACCTATCTGTCCTTAGGGAAGGTTCGCAGATCATTGGTAGACCGTGTGCTGCAGAAGGTTCCAGTTTCAATCTCTGTTATCTCCAGATAGGCCCAGAAGACACTCGCAATCTGAAACCCTAGAGAGCCATTGCCAATACTGTGCTAGATGGACCCATGGTCTGACAGTTCCCCATGTTCCTTTGTACCTCTGTCTTACCTAGATTCAGCCTAAATTGGTTCAACCTCATCCATCCCAGAACCACCTCCAAATCAGGTGTTCAGGACCACAGCAGTAGCCCTGGGAAATGAGAGACAAAAGTTGTGTGTCATCCACATCTTCATGATGCTACAGTCTAAAACTCTGGCGGTGGGGCGGGAGGGAATTCCCCAGCAGTTTCATATTGAAGAGCATGTGTTTAATGTATTCAAATCTGATTGCCATTGTTTTTCAGTTGTGAAATGCTGTTTAGGGAACCCTCAAGCTGAAGAGTGGTTTATTAAATATTTGTAATAGGCAAACAAACACCAGGAGGATGAGCCTTGTGATTTGTAATCACAACATACTATGCAAAAATACACACCCACCCACCCACAAAAACACACTTGAGTTTGAATATATAATATTTAAAGAGAAGTCACAGCATGTTCTTCAGTCTTGTAAATTGCATGTCAGCCATACGCTCCATGTTGGAAGGGTCACTGGCCCTTTCCCTCTGTTTAAACATTCACGTTTTGCCTTATTTAAAGAAAAAAAAAGACTATTACAAAGCTACTCCAGGGTTTGGGGTAGGAAGGTGCCGCCCCAGCTCCAAAGGCCCGGCCTGGGCATGGCTTGCCTTCTTGAAGCTCCAGAAGGTGGCAGAAGCTCAACCACATTGAGGGAGCCTGTCATAGGGGCACATGGTAGTGGCTCTATCAGAATTTTGCACCCGGGGTCACCACCCCTCTGGGCTCTCCCCCACGCTACACCTTGCCTACTGCCATTGCTTTGAACACCACCCCTCACAAAAAAAGCTTTTTTAATAAATTGTGTGACTTTCCTCTCTCATCTTATGAAACAGTCAGGTGAAAAAAAGTTCTAAAATGACTTGCCTATCTGAGGCTGGTGGGATTTGTATTATATTAAACATTAACTTGTCCTCTTAGGCAAAAGTGCCGAGCCTCTTGACAATTCGGCCATCCAGGCAGCCTAACGAAAACGATCTTTGTCATGTGGCCTCTGATATTTTTTTCGATTCCTAAACTATTGCATTTTTTGCTTCAGCCCCAGGAAGGGGGAAAGTGTGCCAGGTCTCTGGCCTAGATTAGCAGTAATAAGAACTAATCCATTGCAATTAGAAAGAGTCCCAGTTTTTAAAGTGAAAGGGGGACAAACCCTTGGGATGTTATTTGAGGTGTATGAGAGGGAAGCCTGATTCTTCACCCATTGAATAGTCAAGTACAGAATTCGGACTGGATTTTATACTGTTCTAAATGGCACCACCTTAAAAATAAGTAAATCTGTAACTTAAATTACTCAGAATGGGAAAATTAAAACCTTCTCTGTAAGGGGCACTGAACTTAAGAACAGCTCTGCTGACCAGGCCAAAAGGGCCCTACCTCATCCAGCATCCTGTTTTCACAGGTCACCAACCAGGTGCCTGGGGTAAACCTGACTCTGAACACAGTGGTGCTCTCTCCCCACTTGTCATTTCCAGAAAATGGTATTCAGTGGAGGGAGAACAATAACCATTGTAACTAGTAGCCACTGGTGCTTTATCTGCCAACAGCTGACCTCAAAAGATGTTTCTAGTCCTTTAGTAGCAGGTAAGTGGCCACCTTTGCCGTACTGTGCTGCAAAGTGAGCAGGTGGCGCTGTGGTCTAAACTGATCGGAAAGTTGGCAGTTCGAATCTGCACGATGGGATGAGCTCTTGTTGCTCTGTCCCAGCTCCTGCCAACCTAGCAGTTTGAAAGCATGCCAGTGCAAGTAGATAAATAGGTACCACTGCGGTGTGAAGGTAAACAGCGTTTCTGTGTGCTCTGGTTTCCGTTATGGTGTTCCGTTGCACCAGAAGCAGTATAGTCATGCTGGCCACGACTCGGAAAGCTGTCTGTGGACAAATGCCGGCTCCATAGACATGAAGCGAGATGAGCACCACACCCCATAGTCACCTTTGACTGGACTTAACTGTCCAGGGGTTCTTTACCTTTACCTTACTGTGCTGGGATTCTGCTGCATCAATTGATTCCGTGCATCTTCTCATGAGGACAGAGCTTGTGTGCTTTTCTTAGTTGGGCAGAAGAGAGAATTACAGGAGGGGCAGCTTTTCTTATCCCTGAGTGACATGGTCCATGTGCTG
Source organism: Podarcis muralis (assembly GCF_964188315.1). NCBI lineage: Eukaryota > Metazoa > Chordata > Lepidosauria > Squamata > Lacertidae > Podarcis > Podarcis muralis. The sequence goes on along the minus strand of NC_135656.1, from coordinate 37,568,092 downwards.
AAATTTTACAGGCCTACTAAAGATACAGAAGGTTTTGTGGGCTGTGTCTTCCAGGGTGAGACAGTTGTACCTTCTTAATAGTGATTGTCCTCTACACAGATTCCTGTTCTTCTGGTGTAAAGTCGATGCAAGGGATCCACCTCTTTTCCTGCATAGGGATGTGGGGTGGATGCTCCTCCTGAGTAAATCGCCTGCCCACATTCAAGTTATTTTTATTATGAAGATGAAGATGAATATGAATGATATGCACATCCCTTTTAAATTGATTTTTTTTCTTTAAGTCTAAAACGTGTGTGACTGGCTTTATTGTAATATTTGTTTTTTATTGCCGTGGTCTGGAACTGAACCCGCAATATCCCTGAGGCATGCCTGTATAAAAGTAAAATAAAATAAAATAGTGCAGCCCTTTTTTCTAATCCTGGTTTTACCATATAATTCTAGCAGCCAGAAATTGGCATGCATGAATGCATAAGTAGAAAAACCCTCCCAGTAGGCTTATTTATTTTTTTAAATGAAAATCAGCAAGCTGGTATCTCTTGTGAATGCTGTAAGAACAGCTCACCCTTTTTAGCCCAGGCAATGACTCCTTTTTCTTCCTCTTTTAAAAAACAGGACCCATAATGTTTCAGACCCTTTCCTTACTTTTAATGTTTTCCCATCTCTTCACTCGTTTTCCTGATTCCCAATTACTTGCAATTTACTGCAGGTGTCTTCCCTGCCCTCCCCCCAAACACACACACAAAATCTGCAAAAGATCAGATGTCATACAAGGTGCTCAGGTACCCAAGCCTCCTTTAAATAAAATATTAGTGGTGTTATGTGGAAACTTAGGTTGTGGACACGCTATACCTTTAAAGCACAATCAAAACACATTTCCCCCCTCAAAGAATTCTGGGTTTGGTCGCTTGTTAAATGTTGCTAGGAAATATAATTCTGTGGCTAGGTAAACTACAGTGGCCAGAGTTCTTGGAGAGAAAGAACAGTACTTCAAAGCTGCCTTCAAGGTATAGTGTGTACAATGCCTAAAGGAGCTGCCTGGCATGCCCAATTCCCTCCAAACAATGACTGGCTGCACACAGACACGTAGTCTCCTAAGTCTACACTACAGGATTTGAACCAATGTGCTTACGTAAAGCCATTTCTGACTATAGGGAGGAGAATGGGGTTGCGGTCTAGCCCCTCCTCCCAAGCGCGGGGGCTAACCTTGGCCCCCGCGAGAGTTGGGGGAATCCCTGGGCGTGCTCGGGACCCCCGCCTGCCTATCGGCGGGCCGGGGGGAGGCGTGGCTTAGGGTATTTTAAGCCGGGCACGCCCAGGGTCCGCCCTCTTCACTCCCGACCAGCTGAGAGGTTTTCCCATCCCACCCACCCTTAGACGTTTAGGTAGCCGTAGGTAGTCATGACCTTGCTATGGACTTCGGTTGGTCGCCGCAAGGGGCCTGGTAGGAATTTTTCCAAGTTGGCGATCTTCCGCCAGTTGGTTTTTTCGCCTACCTCGTAGCAAACCGTCACAACTTTCCCTGTATTGGCGGTTAGGCATTGGCTGGGGTTCAATTGTTATGCAAACGGATGGGGGGGGAAGGAACGCCATCACCTTCCCCCAGGAAATGGGGTAGTCCGGTACAGGACTCCGAGGGGCGTTGTCTTGTCCGAAACCTACCTTGGTAAGGGCCCCCGGCACGCCCCAAGCGGTGACACCCGTGGGATCCTAGTTGGCGTACTCCAACGGGGGCCTCCCACGGTTAGTGTTAACCCTTCCCGGACATCATGCCGGGTAGCGGATAGGAGCCAATGCCTAGGGCCAATACCTTCAATTCTCTAATCAATAAAGTTGTGGCCATTTCATGCCCATTAAACTTAAACATCGTGTCCTGTGTCTTTCTTTCTGGGGGAGGGGTTTTGACACGCAACCAGCAGCCTTGTGCAAGTCTCTCCTTTCAGAGGGGAAAGAGGAGCTTTGTGTTTACCGTAAACAGCCAGACAGGCCCTGATGTCCTTTGAACTAGTGCCTGCTTGCCTCTAGACCTAACTCTGACCTGAGCTACAGGGAGGAGCAGGGAGCAAGGCACACACAGAGAAAAAGCCAGTGGGTGGGTGTGAGACCTAGTGGGTGGGGAGTCAGAATACCTCCCCCAGAGCACACAGGTTAAACCTTAAGGGAATATCCGAGGGCTGGAGTGGGCAGGGACTTGCACCAAGCCTGATTTGCTCACAGAGGGGAAAAGGTTAAAGTGCTGCCACAGCAGCTGAGCTCTTCCGCTAGCCGCCTCCTTCAGCTTTAGCCTAGTTGGAACAACCCCATGACTGCACATCAGATTAGAAAAGGTGTGTTCTAATTAATGGGAGTGCTGTGGACTCCCTCCTCAGCTGCAACTGTGTCTGTATATGCATGTAACACGTAGGAGGAGTACACTTTCCCTGCTGAGCCCTGCCTGCTGGAACAAAAGGATTATAAAGCAGACGCAGATCACCCTGGGGATTATTTGCCGGAGTAGCTTCAAGAAACTTTGCTGGCTTCCTATGTAACAGCTGGGACGAGAGCAGCATGAGGAAGACATCGAACACAGGTGAGCAGAGGGGGAAATGTTTCTTCAGAGGCTTTGCATCCATCACCTGGGCTCTCTTCCTGCATACAGAGAGAGAGAGAGCCTGGGTTGTTCGTTTTGTTTTATCTGTTGTGTGGTTAACTGCTCTGGAAAGATCAAAGTTGCCTGGTGTAGGGAAATAGGGAAAGCATTGGCAGCAAAAGCTGATGGGGGAAATAGGCATATGAAGACTGAAAAGTTTGGCCAGGTCTGCTCAGAATTGCATTGCATTTAATTCAGTGGGACCTACTTCTAAGGAAGTGGGGGTTAGGATTACAAACTAAATCCCTAGACCAGTAAAAAAAAAAAAGGCACATGTATATTCTGCTGCTGTATCTCTCCAGAATTTATTCCAGATTACAGTTTGAATGTGAACCAATTAGTGTTTTAAAATGGTAGTTCTCTCCCCCCCCCCCCCCGCCATACCCTGCTAGTCTTGGAGGGCTTAGGCTTCAAAGCAGAGGAAGACTATGTGGGGGAAGGGAGATGGACTAAAGACTAGGAAGTGAGAGTGCTGGTGGTAGTAGCTCTTACTTGTTGAACTATAGAATCTCTACTGTGACTTCTCATGGTTTTATAGGGCAGCTTCATGGGTTGCAGTATGAGGTACTTTATATATTATGTTTTCCACCACATGGGAAAATATGTTGTAGAACAAGAATCAAACTCATGAGAAGCAACCCAAAACTTTCAGTATACCTGTAAACTGTGTACTTGTTTTGAAGTTTCTCTGCAACTCTGAGGACTAGGAGCTTGTCAAATAGATCTCCTCACTCTGGAGATGTAGGAACTGGAAATCGCTAAGTTAATTTAAATGGGTATGTGTTACTTGAAACTGAAAATGGCCTGCATGCTAAAGAGTCAACTGGCATAAGCTTAAAAAAAAAAAGTTGGGAGAATATAAATTGGCAGGTACAAAAGAACCAGAGCAGATGTCAGGGTGTCTTGGCCTGACTCCACATTGTGCAACTGAACACTGGTGGCCTCCCTCCCTCCTGAGGAAAAACAATATGGGTGATTTGCAGTGGCAAGCAGAGATGAGGGGCAGCTTAATATTTTCACTACCTGTTACTGCTGCAAATTGCACCCCAGTCAGAGGCTACCTGTGGAGTTTTAAATGCATGTTTGCTTCCTGTTTGTGGAAATAAAGAGAGGCCATTGTGGTTCATCTACACGCATTTGCATATAATACGTACTGAGGGAATTACTGAACCACAAGTAACCTCATACAACTTTAAACAGTCATAGCTTACTCCAAAGACTTCCGGGAACTGTAGTTTACAGAATAGGGTCGCCTAACAATTCTCAGAGCCTTTAACACTTCCCAGGATTCTTTGCAGGAAGCAATGATTGTTTAAAGTGGTATGATACTGTTTTGAATGTATAGTTCAGATGGGGCCTTTGAGGTCAGATGAATGTCCAGAACAGCCAATGTAGGCGAAAGAAGCTCTACATCTCTATGCCTGCTGACTTTACGTCTTGTTTGTTCAGCAATAGAATTGGACCAAAGGCTAAAGTGAAGTTAGGTCTCCATACAGGAAATCGGAATCTTTTTCATCTCAGCAAGGTACTTGCAAAATTCCACAATGGTCAGCAAAGTGCTCATATTTCTCTTCAGCTGTGAGTAAGGGTCCAGGCTATCAATGTTAGCTGCCCTGAACTGTATGTGACCTATGAAGTTTCCTAGAAATAAATCCCACATGGCTACAGCAAACAAGACTGTGTGAAGGCCCAGGTGGTTGCTAGGGGCAACGCCAACATCTTTGCCCAAATGGTAGCAGAGCTCTTCGTTTTGAGTTGTTATGACACCGGTAGCCAATGAATCAATGGCCTGTTTTTCTCTCCAGCTTATTAGCAATGCAAGGAATTTTTATTTTGTTGGTTGGAAACTTATATTAGTGGTCATTATTCATCAGGCTGACACAGACAGAAGGCGATGTAGATAGTTTTTTCTCACTAGACTTCATTTCCTGAGTGTTTTTGGATGCTCAGAAGTCTGCTGGTTAGCAGAAGAGAGCATGTTGTAATACAGCCACAGATTTATCACACACTTTGGCAAAGAGTGTACTATGATCTCACAACTATTTGCAGAGCCAGAAACTACAGTAACTCTCCCCTGAAAGGAATGGCTCTGTGAAGGGGAGGAGAGAGGCTCCTAAAATTCTAGTGCTGTGTTTCTTGAACTTCTAAGAGACAAGGCATTCATGTACATAGGAGTAAGAACCATCAGCTCTCAAATGAGCTTGCCCCTATGTGAGTTGCTTTTCAGGACATGCATCATTTGAGTGCATTCTAGTGCAACTGTATCTAGTCAGGGTGCTCTGCTATTTATTTTTTCATTATGACCACTCAGGTCTTGGCTTGCTGGCAGTCCATAATACATGTACAATAAAACTAGACAGAGCCAGTTTGCATTGACTTACATGTGAACTCAACAAAATAGAACCACCATCACATAGGATCATAGGATTGCAGAATTGGAAAGGATCCCAAGGGTCATCAAGTTCAACCCCCTGAGATGCAGCAATCATAACTAAGTCATGTGGAGACTTTTATCAAGGATTATTTCATTTGTATCCCACTATTCCTCAGATGAGCTTTATGTGGTGTGCCATCACTCTTTCCTCCACTGTTAACATTTGTTGTGAAGTAGGTGAAGCTGACAGATGCTGACTGGTTCAAGGTGGCGCTGCAGCTTCATGGCTAAGTGGGGATTTGAACTTGGGTCTCCCTGGTCCTAGTCCAACCCTGTAACCACTGCACCACTCTGCCTTTCTCATTAGTACATCTTGGACATGTCCTATAGATTGTCAGCAAACCAATACCTGAGAATTGATAGAGCTATTCATTATCTGGACATGAAAACAAGTTGTGTATACCTGCTCTTAAATTTTGCTGGTTTTATTTATATGTTAATAATTGTTTAAAATGACTGTGTGTATACCATTTAGGGATTGTTTGGGCAGTTTATAAATTCTTCTGAATAAGCAGAAATAAACTGTGTAGCCACTAGCTTGCAAAACACTAGCACCATCTGTCCACTTCTAAAACCTGTACATAAATCAGATCCAGTATGTATTTCCTGACATGGGACCAACTCAGAGCAGTCGAGCCTTTGAACAATCCTCTATTAACAGAATTTGGAATTCGTTCTTGCAAAGATACTGAGTCACTGGAATTCTCCTGAATGATTGCACAGTCTGAACTCACAGTATTCCAGTTTAATTATGTTGCAAGTTCTGAAAAACTGGGAGAATCCTAATAATAAAGTAATATGTGACCTGAAAGCCAGGTTATCTATTAGACTGGCAAATAAAGATTGGTTTGGCACATACCAATAATGGAGCCCTGTTATTGCAGGAAGAATAATTACTGTTACTGTGAAACTGATCAGCTGTATTTATTCATTAATCCCTGGAGTGGTAACCACAACTCTGATTCTCTGAAGGCTGGGTCGCATTACAGTGGACAGGCATAACTATGCTTTTTGGTAGTCAGCAGCTAAATTGTAGCAGGATTTTTATGGAGGAGGACTTCCACTCTACCGGATACATTAATCTACATCTGATTTTTGCCAAGCAAGGAACAGGGAACTGGGTCTGATTTATGTAGAGGTCTTGGAAGTGTACAGCATGGCCAAATGGCATGGGATGTATTTAAAAGGACATGGGTAAATTCCTTGCCAGTGTTTTCAAAGCACAGAGCACATCATTGTTGAGTAGGGTGCTGGAATAACACACCACAGATGGCCACCAGAACAAGTGTCCTAAGAACCTAGTCTCTTGAGGATTATGATTCATAACCTTGATAATGTGGGTGAAGGAGGCTTTTCCAGGTATTTGGATACTTACAAAAGTCTTCCAAAATCAGCACGTTTGAAAATATGACAAGTTTTGTAATTGGGCCACTGTTTTCCTGAATTTTTGCATCAGTAAATACAGTGGTACCTCAAGTTACAAACGCCTCAGGTTACAAACACTTCAGGTTACAAACTCCGCTAACCTGGAAGAGTTACCTCGAGCTGAGAACTTTGCCCCAGGATGAGAATGCAAATTGTGTGCTGGCGGCGCAGCGGCAGCAAGAGGCCCCATTAGCGAAAGCACGCCTCTAGTTAAGAACAGTTTCAGGTTAAGAACGGACCTCTGGAACGAATTACGGTAAGTTCGTAACTAGAGGTACCACTGTACTGGGTATAATGAAACCAAGCATGGTATAAAAGGCTGGAAAGCTTCCTTCTGATTCAGACTCATGAAGGATTTTGGGTAAGCTCCTTCCTTCGTCTCGTTTAGCATTTATCCACTTCCACTATGGTTCTCAACAGCTCTACTACCTATTCAGAGCTCTGCTTGTGACGTTTGCCTTTTCTGCTAGACATAGCACTGTAAAATTCTTGCTTAACTTCATTCATCTAACCCTTTAGGTTATCAGTGTAATTGGTGGAACCCAAATTCCTCCTCAAAATTGCTCATAGCCCATGCACAGTTTGTGACAACTTGAAAATCTGCTCAGTGCATTATTTGGTTATTTAAACAACAGTACTTCCAAATAGAGGGCTTTGCAAGTATCAGGCCAAAGAGTCTGTAGCTCATTGGTAGAAAACAGGCTTTGCGTATACAGGGTCTCTGGCATCTCCAACACAGGCATATAATGTAACAGGGTTGAAAAAGATCTCCACTTAAGATTCCGGGGAGCTGATTTTGGACAGCCACTTGCTGCTTACAGTAAATCCTGGGATAGATGAACCAAAGGTCTAACTCACCATATAAAGCAGTTTCATATATTCATATTTGGCATGCCTGGCAACCACAAACCACACAGGGACTGTGCTACACTAGATGGCAGCAGGCTAAATGCAACATTCCAAGCTGACATTGTAGCATAACTAACCCCACCCCCATTAGTCAAGACCTCTTTTTTTCTTTGGAGGTAACTTCTCCCCTACTTCTGGTTTAGCGCTACAGTGCTTAAGCAGCTATGGGCAACAATGCCATCTGGATGCGTACCAAGAACACTAAGCAGAGCCAGTGCTGGAGCCATATCCTGAAGAACTCCAGCTGTTGCCTCCCCACTGTTTGACAATGATCCCTTCATAGTTCATTGTTGTGTAACAATTGCTACTGATATGGAATCTGAAACAACTGCTAAATGATGCAAAAAAAAAAAAGTGATTGCAAAATTAACAACTGCTTGTTTTTTTCTTGCTGGATTTGCTCACTAAAAATAGTCAATCAGAACAGCTGGACCTCGCCAACCACAACAGTTGCCCCTTGCAACACAGTAGGCCGCTAGATGCCAAGATGAATGAAACTTCTGTTCAGATTAATGAGGAATATTTAGATATGAAGTTCATTTTATATTTTACACTAACTGTCCATGGCTTGGTGAAGAAAGTGTTACCACTGTGCCAATGCCATCTTACTCATCACTGGCAAGGAGCCTGCAGAAGCCTGTCTTGGCCAGTTAAATTGCCAGAAGTTGAGCAATCGTTATACATTTATCCCATTTTATTGTTTCTAATAAAAAATACATTTTCCTGTCTTGATTATTGTGTTGATTGAAATTCTAATAATAATGTCCAGCTCAAGAAACAAGTTGGGCTTTGAGTCCTAGTTAACTGCTGTTGGAGGCAGAATGCTTAGTGTACCTTAAATGCAATAAAAAAGTAAGCACTAATTTTCACCTAATCCTTGAGGCCAAATGAAGAATAAACCCAATGGCCAAGCCTATAAGGCCTTGCTAAAAGAGCTTTTGTGTCAGTGGGAAAATCTTCACTGATTATGGCAATAACTCAATCTCTGAAGGGAACAAATGGAATAACATTTTTACTGAGAGCTGCCTTTCACTCATCAGGAGAGAAATTGGACTGTCAAATCTCCTGAGAACATTTATTAAGTATGAGGGCAAGGGATAAGACTTTTCTTTATTTGTCGCCGTAGACTTTCTCCCATGCCTCATTATATGCATTGTCTGCAGTCTATATCAGATCTAATATGTGATTCCATAGGAGAACAATGGAAGAGTGACAATCTTCCTTTGCAAGACGTGTTGGGCAATTCTTCTTCCACGATGCTGGTACTTGGAAAATACCGGGAACCATTGATCTTCCCTAATTTAGGCATTTCTAAATTGGGAAATTTAAATGTGTGGGATGATGCAGCAGGGGAGGGGCATATAGTGAATGAAAACCGCCTCAAGGACTTGCCATGAAAGCTCACTTTGCAGAAATATTTTAATTGTTGGGAAGGAAGTTTAAAATTAGGTTGGCACCTGAGCCACAAACTCTGCAAGTCTGCCAGACCTCAGCTCAGCTTCTGATTTATTTTTGCTTCAGCTTGCAAAATCCAACCTGTGATTTGTTGCTTGGGCATTTTTCGTCTATCTTTCAGAATTTAGCTTGCTCCAATCTAGACACCCTCCGCATACGAGATTCTGCTTGCTTTCAAAGAATCAAGCTTTATCCTTGAAATCATAGGAAGAGAGCAGGCAAGGCAGTGAGGAAAGGCTTCTTTCAATCTGGGAGTGGCCACTAGCTGTTATCCAGAGAAAGAGCTTAATGTTTTCCCTTTAGCGAGCAAGAAGAAATTCCTGTGGCCTCGTTTTGTAAAGTCACATGGACTAGAACAGCCTGAGTTTGCAGCTGGAATTGACCACAACATATTAAAGGTCAGCTCTCTTCTCTCTTTCCACACATCACTTCTCTCTCTTCCAATCCCTCCACTAAAAAGCACCCATTCTCTGCCGTGGAAAACACTGTGCCCTTGTTTCAAGTAACTGCCTCTCTTGATGAGTTGATAGCATAGTTACATTTTTCAGCCAGTAAACAAAAGCCACCGTGCTTGGTCATGTTTGCCTGGAGACTTTAGGATTATGAAATCTAACCAATTCACATGGATCACCTATCAGCTTCCTACATGAGTCATTTCCTTTCTTGTGGCTGAACAGCCAGTCTGGTTTCAACATACTTGCTCTGTTCTTGACTTCTGACCTTTCAGTGGGTAAGACCCTCTACCATTGGGTCAGAAACCTTCCAGTTGTGGGGATCCACCTCCCTTGTTGCTTCACCACATCCTTGGCTCTTAAGAAGATGGGCTTCTTTATTTATTCAATACCTTTGTTGGCTTCTCCTTGCATACCACTGATTGTCATTTACTGACACTGATTAGTACTCATTTTCCAGCTCTCGTCCAAGTATTTGTGTGTTCATTTTGCAACTCTAGGATTTCTCAGGGTCTCTGTTTCAGAATGGGAGAGGAAATCTGCCATTCATTCAAGATTTTGATGGTTAAGGAGCAGTGCATGCTAAGAACATATGGTGCAACTATTTTTTCTCTTTTTTCATTTTTCATACTAGCTCTAGCAACATTTATTGATGCATGATGAACAGGTTTGTTTGCTTGTTTGTTTTAAATTGAAGCAAAAGGATTTGGGGCTTTGTATACACAGCCAGAACACTTTATTCGTTTTAGCTACTCATTGTGCAGAGAACCAGGGGGTTAATCTATACCTTATCATGGTCTTAAAAAGGGGGTGGTGGACTACTCCTTCTGATCACTAAAACAGTGCTCCCATCTCCCTTTTAAGCAATGAAGGCCCATGCCATGGGTGAGAGTATTGCTGTCAAGCCCCAAGTACGCAGCAGCTGAGATGCATATTATGCACATGTGGCAATCAAGGGGCAGAGTCAAGTTATGCTGAGACCCAAAACCAGCCAGCACAGATTGTGAAAGCACAAACTCAGTTACTGCTTTACACAGCTTTCTGCTAATGTATGCATCTACTTTAATACAGTATTCACAAATGGTGCCTCTTACAAACATACATGATTTTCAGTCTATTATGATTTTCTTTATCTATGTCACCATTTTCCCTTCCACCATTTTTCCTTCTTTGCTGCAGGATCTTTTCACTAGATAGGATTTTTGAGTTTGCCATCCTTCTATTTTGCATGTTCATGTTCATATACAGGGCATTGGATGCGGGTGGCGCTGTGGGTAAAAGCCTCAGTGCCTAGGACTTGCCGATCGAAAGGTCGGCGGTTCGAATCACCGCGGCGGGGTGCGCTCCCGTTGCTCGGTCCCAGCGCCTGCCAACCTAGCAGTTCGAAAGCACCCCCAGGTGCAAGTAGATAAATAGGGACCGCTTACTGGCGGGAAGGTAAACAGCGTTTCCGTGTGTTGCGCTGGCTCGCCAGATGCAGCTTGTCACGCTGGCCACGTGACCCGGAAGTGTCTCCGGACAGTGCTGGCCCCCGGCCTCTTAAGTGAGATGGGCGCACAACCCTAGAGTCTGTCAAGACTGGCCCGTATGGGCAGGGGTACCTTTACCTTTTATACAGGGCATTAGTTCGCCTGTCTTCCCAAAAGGGAGACAAACTGGATCCAGAATTGGCCTCCACAGTCACTTAAGGACTCATTGTTAAAACTGTGTTTATGGAAGACCATCTTACTTGGCTACGAGTGATCTCCAAAGAAGAAGAATACAGGGTCATATAATTTCTTCATATAGATTGTGTATGACTTCTTGTGTGTCATCTTTTCACTGGCTTAATCTTTTACTGAGATTAGTCTTGTTTAAATTCCTGTAAAATTTATATGCTCAATAGTTCATCACACCATGATTTCCCCCTCCACTTTATAACATCAGAAGAGGAAGTATTACTGGGATTTATCATCAGGATTGCTCAAACCTCCACCATTAGCCCTGCCAGCAAGGATATGGCTTTTCCACAAAGGTTTTGCTTTTGTTAAATCATTTATCTGCAGGAGAAAGCCTACATGCAGCTGCATATGGATATTTATTATCTACCTAAGAGAGATCAAACTCCTTCATCAAGACTACTTGGCGAGAGCCAGTGTGGTGTAGTGGTTAAGAGCGGCAGTCTCATAATCTGGGGAACCGGGTTCGCGTCTCCGCTCCTCCACATGCAGCTACTGGGTGACCTTGGGCCAGTCACACTTCTTTGAAGTCTCTCAGCCCCACTCACCTCACAGAGTGTTTGTTGTGGGGGAGGAAGGGAAAGGAGAATGTTAGCCACTTTGAGACTCCTTAAAGGGAGTGAAAGGCGGGATATCAAATCCAAACTCTTCTTCTTCTTCTTCTACTACTACTAAAAATTATCTGACACGCTCAAACTCCTTAAGCAAAACTACTAAAAATTCTTCTGGGCACCTAGAAATATGATAGTGGCATGTAGGAATAAGTATATATTTGTAGGCCTTTGTTAAAGAACATTGGCTGGTAGCGTGCTATGCAGCGACCATGAACTGAATGTAGCAAGGATTGCCAATTATGCAATAATTGGGGTGGGGCGAGGCAAGGGCAGCATATGAGTACCTGAAGTAGACATAAACTATCTTGGTAGTGCTTTCTTGAAAGGAGAGACCAGTTGTGCCCAGTCCTGGCAACATCTCCTCAGGCATAGGTGCCAACTCCCTGGGGCCTTGGGTGCCCCGGCACCCACAAGATTCCCCATGAAGGGGCTGGGCATCCACAGATTTCAGTGTCAGGGCCATGCACGCTGCATGGTACCCACAGCCCTGGGCACCCACGGTTGTGGGGCCAAGCTGGCACTCCTGTCCCCAGGGCTAAGGCACACCAGGGGATATTCAGTGGGCAAGGGATTGTGTGCTGTGTTCACACTTCTTTCCTTTTCCTTCCTTATCTCTTTGGAACCTCACAGGGCTGATGGCTTGATGCAGACACAAAGGTGGGATTGCAGTGATCAGTACCAGGCACTGAACAGCATTTTCCTTGATAATTGGTGGCAGTGCAATGGGTGGAATGAGCTCTGCAGAGACTGAGAGCCAGTTAAAGCACTTAACAGAATGGGCAATCTGTACACAATGTGAGGTAAACAGGACTCCCACTATGGGCCCCTCCACATCTTCTTTTTAAATGGGTGCATTCTGCAGCATGTCATTGATTCAAAGATAGTGCATTAGTGGTGTGATTATGTTGAACTATCCAGACATCATTCTACTTTATTAGTGGTTCTGCAACATCTCCCCAGTGCTATTGGATCATTGGGTGGGCATTCTGTTGCTAGAGCACAACAGAAGTGTGTGGGGGGGGGAGAGGGGAAATTGACACTTGACAGGATTTTAGTAGGAAACTATGGGACATGCACCTATTGAGAAAGAAGCAGTAGGACTGCCCCAAAGCTTTTGTGGGCACAAGTGGGATTGAGAATGTGATCACATTTAACTGCCCCGATAAACATCAAGAGCACACATCACGATCTATTCAGGATGCACACCCCCTATACCTTTAGCGTAAAATGTGAAATGGGTTGCATATGTAGGAAGCTACCTTGCACCAAGTCAGACCACTGACCTGTATTGTCAACACTGATTGGCAGGGGCTCCCCGGGGCTTCAGGAAGGGGTCAATCTCAGCCTGACCTTCAGATGCTGGGGACTGAGCATGGGATCTCTGGCACACAGAGCATGCGTTGCTCTGCCACTGAACTATGGCCCTTTACCTGCATAATTTCTCTGTGAGCCTTCCTCTTCAAAAATTAAGAGGCAAGGTGGAACAACTCATTATGGCATATATAAGATGATGGAACATGAGAGTTCATGCTTTTCACCCCATCTAGGTGTAAATTGGCCTGAGGGCTGCCATCTGCACCCCTTTTTATATTTGATATTGCTGCAGATATGGCCCAGCATTTCAGATGCACTGTAGCCATAGCTGCAGGGTATCTATCTGAATTTTTATTCAGAGTTGCCAAAGCAAATTTAAACAGCGGCATAAGACTGTCAAAATTAATTAAAGGAAGCCCAAGTTGTTAATGATTCTCAAAGAGGGACAATTTGAATTTTGATTCTTTCTCAGACAAGTGTATACATATGTATAAAAGCTTTTAATTTCACTCGCAGCTTTGTAAAGCATGCCACAATTCTGGTATATACTTGCAAGTAAAATGGAAACCGGAAAGCGGTGCCGTTTTTATGTCTGAAGAGATGACTAATCCCTTGCTCAGAAAATTGTTCGTTCCTTCTGCCCAGCTCAGTGCTCTTTGTCCTTTATGAACCCAGCAAAACTTGGCACGTGATATAAGCCAGTGAGACTGCAAAGACCTTTCCATGACTAGCTTAGAAATACTGAGTGATTGTCTGGCAGCAGAACAAATGACAAACATGCCCCTTTCTCTTGCAGTCTACCTTTTGCCCACTCTTAGCAAGCTGTGCCCTCACTAGAGCTCTACTTGAGCTGTGATTTGAACCCATGAAGGTCCAGTTCTGCAGTGCATTTCACAATATGCTTCATAACATGTTATACTGAATGCAGGTACATAAGAGCCAATTCCTAGGGGCTGAGGACCCTTCACCAGCCCCCATAAAATATTTGAGGGGGTCTCCCACCATAGTTGATGGGCATTGCCATTCAAATGGTTGTCCCTACATGCATACAAGTGTTTGTGAGAAACATTTTCCAAAGATCAAACAAGATTGATTGTTAACAGGGAAGGAGGCATAAGGCTCTGGCATGGCCCTAGAGCCCTCCTACCTCCTCCCCCAAGCTGGACAAGTGCTTACTAAGCTTTGCGAGGGAGTCAGGAGGACTCTTTGTTTAGGTTATCCACACCTTTCCGCCCTGCACATGACCCAGGTGAATGAAGAAGAAAGTGGTGATTGTGATCACAGTGTACACCTTGGGCAGGTGTGGCTATACCTCATCTGCTGGTATCACCTTCATTTGGACACCTCAGTGTAATGTAGAATCAATATGTAATGAATTTTTATTTTTGGATTGAAACTATATTCTGAAGAAGTGCTTTACGGGACGGGAAGTGTAATAGATCTAGCTTGTGTGTGGATTACAGGGGGGGGGGACAAGTACTCTGTCTCAATTGATCCTAAAATAAAATGTTGTGTGCTCACAGCCATAGTTACTGAACTATTTCCACTTTGTTTTACATTGTTTTACTTTCATTGGGATGAAAGTAAACAAACTCTTTCTTCACTTATTGTCTTGCTTTGAGGATAGGGAGTCTGCTGAGCTCTGCACAACATCTCTGGCTAGGAGAGCAGAAGCAATTACTCTCTCAACACCAGTGACCCTCTGCAGCAGAGTGCGCTTGTACTGATGTTCTCCCCTGAGATGCTGCTCAGCACTTCAGCTGGGTAGTTCGCCAGCAATTTAAGCACCAAGCCACCGATATTAAATTGTGCATCAGCCCTACAGCAGCAGAGGCGCTAAAAAAAAAGCAGAAAATTGTTGCGTGTAAACATGACCATTATTGTTGGGGGAGGAACCCCTGTGCAGTTACTGGTTCTCTTAGGGAAAAGCTAGATATGATAGCGGCACAGATCTGAGTATTTGAATTAAGCTGCCATCAAATCTTCCCCCGCTCCCCAATGTGCCACTACCATTGAAAACTACCTCCTTATCCTCTACCAGTTCTCACTCGAAGGGTACCTCCAGACTGATATTTTCATTTGGGGGGGGGGGATGCTGCAACATGTCCTTGATGCAGTAATAGTGCATTGTTGTTGTTTAGTCATTTAGTTGTGTCCGACTCTTCGTGACCCCAGGGACCAGAGCACGCCAGGCACTCCTGTCTTCCACCGCTTCCCGCAGTTTGGTCAGGCTCATGTTTGTAGCTTCGAGAACACTATCCAACCAAATAGTGCATTAGTGGAGAGCTATCTGCACATCATTCCGCTTCGTTGGTTGTCCTGTGATGCTTCTGCAGTGGGACTGCATAATTGCCACCTGGAGGGGCACACTTGCATAATACCACAACAAATGTGCACAAATTGGAAAGTACAGGATTTCAGCAGGGAGTTACAGGACATGCACCAGTTGGAAACAAAGCAGTTTGTCCACCCCAGACTTTTGGAGGCCATCATGAGCATAAATCATCATGAATGTACAATAAGAAAGATGTCTGGAGGGGCTGTGTGTGATAGTGAGGGCAGCACTTCAGGGCACTGATGCATCAAGTGTGGAAACAATGATTGCTATTAATGTAGTGATATAAAATTGTTTATAGGCTGCTTTTTGGGAATAGCCTCCTCAAGGTAGCTTACAAAGCATGAAAACACAACGCAAAGAGCTAACAGCCATTTAGAAACCTAGGCTAGTTAAAACAAATAAAACAGCACTATAAAGTTCCTACAGACAAAAGAAACTATCCATCTTAAAATAGTTCTCTTAACAATGTGAAGGCTGACCTGGAGAAATGTGTTTTAAAAACCTACTTAAAGGGTTGCAGCTTTGGGGGGGGGGGAATACACTTCGGTCCAGAGATACTTCCATATTCTAGGGACATAAATATATGCATGTACTAGGAACTGTGCTCCCCTTGCCGATCCCTTGCCATTCCCCCCACATTAACCTCCTACAGCTTCCCCTTTCCACACCATTTTGGGAAGCTCACTTTTCACCTTCCCATCCCTATTTTTGAAACCACTTCTCAATTCTGTTTCGCAGCCCTGCTTTCCACCTGTTTTCGCCTTCCCCCTTATGTCCATGTCACCATCTTCCCTTCTTTTGTGCAACCCCCCCCCCCCCCCGCCTTACACAGAAACCACCATGGTAACCTCCTGCATCTTCCTTACTATGAACAGGCAGCTGTTCATAATAAACATGCATAATTTAAGTATAGCACACCATGCATAGATGAGAAAGATGCTACGACGACTGAGGTAATCCAGCTGTGTAACACTGACTGTATCCCAGCTCTTTAAGGCTGCCAACTTTTAAGCTACCGTACTTAAAGCTGCCAGGGACTTTTATCATTGGGAAATGCTGCTGCTTGGAATGTCTTCATGTGGGTGGTCTTTCCTATTCAGTCATTCAATGATTAATTTCCTGGTAAAGATCCCACTACATGGGTGAACATGTAGGCATGGTTGGCAGCATGTCATTACTTGAAGCTGACCTGTTGCAGGACCATTTCAGTTTCTGAGTCTGACTTAGCATCTCAGCTCTTGCAAATGCGTCTTGATTATCTTTACTGTTCATATCATTGCTTCTACCCCTTACTGCAAATAGATCTCTCTGTAACAGTTCCTCTCCCCACTTTTATAATATTGAGATGTTACCAAATTAAACAGAATGGTGGGAGATTGAGGACACAGACAAAAGAAAGTACTTATTCACACAGCACCTAGATAAACTATGGAATTTGCTACCAGAACACATGGTGATGGCCGGTTTAGATGGCCTTAAAATCAGTTTAGACAGATTAATGTGATTCTGTTCTAGTAAATTTAATAAGAAATAGATGTGGTTGAATACTCACACTCTAGGTCAGGCATCCCCAAACTCGGCCCTCCAGATGTTTTGGTACTACAACTACCACCATCCCTAGCTAACAGGACCAGTGGTCAGGGATGATAGGAATTGTAGTCCCAAAACATCTGGAGAGCAGAGTTTGGGGATGCCTGCTATAAGTTGCCAAATAGTTTAACTAGCAGATATACACATGATGTCTGAGAGGGGGGAATGATAAAAAAGATTATTTAAACCATGACTGATAAAAGTTTGAGGACAATGGAAAGTGTCATTTTGAAGGACCTTAGCTAGTATGTCAACACAGTGTGTGGGGTCTCTTGGAGCCATGCCTGAATACCAGAATTTCTATAGTCTTCTGCTTAAGTTGTATATAATTTATTTTCAGGGAACTGAAACAGGAGGGTCTGTTGTTCTGCTATCATTTCTGTTCAAACGTGGCAAGTTTTTGTAGCACTTCCAAAAAATAAATAAATTGTAGACCTCTTTGATAATTAACCACAAATGTGATTACTATAGGCAACAATGTACAAACTTAGTTTCTCTCTCTCTCTCTCTCTCTCTCTCTCTCTCTCTCTCTCTCTCTCTCTCAAAAAAGCAACTATTGGTAAGTCTTTAGTCTGAGCATCAATGTGTCTGTGTCCAAACCAGCTTGATACTGTGAAAATATAAGATGCCTCTAAGTCAGAAGTACTGTACTGGAGAACAGGATTCCTATGGAGAATGGGATTTTTGTTTGGAGTGAAAACCAAGGAAATTGAGAGGGGCAGGGCAATGCTGTAGCACAAATCAGAAATTCTTGCCAGCTCTGGTAAATAACCCTAATTTCCTCCTCCCCCCCCCCCCCTTGAAAATAGGGTGGCCTATCTCATTTTACCACTTGAGGCGAACCAGGAAGGTACTCCGCCCCCACCAAAGCCTTATAGAAATCATGCAAGATCTCATGGAACTCCACAAGATCTTGCCATAAGCCACAGCAGGGGCAGGTAAGCCAGCCACCCACAGTAACACAGCCCTGTGGGTTTTCACCACCTGAGGTGGCTGCTTCACTCTGCTTCATGGGTGGACTGGCCCTTACTTCAGGATTAGGCAACATGTGGTCACTGCTACCCATAGTTTGCCTAAAAACTGTAGCTGGAAAACCTGTTCAAACCATTGTTTCAAATTCTCATTTGGAAGCAAGCTATGGTTGGCAGAATCCATAGCATGCCTGATTAAGACACTATAGCAAACTGTTGCTGGTGACAATCAGAATGTGAAGAAGGGAACCAGAGTATGTTGAGGAGGAAGCACATCAGCATGAAGTCCATTCATGGTCTGCCAGACCATGACTGGGGAGGAGCACAGTGACGTGGATGAAGTTATCAAGGGCTCACAAGAGACAAAAATTGGGTAGTGGCTGCTTTTGGTAACAGCAAAGGGGAACCTGAATCTTGTCACATACTCACTAGGCAGATTTGTTGATTCGGACTGGAGGCCTCATTACCTGAAGCCATTGTCACAGCTGTAGTAGGAATTTGCTCTTCTAATATCACATTAGCAGAATTTTCAGAACCAGGTGGGTAGCAGGTTTCTTCCACAGGCTGTTATCTCTGGGGTGATCAAAGGCGCTGGGGAAAAGATTTCATCTATTTTCATATGACAAGGTGAACAAAGGAAATGAGTACAAGTTGCCTCAAACCCCCTCAGGAACTGAATGGCTTGAGGACTTGAGTTGCAAGTGCCTGGACATGTACAGCAACTGCATGAATCACAGAAAGAGGGGGGAAACCCTCTGTGAGTTGCAAGTCAAGGCAGGGAGGATTAATGGACAGATGAATGTAGGGTAGGATGGCTTTGGCATAATTTTAGTGCTGGGAAACCGCCCAGGACTGACAGCTCACGGGAATCATATTATCTCTGTAAACAGAAGGAAGACTTAGGCTGCCACCCAGGCAGCTGTGGAGGAAGCACCTCTCCTCTGTTGCCTTCTCATTGCTGCCTATCTGGGTCTGAGAAGACCACAAAATGCCCGGTGGCGTCAGAAGGGACCCAGGAAGTTACCCTTTCCAATGCCCAGTTCAAAAGCAGGACCACCCACCCCTTAAGCAACCAACTCAGTCTTGAGTGCTGCATGTGGCCCACAAAAGCAGAAAATACATAACAAAACAAGGAGCTTGCAATGCAGTTGTTCTACATGACTTATGCAAAAGAGCTGAGGCAAAGATTATTAGAGAAAGAGGAGAGGAAATAAAGGGGTGGTTGTTTGCTACTTTGACCTGATGGGGTTCAGCAAAACTAATCCATGGAGGGCTCCCTTCATCTAAACACCAATTGGAGGCAACCACACAGGTCTTTTCTGTCCATTCACCCAGCATCCTTCCTTCCAGTTGAGATCCAGTCAAGTTGGTATGACCTGTATGACTGATTTTGCCCATGTGTGTTGTTTAATTCTCACAAAGTGCTCATACACACTTACTGTTTGCACTTTCCAGGCACAATACTTGCCGCAGTTGATTACACCACAATGTTTCCATGGTCCTATGCTTGGGGTTGGGTCTGAAGCCATTTCCACACACTCTCTGTTAGCTGAAGAGTTATTGTCATAGGTACAAAATTCTTCTAGGTCTGTGGTATTCTGTTGCTTGAGGTGTTGGTAGAAGGTCAGGCCAGACAGAGTGCATTGAAACCATTACCACTTATGGAATGTGGGAATGAAAGAGGGGGATGAACACTCCTTGTCAGCTTCCCGTGGGCATCTGCTTTGTGACTGTGAGAACAGGATGCTGGACTAGATGGGCATTCAGCTGATCCATCAGTGCTTGCTTTATGTTCTTACCTTTTTAGTTAGAGATCTATGGAGTATACAGCAGGCTCTTTTAAGTTGTTCAGATGCCCTCCATGCATGATGTTTTATAATCAAAAGTGTTTAGTCCTAGAACAAAAACATAGCAAATATGAGTTGTGGCGTGCTCATATTTCTGTGATTTGTTTTGCCTTTTTGGTGCTCTTTACTGCTTCTAACTACTGGTATCGGGGGTATCTAACTGGTATCTGGTATCTAACTACAGATCGGGGTGGCCACCGTGGTGTGCACCAGATGTTGTTGGACCACAACTTCCCATTGACCTCAGGAAGGTGGTCAGGGACGATAGATGCTGTAGTCCAGCAACATCTGAAGTACATCATGTTGGTTCCCCGTGACTTAGATCATCTGACTTAGTCTATGAGCAGAATCTGGAATGTTGCATCCCGCTGTTCCTTTTGCCTTGAGGAGATCTGTCTGCAGTGAACATTAAACACCTGCCAAAGGATTATATTTTAAAAGGTTGCTTCAATAAAAAGGCTACTTTGTGCCTTTTCCCCTCAGATTGGATATTTGGCTTAGAAAAATGGTATAAAGAAATGAAAGTTGCAGTTGTTAAGTGGAATTGCAATATGTTGCCACATCTTGCAATGGCTGCACCCAAAGCTATATATCTCGGCAGTGGAGGATTGTCCACTCTCATGATTTTATTCAGGGAGGCCTGTGATTATAATAAGCTACACGGTGGAGGGCATGAGAAGTAAAGGAGAGCATGGCAAGACCCCTATGAGCTTGGCTCAGGCCAGAAACCGAAAAGCTAAACAAAGGAAATAATATATTTGTAAATCCAGTTGCCTGGTGGCGGGAAAGGCCAGAACTGTACTCTTTCCGTGGTAGGAACTGGAAAGCAAAACAAAACAAAAATCCTTGCCTCAGGGCTCTTTTCCATGCCACGTATAACTCACTCATGTCTTAAGAGAAGGATTAATACATGTTGCTGCCTCTGATAAAAGACACACTGGTATGGCTGAGACACACCCTGGCCCTTGGAATGCAACTCTTCTGGGAGCAAGTAATATATTAACCCTTTCCCCAAGGATGATTTACAGCGTAATCCTAGGCACGCCTACTTGGAAGTGAATTCCATTGAGTTCAACTGGGCCCACTGCCAAGTAAAGTGGTACAGGATTGCAACTCCCTAACAAAGGCACTGGAGTGGCTTCCAGGAACATACTCATCAATATAAGGTAGTGTGGTAGAACGGTGACACTCACCTGACCTCCAGTCAGTAACGTTGCTGCTGCTTCGTGGGAGGAAGAAGAGGGGGTGAAGTGTTAGTGAGGTTGGCATGGTGAAAATGCACTAGCAGAACCAATCTGGTGCTTCCGTTGGTGTGTTTGCACCATGCCAACCTCACTGCCACATAGCCCCTCCCTTTCTACCTTTCAATAAAGCAGAAGTGACTGACTGGAGGTCGGGCAATAGTCAGTAGAGTAAATAATAAATAGTAAACTAGAGACAATAGCAAATACCGAATAACAAAGAAATGAGAAAGGGACTGAAGAGAAAATTAAAAGCCTCCTGTTTGATCTCATTGTGTTTTGTTTTTATCTGTAACTACGTTTTGATGTTTTTAATTGTACTTGTTCTTAGACTGATTTTACTAAATGTTTTTGTTGATGGCTGTGTATCTGATTGCCACCCTGGGCTCCCTGGAGAGGAAGGGGAGGATATAAATTCTAATAATAATAATAATAATAATAATAATAATACCACCACTGTCCCACCATGCTGTCTGCTACTGATGTTCATGTAATCACAAAAAGTAACGTTAATTCTAAAGATATGTCTGTGTGTAGCTTACCCTGTGCAATTACAATGACCACAACATTTAGGCAAACCAGTTTTACAGCACTCACTGTGGTTTTCTAACTGGTGGGGGGACATTTGCACTACTTGTTGTATTTACACAGACAAGGCCAAGGACTGTAATTGTAAGCAGACTTGTTATGGAGCAAGTCTCAATGAGCATACAGACTTGAGACTGGACTGCAAGCATCAAAGTGGCTGAAGAGTGTCTACCAGTGACCCTCAAAACTGAGAGAAAGGAATGACATAATGAAACATTCTTCTGAGTCCAAAACACTCTCCCATAAGAAAATGTTACCTGCTTCAACTCTTCATGGGTTGGAAGGTAGCAAGGCCAGAACATGGAATCTGCCTTTACTGTGGGTAAATTGGATGTAGACCTTATAGGCAATCTAGTCCAACTCCCTGGGGCTCAATGGAGGCAATCCAGAGTTAGTGCATCCCCTGACAGATGGTTGTCCAGCTTTTGCTTGAAGAACTCTAAGCCAGGTACACCTCACTAGCCCTCCAGGCAATTGGTTCCATTGTTGAACTGCTCTTACCATCAATACACTCTGATCACCCTTAACATGTGCACATTAGTTCTAGTTCTACCCTCTGCAGCAGCGGAAGACAAGTATTTGCCTTGTCTCATGACCCTTTGGGTATTAAAAGAATGACACCATCATTTTTCACTTCTCCAGACTAAACGTAACTGTGGTGGAGTGCCATTCAATCATTGGAAAATTCCCTGTGTGTAGAGTTGCAGCAGAGTTTTCCACCTTTCTAGGAGGTTGCCAAATGCATTTCTGCATGAGTCCATATTCTGGATATGTCTCTTTTCAACCGAGGTGACTGTTTGTATCAGTAACCCACAAAGAAACATGGGGTGGGTGGGATTCCTCTAAGGACATTCTGTTCTTACTCTTGCAGTGCCTAAAAGGAAGCCATTTTGGATGCTTTAGTTCAGGGGGGAAAGGCAGGTCTGAACTAAATAGCTGAACTAGTGTGGGTAAGTTCAGCAAGTCCTACTAGCACAGGACTCCTCCCTCTTACACCCAACCATTGGCTGGGGCAGTGGTGTCTGGAGAATCTCCCAGAATAGCATGCGGGAGGAGGAGAGGGTATATCATTCTGTCCGTCAAGCAGAAATGCTTATGTTGACAGATTGATCGTGCTAGTGTGCTTTTGGGTTTTCCCCTTTGCCTCAGCTGTTGGAAGTTTGGAAAAGAGTGCTGTAGAACGTTCAGACCTTAATAGTAGAAGAGCTTCAGGCACCCAATTCCCTGTCAGTATTTACCTTTAATTTCCAGTAACAATAGTTAAAGTTCCTTCCACAATAAATCCTCATTCTCAGCCTTGGGTCTCTCAATGCACTGATCTCTCGCTCGTTCTACATATTGGCTGCTCTTAGGGCAACCAGTGAGCCTCAAAGCATCTAGTCACCAAGTTCAGGAAGTGACCCAGACTTCCCATGTTTAATAGCAAATGCTGGGAAGCCAAGATAGGGGGTACATAAGACAAGTTTGTGTGATTTATGGTATTTCCTCTGGATGCATGAGACCCTTGGCAAATTTACTTGCATATTAAAAGAGCACAGGATCTTTTATAACATTTTGCTTGGGCCAAATTGTGGGGTTAGAAAAGGGGAAGATGTGATAACACCTGAGGGGAATAATACACCAAGAGGGTTCCCCCCCCACCTTGTTTTAAATGACGGCTATCTTCTGTAAATAATGATAGCTTATCCGGGATATTTCCCATTTGCAGAAGGAGGTTTTATATTTTACTGCAATGAATGCTACTTCAAGACTGAGTCATGCAAGTAAGGAAATCTGTGATCGTAAACAGCATACGGCACATACCGTATTTTTTGCTCTATAAGACTCACTTTTTCCCTCCTAAAAAGTAAGGGGAAATGTGTGTGCGTCTTATGGAGCGAATGCAGGCTGCGCAGCTATCCCAGATGCCAGAACAGCAAGAAGGATCACTGCTTTCACTGCGCAGCGATCCCTCTTGTTGTTCTGGCTTCTGAGATTCAGAATATTTTTTTTTCTTGTTTTCCTCCTCCAAAAACTAGGTGCGTCTTATGGTGTGGGGCGTCTTATAGAGCAAAAAATATGGTAGCTTGTTTGGTTCAAGGCCTTTGTAATGTAAACTGAGAGAGACACCCTAAATGAGAGTTTTGACTCCTGATAATATGTATTACATGCTGCATTTAATACATTTTACTGCCCCCCATATAGAGGGAATTCTGTGTTACTACCTTCAAGGGCAAGATGCCCGCTAGAAAATTTGGTAGCCCCAAATTAGAAGGGAATGCATCCCAGGCTGCTGGGGGAAGCCTGGCCTCCACTTGAAGTAGTGGTGAAATTGTTTAAAGGTAATCTTATCCCCACCTGAAAATCCTGAGATTTTGCTGTCCTGATGATTAACCCAATCTGTTGCCTAACCTTCCCTTGAAATGCCAAAATGAATAAAAAAAAAAAAGTGGAATGCAAACTCTGGCGCAGCAGCACTAATTTCAAGGGAGGTCTCCACTGATTCACAATCCCCCCACCCAAACCTCCTCCTAAGCTGCTCAAGTTGTTTTTCCTTTGGCTGCTTTTTATACAACAGAAATGTGAATTCACTCCATTAACTCAATTCGCACGATTAATACCACATGTGGCTTGGTCCTGATAGCACTGCAGTTCCCCGAGATCAATGAGTAGAGGGTTTCTGCCCCCCAGTACCGGGCTCAATTGCACTGCGACAGCACAACTGATTTCCATAAGTAAACAACCGCATTGGATACCCACATTGCTGCCTTGAGAGTGAGGGTCATGGGTTGAGGGTGGGCAATGCAATCTACCCAAGGAAGGAGCAATGTTGGTGCATGGTATCCCAAGCGACCTTCATACCTTCTAGTTTGGGGGTGGGGGGAGGGCGAGAATTTATTTTCCACATGAAAACACTAAGAAGTGCAGAAAGTTCCTGTGTGGAAGGGTCTACCATTCAAGCTTACGACTGAAATCAACAGGGTTTTCAGTCACTGGTAAAGTGATTGTCCACATAAGGGTTCCTCATGTGCTATATGATGTATGAATGAACTGACCACATGGGGTGGCCCACTTGCTTATAGAATTTGCATGACCAGTTGCTGAGGTGGGTGCACTGGATGTGCTAACTTTGCATGCAAATGGCACAACTCGTGTGGTGCAATGCATTTTAAACATAATATGGCACACTTGAAATGCTTACAAAGGGAAAGGACTTTGTTCCTGACTGCGCTCCTGTCTCTCAGCCCTTATAGCCATTTTAGGTTCATAATTAAAGCAGAGGGGGGAAAGAGACAAAATCATCTGAGGGTGGTGGTAGATCTCCCTAGCTTTTCTCACATACTTCAAGACTAGGAAAAAGATAACAACTCTCGATGAGCTCAGAAGGCCCATCAAGGCTTTTCAGTATAATTTAGCGAGATGCTTGGATTTTCTGGAGGCTGATACTCCCCAAGAAAGCATCCTTCATCCCTTTCCATATAAGCCAAGGTGTTTGTTTCCAAATGTAAGCTCTTGTCTGGTTTTGATTTGCAAAATGTTAAGAAAGGGGTGACTTGAGACAGTTTTGGTGAAGTTGAGGAGGAAAGGCTGAGTGGGTAGGAGCAGGACTGGTTTTTGTTCTTAGATGATGCAGCTGTCTGATCTAAAACATTTTCCACCAAACTGGATTCAGTTTTCCTCCCTTCTGGGAATCAAAGTAACATGTGCCTTTCCTGATTTTAATTTGTTACCCTGTTAAAAAAAATTAAATCTGGAGAGACTAAATAGTTGGCAAGACTGCTTTCCTTCCTCCTCTCCCTCCACTGCTCTCCTCATTCTGTGGTACTGTTCTTTGGAAAGGGGAAAATTGAAGAGCTTTCCCATATTTTTATACACATATACAGTATGTGTGTGTGTTTGGGGAAAACATATATATTTCATTGAAGGTTCTTGTTATGTTGATAATACCCAAGGCCAAAACATGTGGTGTTGGGGAATAAAGGCTTAGGAAAGGATGTAGCTCAGTGGTAGAGCATCTTCCTTGCATGCAGAAGTTCCCAGGTTCAATGCCTGGCATCTTTAGGCAGGGCTGGAAGAAACTCCCTATCTGAAATCCTGGGGAGCCACTGCCAGTCATTGTAGACAATACTGAAACAGAATGGACCCAATGGTTTGACTCTGTATAAGGTTCCTATGTTTCTATCATGTTTTTAGGATGAAGTGTAGCGTCAGATCAGAAAAGCAAGAAATTACACTATTGGTAATGACAGCAAGTATTTAAGGGTTGGGTAGCAGACAGCCCTCTTTTGAGCCAAGGCATGCTTCACAATTTGGGGTTTAACCTGTTTGCAAGTGAGTCTTTCCATGAGATACATGGGTTTTCATCTAGCATTCTGCTCCTGAATTATATGCAAAGCTCCCATGGGTGGTATGCAAGTAGTTTGGGCTGATAAGGCTACAGTGACAATCTACCTGGAGCCATCCTGGGGCCTATTACCTTGTTATGTTATTTCCACAAGTGAGAAAAATTGTTGTATAATGGCTATACTGCCTTTAAGTGATCCTTCTCTACCTCTTTGGGTCCTGTGGGGGAGATGAGGTTAAGCTTAAGGTACCTGGCAAATAGGTTGTAATAGGCACTCCTGGGACTCAGCTGTACAGCTGCAAATAAAACGTTTTAAATGTGTTGTAAAGTTTAATATACAAATGTGACATTAGACGGAGACAGTGAGCTATGCAAAAGTCAATGTATTTTTCAAAACGTTTTTTAAAAAAGCATTTTCACAGTATTTTTTATTTGTGTGTAGATTCCACCCTAGTTTGGGATAGAGCATTTGCAGAGCCAGTCTCTCCACAAAACAGAAGGGATCCCCAGACTGCCTTCCAGACTCTTCGTGGATGGTTCCATCTGGTTTCTGGAGCCTGATCATTTGAGACAATAGGAAACCCCAGCTTTATTCTTAGAGTCCATTCTTTTTTCTGCTCCATACATAGGAAGCAATTAGTGTAAGAGCATCCAAACTGCTTGTTGATGTTAATATCTACAGAAAAACATAGTTCTGTTTCCACCAGTCCTTCTACCCCATCTTCCAGCGAATGAAACTAACTAGCATGATATGTGAGTGCTAGGATGTTCCATTGATTTTATAGATTGAAGAGAGGGTTGCAGGAAGATCACTCTTTGTTTTCCATTATTCTCAATGTCTGAACTTGGAATTTCCTGGTTAAATCGTCTGGTTCCCATTGCTTTTGCCACATGTCAGTTAAATCCTTGTATGTTGCTTGGTATCTAGCACATATATTATCTATGGTGTCTTGCTGGGGTAGGGAGGCTGCTTCTTAATATGTGAGGTGTGAGCATGGATTTGCTTATCAGTTGCCTGCATAGATAACCTTCCAACTGCCTTTTTATCCCTCCCCCTCTGCAAGGATTATTGTACAATAATCTCAATAGTCTTCAAAAGCTCTGGTGCATGATTGCTTAAAGAGCAGGAATGAGATAAGAAGCCTGATTTCTTCCAGCACACATATTATGGCTTTGTGAATTAAAGCAGTACAATTTATCTCTGTTTCATTCCAGGAAAGTATATAGCATAGTAACTCACAAGCTGCTTCCTAGGGTTCTGCTATTGCTTGAGGCTGCTACATAAGCTCGACACCACCATAATTTGGTGACAATCAGGTGCGTTCACTGAAGCAAAGCAGAACACAAAGCAGGACAGTAATACTGAAAGGCCCTCTAACAAAGTCTGTGGCAACTCTGCTGCCACCCACCCAAGGAATGCTTATTGATGATAGCCGCATATCATCAGTGAAGGTAACAATCACCACGGGGTGACTCCAGGAATGTCATGACAACATCATGGTAACCTCATAGGCACACACGGTGCAGAAGTGGGTGGCCACTAACAGCACATAGCACCTCTCATGTTGACCACTGGGTTGTGGGGAAATCCAAGATGCAGGAACCACCAATTGGGAATGTCTGACCTCCCCACTGACTTCATCTTTTTTGTTGGTCGAAGGACAGAAACTTATGTGGTATTGATTATGTGAATGCAATGAACATACACACTTCATTATGTAAATAGTAGCCACAGGGAAAACTGGGTAGCCTCCAGATTGTTGTGGGGGTGGAGAGAAGGAGTTGAAATCTTTGTCTCCCAAAGACACCATTTGCTATCCAAAGACATTATTTGCATTCCAAGCCTCTATTTGCACCCTGGTTTCAAACTGTGGTTTGGAGACATGGTTTTAACCATAGTTTGCCAGAAGAAGGAACCTAAAATGGCAGGAGGAAGCACATAAGCTTGAGTTTCCAAACCATCCTTGGGAGAATTGTCTTTGTGGTGACTGAATGCACTTAGCCATAGCCAGATAACTGCTTGCTGAACTGAAGGCTCGTTCTGAATATGCCTCCCTAGGATGTGGAAGGTAGACAATATTCAGTAACACCAAATTTATTTCTTAATTGTTTTAGAACCACTGAAAGCTGCCTTACATAGAGACAGACCACTGGTCCACCTAGTTCAGTATTGTCCAGCGGCAGCTTTCCCGGGTTTCAGACAGGGAGGCTGTCCTCCTTAGAGTTGGCAGGGATTGAGTCTGGGACCCTCTGCATGTGCAACAGATGTTCTTCCACAGAGCTATTGCTCTTCCCTTTTAGTTGACTTCGTTTTGTTTCTCCTCCAGCAGTAGACTTTCCACATTTTTGAAGCTTTTGTTGTTAAAAATCTGTAAGGCTAAGCGGAAAAAATGGTAGGTTCAAGTTTGCCTTACCCTATACTTTAGTTCAGACATGGGTCTTTGGGTGCCCAGTGGTTTTCCTGCATGGTAATTTTAGAGCAGAAGTAGGCAATCTTTGTAATAAAGTGGGGAAACTCTGTGTTGTGCTTCTGTTTGTTTGCAGGTGAGCTGCCCACACTTTCATGCAATTACTGTCTTGCTTTCTAGTTTGTTAGTGCCCAGCTGTGCTGATATAAGATGAGACATGTAAAGGTTGCTAAACTGAGCAGCTGGTTCAGACTTTTAATGGCAAATGCCCAGCATGTAACTTTAGTGATTCTTGGCTTACTTGCTAATAAAATAACAATAATAAAAATAATAATAAAGAAACACCACTCAGAACTATTTTGGACAACATTCACATTGTCTACAATTTGCACATTCTTGACAATTGCCTAGCAACTTGAAACTAACATGGCCAGATAGTGAGTAGTCAATATTGTGATGCCTTTATATCAATATTGATGCAGCCACAATCGAAATACTTCTAGTCACACATATCTAAAAGAGCAGGAAATTACCGGTATCTAGAAGAACTTAAGTAGAGCCATTGGACCTGAACTGGAACAAAGGCTCAACTAGTTTAGGCACCCTGAGGGAATAAGAAGGGCCTACTGGATCAGACCAATGGTCCATCTAGTCTAGTATCCAGTTCTCACAGCTGCCACCCAGATCCTTGAAGGAAACCGGCAAGCAGGAAGAGAACTATAGCCCTCGTTTCTTGTTTGTGGGTTTGCCATTGGCATCTGGGTGGCCACTGTGAGGACAGGATGCTGGACTTGATGGGCCTTTCATCTGATCCATCAGAGCTTTTCTTAATATTCACAAACATGGACAACCCCCATCAGAAAGACCAATTGTATCAGAAGGATCTAGGTGTACGTGTGGACCCTTAGCAAAAGGTGTTGACCTTAATCTCTGTGTGTGTGATTTCTCTCTCTGAGATTGGTTGTGGAAGCTATAATTGCCATCAGCCTCTTTTCTTTTTCTAAGTGTGAATTCTAGCATAGCTTATAAATGTAGTTCCTTTTATTTAAGTCATGTAAGGGGACCTGAATGGGACGCGGGTGGTGCTGTGGGTTAAAGCCTCAGCGCCTAGGACTTGCCGATCGAAAGGTCGGTGGTTCGGATCCCCACGGCGGGGTGCGCTCCCATTGCTCGGTCCCAGCGCCTGCCAACCTAGCAGTTCGAAAGCACCCCCGGGTGCAAGTAGATAAATAGGGACCGCTTACTAGCGGGAAGGTAAACGGCGTTCCGTGTGCTGCGCTGGCTCGCCAGATGCAGCTTGTCATGCTGGCCACGTGACCTGGAGGTGTCTGCGGACAGCGCTGGCCCCCGGCCTCTTGCGTGAGATGGGCGCACAACCCTAGAGTCTGGCAAGACTGGCCCGTATGGGCAGGGGTACCTTTACCTTTTTAAGGGGACCTGAATTGAAGCTGTTGATTCACAGACTACACACGCCCAGAAGAGAGAGAGAGAGAGAGAGAGAGAGAGAGAGAGAGAGAGAGAGAGAGAGAGAGAGTGAGTGAAATGCCTCCTAAAATTATTGGAATCTCTTGAACAGGTTTTGGTAACTGAAAGATGGCTTTAGTGGAATAACTGATGAAGGTTAAATGCACGTTACACTTGAATTTGCTCTGGCTTGTGGTAGGATCCAAGTTTGCAGCATGTCAGTGCTGCTCTTGATTTCCCACAGACCCTTTTTCTATGAATGATGAGCAGTAAGCAAGGGAGACGTTTGAAGAGGGGTAAAAGTGGGAGCTGCTGATGGTCTCCTCTTAATAAATCATCCCCTGGGAAAATCCAACATTTGCCTTTTGGAGCCTGAGCAATGGGGCAGCAAAGGGACAGCAGTTTAGGCATATATCCTCATGTGACAGGTTAGTACATAGAAACTGCAGCAGCTGTTGATTAATGCTGCAGCATCAGCTGAAGGTTTGGGGGATGCAGGGAAAGGTGAGTCTTTAAAATAAAAAACAGAGAGTGGAGCGTGTTTGAAATCAGAGCAGGAAAGAAGCAAAGGGCCACAAGGGGAAAGTCTGCAGCTGAAAAATACAATCATCTGTTTAAAATGCAATGGCAGAAATGTGGAGTAAAGACCTCTTTAAAACACACGCACAAAAAAACCAACACATTGCTTTTAAGAAACACATTGCTGTTTTGTGTCAGAAAGCTCTCAAAAAACTAAGGAGGGTTTCAGCTGTATGAATAAAATAGCTTTCATACAGAAGGCAGCTCTCCCTCCATAAAGAGTGCTGCGGGTGGGGCAGGGTTGAGAAAAACGAGGCACAGGACAGCAGAGGGAGTCTGAGGGCTGTTGAGAGTTCCAGGGGAATGCTAGACCTTAGGTTTAAAATTCAGCTTTCCTCCTTCAAAATGGATTTTGCTGCACAGACTGGCTGCAGCCTGATTTTAGTTAAACTGGCTTGAGTATTTAATTTTTGCAATTTGTTGTGTGCCTTCCTTAACATTTGGAAATGGATTGTTTTTAGGGAGGTTTTGTTAAATTCATTAATATATGTGAATGAACATTCTCTCCCACGTATCTGGGAAGGCTGTACCTTCTTGGCAAATGTAATAGGATCTGATTGCTCTTCTGGGATGTCAAGTGTGGGGTGTACGCCTTCAGGTGCAGTTTTTTCCCATTGAAGTGTTTGCAGGAACATTTGAGTATGTAGCCATTTTCTTCCTCTGCTTACTTCCAGAATATTCTGTTAGAGCTTTTTTGATCAAGGGGTTCCATTGATCCATGCATCTGGGATTAAATCAACAAGCTTTGGAGTTTAGCTGGAGTCAGGATTGATTCTTCAGAATGCTGTGCACACCAGGGATGGTGGTACTGGGGGGAATTGAATCAATTTGCATTTAAGCTACCTAACACACACTTTCCAAAACAATACACAATCTGAAATACAGTCATCCTTTGAAATACATACATCTCTGAATTTTTTTCAGTGCAGCTGTCCTGCCAAGTAATGTGTACAAAAATGTATATACTGGGGTAATGCATGTATAAAAAATGCACATATTCATGAAGAAACAGAAATGCATTATATTTGGGGGAATTGCTTTGCAGAAATGTATGCATTAGGAGAAATTTGCACTAAAACCCTGATTTATTTTTTTTAAATTGCAAGCCGATTCAGAAATGAATTTAAATTGAATTTAAGATTGGGAAAAATGAGAAATAGAAACAGAGAAACTTAAATTGGCAGGTTTATTCATGCCTAGTACACACTCCACTGAAAGATTAATGACACGAAAGCATTAGAGTTTGCTTTTTCAAGAAGCTCCCCTACTTGATAGAACCTGAGTGACCTCAAAGCCTGACTTTGCATGGCACCACTTATTCAGAAATGTATGTAAACAGTAACCATAGCTTCAAGATCAGATGGATAAACCTTGGATTAATCACAGAGTTCAGTGTGCATGGAAAATAAGATCAAATTGTGTGTGTGTGTTTTAAGAACTGAAACCTGAATCTTCACGCTGGAAGGAACTGTTTTTTAACTTCATCCAGGCCCATTAAAACACACACACACACACACACACACACACACACACACACACACACACACGACTTGGGGGAGTGTTTCTCCACCCTAAGCTATATTCCAGTACAACTCAGGGTAGTCAAATGTCCCAAAACCAAACCAAAGCTATGATGTCAGAAGGAGTCTGCTTCCCTGAACCAGTTTTTGTTTGAAAAACACAACAGGACATGTTTCATCTCAAAACATTTTATCCCCAGACTTTGGTCATGTAGTATTTTGTTACGTTTATTTGTTGGTTATAAGTTGTATTTATAGGTATTGTGAATTAGTTTCATTCACGCCTTTGTATGCTACTTTGAAATCTTTAAAATATTATGTGCTTCTCTTCAAGAGCTCTTGAAAGTTCTTCAATTTTGGAGACTCAGGGGGGAAGAGGCCCTTCTGAGCCCTTGACATTAATCTAGGGGAGCCTGCAGGATTGTGGTCATTCAGGGCTACAATCATTCTTTGCTAAAATCAAGAGCAGAAAGGTTATAGTACAGTGGTACCTCAGGTTACATATGCTTCAGGTTACAGACTCTGCTAAATTACCATATAATATATATTCAGCACACACACACACACACACACACAAAACCAGAGAGAATTTGTTGTTGACAAAGGACAGCTAGACATATAAAGGGCCCCATTACCTTCAGTAGCTTAGGGCCTCATCAAACCTAAATCCGACACTGGCCATGACTTTCACTCTATTCTGCTCATTAAAATACAGTGGTACCTTGAGTTACAGACGCTTCAGGTTACAGACTCCGCTAACCCAGAAATAGTACCTCGGGTTAAGCACTTTGCTTCAGGATGAGAACAGAAACCGTGCTCCAGTGGCGCGGCGGCAGCAGGAGGCCCCATTAGCTAAAGTGGTGCTTCAGGTTAAGAACAGTTTCAGGTTAAGAATGGACCTCCGGAATGAATTAAGTTCTTAACCCGAGGTACCACTGTATACCCTAAGTTTGCAGCACCAATGCCTGGCCCTGCAACCTTGTCAGCCAGCCAGCAAATCATAGAATCATAGAATCATAGAGTTGGAAGAGACCACAAGGGCCATCGAGTCCAACCCCCTGCCAAGCAGGAAACACCATCAGAGCACTCCTGACATATGGTTGTCAAGCCTCTGCTTAAAGACCTCCAAAGAAGGAGACTCCACCACACTCCTTGGCAGCAAATTCCACTGTCGAACAGCTCTTACTGTCAGGAAGTTCTTCCTAATGTTTAGGTGGAATCTTCTTTCTTGTAGTTTGGATCCATTGCTCCGTGTCCGCTTCTCTGGAGCAGCAGAAAACAACCTTTCTCCCTCCTCTATGTGACATCCTTTTATATATTTGAACATGGCTATCATGTTCAAATGGACTTGTTGTACCCATGTCCAGCTTTACAAGCTTCTCACGGGCATCTGGTTAGCAACTGTAAGAACAGGATGCTGGACTCGATGGGCTGTTGGCCTGATCTAGCCCAGCTCGTCTTACGATCATGTTCTTATGACTGTCAGCTGTGTAGCAAGTCATGCTAGAGTTGCCAATCTGAAGAGCCAACTGCAGAAACACCTTTTCTCTCCCTTCCCTGAAGTGAGCTGTATGCACTGCATTGCTGCCAGGCATATTTGAGGCAGAGAGAAGCACAAAGCGCTCATACACATGGCTTGTGTTTTCAGCGCAGCTGCGCTTGGCTTATATTTGGCAAGTGGTTCCTTTACACAGAGGCTGGGAAACCATAAATTTTTCAATGAGTGTTTCTGATTAATGCTGGAAAGCAGCTGTGGCTTTGCATATTCCTCTTGTTGGTTTAATTTTAGTGCTAATAAAGGGGAGGGCTTGTTTGAACTATTGCAAGGGACGCAAGATGCAGCCAGATGAACATCAACAGGCTAATCACTTAGGTCCTTTCCTTTTCACATTACCATCTTCATCCTTAAAAACAAAACAAAATATGCTGAAGCCAGTCACCTTTTATTTTGAAGGAAAAGCAGCTATGTGGGGCTAAGATCTGAAATGTGCTCTCAGTCTGGATAGAGGACTTGCACCAGTTACCCACTGAAATCCCCCTCTCTCACCACCAGTTGCTGTTTGCCCCTGAAGGTGATGTACAATAAACTGCATCTTGAGGGCCAAAAAGCAGTCAAGGGGTGTTTCCCACCCCCACCCCCCCACACTATGTGAGAACAGTATAAAGAAATTGTGCAGAGTCCCCTTCTGGATCAGGAGTGTTCTAGATTGGACAAGCCATTTTTGTAAGCAATAGTTGCATATTCCAGTTAGTCAACACCCAGTAAATAAGATCTGGACCCATTGTTTTGAGTTACCTATACACCGCTTGGAGACAATTGTAATTAAGTGTTATATAAATTTAATGAAATGGGGGGAAATGGTAGCCCTGACTCTGAATCAGGTTTGGAGCAAGTACTCTTTGAGGAGAGAACCCTAGCAGAAATTTAAAATTACAAAACATGCAGCAAAGTAAAGCATGGAAATATAGGCTGTTGGACCTTTAAAATATCCTCTTTCTAAGTTGCTTCCAAAGTTCTCCGCGTTCCTTATCACAGAAAGAGACCACACATTCAGTAAGTTAAAAATGGTTTACTTACGAACTTTTCAAAGGTAAGATTCATGTGCTTTTCCAAACAGTGGTAAGAAAACACAGGCAGTATAACTTAGGTTCCAAAATGGTAACTGTTTTTAAATTGTTTGTATAGAAACACAAAGATGGATTGCTTAAACCACATAGTCTAAGCTTGAAGCATCCACCTTAGACCCCCTTACTGGTAGGGTTCACTTGGTGGAAATGAAAAGGACAAAGGCTTCATAACTTTTCCTCCCAAGGTGAAGGGAAGTGACCTACCTAAGCATGGCAGGACAGTTTACTCTGTGGTCTTAACCCCTTCATGCATTGATTAGAGCTAAGCATGTTGGTTATATAAGGCTGATTGCCCCACATTTTCCACTATCCCCTTAAGCTGCCCCTTGAAGAAGAAGCTTGACCTGTGGCCATTAGCAAATGATTATGCTTTTCATGGCATGGAGTTATGTTTTACAGATTGAATGCTTAAGACCAACCTCCTGTTAAAAGCACGGAGGCAGGCCTGGTCAGGTTTGTTTGTTTTTTAATTAATTGAGGAATTGTTAGAGAGGGAAGGGCCCAAAGATCTTCCATTCTGATAACTATTCCCTGAAGTGAAATATTTCACACACTATGTTTGGGACGAAATGCAATGAAGGCTGCACTGAGACAGCACTTCACTCCATTTTCAGAATGCTTCCTTACCTGATAATTTTTTTATTTTATGCGATATTTCACACATAATTAAAAACCACTTCTGGTAAACTAATACAACCTAGTGGAAGTTTAGTGCACATTTCTGTGTTAATTGCTTGCAGAAAATACCCATTTGCAGCCCTGCTAGCCTGAATAATTGTGGGAATTTTGTGCTGTAATTACCTGCTGTTTTCCTGGATCTTGCCGTGTAAGGAAATTTGAAAATTCTTTTCAATTTTTAATTTCTTTCTTGAACTGGCCAAAGTAAAATGGGAAGGGCCAGTGGGGAGGGAAATTCAAGATGGAAGGAGTTACAGAAGGCCAGACTGGGAGGCTTGATTAGAATATTAAATGCTTGGAATTGAAGAAAAGGGTCCAGGAAAGGGGGAGTCTGTTATCAGCGTTATTGAATCGTGGAAAATTGGGTGAGGCTTGCCAAACCAGATGCCATAAAGTCTCAAGGAATATTGTCCAGCCGCAAAATGGCTAACCACCCCAAAGACTATAATTTAGCATAGCCGGGATATAGTCACGCAGTGGAATGTTCTTGGATGGCCCATCTTTTAATTTTTGAGCTGTTCCATTTCAATGGAGAGTGGAAGTGGGAAAGGAGCTGCAGTTTAGAAGAACAGTCTCACGTTTGTCTCCTCCCCTTGCCATACACTTTCATTTGGTTTGCTACAGTGCTTTCCTAACAGAATTTGAAGGCATTTTAGCTATTGCGATCAATGCCAAAGCCTGCAAGTTCCTCCAAATTGTGCAAAAATGCCTGCTAACAATTTGTGCTTTCAAAATCTAGAATTCAAAATAATGTTGATTAGCTTTTGTGAGCACTGAGGGGAAGGATGGTTGGTGAAGGAAACAGACAAGATGAGCAGGAGCGCAGAGAATATTAGCTTCAAGGGAGGGCTGGGTGCTCTGGAGACAACAAATGGCTGCCTTCCTGTTGACTACTGGGAGCCATTTTGAGCCCTTCCCTTTGGCTTCTGAGCATTCATGGACATGATGGGGTCATAGATCAATATATTGTAGGACACCATCGGTTTAGTCTTTGGCACTGTAAGTAAATGTCAGGAGTGAGGCAGCAGTAAATCACACTGTACAAGTTGGAGTTAACTCTTTATTAGCAAAAACATTTGCACAGGAGTGTCAGGTTTAATGAGTACAGCAACTCATCTCTGGCAGCTCTTACCCCCATGAAACAGTTGTTGAGTCTGAAGGTCCCCACCTCTCTGCAACTGCCTAAGTCCTCTTCTCTCCAGGGTTCCCCCCAACACAACAAGCAATCGGAGACTGCGTCTGCACATCGCCAACTTTTGCTCCAACCTTTTCATGCCTCTTCTGGTTCTTCAAGACAATGAGGAAGGGGAACTTGTTGCAGCAGGAGAGGAAGACACCCACGACTCTTCACCAGCCTGACTCATCTCTGCCTCTTGGCCTCCGCACATCCTCCTGCTTCAGCTTCTGCCTCTGATTCTGAACTTCTCTCTGTCACAGACTCTCCTAGCTCACTAAGCCCTGTTACCTACTCAGCTTCTGACACCTCCTCTTCCCAAACTTCTCCCTCTTCTCCCTGTGACCACTCATTATTGTCCCATCACCACCACTCCCCAGGCTCTGAGCCTTCTTCCCTTGGTGGTTCCCCTGCTAGTTCCTCCCACCATTCCTCTGTGTCTAACCAGTCCATGACAGTTAATGGAGCTACATTTTCAGGGCTGCAGGCCCCTTAAAGAGCTACAGCCAAGTCAGTGGAGAAAGTACTGTTTTTCAATTATAATAGAACCCCAACTACACCAGTGTTAGTAGTTTCAGATTGACTTTAGTCTCCTTTAGAACAGGTAAATTGTTTGGTCACACTTCATATTTCAATGTAATAATCCTTATAATGACAATAATACTTACTTAACAAAGGAAGCCACGTGGCATATATAGAGTCATGCAGACACATAGGGCATGAGTCACTTTTTCCAAGCAGACCTGTCAGCAGGAATCGTCATCATCTTTGTCTAGTTTCATTGTGTTTGCTGCTTGCTCTGTCTCTATCCTGATGACACACAACTCTTTTTGAGATGTGATGAAGGTGTATCTAAGACATGGGTAGGCAAAGTAAGGCCCGGGGGCCGGATCTGGCCCAATTGCCCTCTAAATCCAGCCCGCGGATGGTCCCGGAATCAGCGTGTTTTTACATGAGTAGAATGTGTCCTTTTATTTAAAATGCATCTCTGGGTTATTTGTGGGGCATAGGAATTCATTCATCCCCCCCCCAAAAAAAAAAATATAGTCCGGCCCGCCCACAAGGTCTGAGGGACAGTGGACTGGCCCCCTGCTGAAAAAGTTTGCTGACCCCTGATCTAAGACTTAGCAAACTTTTTCAGCAGTGGGCCAGTCCACTGTCCCTCCCCCCATTCCCAACATTACCCCAGAGTGTCTAATGGCTGTTGTATGCTTTATTTGAAAAGTCATATATGAATGACAAGCAAAGATTTAGCAGGCAGAGCTTTTCTTAATAGTCATATGCTATTTTTGTTGGGGGAGGGTGGGAATTAAGTTCCTGCAAATCTCTTATCACATAGTTATTAAAGTATCAGGAGCCCTGCCAGGGGTGGGGGAAGACAATCATGGTAGTAATTCCTCCCCTGCTTCCTAAAGTTGCTATTTCTTAGAAATAGGAGTACAACCAAAGGCGATGATCCCAGGTCCCTTCCAAGCTGCTTCTTACTACATAAAAGGCATACATATAGCACTATCTGAGAGAACTACTAGTTCTGACAATCTGGATGTGCCCCTGGTCTTTGTTTCTGCAGTAAATCAGGCAGAAACTTGAGAACTTAGCCTCACCATTGGCATTTTTAGCTCTTGATGTTTCTTGTGAAAAGGCAAACAAGATCTTTGGGTTATAGTTGGTACATTCCTAACACAGGGATGGTGACTGTGAGGACAGGGTGCTCTGCCAGATGGGCCTTTGGCCTGATCCAGCCAGGCTGTGATGCTTTTTATGCAAAGTATCTGAAGTTCAGTCGTTCACACCTGTTTGCTAAATCTAGATCCCTTGGCAAACCTTGTGCTTGCCATCACCTGCTTAGCACCTAATGCCTATTTTTCCTTTACTGTAGGAATCTCAAGGACCTCCAGTGGGAGACTCCGAAGATTTGGTGACCCGACAAGTCCAAGTAAGCTGCATTAATATCTCTCTGTTTCTCTCTGACCTTCTACTCTCTGATATAAAAGCTACACAGATCATGCCTGAGTGGCAGCCTGCATTTCAAAACAGACCCAGCCTGCCATCCCCAGTGAGAAGAGTAAACCAGGAGCTAAAGAAAAATGCAGCAAAACTCTTATAATATCTATTCCAAGGAACAGCTTGTAATGGGAACAGAGTGGCTGTCCAGTTGTTTAATGGATATGGAAAGAATAAGCAGGAAATTGCAACCTTCATCATCCCCCATAAGCTCTCATGATGAGGAATGTGTTGGGGACCTGAACTGCAGCAGAAACACTTAATGGGTCCTAGATAACTCCAGCTTACAATTATGTTTATTGCATGTGGGTGTTTATATTTGATAAGTGATTTTGATGTAGAGTTACACTCCTAATTGCAACTCAGTAATTCTCACTCTGATAGAAAGCAGGTGGGTGGAATTTTTCTCTATCAAACAGGTGTTTCCTGGGCTCATTAGCACATCGTCTATCATCACCATTTGGAGCTTCTCAGGCTTTGAAAGATGCTTCTTCTGTGGAATTGCTTTTCCACCAGTGGCTGGCTGGCTTAGCCTATGCACACACTGTACATTTAAAGCACATTCCCTCCACCGCCCCAGCCCAAATCCTGGAGACTGCAGTTTGTTAAGGCTGCTGATCATTGCAACTCTGTGAGGAGCGAACTATAGTTCCCAGGATTCTTTGGAGGGTTTAAAGGTATGGTGTGGCTGTGACCTTAGAAGGCTTTAGCACTCTAAGTATAGAGACTAGGGCCAGCCCAACACCTTTTGCTGCCTGAAAAGGAAAGGCAAGATACACACACATACCAGCCAAAGCGGCCTTCGACACTGGCAATGGGGCAGTGCACTTGAGGACATCGAAGTAGAGTAAAGAACACAAGACAGGTTGCATAATACACACACACACACACACACACACACACACACACACACACACACACCCTCTGCCTCTCAGCACCTTGTGGCTGTGCTGCTTCTCCCCAATGTCTGCTGTCTGAAACTGCCATTTTAATCTGCCAGGCAGTGTCTTTTGATAACATTGATCTCTTCAATGGCATGCTGCCTTGAGTTCTTTGGAGCAAAAATGAAATTTGAACACAGTGAAAATGTAATTGTCTGAAAGCAGTTTTATTTTATTGTTTTATTTTGCATTTTTATATACTGCTGAACACCGCATCAGTCTCTAAGCGGTTTACAAAAACAATGCATATAAGTATTATTTATTGATTTGATTCTTTATTTACATTTATATACTGCCCTATACCTGGAGGTCTCAGGGTGGTTCACAGAACAAAATCAAAATATAAAACCACAATATATATCATCCAAAAAAAACCCCAAAACCCAGCAACCCACTAACACGCCCCCCCCCAAATAACCACATTTTAAAAGGGCATAGGATGTCAATCAAATCAACCAAAGGTTAAAAGAGAATGTTTTTGCTGGGCGCCTAAAGGTGTATAATGAAGTATGTGTATAAGTATGTGGATACATAACAAATGATGAACCTGAAAAAAAATGCAAAACAAAAAATCGAAACAAAAACACAAAGATGCCGTCCCAAAGCAAAAGAAAATGGTCGCACATTTTGAAAATCTCTTAAGAGTTAAGGCTTCCTTCCCTCTTCACCCTCTCCCTTGCCAAGGAACATTTTGACAATTTTTTGCCCACCGTGCACCCCCCACCCCCAATCAAGCCTTCTCTATAGAAAAATAATGCGGCCAGCTGTCTTAAAGGAGCAGAAAAGTGAATTACACAAACATGGGCTTAAGTATCAATCTTCATAACAGAAAATGTGCACAGCATCCTGAACTGGAAGACACAAGGCAGAACCCTATCCATCAAACACACTGATCCATTGGTTGATTGGCTGATTTGTTGTTGTTGTTGTTGTTGTTGTTGTTGTTGTTGTTGTTGTTGTTGTTGTTGTTGTTTTCAATCTCCTTTCAATTGCAATTCTTATTTGTGTACTTTTTATTATTTTTGCTTGATGCATTGTGAGTAATGCCCATGCCTTTGGAAAAGAGGCAGCCTGGCACAGACAGGGCATTGCATCATTGAATAACATGCCCCATGGATACCCACTGACTACGTCATTTGGATGGATTCAAGCTGCAGGTGGTTCTCTTATTTTTTGAAAAGCAACACTGACTTCTTTGACGGAATGTTGCCGCACGTGGGGTTCATCATAGTCTTTGCATGAGAAGCAGATTGTAATGTAACAGCCATTCCTGACATAATGTTGTTTTATGGGCAGTGGATAAATCTAGTCCCTTTTTTAGTCTAGATAGACTGAGCTTCCTCTGGCTCCTCACACATTCAATGGAAATTCCATAGGGGCCTAGTTCATTGGTAGAATAGCGTACCATTCGTGATGATCTTCAGCTAGATGTTGACCTGGTGATTAACTAGTTTGTTTCTCCCTGTACTAGATAAATTCAGCATTTATTGATTCCCTCCAGATGTTGTTGACTACAGCTCCCTTCATGCCTCACCATTGACCATGCTGGCTGGAGCTGATGGGAGCTGTAGCATGACATCAAGTGATGGGGCATGATGTTGGTGACCCCTGATGTTGATGTTAGTGACAAAAGTGGGATTCAGCTAACGAGTCCCATCAGCAGAAGTGCTGTGCAAGGGTTTCTGCTTGCTCAGTGGGGCTCCACCCCCTATCCTCCCTCCATGGCCTCAGAAATTGATTCTGGGTGGGCCGGGGAGAGCTCCCAGTAACAGCGCATGGGGCAGGGAGGATCACTCTATCTGGCAAGCTGAAATGCTTGCCCTGATGGAATGATTGCTTTAACATGATGTTGAATCCTCCCTATTTATTTTTCATGGCTAAGAAAAGCAAAATATTAAAGGCTGCCTTGCTTATGAACTATGAGTGATATCTTTTCTTTCTTGAATTCTTAGATATCACATACGTACTGTATATTTCACTCTATAAGATACACTTTTCCCCTCCTAAAAAGTAAGGGGAAATGTATGTGCGTCTTATGGAGCGAATGCAGGCTGCGTAGCTATCTCTGAAGCCAGGAGAGCAAGAGGGATCGGTGCGCACCGATCCCTCTTGCTCTCCTGGCATCAGGGATAGCCACGCAAAGCCTCTTGAGCGCAACAGGAGCGCTCCTGCCTCTTTGCGTTGCTTTCTTGTTTCTTGTTTTCCTCCTCTAAAAACTAGGGGCATCTTATGGTTGAGTGCATCTTATAGAGCGAAAAACACGGTATTTCACTACCTAAAAAAATGTACCGGTATTGATGTTTTGTTAAAATACAAACTGGTTACATTTAAATATATAATTTCAAAGGCAGATTATTATCAATCAAAGACTCCTTAATTTTTCAATAGCCCTACTTCTTACACATGGATCTCCACAAATTATAGTGATCACTTTGAAGACGTGTTGTACAAAGAATAACTTGTCTTTCCTTCCAACTGGCTGGATCAGAAATTTAGTTTAATTCCTTCCAGTTTATCAGGCCAAGAACAGATGTTTGGCCCGCCCACTCAACGCCTCCCCCGTTTCCCTGCATGCTGGCTTTGGGGCTTCCATTCTTCTTAGTTTAAGCCACAGTTTCCTGTTACACCTCTGAAAATTTTAAGTTTTCCCACATAATCATATTTATATTGTCTAGCACCTTTTCCCAAATCCTAGTGAGTATATGGCTCTGTAGGAAAATATGATCCTGGGAACCAACTTGGACAGGTGGGTGGGGCAGCCTATCTGTCAATCAAAGAATGTAATTATTTTGTTGTTGCATTTGCTTATTATTACATATGTGCATGTTGTCAGTAAAAATTGGAATTGTTAGTCTCTCCAGAGAGACTCTTACCTTAAAAATCCAGGTGGGAGGGGGGCCCTGAGGTGCACTTTCCAGTGTTGTAACTAGGGAGCCAATAAATGCAAATTGCCAACTTACCTTTATGACAGGCATAGCCAAACTTGGCCCTCCAGATGTTTTGGGACTGCAACTCCTATCATCCCTAGCTAACGGGACCAGTGGTCAGGGATGATGGGAATTTTAGTCCCAAAACAGCTGGAGGGCTAAGTTTGGCCATGCCTGCTGTATGAGATAGATGATGGGGCTACAATAGCCTCTTGCCAGGGGATGTAGTGATGTCACCTAATAGCGTTTGACACATAACATCTATCTTGTATTTACCGTCTGTCAGTATTTGAGAGATATCACGCAGTGATGATTAACACTTGACAGTTGTTAGCACAGGAAATCTACTCACCATTTGGAACTTGCTTAAAATTAAAATATTCAGGAGAAGCCAGTGAACTTAAAGCATTCCAGTTTTGTGTGTGTGTGCCCATGTCACCTTAATTTTCTGCTTTGCAAAGCCCTCTAAATCTATTGGTGGATACTCCTTTCAGTTCTAGCCCAGCTGGAGGGCTGGACACAGAAGGCGTCTCACAGCCTGGTGTACATCTGCAGGCACTCTACAAATAATCTCTTCCATTGAAACTTACCTCACACAAGGGATGCTTTGGATCTAACATTGGCCCAGGAATTGTCAAGGCAGGCAGCATTTTCCCTTCGTGCTTTCTCCCTCTCTCCCCCACAGCGGCCAAGGAGCTGGTTAGCTACATGCCGGCTGACATTGCCCACCTGCTTTGTCTGCCTCCCTAGATGAGATCACTGGGCTTTCTTGTGGCTGTCTCTGTCCCCATTTGTCCTGCTTGCCAGGCGAGTCACTCCAGCTGCATTTGCCACTCTGTCAGAGAGTTTGCTCATATGCACATACAGCTGGAGATGATTTAAAAGGGACTTTTAAAAGAAGATGGGTTTGTCCTACTTGGGCACCGGTGGCTGCATTGTTTATCAGGAAAGGATTGGCCCAACCAAGGGTGGGAGATAAGTTCAAAATTCCACACAAAAATGTGTATGTTAGGAGATGTTTGCACTAAAATGCAGACACAATTTCATGCAGTCTTTTGTTTTTGTTTAAATCACAAATTGCAGCAGAACTGTGGAGAAGGGAACATGCAATTGGAAAAATGAGAAACGGAAAGAACCAGCCTGAAGAGGTTTGCTCATCCCTAGTTCCCTCTTTGGATCTGAATGGGTCTCCTTTCATCTAGATTTCCCCTTCCTTCCTGAGCAATCTGTATTTTTTATTTTAGAGGAAGTCATACTTTGTTCAGTGAGGCTCACTCCCTAGTCAGTGTGTTCAGGATTCCAGCATTTAGAGCAAAGGGTGGATTCCAGAGAGTGCAAATGGACTTCGGTTTATGCTACCATACTTCTCCTCTCCCATGCAGCTTTGCTCTGGCTTTGCTCAAGAAAGTCTGCCAATCCTCTGGAGCAGTTTTTGAGGGTATGAGGAGGGCTGCAGGGACATGAAATCTTGTTGCATGAGTGGAAGGCTGTTCCACTTGTGTACAGAGAGCATTAGATATAACCCGTAGGAAGCTTCTTAGATCAGGTCACACTATTTGTCCATCTTTCCCAATCTGACCCTTTGGGTCTCCAGAATCATAGGTAGAGAGGTGTTTTCACACCATCTGCTGCCTGGTCCTTTTTAATGGAAAAGTCCAGAATTAACCCTGAGACTTCCTGTGTGTAAAATGTGTGCTGTACCAATTGAGCTACAGTCCCAGGCATTACTATGGAGTTATAGTCTCTTGTTGTACGGTGGTGCTATTGAATCTAGAGGTCCTGCTGCAACTCTCCCTTCTTTTAGCCAGCTCTCAAGCTTGATAGACGAATCATTTGTCTTTGCTTTGTCTCTTGATGCTTCAACTGGCATTTTTGTTTATTTGGTTAGGGTTTTTTGGAGCTATGGGGGAACAATCCTTGAAGCAAGCAGCAGGCATTCCTTATCATTATGTATGTCTGTGCAGGGCACAGTGCAAGAACCCTGACCTCATTTTGCAAGTGCAATCAGAGTAATTGTATGCCAGCACTGTGCCCAGCAGCTGAGATTCAACAGATCCAGGTTACACTATTCTCTACTATACCACAGATTTTCCATCTATGAGATATTAAAGAAGGTTGTCTCATGGCTGTCTTTCAACTAGACCAGGGTGGACAAAGGGTAGGTCTGTGTCTACTAGGTAGATGTACAGTAGATCAGCAAAGGTGTATGAGACTGACTACCATCGGTTATAGTGGGAACAAAGAGTGTTTCCCCCTTCAAATTTATAGTGTGATCCTAAACATGTCTACTCAAAACTGTTGAATTTAATGGGGCTTCCTCATATGTGACTGAGGTTAGGTTTGCAGCCTGAAATTAAGAAAGTTTGGTGGTGGTAGAAAACAGGAGTAGATTTGTGTGTGAAAGGATAAGGGTGCAAGCTCCAGTTCTGATATCAAAAACAGATTCCTGGCCTCAGTTTTGTAACTATGAAAGGATGGATAGTTGTTCACAAAACAAAGCACAATGGAATTTAGTTATGTTTGATTACTTTTTTTTGGTGTCATTCCAGATTACCCTTTGCTCAAACACAATACACCAACAGAGAGATAAAACGCACTCATTATCTGTTGATGCCAACCAATATGTATCTACATGGAATGTAATAGCCTTGGGAGTAACAGTAGGTTGTGCTGGGAAGGCAGCAAACTAACTGCACAAGAGTTTTACTCCATAAGGAGCTTCAGC
The DNA here is from genome assembly GCF_964188315.1 of Podarcis muralis. Lineage (NCBI taxonomy): Eukaryota > Metazoa > Chordata > Lepidosauria > Squamata > Lacertidae > Podarcis > Podarcis muralis. The sequence continues at coordinate 37,523,198 of NC_135656.1, read as the reverse complement.
AACCAGGCGAGCAGAGGTGAACTATTTGCAGCAACGGTGTTGAAAGGTACCGTGGTGATGACACTTTGCTGTATGTGGGGGATGGGGTGAGGGAGAAGCTGCTCAGCTTTCCCCCCTTTACATATTCTGCTAGCACTGCAATGCTCCTCTCTGTGTGTGGGACTGTGGGTGCATGTGTAGGGTCCAGTATGAAGAGAATGACTCTTGGTTCAAACCACCAAGAGAAAACAGCTAGTGTCATGTTTGTGAAGGTTCATCTGGTGGTCCTTTTAGGGAATAAGTGTGTTTCACTGTATGTCTCTCCCTCTGCATGTATGCGTCTTGTAGGAGAAAAGGCCAGGTCAGGAATGTCTTTGAATTTCTACCTTATACCATGGACCGAGTGGAAATTAGAGAGTGGTCCTCTGGAAGGTCACTAGCAGGGTTCTGATGCTAGCACCAGCTGAGTCCTTGCAAAGAGTGCTGGCTGTGAGGAACTGTGTTTTGTATGCTGGCCAACCCTGAAAAAGTTATGAGCCAATCAATTACAAAAATATTATTTGGTCCTCTTCTTATGGCATTTTGAACATCATAACCTCCACCCATTCTTTCTCATGTACCAAGAAACATTTGACTTCTGAGGCTCATTTTTGGTGGTTAGGTTGTTTTTCTTTTTTTGCAAAATGTCCATGGGCATATTGATGTCCAAGTTGAATTCCCCTTCTGTTCCTCCCCGTGGCCCTATAACTTGCCTTCATAGATATATAAATAACTGTGTCCAGAAGAGAAGGAGGTAGAAGTAGAGAGAGCAGGAGCTCTCTGGCCATGCCCGAGTTGGGGTTGTAAAGACAAGATCTTTCAGCTACTCTGCAGTGCTTTCCAGAAACCCTAATTGTAACTTAGCCACATAATAATGTACCCACATCTAAATCTGTCCTCGGACCAGAGCTATTCATGGAGTACAAGTCGAGACTTTTCCTTCCTGTCTCAGGACTGCTGGAACTGGGTCCAGAGAGGAGTGTTTGGGTACAGAGCAATGTTCAAAAAAAAATTCTTCACGAGGTCTTCCCTTTTCTGAATCAAGTGTTTCTGCTGTTGTATATTTAGGTTATCATAGCAAAGTTTTATGTTTGTTTAAAAAATATTTTCAATCTGAAGTGAGCAGCTTGTGTGCGAGACAGAGACAAAGACAGGTTGCAGTGTGTGTATGAGAAACAGCCACTATGTAGACCAGTCTCCCACAACCTTGAGATATATCTTGAGGTACCCTCAAGGTGCATATCTTTTCAATGCAGGGATAGATTAATATATCCTTTAAAACACAGGGTGGCAGAGCCTATGTCCTTCCAGATATGGTGTAACTATAGCTCCCAAGCCATTTTGGCACCTGAGGGAAAGTGAGAAAATGGTGCCCCCCCCCCTCCACAACAGGGAAGAAGCGGTAAGTAAAGATCTACATCAGGAACAAGCAAGGCATAAAGCTCTTCTTTGGGATCTGCTGCCCCTGTGGATCCTGCCGCCTGAGGCAGTCACCTTACTTTGCCTCATGGGTGTGCCGGCTCTGGCTCCCAGCATCCCTGACCATTGGCCATGTTGGCTGGGGCTGATGGTAATTGGAGGTCAACAGCACCTGGAGGGTACCAGATTGGGGAAAGGCATTAGAAAACACAGCTGTCTTGCTATTAAATATTTTTTCTCATCTCAAAGCAAATTCCTTCTTTTCTGCTCCTTCAAACAGCATGTCTCAGTGTGCATGAAGGGCCTTGCATAACAGAAAGGCCCGGAGCTAGCGAGATAACCTTCAGTCACTCTGTAGCTTTGATGGATAGCCATTCTTATAGGTAGTCAGTAATTGGTGATTAAAAATGTTCCTTGGGAGATAATGTGCGGTGTAGGAGGTATGGGGAAGCAGAGTTTAGTATGCAGGATAGATAAAAAAAAGTTTATAGTTTTAAAAGCATCCATCCAAGTTCCTAGGAAGTAATAGGCTCAGGCAGGATATTCCATGGGTTTTCTGCTCGACAGCAGTTCAGCCAGAGGGGAACTATTCTTAATGAAAGTTGCAGACCAAAACTCCAGAAACTAAAACTCTGAATATAGCAACAGAATATATGCTCGTAAACTCCCAGAGATGGCAGCTCCCCTTACAATACGTTTCTTTACAATGTTATCATTAAAAATATTCCGGGGTGCTAGACAACAGGTCTTTTATTCCCCCTCCCCTCAAATCCAGCTCATTATTTTAGGGGAGGCGGGGAGACTAATCACTTGGGAAAACTTTGAAAATTTAAATTGCCTAATAATGGGGCATCTGCTACTGCATCTTAGCACTTTATTATATTGGTTATCAATAGTTAATGCATTCCACATGGGTGATCTCTGTGCTCCTGACTGATGGCTTGCCACAAAAATCTTAAGAAAGTAAGTAAATATACCAGAAAATATGTGCCAGTTATCCTACTAGAGTTTTGTTTGATCACTGGTGTACCAATTAAAATACCGCAGGCAGCATGCAGTGGCAGACTTCGGGCTCTCAAATTTCAGCAGCACTCTGTGCGACGCTATGTGCGACACTAAAATTTGGTGGTTGTCCCCCCCCCCATCTCTTGTGCTCCATCCTACAGCATTGTTGTGGCGCCTCCTGCACCCAATGCAGCTGCGTCTGTCATGTTACCCTAAAAACACCTGTAAGACCTCTGCCTTTCAAAGTAGGCCAAGGGTAGCCAACATGGCATCCTCAATATGTTATTGGGCTTCAGATTCCCATCATCCGTACCCAATGTAGTCAGTGGTCAGAGATGATGGGAACTGTAGTCTAACAACATCAGGAGGGGACTAACCATGTAGTAGGCAATGCTGGGCTAGTTGAACCAATTGCCTGACCTGCTCTAAGGAAGTTTCATCATCATAATAAGAATAATAATAAATTTTATTTATATCCCACCCTCCCCAGCCGAAGCCGGGCTCAGGGCAGCTAACAACACTAAAACAGCGCAACATTATAAAAACATTATAAAAATTAATTAAAATACAAATTGATGGCAACCATAAACTAAAGTTTTGTAAAGATTGCCAAAGAAGGGAGTCAGGCTGCGTCCTGACCAAAGGCCTGGTGGAACAGCTCTGTCTTGCAGGCCCTGCGGAAAGATGTCAAGTCCTGCAGGGCCCTTGTCTCTTGCGACAGAGCGTTCCACCAGGTTGGAGCCACAGCCGAAAAAGCTCTGGCTCTAGTTGAGGCCAGCCTAACCTCTCTGTGGCCTGGGACCTTCAAGATGTTTTTATTTGAAGACCGTAAGTTCCTCTGTGGGGCATACCAGGAGAGGCGGTCCCGTAGGTACGAGGGTCCTAGGCCGTATAGGGCTTTGAAGGTTAAGACCAGCACCTTAAACCTGATCCTGTGCTCCACCGGGAGCCAGTGCAGCTGGTATAGCGCCGGATGAATGTGGTCTCGCAGCGAAGACCCCGTAAGGAGTCTCGCTGCAGCATTCTGCACCCGCTGGAGTTTCTGGGTCAGTCTCAAGGGCAGCCCCACGTAGAGCGAGTTACAATAATCCAGTCTGGAGGTGACCGTCGCGTGGATCACAGTGGCTAGGTCAGGGCGAGAGAGGTAAGTGCAGATACTGTGTATGTCATGTGTGGTGCATGGTGCTAGGACCAATGAGAACACTGCATTCCTTGGAAATGCTGTGTTCATTGTCTGTACACTGAGGATAATCCCAGCATCCAGCCTGGGATTCCCTTACACTTCCTGCATTTCTGAAGCTGCTCAGAATATCCAAAGCTGTCTGAGCTTGGCTGCCTGCATAATGGATGCTTTATTTGTCTCTGTTGCGAGCACTGCCCTTGTTGCTTTGGAAAGGACTTCTGAGCATGAAAGACAAGGTCTGTCCAAACCGAAGTTTTGAGCCTTTAATTGGATTTTGCTTTTCTTCCTGTCCCCACACCCCATCCAAGAAAAAGCTTTCCATGTCAGCAGCTAAAGATGGTGGCTGACTGGGCTGAAAGTTAATGAAACTTATATGCAAATGTTTATCTGTGCAGAAAGATACATTTTTTATTTTTAGTTTGTTTGTTTTTTAAAAAAAAAATCTGAACTCTCCTGTGAGTTTTGCAAGAGGTTAGCTGCATCCAAAACATGTAGACAGAATATAGCAAATCACTCTCTCACACACATATATTTTATACCTTCAAGCATCTCCCATTCTCAAATTGAAAGAAAACATACTGAAAAGAAAGAATAGCTTTATAAGGACTTCCCCACAACTTTGCCTTTGCTTGGAGGTACTTGAAATAGGGTATATTCCTGGCACACTGCTATATATTTATTTTTTAATATCCTGCCATTCTCCCAGCGCAACACCCAAGGCAGCTCACAGCATAAATTGAGGGCTTATCCAAACTTAGCTTTTGTCCTGCTCTTTCCAGGCACAGGTCTGTGCTTTAAAACTCCAAGTCCAAGCACACTCTCTTTTTGTCCAAGAGCTTTCTCTGTGGAAAGCCACTCTTTAAATCACAGTTCGGGTTTTCTGTGGATTGCTCTTTGTTCCAGTTCAGCTTTAAAGAGTGGGTTTTTGTGGGGAGAGGTCCGGGGCAAAGGGAGAGAGTGTGTTCTGATACATAGCTTTAAAGTGCTTGGAAAGTACAGAGGAAAGGCAAGTGTGAATAAGCCCTTAGACAGATACAACTAAACACACACTATACATATTAAAAAGTAACTCCATTAAAGGCAGTACTGGACACATCTAAAAGCATAACATGCAGCCTCAGAAGACCCTGCCTCAAAAGTCTGTCAGGACAGAAAAGTCTTTGCTTGTCAGTAAAAGGAAAACAGAGAGGGCACCAGCCTAGCCTCCTGTGGGAGGGAGTTCCACAATCCAGGAGTAGCCACCAAGAAGACCCTTTCTCATGGCCTCACCAAACATCACTGTGAAGATGGCAGGACCAAGAGAAAGGTGCTCCTGGAAGATCCCAAAGCCTGGGCAGGCTCATGTAGGGAGATGTAGTCCATCCAATAGCCTGGACCCAAGCTGTGTAGGCTTTGTAGCATAAGCAGCTCTTTGAATCATGCTCAGAAATGGCCTGGGGTGTGATAACAAGGAGTTTCTGTTCTCCCTGTAATCAGCTGCATAGCACACCCCTATATCACACTACTGCTATATAACACACATTGGAGCCTGAGCAGGCCACGTAGCCTTGTCTTCTGTATTATACAGTTCAATGAAAAATGCAGAGTTTCTTACCATGTATGGAAAGACATAGCTTCTTGCTTAGCTGTCTAATCCTGCAAGATGACTGTATAAGAGATTGTAGGCAGAAAGGGGCATCCAGAGTTGCACCGTCAGATATGAAAGACATTAAACAAGCCTTCCTGTGTCAGAGTATTTGAAGGGATCCTATAATTACTCAAGGTTTAGAAGGAGTGCCTTGAGTGCCTGCTGCTGTGTTTCCTACTTTTTTTCTCCGAAGGGACCACATTGGTTGGAATGCATTTGTCTGATCCCACATGCCACTTCCTGTCCTGCTCACCCACCCCCAGTAACCAGAATGCCATATTTAGCAGACATGTGGGGAAAGCACATATAAGTTCAGTGCCTGCCTGCCTATGGAGGATGCAGCCCAAAAGGCAGAATTCTTAGCTGCTTCTCCAGCTTCATGGGAAGATGATTCATCTGTCCTAATAATCTGGGGATGGAAATGAATCACCAGATAAATGCAGACCAGCAATGTCATGTGCTTATAAGAGAGAGAGAGAGAGAGAGAGATGTCATTTGGGGGATGTAGTCAAGCCATACTCATTCTCCATGATGCAAAATTATTCCACTTAGTCAGCATGGGTCAAGCAGGCTGGAACAGCACATCTAAATTTGGAGTCCAGGCCCTGGGAAGGATATTCTCAAACATGGGAGGGCTCTGGAGGAAGCCGTGACAGCTGTGCAGATAGACAAGCACTTGGAAGGACAGTTTTAATGTAACCCCAAGGCATGCTTCTCAATCATCCTTTGTTGTGAGGTATGTCCCAAGTGTTGCAGAAGTCCACTTGACCTAAGAAGGTCAGTGAATGGGGAATCTCTAGTCCCAGGGTGTGGTCTTAAGGCACATGAGGCTAAGTCTGGGTTTGGTCAGTGCCTAGACAGGAGACCACCTGGGAATCACCTGCACCTGCTACTTTGGGTTCCATGAAGGAATAAATGTGGGGTGCAGGATGCAGTGATGGCTTTAAAATGGATGACTTTAGAAGAGGATTAGATGGCGGCTATGTTCTGCCTCCACTGTCAGAGGCAGCATGCCTCCAAACAGCAGTTGTTGGGAATTGCAGGGTGCTGTTGCACTCATGTCCGGCTTGCAGGCTTCTCACAGGAATCTGGTTGACTCCTGTGTGGACAGGATGCTGAAGTAAATGGGCTATTGGTCTGATCCAGCAGGCTTACCTTATGTTCCTAAATAAATAGAAATAAATAAATCTCAGTTCAGTCATTTGTAATGTGAGGATAATACACCTGTGCCCCAAACCTTGCAGTTGTATTTGCAAATGTTATGTCGACAATAAGACAAAGGGTGAGTTCATAAGGCTCCCAGTTTATGGTTGAACTGCACGTGGGTGAGAAGTGCAAAATGAGTCTCTGGCTTACACACCTATCCTGGAAGCATGTGTGGCAGGCAGGCAGTACATGAACTGAACACACATACATTCTGCATCACACATGTTCAGCATGCAGTCTATGGGTGCATAAAATTTCCTCCGAGTCCCACACCCCACTGCATATATAAAACAGGTATTTCTCCTGTTGGCATCTGTCTGTCTCGAGAGTCAATGGAATGAACCTCCAGGGGTGAAGTCAAAACAGCTGCATTAGAAGCACCAAAGTGACCTTCCCATGGTGCAAGCCTGGGCTGTGTATGGAGTCCTTGGGCTGTCCAGATGACAGGACCGCCCTCTCAGCCTCACTGATGTGGTCCAAAGGAAAGTAGGGCAATATGTTTGGTGCCAGCATGGCTGCCGGTGTTTCCAGAAAGAGGTGTACAAGGTGCTATTCAACCGTCTTAGGGAATCCACTCAGGATTTGTGTCAGGTTTACTGCACTGGTATATTAAGCACTGTAATAGTCAAAGTGGTAGATTTTATTGGATGAATGGCATGGAAACAGGGATGGGGCACCTGTAGCCCGCTGGATGTTTTTGAACTCCTACTCTCATCTGACCCAGCCAGCATGGTCAGTGGACAGGAGTGATGAGAGCCGTAGACCAGCAACCACTGGATGGTCACAGGTTCCCCACCTTTGGACAAATCTGTTTCAAGCAATGGCTTTGGAGGCTCCTTCCTCTCTTTACTGGAAAACTGGACTGGGAGATCTGAAGAATACTTTCAGGCTCAGCAGCTTGTGGGCCTGGCAACATTTGTTTCCACAGGAGTGCTTTCTAGAGTGTTTCCAGTGCAGGCCCATTTGTTAGCATTGGCTATCTGTGCAGAATTTGTGTGGAGGCAGCCCTATGAATAGGACTGGCAGGAATCTGGTTGCTTGCTAATGGCCGCTTCCTGAAACTCCACATGCATGACCATTGACATATTGCAATCAACCTATTCGTTTTTTAAAAACTAGCTGGAGAGATGTTGGTTGACCAAACCCTGGAGCTGAAAGGGACAGTCTAGCCCAGCCTGCACAACTTGGGACCTAGCAAGTCAAATGCAGCCCACTTAGCCATGTATGGCAGCCTGCCAGCAGCTCAACATCCTCCTGGCAGTAGAACCAGGAATTTTCTCAAGCTCCGGGTGATCTGCATTTGGCTTGGTAAGTCACAAGTTCTGCCAGCTTGATGCAGTCCAGCCATGCACCCAAAAGGCATTTCCACTCACCCACCAGCAATCCAAACCACACCTTGGGTTTTGCGGCCAGGAGAGGCTGCAAAAGCTGTGCTATGGTCCCCTCTTGTTGGGTAGATTACGGATGAATGATGGCTGAGCTCAAGGCATGGGTGGGCTGCCTTGATGGGAAGAGATACTAAATGAGCACATCCTGTTGCTGTAAATAACCCATTGCTGACCCACCCTGACAGCTGCAAATAAGTCCAAATCCATTCTATGGTAGGCATTGCAAGGGGGGATGCCCATGCCAGCACCCTCCCAAGTCATAGCAACAATTTAATAAAACCAGCTGCGATACACCACCTTGTTGGTGAGCTCACTGTGACCATTCCATTTAATTTCCACCCTGGTTGGTTGCTCTGCCAGCACAGACTTCATCACCTTGAGTTTTTGACAGGGGCTGCTGGAGATCCAGCCTTTTCCCTCTAGGCTCTTCCACCACCACCACCACCACCCCACCCCATCACTGGCAAGAGAGATTTTGCAGCCTCTCAGTTACAGGCCAGCTGTAGGAGCCCCATCTCTCTGTTGGCAAATGTGACAAGGGAAGGTCCAGTTCCTCGTGCCAAGGCAACACGGCATCTCCTTGCCAAGACTGAGTAGGAAGCCTCTTCACTGGAGACAGCAAACATGTGCCGTAATCCTTCCTAGTAGCTAACAGCCTGTGATTCTCTCTCTCTCTCTCTCTCTCTCTCTCTCTCTCTCTCTCTCTCTACTGAGGAGTGAAGTCAGCCTTCATCAGCGGAATAGTTTGTGTATAATTTGACCCCCCCCTCCCAAAAAAATCACAAAACCTCAGACCAGGCTGGATGGAGGAATCAGCTGGCTTCTGGAGCTATGAAGTGATTTTTAAGCCAAAAAAGTAGGGGAGGAGGAGAAACGGCAGCAGAATTAAGCATGGAGAAATCAGGAGAGACTTTTTAGCAGCTGGCGGAGAGTTGCTTGCTTTGTTCCAAGGAGCCAAGTTGCAGAGCATCTCCCAGCTAATATTAAATGACAAGTCAAGAGAGCGGCAGCCTTGTCCTGGAAATGTACGCACTGTGCCTTTAAGACTGTCTTGCGGGTGAACTGAGTTTCTCAGTTTAGCCCTGCACGTGGCAGAATATATTTTTTTCGAGTTGGGGGGGCAGAGAGAGAAATCACATTGAATTTCTCTCTTTTTTCCTGGGTCATGCCTTTGGCACCTTCTTTATTCCTCTCTCCCTCTTTATTTCAACGAGACAAAGCTACTTCAGTTTGGAGCACAAACATATGATCAGCACATGGAAATGTGGTAATCTGGGTGCATTCGTGATTGCAGCCGGTTGAAGAAATTAGACTAAAAACATTTTTTGAAGAAGAAGAGGAGGAGGAGGAGGTGGAGAAGGAAAGCTGGGGAAAAGCAACAGGGAGAGTGGTTTAAAAGTACAATTTGGGACAGGCGGATGCTGAATACATCTGGTCGGGATGGAGAGGGACCGGATTACAGGTGAGTGCTGGAGTCATTTGATAGGGTGTGTGTGTGTGTGTGTGTGTGTGTGTGTGTGTATTTCTGTCTTTCACCCCCACTTTCACCCATTGCCCCTTGTGGGTTCTTCAGCTTCATTGGAAGCAGATCAGCCAACCTCTCTTATTTCACTCCAGCATTCTATAAGTTGCATTTCTTTAACTCTGCCTTCCCCTCACCATTTTTATGGTCTGCACATAGATGTTGTTGCTAGAGAAGTAGCAAGGGTCAAAACGGTTTGCTGGATCTGGATTTCATTTTATTCTTACCCCTGCTCCATCCCCACTCCCCTTCTTTTCCAGTTTTTGGGTGAATTTTCAAGGGAAGAGAATGAATGCAGAGCCTGTTAAGTGTGAATTTGGGCGGTTGGTGGTGGTGGGGAAGCTTGGAGGACTGGGGCGGGGGCTATCCCAGCTCTTGGCTGGAGGATGCCTTTATATTCTGAATGTTGGCCGCTCAGTTTGTTTGCCTGTGTGTTGTGGTTTAGCGCTGCCTTTCGTGCCAAAACTTGTGTGAAAAGGCAGGAGCTTCCACCCGCTCTTTATCCTCTGGAAATGTTTGTATTGCTGCCTGGAGAGATTTAGTTGCTGGGCAAGGGGGTTTCTCGTTGCTAGGATAGGGTGTCCCGGGTGCGTGCGTATTCCCTGTGTAGGTAGCATAACCCTGGAAAATGAAGGTTAATTCAGTACGGTTGCTGCAGATATTTCTCCCTGCACTGCCTCATTTTACAGGCAATTTACTTTTGGGCAAGAGCACACCATGCTGGAAAATGGGGTTTAAAGTTTAAGACGTCTTTGTACTGCTGATTTAATCAGAGAAGTGTTTCTTCCTCAATCCCAAACGATATACAGTTCCTCAAGACACTTAGCATAGCAGGAAGGGTCATGGTCAGTGGTAGAGCATTTGCATTGCATCCAGAAGACCCCAGGTAGAAACCCTGACATTTTCAGGTAGGGCTGGTAAAGAATCCCCATCAAAACCCCTGGGGAGCTCCTGCCAGTCACTGTAGGCCATATTGAGCTAGAGGGAACAATGTAGCATCCTTAATATGTAAAGCGATTGCCTGGGTGGATTTACTGTGAAACTAATGAAGCTTAAGCTGCAGGGCCCCTAATTCCAGAGGGGCCCCAGAAGTGACTTTAGTCCATATTGCTTAATTTTTTTTTTATCTAGTAGACCCAATTTGAATTGCATGATTATTATTTTTTTCTTGTATATGTTTCAACAATCTCGAAGTTTAAAGGTCAGTAAAGGTGATGTAAAGGTGTGGTGATCTGTTGTGGAACAGTCCAACTGAAGAAGACAACAGTGGTTTCCCAGACCTCGTCCCAGACCCCAGTTCAAACTACAGGGGCCCCCAAAATGTAGGTCTACCACTTTGGGCCATACCTTGTTACTGAAGCCTGAAGCCGCTTGGTCACATCATTATCCATTCTCAGCTGTTAGCAGGTGGTTGAAAGCCATAATTCCTCTTTGTAGTTATTCGTTGTGGTGGTTTTGCAGTTAACAGAAATTTAGAGACTGTTATTTTTTTAAAGCACCACGGCACAGATTTGTTGAGGTTCAGAAATGTTTCTGCAGCAGAGGAGGAGGAGGCAAAGGCATGCCACTGTGTGGTATAGTATAGATAAGGGATTGGACCATAAACCAGGATGTTTCTCGCTGAAATCTCATCTCTGTCATGAACGGGTGCCATGTGGCTCCCTTCTTCTGCAGCATAGGGAGAATAATATTGGCCAGTCTAACCAAATTCAGGGCTTGGACATCACGGGTCACATGCCAAAGCCCAACGCTGACCAAACTCCCTGGCTCTGAGTCACCTGTCACCCTGCTCACCCCCATGTGTGGCCACTGCCTGCTCATTTGCTTGACTTTCTCCCTTGGTTGTCAGGTGCAAAAGAGGACGAGTGTGTGTGTGTGTGCTCCTGCACCTTTAATAGTTGTGTTGAACAGGCTTCATTAGCAGGAGGACGTTGACATGTAAAGCTGAAATACCCTCTTCCACATTAAAGGATTGATGGTGTTGAGGAAGTGGGGATCCTCTGAGGGCCCTCCCCCCACCCCCACCCAAACAAAAAACAACAACCCTGGGCCTAGAGCCAGCACTGACAGAGTTGTGGTAAGAATTACTGAGGTAATTCTGTCAAGTGCTTTGAACAGTCTGAAGCAGGGGTGAGGAAGCTCTGTGTGGACTAGAACTCCCCTCATTCCTGACCATTGCTAGGGTGGCTGGAGCTGATGTGAGTTGGTGTTCAATGATATCTGGAGGGCCATAGATTAGCCACCTCAGTTCTAAAACACTGTGTATGCCTCTGTGTGTGTGTGTGTGTGTGCGCACACACACACACACACACACCATTTTGATTATGTAACTTTGTCCCTGAATCTTCAGAGCAGAAGTTATCTCATGAAGAAACACCCACTGCCCATACTCAGGAAGAGTGTTTTGTCATAGCCTGATTTCCATTTGCCTCAGCATTAGTGTTGCAATGACCCTTCCTTCCCAGAAAGAACCTCTCTGTGCTAGAAATGACTATATGGCCTTGAATTCAGACACATTGGCTAGCTCAGGCTGTCCTCATTGCTTTTGGGAAAAGCTGAGTGTGTCTGGTGTTCTTCTACTACTTCTTGCAGACGAGAAAGCTGTAGCCTTGTGTCAAATGACTTCCTTTTTTTAAAAAAAATGTGTCTGATAGCCAAGCAAATGCTGCCACCTTCTAGCCCATGTCTGTTCCTGAATTTATTCAGCTGGCATGACTGAAGTAGGAGCTGGGAAGCTGTATGGCTATCTTGGGCGTTCCTGGCTTTAGCTGCTGGGCATCCACACTGGAAGCAAAACCACATGTCCTAGAGAAAACCACCAAGTGAGGGTGGAGCACAGCAGTGTCAAACAAAAACTGAACTCGGCTCTGGTCTATCCTGGGGCCCTGTTGTGGTCCAGCAACACAATTTGAGTTACACAGTCGCATCCACTGTGCCGGCAGGGTCAGGAGTCAGCAGCAGCAATGTCAACACTGCTTCGCTTTTCTGATACTCAGGGCTGCCCTGCAATGCTTCTGTACACATCAGTGTTATCCATGAAAATGCTTCTATATATAAGTCACACTGATATTTTATATGAATTTGTGTTGTGGTGGCATAAGAATTCCTAAATAAATACCGGTAAACATTAGCATCTGCCCTCTGTTGCCTCAAAGATTACCTATCATTTTCTTGGGTCCTCTCTCCCTCTTGCAAATCACTGAGGAGTTCTGTACATTCATGCGTGGCAATGATACCTGCTTTCAAATGAGTGCCCCTTGCATTTCCTCTGTTCCTCGCCATCAGCAACAACGTTTTATGGTCCCACTGAGCCAATTTGCAAAAATGCACAATTGTGCAAAGTATAAATAAGGTTATATAACCCTGTCTGTCTAAGTGCTCTGAACCAGCGGGAGCAGAAACGGAACATGAGAGAGAGTGTGGGAGAGAGGGAGAAGGAGAGAGAGAGAGAGGAGGAGGAGGAGGAAAGCAACATAGTAGTCCCTCCCACAAACCATAGTCACATAATATCTAGTTTTGATGGGTTTTCTTTTGTAATTAGCAGCACAAATTGGATGACTTTGATCAGATGGAGGGATTGGATATCAGCAGCATTTATTTGCACTGCATCCACTGGCTGCATGTAGGTTTTAGTTCTGGTTTGCTTTGAGCAGTTCATGCATAGCTTCAGCATGTAAATTCTTCACATGGAGGACTATGGGAGTGAGTCTCAAGTGCCACACACCCACACATAAAACATGCCTCTTACAACAGAGTGCAGTGTGTGGTGGTAGCCAAACCTAGCCTACCAAGGAGTCAATAGACCACCTGATTTTGTTACTTGCCCAGGATAGCAAAAACCACAAAGTTGTAAAGCACTTTACAAGCCACAAGATTCAGCTGGTGGGCCAGGCTGTCTTTTGCTTGGTGGTTCACAAGCTGTGCAGATCTGGCCTATGAATCAATGTACAATGTAGGTCTTGCCCATACAATCCAATTATTCCTTTTTTTCAGCCTCTTTTTATGTTTTAGTACACTCGGAACTATGCAGAATCACATGTTTTTGATACTGACAATGTAAGGGTCCACTACATGGCCACTTTGTGCAATACTGGCTTGAATTAGAACTGCTTTCCATTGAGAGCAGTATGTGACTCCTGCCCTGCAAACTATGTGGTGCATGCTAGGCCTGCATCATGGAACTATTCATGAAAACAAGGAGAAGACCAGCCCTGTCCACATAAAGTCCACCTAAGAAATGGCTCACAGCTGCATCCAGTGCCATGTGTTTCGAATTGGCACAGGCCTGCAGCAAAAGTCAGTTGCATACAAGGCATTGGCCAGCATTAGGACAAGCAGATGGGCATCTACATGGATCTTTCTTTCTTTCTTTCTTTCTTTCTTTCTTTCTTTCTTTCTTTATCATCTATAGTGAGCATTTGTACCCCACTCTTTAGCCAAAAAGGCTCCCAAAGTGGCTTACATGAAATCAAAATATGACACTCCCTACCTGCAGGCTTACATTCCAATAAATAATTTTTATTTTTATTTTTGCTCCTGCTCTCTGTATGGTGCTTAGCCATGAAATCATGGAGCAATAAGACCACAAACTTAATGCTTTTTTCAAAGTAACTTTAGTATTGGGTACTGTTACTTTAAGGCCAACTACAAGACTTGCACAGGTCACATGAGCAGAAATTGGAAGGGAGCTGAGTACAGCCTGAGCCAAGGAGAGCCTAGGCTAGTAGCCTTATCCCGATGAATAGAGGTATTGAGGCAGTGGATCTCAAAGGGTGTGGCAAGTGTGGTGGAAAGATTCAAGGACAATCAAAGTTAACATTGAAACAGTTCAGTGTCGCACTCATAGTATGGTATCAAAATGTTTGTTTTTCATTTGCAAAATGAGAGCAAGAACATTTAAGTGATACTGCATGCTCACACCTCTCATTCAGTTTGCATGCATACTTAAGGTACATACACAAGAGTCTCGTTTATAATTATATTTTGGGAATGATTTGTGTTCTTATGGAGCTGCATTGTTTTATACTTTCTGGATGCCCCATGATAATATTATAAAGCAATTGTATTCTATGCTATAAATGAAGAACTGCTAGGAGTCACCCCCCCCCCCAATGTATTGCTCATCCATAAAAAATAATAATAATGTGGGATGGGCAAATTGTTATTCTGAAAGTGTGGCTCAGAGAAAAAGGTTTGAGAACCACTGTATTAATGGAACCACCTTATATGAAGTTAGATCATCGATCCAGCTGCTGCGTATTGAACCCATTGACAGGCCGCAGCTCTCTAGGGTTTGAGACAGGAGTCTTTCCCAGTCGTAGCTGTAGGAGCCAGGGATTGAATCTATAGCTTTTTTTGCATGCAAAGCAGGAGCTGTGACCAATGGCTCCATTGCTGGTTCCTGGATTAATAGGAAATACTGCAATGTAACTATGATCATTCAGGCATTGCCTAGGGTGGCTATTTACAAACCTCAGAAAGGAGGAAGGGGAGTGGAGAGAGAAAGAAAGGCACAATCAAAAACAAGGTTCAAAAGATGACATATATTTGCATAAAATGTGCTTACACTAATTTATGTAAATATAGGAAGATTGACTAAATAGAAACACAAACATTTCACCGTAATGGAGAAGACTGTGCTCAGCTGCTGTGTGTGCCTGTTCAAGTGCCCCTTAAGTTCCCTGCAGGGCAGCATCCCTGCAGCTCTCTCTCATGGTTCTTTATCTTTAAACTGGGCTTGGATAGGGCAGCCCTACAAATAGCATACTGCCCTCTGTGATGCCTCTGGATAATCATTTTCAGGCTTGAGAATCAGTTTTGTTACCAGTAATATACATGTACACACACAGCTTGTTGTGCTTTTCAGATCCTTTGCAGCACCATTTGCTGTTCCCGCTGGTTAATGGCCTTTGTGAGCGAGAGCTTGAAAAGAGCAAAGCCAAGGCAAGAGGATTTTGTATGCTCAGCCTCCCCCAGCGACTTCATGCTTAGCATTTAAGAGAACAAATGAGGGCAGATTGTGTACTGTGTCTTTGCCTCTCCAGAGCTTCTGTAATATGTTCTCCACTCTCTCATTCTTAAACTCTGCCTCCTTTGGTCTGAACCACTTCAAAGCAACTGTGGATACTGCTCTTGAGTCACACAATGAAGTAAGCATGTCTTGTCTGCTTCAGAGTTGCCAGATTGCCTTCATTTTAAAGGATTCACCACTATTCCAAAGTGTTGTTGCATCACAGGACATAAAATGTATTTTCTTATTTCCCCGAGACTCACCGAACTCACTCCACAGAGTTGGGGGAGCCGGTGTAATAATAGCTAAGAGACTAGTCTGTGAATCAGGAAGCCCACTGGTTTCAATCTTCCCTCTGCCTTCCTATTGGTCCTTAGGCAAACCACACTCTCTCAGCTTCAGATCCATTATACAAATCTATGGTGCAACTACTGGAACACCATGTGCTGGTCACCGCACCTCAAAAGGCATCCTGTAGAGCTGGGAAAGGTTCAGGAAAGGGCAACCAAAATGATCAATGGCTTGGAGCAACTCCCCTTTGAGGAAAGGTTGCAACATTTGGGGATTTTCAGTTTAGGAAAAGAAGACTCGTAAGGGCTGGCAATGATAGAAGTGTGTAAGATTTATGCATGATGTAGGGAAGGTGGATAGAGAGTTGTTTCCCCCTCGCTGCACCGTAATACTGGTGGAATGTCAGAAGATTCAGGACAGAAATGGAAGTCCTTCTTCATGGAGCAGATAGTTAAACTATGGCATTCTTTCCCACTAGATGTATCGATGGCCACCAACATGGATGGTTTTTAAAGAGCAATAGGCAGATTCACGGAGCGTAAGGCTGTCAATGGCTACTAGCCATAATAAATGTGTTCTGCCTCCAATATCAGACGCAGTATGCTGGGAGTCACAAGTAGGGAGAGATCCCTTGAACATATATAATGATTCTCATCTACCTTGCAGGTTGCTGTAAGGATTACAAAAGGATACATATTGCATCTTATTATTTATGTAAATGATTATTAATTGGGATGCTGTAGATTTTTTTTATATACTGTGTGATTAGCCACAGGGGCTGACAAATGAACTTTGGTAACTGTATAGATCTGTGCAGACCTTCTATCTGAATGTACGTGTGTGTGTGTGTGTGTGTGTGTGTGTGTGTGTGTGTGTGCAGAAAGGTCGGACACGTTTCTCCTCTCCACTTTGCAGTCACTCATGTGGAAGGAATATCTAAACAGGGCTAGTTTTGGGTTTGTCTGGATGACTCCTAGGGCTGTTATGGGGGGGGGGCAGAGAACTTACTTGAGGGGGAGGATTGCTGCTGCTGATAATAATACACTCAGAAGAATAAACCAAGGGCAGAGCCACACTATACATTTAAAGCACATTCAATGTACAGGACTCCCCTTCCCAAGAATCCTGGGAACTGCAGTTTGTTATGGGTGCTGGGAATTTTAGCACTGTGAGGGGGGGACTACAGTCCCGATGATTTTCTGGGGAAAGTCATGCACTTTAAATGTGTGTCGGAAGTGCTTTAAATGCATGGTGTGGATCTGTCCCAAAGTTGTTCAAATCTCCCTTCAAGTTACCTTTAGAGGTGCATGTGAAGCAACAAATAAGCCTATTGTAAAGCTGGTCATTCTCCGTGCAAGCTTCCAGTTTAACTCATTGTGAGCAGTTGTCTGGTGAACTGAATTTTTTCATAATGTTTCAGAAGCATCACATTTGAAGTGTTCTGTGCTTTAGGGTTTTTGTTGCTCTTCAAAATACTGGTCTGTTCCATGGATGGCTGTCATTCTAGTTGGTATTTGTGAATTTGCAGTTGTGTAAAAACAATTGATTTGTGGTGGGTTGTGGGCTGATTCATGTGACCCTTTCAAAGTGTGGCAGGATGTGGGCTGCTGCTCTTGGTGAGTGAATCCTGGCAAATTGCATCACCCTGCAGTTAGACTGTGGTTGGCTCAAAGGGTACATTGGTGACCTAATCTGGGAGCATGGAGAGCAATCAAGTGACCATTTCACTGGGCACTGAGTGCTCACTCTGATCATAACCATTTGTATTTTGCCAAAATAAAAGGGTTGTGTGCAACCCTAACTGTGTGTGCTTTTTGGAGGGTGGTTGTTTTTAGCTGTCGGAATGGAAACGTTTGCTTACATTTGAGTCAAAACTTTAAGAGCAAATTGTTCTACATAGGTACAAAAAAACAGAGAGTTGCATTTGAATCTTGGACATCTAGATGTTGTACAACATTCCTTTATTGCACCATGAACCATTGCTACAACTAGGGCTACTGCAGCAAGCCCCAGCATGAGGTGCATAATACCCGCTTGGGGTATCTACATGTTGGCAGGAGATTGTTAAACGGGCACTGCCAGAGGGGAAGAGACTGCTCCCCGCTGAGAGAGTGAACAGGGTCAGTGCCCCCCCCCTCCCCAAGAAAAAAAAAGAATCGTAATAATCATAATAAATCATCAGCTCAAATTAAATGCAATGGCCAAAACCGTTTTGGTAGCTGCTTTGATACGGTAGAGAAAATAAAGCTAGTTTTCAACCTTTGCACCCAATCTATGAAGAGAGGAAATGGGTGCCAAAGTTGAACAAGCAATGCTGGGAATGGGTGGGATGCACACGGATTGCCCCTCCAACCAATCATGCACTTGTGGGGAAGTTACAGGTAAAGGCTGCCTACCTGTACAACCTGAGGTGAGTCATTGCCTCTCTGCCTCAATTTCCCATCTGTAAAATGGGATTGCTGACAACAGGACTGTTGTGAAGGCAAATGGGATCAAAAACTGCAATGTGCTTTGCAAACCCATCTCAAAATTGTGGAAATTTGAAAGTTCCCTGTAAATGTTGATCCTTAAATATAGCAAACTGCCTTGAATCGACAAGCATTTTTTTGTTTCAGTTTTCAAAAAAGGCTTCACTAAAGGAAAAACAACAACAACCTTGGACTTTATCCAGTTCTTTCCCTCTAAAATTTTCCATCTGAAACTGTCTCAGATGCTTCAACTTTGTTTCAGACCCTTTTCACCTTGAAAACATAGCATGGAGTTTAAACACAAGAACCAACCCATTGCCTAATAAAGGCCTTATCTGTTTTAGGAAATATCTTTATCTGTACAATAATCCAACTAGTCCTTGCTATCAAACGGTGAGGGCATTAAGGTTGGTGACGTCAGCAAAGATCCCGTGAAATGGCCCTGTGTGTTTAGAACACATCTAGGATTGCCTCATATAACCTCTCACATTTCTGAGAGTTTCTGCCAAATAATGTTACAGTGGTACCTCGGGTTACATACGCTTCAGGTTACAGACTCCGCTAACCCAGAAATAGTCCCACGGGTTAAGAACTTTGCTTCAGGATGAGAACAGAAATTGTGCTCCGGCCGTGCAGTGGCAGTGGGAGGCCCCATTAGCTAAAGTGGTGCTTCAGGTTAAGAACAGTTTCAGGTTAAGAACAGACCTCTGGAACAAATTAAGTACTTAACCCGAGGTACCACTGTATTCATAATACAGAGTGATCAGCACCAAAGACAACTGCATAAATGTTGTCATAAGTGTGGAAACATGCACACAATGTGTGTGTCCATCTATCTTGTTGAATTTAGAATCTGATCCAATAGATGTCTACACAAATGTAAGTCCAACGGATCTCTCAGGCTACTTCCAGGTTACATGGATATAGGACTGCAGTCTCAAATATCCTTTTCATAGACATCATGACCCCCCACATGTTGCTGGACTACCACTCCCATCATCTCTCACCATTGGCCAAGCATGCCTGAGGCCTGGGAATTGAAGTCCATTGGTGGCTCAGTTCACATGTAACATCAAGCCCATCTCTGTACATACATTGAAGATGTTCATGTAAGAAAATATAGGGTTGAGAAGATACTTCTCTTTGGCCCAGATTCCTCAATTCTTTGAAGTCTTTTCTGCCTGCCACCAAGCCTTTAGCCTCTCTGTAGGGAAGGAAGAGAGTTCTAAAGACAGGCTAATAAAATATTACAAAACCCAGTGTAAAATATGAGTATTGGCAGCTTTTTAAGAGCTTTGCTGAAGACAAAAGGAGTCACATAAAAAATTTAGCTGTTGGAGCAATAGGCTTTATTTATTTAATTAATTTTATTTCATAAGCACTTGTTTGTGGAAAACCTCGAATGCTTGTGAGTAACAGTGATGAAAGAGTGAGGGAACTTCAGTTCTAAAGCAAGATTTTGGTTAGAAAATGGATTCTTTAACAATGACTTTTTGGGATGCTTGCAGATTGCCACTGTTTTCAGATGGGATTCAATCACATTCTGGCAAATTCAGGTTACACAATCATAACTGATCGGGAGAGTCTTATGCAACAAACTCACATCCCCTAAAGATCTGACTTTTTTGCAATAAGAAGAGTGATAGGGAAATGCCCTGGAAAGTGTGGGATGGCGCTTGCTTCGCCATAACATCATCTAACCTCCCTGCAAACAAATCAGGATAAATGCTCAACAAATAGCCAATGTCATCTAATTTCCCTGTAAACAAATCATGGTGGGTGTTCAATAAAGCAGCTCATCTGGAAGTGCCCTTCCAGTACACATTTACTTTTGTGGAAGGATTATTTCCTAGTCAGCATGGAGAACGGAACCTGAAATCTGATCATTTGCTTCCACATGGTGAGGGTTCCTCTGCACCTGAGCCGAAGCAAAAACAGTAGGGATTGGGCAGATATTGTAGTTGCTGGTTAAGGCATTGATACGTCTCAGGAGAGCTGTTGGTGTGAACAGGATGACTCTAGGATTGTAATGGAGGGGCTGCAGTGTCAAGCACTACCACGTCCACATGGGAGAAGTAGTTTGTCACATCTTTATCCTTTAAGCCACTCATTAATGTATCAAATAATTATCTTCTGGTAGTTGTAAGCTTCTCCTCTCTTCCCTTTCCCTTCAAATAAGCATGCTCCTGATATTCTGCAGAAACGAATACAGTATGTTCATGTGCAAACAAGTTTCTGCATGCAGATCTTCCGTTCCACCTGCACAAATTGCTACTGAAGGGGAACCTTCCCCACATGGCATCTTGTGTGTGTGTGTGTGTGTGTGTGTGTGTGTGTGTGTGTGTGTGTTTTGAAAGGGGAGCAGGAAATCATGATGAGTCCAGGCTGCAGTAAGTTCCCAGCCCTGACATTATAAGGTTTGCCAGAGCTCACGTCCCACTTGATTTCATACTAAATGTCAGGCCTGAACCACAGACCTGATTTTAAAATGGTCATTCCTTTTTCAGTCTTTGTATATTTAATACCAGATAACGGCATGAGGCACTCTGGTTCCCCCCTCCCTTTGATTGGTTAATGTGTGTCACATGACAGATACCAGACTACTGTACAGTATGTGGATCTTTGCTGAGTCTGAGTAATACAAGACTATACATTAGAATCCATGGGCAGGATTCAGCGAAGTAAACCTACCAGAACTTCTGCTAGTTCAGTGGGGCATTCCCTCATCTCTCTCCCCTGGGCCTCCCTTGTACACACACCCCAAACTGGCTCTGGAGGAGTTGAGAGAACCCTCATAACATCCTGCAGAGGGAGGAGAGGGCAGATTGTTCCATCAGCCAAGCAGAAATGCGTGTGCTGATGGAGCTATCTCATTAGCACTACGTTGAATTCCTCCCATGTCCTGATGGAAGGAAACAAATGTTTGAATTGAGCTGAGGAATAAAAGGTGATCTGTAATGTAGCTAAACGTGGGCAGTAGCTAAACATGATCTGCAGGAAGCTCCAACTGACAGCTTTATAAACATGTGAGAGGAACACAGACCTCTATTGTCCGATGGAGCTATGTGCATGTAAAAGAAATAGAAACTCTGTAACAACAGCCTGACGCAGATTCTGCTCCCAGAAATACTGGATTCTGCAACCTGAATAGCCTACCCAGATTATGTAAACTTCCATACCTGTAAATTTATGCACACGTGCATACAGGACCAATTGTGCCAGAGGGCATGAAATCTCAACCTCCCAACTCTGAGAGCAACTCGCCTGTTTTGAACAGGAAGCCTTGTCTCTTCAGTCTCCCTGAGCATGCAAGATTTTAAGAATGACAGCTGGATGCTGACAAATATTCCTGGGTGTATGTCCTATCAGCTTGTCATTTTTCCTTTGTTTCCCCACAATGAGTTTGAGGCAATTCCCAGTCTTGGAATTTCCTTGTGCTTCCACCAAAGCTCTTGACATGCATCCTGCATGTGAGAGAGAGGGGAGGCAGAAGGAGGGAGCACTGAGGCATTTCCAGTGTCTCAAGCAGTGCTCCCCCCCCCCACGCTTTTCCCTCTCCAACTGCAGTACATCTGCAATGTTGGCAGCAGGCTCGAAAAAGCCCATATCATGTTAACTAAGTGAAACATGATTAGATGGGGAGGAGAGTGGATCCAGGCAGTGCTCTCAGTTACCATTCCAGCCATAAATATGTTTGCAATTATTGTTCTGCCTCAGAGGCATCTGGGGGAAGGGCAGAGAAAACGGGAAATCACTGGCCTGACTTCTGATGTGAGACAAGTCTCTGTGAAAAAAAGAAAAATGAAAACCAGGTTTTCTGTTTAAGAGCCCTGTTATATGGTATCTGCTGAAAGTATTGCAAGCAGCTCTCCATCATCTACAGCTATGCAGGTTTGCTAACGCACCTTTGACACGTCCCTGTTTGGGTTCCCTCATACCAACACAGTCCTTCCTGCTCTTTTCTCAGGTTCTAGGGGACTCTCCGGTTAATTCTGGGGTGCCACTTGCAATTTAAGTCCCCAGAAATGCTGTTTAGGGATGGGACATTGAATGGCCACCCTGGAATCCTGCCAAGTGATTTAGCATATAGGTTTACCATGAGAACAGATGTAATAACCTTTGTGAATTAGTAAATTAGTTGATTGCATTTATCTCTCACCTTTCCTGCCAGGAGCTCAAGGCAGCCTGCATGGAATACTCAGATACCCAGGCCAGACCCTGATTAGCTTCACCAAGACAGTTCCATCATGTGCTATGGACTGAAACAGGTCATTAGCTTACATTCAGGTACAGGGCTCCATGCTTGAAGTATCAAGGGCTAAACCCCAGGGGATAGGCTATATAATAATAAGAGGGCAACAGACCAGGTGAACACCCTTAAAAAAACCCCAAACTCCTTTGGAAAATAAAAAATGGGGTCAGATTGAACTGAGTGCTGACTGTTTGGTGCCTATTTGTGTAGGTCTAGGGTGGTGACCCTATTTCAGTCCAAGGGCTGTGTTTTCCCACGGGCTGAAGAGATAGCTCAGTTGGTAGAGCATGAGCTGTGGATTCAAGCCCCACTGTGGGCAAAATATTCCTGCATTGTAGCAGATTGGACTAGATGACCCTTGGAATCCCTTCTAACTCTATGGTTCTTTGAAATAAACTAAGGTTACCAGATTTTTTTCAATGAATCCGGGGACACTTCAATGGATTTTGTATGGGGACTGATTTGTAAATCCAGGGACTGTCCCCGGGAAATGGGGACATCTGGTAACCTTAAAAGAAACCTTCCAGAGACTGTGTGTCCATAGTGGGTGTAGCCAGAGGCAAAAAGTGGGTGGATCAATGGCTAAATGACTCTTACCCTTGTACAGTAGGAGTCTACATTCCAGCCATGCAAAAGCCAACAGTTCCTACACACAGAGATGCAACATACATCTCTCCATCCTGCATCCGGGCAAGTGAAAAGTCTTCTCGTGGTCCAAAGAGACATCCTAGCCAGGCAAAAGCAGAGAGCAGGGCTGGTGGAAGGGGTGTGGCTTGGGGATGAGGCATGACCTGGGGATAGTCCCAAGGGCCAGACACAGATGCCTGGAGGGCTGGATCTGACCCATGGGACCCCAGGTTACCCACCCCTAGTGAAGGCATTTTAAACTGTCCTGTTTCCCCTCCCTGCTCTTTTGCTGTTATACTAGCCAGGTTGAAGGCAAGGCAGGAGAAGGGTTGTTTCCACAAAAGTGAGTGTTGTTACTATTTATAAAACCTCATGATTTTTAAGTCAACCTCCAGGTTTTCTTGGCCTTTGCTTCTCCACACCTCGGGCCCCTAACATTCTCTTGTTTGCTGGAGGGGGCTTTGACTCTCCCACCCAAAGGCTGCCTGCTTCCTTTTCTCTGCTGCCTTGGGCCCCCAACCCTCTGAGCCAATTCTCTAGGAGCAGCTGCCTCATCTCCCCCCAGCCCTGTCCTCACCACCCGACTCCTTGGCTGCCTGTTGCCTTGCTTTCTAGTGCTCAGTGGCAGTGAGTAATGCTCCCACTCGCAGGAAAGGCATCCATGGGCTTTTATTAGTTTCAGATGCTTTTCTTTCCAGGACTGAATCAGCCCGGAGGAGGGGAGCGTGCTGCGGAAATCACCCTTTAACAGGCCAGAAAGCCTATTGTGTGCTGTTAAGAGCCAGTGCCAGCTCCTGGAGGTGGGGAGGAGCGTGTGCTCACGGAGGGGTGCGGCATATTATGTGGAACTCTTAACACTTCCTGGGGGGCTGGGAAGAGGCAAAAGGAGCTTCTCTCTCTTCCCAGCTCATATACGTGGCACATGCACCAAATGATTCACTGCTTTCGTGCTGTGGGGCCCTTTGGAGCCGGCAGGATGTACTGGAGCAAGAGAGAGGTGTTATTCCAGGAGTGTGTTGTGTGTGTGGTGTTGAATAGTGCAGGGGAGAGGGTTAAGCCAGCCATGGCATGGCTAAGAAGCTTGTGTGCTTTTCAATACCTGGTCTGAGCCATCTGATTCCCAGGATTCCTGCCATGGTGAAAGTCTGTGAACTGGCTCCAAATCAAAATGTGTGACTCAAATCCTCTGCCCTATAGATCTGTTTGGTTATTAGTTGGACCCTACTTGGGGAGAGGACCTCCTCCACTCCACACATACACAGTGCTTTTTTCCAGAAAAAAAGGTGCCAGTACTCACCATGAAGTTATTACAGTAAGTGCCACACTGTTAACATTTGGGGGGGTAGGTGCCGGTAAAGTCTACCCTTGAGTAGCCCCAGAAAAAGTAATAATAATAATAATAATAATAATAATAATAATAATAATAATAATAATAATGTGATAACCCTCTGTAAAATAGGACCCCTGGCCACCCTAGGATGCATGCATGACCTCAGCCTACTTCTGATAAGGCCAGATGGAGGAGATGAAAAGCCAGTCTGGTCCAACCTCCTGTTTCCCACAGTGGCCAACCAGATGCCTATGGGAAACCCAAAAGTAGCAAATGCAAGCAACAGGTCTCTCCCATTGCTGCTGTTCCCCAGCAACTCAGATTCAGAGGTGACATAGAGCCATCATGACCAGTAGCGATGGATAGCTTGATCCTCTATGGATGACTTTCAAAGCCATCTGAGTTGGTGGCCATCACCTTACCTTATTGTAGTGAATTCCATAGTTGGGCTGTGTACTGTGATTCTCACCCCAGGCAGAATCCAGAGGACCAAGTAATGTTTGAACAGGCCCCTAGATCCTTGCCTGGGAGTGCATCCTCTAGTTGTTTTCTTCATTGGGAACGATCCAGTGCTTCATGTTTCTACGTATTATGAATAATGCAAGGGTCACAGAGTCCACTTTTGTCTCTTCCAGTGTGTTGACTCCTGCACCTTTGGCAAAATCCTTAAAATCCCTGGGCCTCTACTGGTCCATGGACAAAGCACAGTGTGTTTCAGATACATCCAACAGACAAGGCTTTGTCTTCACTTATAAGAAGCACACACTATCTCTGCCTCCTTGAGGTCCCCTGCCCGATTCTTAGATAGTATATTCTTTAGTATATTTTTGTGTGTGTGATGGAGCCACTCTGGGAGTGGTGCCACTCTCCAAATTCTTACTGAATGCTTCAGTTCCCTTCCCATATGTCAAGCTCAGAGAAAACTATTTCTAATTGTCAGCTGTGCAGAAGCCGCAGAGCAGGGTGCCGATAGTTTGCAACTGGCTTAATAGTGGTTTTGCTTTCTTTTCTTTTAAAGGGAGGGGTGGAAAATGTTTAGCTACAATTATATGCAGATTTTTTTTCTTTTTTAAGTTAAGCAGCCTACCGGAAGCATCGAGAGTGCCAAGATGGACCATTCAGCCAGCTCTGGAATCACTGGCCAGTCCATCTGTCAATTAGATTGCAAACCCCATGGGGGGGGGCAGGTTTGCCTCATCATCGTGAAGCGGGTGGAAAGACTTTGCAGCAACAGCTGTTTCAATGTATACATCCGGTATCTCTTGATCTTAAAATGCTTCCCCTGCTTGGCTGAAAACAATTCCCACAAGCCATATAATGTGATGTTCTTACTGAGGCTTCCCCATGTCCTAAATTTGATAGAAAACAGGGATGGATTTGTCCCCTTTCCCCCACAGGGGAAATTTATGAGTCAGTGATTACTGTTCAGGCTTTTGGGTCTGGTGACACATCTACAGTCTTTGTGTTCTGAGTTTCTAAATTGTTGCTTAGGGCTCCCCTTGACCCTCAGATACTTTTTTTCCATTTTGGGGGTTTATATAATAGATCAGGGATGGGAAACTTGAGGTCCTTCAGATGTTGTTGGATCACGGCTACCAGCATCCCAGACCATTGTCCATGTTTGCTGGGGCTGATGTGGACAGAAGTCCAACAATATCTGGAGGGCCACAAGCTGGCCATTCCTGCTCTATGGTATATAAACCAAAACCAATGGAGAAAGCAATGGAGATTAGCAGTCCCTACCACAGATCGTTAGGTGATTGATTCTATTTTGATAATGAATGGGTATTCCTTGGGTTAAGTGGACCCTTCATGCTGGACTCAGTCTCAGAGCAATAAATCTTTGTCCAAAGCAACAGGAGAGTAGCAAAGGAACCCTGATCAAAGAGTACAGAGATTGCTGCTGAGTCAGGAGAAGCCAACACCAAAATACAATTTTTGAATTGGCTTCTAAGGCTAGGGTGGTTGTGGCTATTTTTGCTGCCTGCTTTGCCTTCTTCTAGCAAAGCTGGCTGCTTTAACCTTCCTCACGCCTCTCCTCAGTTTTGTGATGACAATCACGATGGCTGTTTCCATTGATTATTAACACTTGTGCTTTTAATGAAGAGGTGATGAGTTGACAACTTTATTCATCAGAGCAGAAACCACTTTAGGAAGGACAGTGAAATACTATTCTGCAGCCAATATACATTATTTTCAACTGTTACTCTCTCACTAGCAAGAGGAGTTAAAAGTATCTCAGGGATTCTTTTTAAAAGTTTCTTTTTCTGGGAATAGATAGATTAGGGAATACTGTAACTGTTCTGTGAGCCCCAGTGTTTCATATCTGACATGGGGTTAACAATGCAGGCTTGCTTGCTAGGGCTGTGTTGTTGTTCATTTTATTACTTTATGGATTACCTTTTACATGTGTGTCGAGGTGATTTACAAACATATATGGCAGAATTCAGCATAGTGCTGAGGCACCCCTTCCAGCTTGCCAGATGGAACAACGCCTACTCCCCCCCCCCCCACTGTTCCAATGGTTCTTCTGACTCCCCTGAGCTAATTCCAGAGGGCACACAGTGGGAGGAGAGGAGGGAAAGCCCCATTGCACAAGCAGAAGTCGTTGCACAGGGCTTGCACTGATAGGACCCATAATAAAAACAGATTAAAATCAGTTCTATTTTCTGGGGGTACTCCAGGGCACACAATTACAGCACCCTTCCCCCCCCCAAAAAAAAAAATTATAAGTGTGGCACTTACTGTAACAACTTCATGGTAAGTACTGGCACTTTTTTTCCTAAAAAGGGGGGGGGGTCACTGATTAAAATATGGTATCTTTTTACAGTATTATTAAAGGAATGTAAAGCCCTTTGAACACTTGATGTGCTATGTATGCTGTAAACACTGCATATACACACTTAACCTTGGAGCGGGCCCTACTGAACACTGTGAGACTTATTTCCAAGTAAACATGCCTACGATTGTGCTATAAGTCTGTTTATGCCGTCGTCGTTCCCAAAGGCGATGATGATGATGTGTTGCTTCAGTGCATTCAGTTTGCTTCAAGCCACACATCAGTGGCACTTAAATAAATTGTGCAGGGGCTGGCTTGCTTACCCATTGTCCCAGAGCCATCTGCTGTCACGTGTGCTTGCTTCTTGCAGTGGCTTTGAGTGCCTTGGTCCCTGTTCTCGTGTTTTCCTTGTTATTCTACACATATGCTTGTTCCTCTGTGTTCAGCTGCCACCACGGTACCCAAGATGCTCCTTTAGCACTATGGGACTTGATGATGTTGCTCATTTCTGGGTGGCTGAAATACTTTCTTGGAGCCATCAGTGCAGGCCTCCTTCTGATCCCCTATAATCTCTGTGCCACTTGGTCCTTCATCAGACACTGTCGGCACATTTAAAAGTTTTCCCTGCAGAAGCCTGAGATCTAGAAACTTAAATTCTTTCAAAAAAGAAAAGCAACAAAATAGCAAGTTTATTTATTTCTTTCTTTTTTTTAAAAAAAAGCATAATCTACATCTTTTTTTAGCCCAAATTACTCTGTACCCTGAGCCTAGATCCCTTATTTGGAGGGATTATTCCTACAATTTGGCCTAAGTTTTCAATTCTGCTCCATCAGTTTTCACTGCTGAAGAGGCGCTGAGACCTATAATCACACATTTTCTTTAACAGAACAGGATTTAGGAATGCTGGGCCTACAAAAAAGAATCAAGTGAAATATGTGAAAAAGTTGGTCCATGAAAAGGCATCACTTCTGCCTGCTCTGTGTGTATGGTCACTCTACACACTTCTGGTTCAGCATTAAGGTTCCGCATAAGGACAGCCTTCTGGATCAGGCCAATGTTCTCATCTAGTCCAGTATCCTGTTCTCACAGTGGCCAATCAAGATGTGGCCCTGTGGAACGCCCTCCCATCAGATGTCAAGGAAATAAGCAACTATCCTATTTTTAAAAGACATCTGAAGGCAGCCCTGTTTAGGGAAGTTTTTAATATTTAATGCTGTATTGTTTTTAACACTCGAATGGGAGCTGCCCAGAGTAGCTGGGGAAACTCAGGCAGGTGGGCAGGGTATAAATAATAAATTATTATTATGAATGCAACATCATTCTGCCCACCTGAAATTCCCAGCTGCTGGTACTCAGGAATATCCTGCCTTGGACAGTGGAGGAGAATGCCTTCCTCTTAAGACTCACCTCCCTCTTCCTAAGTGCTCCTCATTGTGTGTACTAGTCATACACCAGGGTATATATTGTTCTCACAAATTGCTCCTTACTGCTGTGTAGATGCACAATGGACCTCTGGGGGTTGTTGCTGCACTGTGCATTTGAATGACTGATGTGGGACAGGGAGTGGAGTTAGATGCATATGCATGGTGGTTGCTCCTAAGATGTTTGTGGATGAATGCTGTTAATTCTCAAAACAAATTTAAAAATAAATAAATAAAATCTTGCTTTGTTCTACTGAGACTCCACAATGCCACTAGGTGGCAGTCTTTGCTTTTCAATGAAACCTCCAGCCCATGTTGCATATGGGAAGCCTTGGGGAAATTTGACTGCTGATGGGCTTTGGTGTGCACATAATTTCTGGCAGGAGAAATGGTTTGATGGCTGCATCATCCCAGGCATTGTCCCCAAGGAGAGCTCTGGGGTGCAGCAAGCTAGTGTGCTCCTTGGAAAGCGCTGGGGGTGGGGTGAGGGGTGCCAGCAGTTATGCAGTAAATAATCAGCTGCCAGGAGCAAGAACAATAAGGTGCCCTTCTCTGGGAAACAGAACGAGCACCCTTCAAACGTGCCAGCTGATCAAATTCGCAAGGAACAGGCCAAGCTCCTTCCTTCCTTCTTTCCAGCCTCTGTGCACTGAGGCTTGAGCCTGCCTTTTCCGGGGGCTCAATGTTTGCTCTTCTGAGCCTCCGAGTCTCTTTAAATGCTCCCTTAACCTCTCAGCAGTGGCTTTGTTTACACATCACTGGAGAAGAGCAGAGAGGATTAGAGGCCCGTAGATATGGAAAAGAGGCAGAGAATTAGTGCGGATTACAAGGAGGGATTCCAGCAGGAGAGAAAAGGCAGGGGAAGAATTGCTGACACAAGGAGCCTGTAGCAAGACACACAGCCTGATTTTAAGCTTCTCCCTGTGTCTAAGGAGGAATCTGCAGCTAAAAACGTGTCCAGATGGCTGTGCTGAAGTGGAACAGATGTGTGATTGGTACACATCTGTCTCCCACTGTCGGCACACAATACAACACTGACTTTTCACTGTGTTGCCTCCCTGCTGCCCCACCATCGCCCCCCAGCCCATCCACCACATACCCAGAGAAGAGGATACAGAATTTGCCTGAGCTGCACTGCCTTTGGCCAGGGTAATGGCAGCGCTAGTTACAGTCATAGCATTTGCAAGATCGAAATTGTGTGTAATTGATGGAAAATCAAGACAGGCCCTGCCCAAAGGTCTACAAAGGCAGCGAAAGTAGGGGGAGAGGGAGGACATACAGGGAAGGAAGGAGGCTGAGGGCAAATATTTGGAAGCAGCATGTGTAACTCTTGAGGAGGAGTACAAAGCTACAGTCATACCTCAGGTTACAGATGCTTCAGGTTGCATTTTTTCGGGTTGTGGACCACTGAAACCCAGAAGTACCAGAACAGGTTACTTCCGGGTTTCAGCGGTCACGTATGCACAGAAGCGCTAAATTGTGCTTTGCACATGTGCAGACGCGCCGAATCACAACCTGTTTGCAACCCAAGTGTCCACTGTAATATTGTGGGATGGGAGAAGCTCCTGAATTCTGGAAGGACTAGCTTTGCTGCCTCCCACAGTTCTGGTTTAGCTGCCCACTGTGATACCCAGGCACTTCCATCCATCTGCACCCATATACACATTCTCAACAACAGCAAAAGTTTTCCAATTAAGGAAACTATAATGCTCCAGATAAGGAAATGTTAGTGGAGGCCCTGAACAAACTTGAAGCCATCAAGTCTTTGCAACAGCTACTGGGCCGCACTGTGGGGCAACCCATTCCAACAGCTGTCAGGCCTGATATCTGTGCGTTTCACTGACTCATCATAGGGGTCTGTCCCTGCAAAGCAGCAATTACTACAAAAACATTTGCTTATAAATTATGAAACAATAAAGCCGATGCATGATGCTTCTCTAAGCAAAAATCTTTGTTTTCAGCCAGGGAAGCCTGGGAAGGGATGGGAAGCAATTCTCTGTTTAGGATCAGAAATGCTAACAAAACTTGTGGGTTTCATTCTGGGCCACTGTTGGGTGCTTCCAGCAACCACATGATTTCTGTTTGTTTTATTTGTGTTATGCAATGCTAATGGAGTAATATGTAATCCGCATGTACTGGAAAGCAGGTCACTTTCTTCAAAGGGGAGCTGCTGTGCTCTAAACATCTTCCATCTAACAAGGGCATCTACTGCTGCTTGAGGAATGTCAGTCTCCCATCCTTTAGCTAGTCTCCTCTAACCATTGCTGCCATTGGTGGTGTTTCAGAGAGCAGAACCGTCCTTCTTCCCTTAACCTGCACAAGCCTCTGCTCCTGGTGGAAACATCTTTAACTCAACTCATAGAGCAAAAGGGCATGAAAGTGGCATGGCGACTGTCCATTCCTCCCCCTGTGTGTGTGTATATTTATCTGCCTGTGTATTTATGCATTTGAAATTGTAGGAAGATTAGTTGCAGGGGTGAAAGGAGAAAAACATTGTCAGTGTCATTTTTATTACAAGCAGTGCACTTTATAAAAGTGGTGTGCGGGACCCAACACATAACGATTTAAAATGTCAAACAGTGTTGTGTGGATGTTGCTGAAAACTTGTATGAGTGAGCAGCATCAATTCCACATTCATTTATTTCTGAGAATCTAGATTGTGATTAACCTTAAATGAGGGATGGAGAACTTCTGGCCTGCGGAGGGGGGGGGGGGTTAGCAGCAAGTGCAAGCCCCTCCCAAAATTGGGAAAACGTAGTGGAGAATGGGGGATCACACACAGCGTGGAAGCATGCCACCCAGGGCCACCCTCTGATGTGGATGGGAAGCCATAGTATAAGTTATGAAAAGCACAACATTATAAGTGTGTGTATGTATGTAGCCTTCTGTGCCAATTGCCTGCATAGAAAAACCAGATCTGAATGCTCCATGTGTGAGATATCTCATCTACCTGGAAGCCCCCCCCCCCTTTTTGACAGAAGAGATTGGCTTTAGGGAGGATTTTTGATGGCTGTCTATAGAAACCTAAGTGTATATTGAATGGCTCCCCCATTGGCTCATAATTCAAAGAGTAAATCAATAGCTTTTTTCACAGCAGAAGTGTTTGTACTTGGCAGCACCTTTGCCCACAGCAGAGCTATCTTATGATTTTAAACACTGAGGAGTACCTTGTGACACTAAAAACAGAACAGGAGGGGAAAGAGGGGTGGGGGAAAAGCTTTGGTGAAAATCCGTGGGAAAGGAAAATCCAGGCCTAATAAAATTCTCCACTGCACTTTCCATCTCGCTGCAGCAAGATCCCTCTGAAAGCCAAGAGCAGGGTCTTAACAGTCAGCAGATGCCCCAAGTGGCTTTTAAGATAATGCAAGTGACAGGCCTGTGTGCCTGTTCCTCCCATTAGCTGAAAACTTCCAGGAACCCCATGTATCTTCAGGGGCAGGCACTGGAGACATAAACCAGCTCATCTTCTAATGGCTCTTCCAGCCAAGGCACTTTCCGTAGATGGACAGACTTTCCAGGAGAGTTGGATAAGACCTCCCTGGACTGTGTTCAAGCCCACACCGCCTCCACGGTCACTCTTCTAAGCAGAGGGAATCTCTAGTTAACCCCGTGCTTTTGTCGTTAGTCTCTACTGGGAAGCTACTATCTGCTAAAAAGCTGCTCTGACCGTTTCCCCTTCTCCACCTTGTAAAAAACAACAACACGTGAAGCCACACCACATAAAAAGCTTAAAATTCCCCATGAGAGAGAGAGCTGCTTCTCACACCTCACTTCCTAACAGACAAGAGCATTAAAAACCCCATGGCTCTTCAGCACTGTGTTAATTTCATCTGAAAATGGTTGGATGGTGTTTCAATTCCATAGCATTTTTTTTCTTTAAAAAAATAAACGTGCAACACTCCCACTCCATTTGGGAGCTCATTTCAGTCAACATGGGCCTTTTGTATTCTGAAGTAAAAATGGATGTGGATCCCAAGATGTAGGTCGACATTCTGGTTCAGGTGCTTAGGAAGGCAGCTCATTTATTCCTTCTGTTCAGTTGCCTGGCAAGGCACCTGCTGTTGGTCAGCTGGGTTTGACCAGTTAATACGTCTTTCTTTTCTTCTGTTGAAAGACATGGTTCGCTTCTCGCCTTTTTTAAGCAGAGCCCGGACATTTAGTAGTAGTATTTTTTTAAAAACAAACCCTGGAAGCACAACTTCAAGAGCTTTAGAAATCTCTCAAGCTGTGCAGGAAACAGGAGTGACCCTTCACCAGGCCCCATCTTTGGCAGACAAAGGTGTTTTTCTGGTGCTGGTCATTAAAAGCAGAACGAGCACAGCAGCCATTCGGCTCCAGCGATCAAATCCGAGTAGCATGCAGAGAGCGAGCAAAGCTTGCAGCTTCCAGTTTCAAAATAACTGAGGGGGGCTGAACATGTAACGCTAAATGGCTAACAACTGCCAATCAAGTTGCTCTTTTGCTTCTTAATTAGCACTGTGAGCCAGGCGCTGCTGTATCTTCAGGGTTCCTCTCCAAGCTTCCTGCTGAGCCGTTTTGAGCCCAGGGCTGGGGAAGGTGCCAGGTAAATCAGCAACCACAAATCCACTTGATTATCAGAACCCAGCTAAGTGGGCTGAATGACTTCCTCTTGCCAGCTTTTCCAGGGATGGTGGTGCCTCTCCAGCATTAAGAGAAATCCCCTTCTTCCCATTAGTATTCTCCTCCATTGGCTCAATGCCAGCAGGACAGTGAGATAAAAGAGCAGGAGCAGAAATCGTGCTTGAACCTTTATGAGCTGTAACAAATGCTTGTCAGTGTCTATTGTGGGGCTGGACGAGAGTCATTTGCTGAGTGTCAGTAGATTTTTGACACTATGAAAATGGGAAAGAACAAAGAGAAGGTCTTACCTGCTGCAGAGATATCAGGGTGACAGGCATTTGGGGTGGGAATCTGGAGTGCAACAGATTCCTATCTCAAGCTGAAATGGGTTATTGCTGCCAGGGTTCACACAGTCAGTATGGGAGGGAAGGAACATGGCTAAATCAGGAGCCAAAAGCAAAACACTGGAGGACAAAGTGCAAACCAGAACTTAGAGCCACATCATGGGCCAAAATGTCAAAATATCTTGCACTAAGAATTTGAAACTGGTTTACATGTGCTCCATGCTGTGGTAACTTCCAGAATGGATTGTTGCAATGTGCTCTGTGTGGGGCTGCCTTGGAAGAGGACTTGGAAGCTTCAAAGGGTCCAATATGCAGGAGCCAGATTACTGACTGAGGTTCCATTTAGATATTATATAACCCTTGCTTCAAAACAGCTGCACTGATTGCCAGTTCCTTTCCAGGCCCTTAGCTGTAGAACCCCCTCCTCACAGAGTGTGCCTGGCACCTTCATTATACAGCTTCCAGAGGATGCTGAAGATGCACATTTTTACCCTGGCTTTTGGCACTTGAGGTATATGTTTTCAGGACCCACCTTATTTTTGCGATTGTAAATTGTTTAAAGCTTTTTAAATGTTGTGTTTTAATGTTGCAACCTGTCCTGGGACCTTAACATGAAGGGCGGATCATGAGTAGTAGTAGTAATAAATTTGAAATGTAGACATGCGCCCACAGCTTGGCAATGAAATAAGTTCTTCAGAGAAGTTATGGAATCTTGGGCCCTGCCTTCATTTAAAGAGAGGTGGGATGAACATCAGTCTAGAGTGGCATAGGCTGGTCACCCAAGGAAGATGTCTTGGTCCTCATGTCCTTTCCAGCAATGTGACTCTGACGTTCTGAACAGTTCTGTTATACCTAATAGTGTTTGTTCTAGAGCAGGCATGTCCAACCAACATCGCAGGTGCTCAACAATTCTGGGCAGCCTTACCCCCAAAAAGCTCAGCAACTCTTGGCAAAGACAATGGGTAGATCACTGCCAGGTTTTTTATACTGGGAGTAGATCACAGTCTCTTCGGAGTTGGACGTGCCTGTTCTAGAGCAACCTTTCTGGAGCTGATGCCCTCCAGATGGTTTGGGCTACAACCCTGATCAACCCCAGCCAACATGGCCAATGATCAGGGATGCTGAGCATTGTAGTTCAGAATTATTTGGAGGACACTGGGTTGAGGGAGGCTGCTCTAAACTTTCCTTGGCATTGCTATGTACCCCCTTTAAAAGACCTGAATTACTATGTGTCCCTGGAAACAAATCTCTTCCAGACCATCACATGCTTGTCAGCTCATTGCTGTTTTCCCAAATTCCCCACTAGCTTTAATAACTTTTTAGTATCACCAGATCTCTGATTTCACTTTGCTGTCTTGGGAATGATTACGGTAAGTAATTTCCCTCCCTTCAGGAAAATGAATTAGCATGGCATTGCTGGTGTCTGCTAAGTTGCTTATTGAGGTTAGATGAGATTTCAAGGCGGAGCGGTAACTGCTTCTTCATGAATATATGGCAACAATATGAATACATAGTTCAGGCGTATGTCCCTGTCTGGCATATTCACAACAACAAAAATGTATACGAGGATAGAGCCAAGTAAATATAGTATATGTAAATATGCCTTGTAGGGATAAACTGCAGAATGAGGCCATTCCAGTCACTGAATTATAACATAGAACTCCTGACCAACTTTGTGTATGGATTTGCTCATATTTTCCTGATTGGGATAAGAGGAGTTGTTGTTGTTGTTGTTGTTGTTGTTTGTTGTTGTTGTTGTTGTTGTTGTTGTTGTTGTTGTTGTTGTTGCAGCAGCAGCATATTTATGGATATGACCACAAAGGCAACCAAATGATGCTATAGCTTCTGTTGATAGTGTGAGACTACAGGGGCTGTAACTCAGTGGTTGAACACATGTTCTGCATGCTGAAAGTTTCAGGTGCAATCCCTGGCATCTTCAGGTAAGACTTGGAATGTCTCCTGGATCAAATCCTGCAGAGCCATTGCCCGTGTTGTGCAATATGGGCCAGTGGTGTGACATGGTATAATGTAGTTCCCTATCTTGCTATGAGATGCTAGCTGAGTGTTCCTAGATGAGCAAGAAGACTGAACCAAAAGCTGTACACTGTATGCCAAAGAAGGGGAAATGGATTTACCTGGCAGACTGGATCTTTAATTTACCTTGCCCTCCACAATCTAATAGGTGGCTGGAGTTGCCCACCTGTCAAGCACAGGGGTCAAGGCAAAGACCAACAATCCATCCACAAAGTTCTCCTGCACAAGCCCTTTTGAAGCACATGGGAGCTGTCCTACTGTGTGTGTGTTCACTACAGCATGGCAAATAACACATCAGTATGTAAATTGGGTATTAAATAAACCCACACAGATATAGAGCTGTTGCCTACCTCTGCCTCTCTACTGCCAAAAAGCAGGGTCTGGCAACTCTGGGACCAACTGTTGTATGTCTCAAGCTAGTACTTTGCCAGGGGGCAAATCAATGCAGCTTCAGTGCTTTTCAGATCTGTCACTTTCTTCAAACATAAACAACATCGACTCAAGTCAATCCCCTGCCCCAATCATCGTCATCATCATTTGATCTGGATTAAATTCTGGAATTATTTTCAAGACAATTTGAATAAAAATAACCTTGTGTTGAGGACTGGCTCTGGGAAGGGGCCTGTTTCCTTGACTCAGGTTCACCACAGTCACTTTTCACTTTTCACTCAAGAAGATGGTCAGAGGCAGTGTGGAGAAGCCCCACTGAACCTGAGCGTGCAAGCCCCGCCAGGGGGACCCTTGTCCAAACAAGGAGCTCATAAGGACTGTGTTTTGTCAAGAAGCAAAGCATTAGCTAAGATGGGCTGATAGACTGTTTGAAAGTGTGGCTCCAGGTTTGTTGAACACGGCTTGCCACCTCCTTGCTTGAGCTTGTTTACTAAGGATGGGAAGCCAGTTGCATGTAGTGTCAGCTTAGTACTCCCCCTCTCTAATTGCTTCCTGTTTCATTTCTGTAAGTCCTCCTTCTGCCTCCCCATCACCCCTGCATCACCACCACACATCCCCCATCCATCCATGATGGATCCCTCCATCCCTTTATAATGATTGCCTGGCCTTTTGCTCTGCTTCTCTCTGTTCCGTCTCTCCCTCATTACAGAGACACAGTCCCAATTTCCCATAGATTAGACAGGAACTCCCTTTACTATATATCTTAAGTACATATTTCGCCATACCAAAGGAAGCCCAGGGACATGCTCCCCTCCTACAGCTAAGAAAGGAAACAGGAAGGTTTTAATTATTCCCCCCTTCCTTTTTCTTTCCTCCCTTGCTTTTCTTTTGCTTTCATTTAGCAAATGTTTCCCTCAAAAGAAAACGGGACATAAATGTGCTGTGTGTGCCACCTGCCTCTGGTAGAGGAAAGTATGTGTGTGAGAGAGAATATCTCTGATAGAAGGTGCTCTGATGAGCCCTTGATGCTTTTGCACTTCATTCAATGGTCCTGAGCCAACTCAGCAATGGGGCTTCCAATTGGGATCTTTTATATCCTTTAACATTTGTCAGGTACGCTTCTTTTTCATTGTATATCAGAAGAGCAGAAGCAAACCACCTAAATTTCACTTCTAGTGCAGAAGGAGAGCCAATCTGGAGATCTGCCCAGTCAAAGGAATGTTTTATTGTTAACTTCAAATATGATTCCCTAGAGGCCAGAAAACACATTTTCACACTTAGATGTCATATTGGCATAATAGCCCAACAGGTTCAGAATTTCAAAGTTCAGTGTATGACCTGGAACAATATCTGAGCCAGCTCCCAAGTATATTGCAACATGTAACTGGCAGATAAATTTTGTTATTAGGTATAGATCCAGTAACTGCCAACAAAATCTGTACTCAGGGAAAATAGACCCTGCATTGCATGGTTAGTTGTTTGTATGTAATGCCTCAACAATGCAAGAGGGTGATTATTATTATTTTCCAAGCCACCCCAGACCATTTTTCATGGATGTCTGTAGTGGCATATGGAAAAATAATCTCATTCACATGGTGAGCTCTAGCACCAAAAATAAGAAATGCTTGCCGATCTATTACAAATCACCCAGAGATCTACCATTTACCTTCTTCCCAAACCCTGATCTAGGTGACGTCTCTGTACAGCAATGAGAAAAGAATGACATTAAAAAATCAGAAAGAATACAGGAAAGAGGAAACCTCATAGTCATTTTTTCCTGTCAGGTTCCTGCCTGGAAAATACTGAAATTTACAAAGGATATGAATCTCTTTCCTTAAGCTGATCCCATACATTTGCTCTAGGCTAACAAAAATATTTCTGTACATTTACAGCACAGAAGCTTACTTGACCCAACTCAAGTGTCACCTCCAGATTTCAGGGGGCTTTTGGATAAGACACCCTCAGTTGGGGTCCTCAATTCCCTGACTGGGACCACTTGCTTGCCACTGTCATTGTTGCTCATTCACTTGCCTTCTTTTGCTGAATCCTGGCTTGTACCCATTGTCCAGAAGGAGAGCTGAAGACTGTTGGAGGCTGGTGTGCCTTCTCCTTGCTTATGCCACTGCTCGTGTAAAGCCCAACTCACACATCACACAAAGTCAAACCATGGCTAAGTAACAGGAGTGGCTACTTCGCTCTTCCTCCTGCTAGCTGTGCTATGCGCAGCTCAGCTCCAGTTTGGCCAAGTGCTACACCTGAACCCAGGTTTGTTCTTTGTCTCCCACAGACAAACCATGTTTGGCAAGCCAAGAACAAACTTTGACTACAACCCACGGTTTGAATGAAAGACTAGATGAGGAGAGAAGTGGCTGCAATTTTTCCTGCAAGTACTTGTGTGCTTGCACATTCTTGCTTAGCCATAGTTTGACTTAGCATTACCAGTGAACCAGGACTTAGAAGAGGACCAGGGCCAGGATGATTTGAGGGAGTCAACAGTGAGCTTCTTCTGGTGTCTGAGCTTTGGCACGTGCCCTACAATGGAGAACATGGTCAGCCCACCACATGTTAGGAGTGATGAGTTGGAAAACATCTCTGAACCAAGGGTGTTGAATCTTTAGCCCTCCAGGTGTTGTTGGAACATCACATCATCCCTGGACACCTGTCATGCTGGCTATTGCGTTAGGAGTTGGAGTCCAGCAGCATATGAAGGGGACCAGGTTCCTCATCCCTCAGCAGCAGTTTCTTGTTTCTTCTTACAGGAATGTTAACAACATAAGAAGAGTCCTGCTAGATCAGGTCAAAGGCCCATCTAGTCTAGCATCCTGTTCTCACAGGGGCCAGTCAGATGCCTGTGGGAAGCCCACAAGCAAGCAGGACCTGAGCGCAACAGCGCATTCCCTGCTTGTGCTCCCCAGTGACTGGTAGGCATCATTATGCAGACAAAGCTGCAGGTGAACTGTTGCCTGTAGCAAACAGAAGCTCATTGACATGGAAGGGAGAGGAATTTATGCCTGTGCAGATACAAAATGTGTGCGGAAGAAGGGACAGCAGCTGGAATTGCTGTCCGAAAGCCCCAGAAGCCTCTTCTTGCGTTAGGTATGGAAATCTCATTTTCTCCTTCTCTTCCCACCCCCCTCCACCCCAGAAATAAATTTCCAAGAGTCTGAAAATGAGAATGAAAACCATTTGGCAACACAGGGTGGAGGAGGGGGGGACTTATTTAATCTTTCTCCTATAGGCTCTGTAATTGGGATCTGGTGTGGAAATGCCAGAAACAAGACCAGCCTGTTTCTGCATTTCTGTTTCTGCCATGTACCATCTTCACCTCACCCGGGCACATTCGTTTTATCCATGAACAATACATTTCTGAATACAGAAGAGCGGAAGGTTACTGCCTGCCTCTCTCAAATTTATGGGTAATAAGGAGCAAGAGCTGTCTGCATCCAACATGCATGTGGAAAAGCTGAGCAGGGCAGAAAACCACCCCAGCCCACCCGGTGCCATATGTTCATTAAAGTCATTAGGGGGCAAGCAAAGTGCATTTCAAATGAGGCAGTGATAAAAAATATAACACTCTCCTGCCTAAACTGTATAGCCCTGAAGTCAGCCAGGCTATTTGTAGAATGGCTGCCAATGGATGACTGATACCTGCTGTCATTATGATGCATGCAGGTTTCCCATTGTACTGTGCCTCTTTCCATGTGTAAGAGAAAGACAATGGCTTGGCAAAGGTTGGGAGAAATGACTGAATGGTGATGCAGTTTAGCTTCAGAAACTGACACTACTCTCGCTCCCTCTTCCACTTGTCTCTCACGTACACATGCACTCACACCTCTTCCTCTCTCACATTTACATACATGCAACCACAGCACCTGTCTCTGATATTAGAGATGCTACCTAAGGCTAGACCACATGTCTTCTGTGAAGTGATGCTTCACTGTTTAGGCTGTGTGCCTTCTGGCAAATGATGTTTTGATGTTGTCTGCTAACTTTATGTATAAACAGTTGTGAAACAAAGTGAGATTTAATAGACTTTTAAAAAAATAAAATAAATCCACACCCTAAGGAGAGCATAGTCTTAGCTGAAGAGCAAAAGCATGACCACATGACTTGCCCTCTAGTGTCTCTCTCTAATCCTGGTTCTAAAGGGTGTGGGATTTTCCTGTTATTCCATTCTGTTTCCCAGGCTTTGCAAGTAAGGGTGTCATTTTCCCAAATAAACATAGAGAAAGTAGGCTGATTTCCTCTTGATGACTTCACTTCCTCTCCCTCTCTATTTATGAAATCTCTGGGAGATTCAGTGTCGTAAAAGCTATTTTTCTGCAGACTGCAAGTAATTGTCTTTCACAAAGCTATATATATATATATATAACCATGATCTAGTCAAAGTGAGGTCTTTGTAAGTTTGACCTGGCTCCCTCCCCGCACTATGGAAATTAATTGGATGCGTGGTTTTATTGTGCATGGTTTATTGGAAGGAAGTTAACTTCTAAGTAAGTGTGGATAGCATTGAAGCCTTACTGTGGAATAGCCCAGCCTTAGAAGGTGCTGAATTAGGGGAGAGGGGGGGTGGCTTTCCAAGTAAATTATCCATGCTCTTTCCTCCCCACTCCCACAAATCAGGTGTAGTGTAGCCTTAACCTTAGATGTGTTATCTGTAAGTGATATCACAGTAGTGCAGTTGCTGAATGGCCCTGCAGGATAGTATTGACCCAGAAAATATAACAGACCTTTTCAGTAGCTTGGAGACATTGCAGTCAATTTTGTTGTTTGTAAGCCCTGTTGATTCCATTGGGATAGTTTAGTACAGAAATTACGGCTCTTTGAAATTAACTCAACTTCAAAGTGTTGAGGTTTAGCTGACTGGTGCCCCTCAAAAGCACTGGGTCTGTACTGTTGCCAAGCCATAAAGGCCCCAAACTGCCTACTATGGTTGTTTATGCTTTTGCGACAGCATGCTAAAACTGGACACTTTTATTTGGAAGGAATAACAGTTGTGGGGCCTGAATCTGAACATCCTCCTCAGGGTTTGCAGCAGGAAACTGATACAGGAATGTGCTCTGGATCAGCCATGCATTTGGATTGTGGCCTCACTGCTGCTTAAGCAAAAAACAGCATGAACAACATTACATGTAGTTTGGCCCTTTACTTCAGGAATGAGCTTCACATTGCTTGTTGAGGTTCAGCCTCACTACATGACAATGAAATGAGCAGTTTAAATAGGTAAAGGTAAAGAGACCCCTGACCATTAGGTCCAGTCGTGGCCGACTCTGGAGTTGCGGCGCTCATCTCACTTTATTGACCGAGGGAGCCGGCATAC
Organism: Podarcis muralis; assembly: GCF_964188315.1. Lineage (NCBI taxonomy): Eukaryota > Metazoa > Chordata > Lepidosauria > Squamata > Lacertidae > Podarcis > Podarcis muralis. The sequence continues at coordinate 37,481,983 of NC_135656.1, read as the reverse complement.
AGCTTCCGGGTCATGTGGCCAGCATGACTAAGCCGCTTCTGGCAAACCAGAGCAGTGCATGGAAACACCGTTTACCTTCCCACCAGAGCGGTACCTATTTATCTACTTGCACTTTGATGTGCTTTCGAACTGCTAGGTTGGTAGGAGCAGGGACTGAGCCACGAGAGCTCACCCTGTCACGGGGATTCAAACTGCCGACCTTCTGATCAGCAAGTCCTAGGCTCTGTGGTTTAACCCACAGCGCCACCCATGTCCCAGTTTAAATACCACAAGCCTTAAAAATTCAAGCCAAAGAGTTCATGGAAAAGGCAGGACCAGAAGGAAAAGAGGTGGCACCACCTTGGTGTAATATTTTGGCCTAGGTTAATATCTGAACAACTGACCTTTAGTTCCCTTCTTGCATTCAATTCTTCAAGTCAAGAGCATTTATCAAAATCTCACACACTGGGGAAAAGTCTCTGAAAGGGATTGTACATGCAACTCTGATGCTTTGGCACTGTATGAGAAGGAAACATCAGCTTCCTTTCAGAGCCACTGCCAAGTTTGTTGGCACTGATCAGCCAGCTTGCCTGCTGTACTGTGTACAAAGGAACACAGGAAGTTGCTGCCTTATACTGAGTCAGATCAATAGTCCATCTAGCTCAGTATTGTCTACACTGACTGACAGCAACTCTCCAGGGTTGCAGACAGGGGTCTCTCTCAGCCCTGCATGGAGGGATTGACCGTGAGACCCTCTGCAGGCAAAGTGTTGCTCTTCCACTGGGTTGTAGCCCTACTCTTCATTGAACAATAGCTAGCTCTCCCTCCAGCTGTGATGTTTTTGGAGGAGCAAGTCCTGGCAGCTGGACTAAGGAAGTGACACCAGCAGTGCAAAAGGAGCACTTCCACTTGTCAATCTCTGGTAACACCTTTGATTCTGAAATGCACAAGTGAGCTCATTCAGTAAAGCAGGCACTGGTCCGCTTCTAAATGCTGTCATGTATTGCTGATACGTATAAAGGATGTCCACGTATTTTGAAAACACTTCTATTGCAAACTGACCTGGAGTGCACAAAGGTCTCTGTAATGTTGTGGTTTAACAGTTCCACACTTAAAGCCAAAAACCATTTGAAGCATTCAATGCAGGCAGAGCTCCCTTATTGTTCTTTTTGATCTCATAAAGTATGGCAGATACAAACTTTTTCCTAACTCAGATTAAACAGAATCCTGCTGAGGGCATTATTCTGATTTCTTTCTTTTCTTCTTAAAAAAGAAAGAAAGCAGTTCTGTTCCATTAAAAAAAAAAAAAAAAAGTCCTCTGTGTCATGCTGTGAATAAAAACAGATAGTTAAACATGGAAAGTTTCACCAGTGCTGGAAAGATTGTGTCACTATAGAGAAATCAGGCAGACTTTTGTATTATGAGTTGGATTTTAGATGACATTTATAAATTGTTAACAGATGTTCTTAGAATGTTGTAAACATGAAAAAGGTTATTATCAATAATAATAATAAATTGCCCTCTCAAGGCACCATATGCAATGCAATAAAACAGATGAAAACAGTTGAAAGCATCACAGAAAATAGCAGCAAATGAATTTAAAAACAATAAAAAGAGACACCCATGGCATAGACCTATTCATCCAGCTGGGAAAGGGTTATCAGCTTACCAGCAGAAAGTGCCACAGAATGCATCATCGCATGATGACAAGCAGCTTATGTACCTGTTGGACCTTATACCTGTCTTTACTGCTCTTATTGTGGATTCATTCACCATCCTTCTTTGCAGAAGAAGAATCCTAAACTCCCAGAGAGGATGTTGGCTGTTGTGGACCTGGCCCCTCCACTGGTGGTGTGGGAGGGGTCTGTGGCTGAAGGTCCCCCTCACTGTGGTGGCAGCAACCTCTGCCACCTCCACCATGTACCTCATAGGGGGTCATGGATTCCAAATCCTCCTGTTCACCTCACAGGATAGAATAACTATAACCCCTGGAGCTGCTGTAATCATTTTCTCTCCAATAGGGAAAAAACAGGGAGAGGGAAGACAGCTCCACTACCTTCTGCTGTGTCCAGCAAGGCTTAGGATATGGTGGATCCTCCACCGCTGACTCTCCCTTTCCTCCATAGGATTTCTCTTCCTGTTTATTTTAGGTAACTGGATTCATTATATTTATACCCCTCTTTCTTCCAAGGAGCTTAAGACAAGATAACCACTCATTTGCTTTTCAGGTGGGTTCTTCCTGGCTCCTGCTATTTCTCATCTCTACCTCTCTCACTCTACCTCCCAGGGTGGTTGTAAGAATAAAAACAGACTGTTTCCTTTATGCTACTTTGACCTGAGATACAAATGTGGCAGGATGATAGATAAATAAAACGGTGTTGTGCCTTCAGCTGATGTATAGGATGTAGTCCTAGGTCTAAACACAACATCATCAACATTTCTCTCTCTCTGATTGCACTCACTAGCTGTATAAAGAAAGATGCCAATGATTTGTTCTGCTAGCCTAGATGTGGAGTGCTAAATAAACATACTCATAGACTATGTTTGGAAAGGATCCCGAGGGTCATCTAGCCCAACCCCCCTGCAATGTAGGAATCTCCGCTAATGCATTCATGGAAGATGACCATTCAACTCCTGCTTTAAAACATCCAAGGGAGGAGAGTCCACTACCTCCCGAGGGAGTCCTTTCCACTGTCTTCCGGATCTTACTGTCAGAAAGTTCTTCCTGATGTTCAGTCAATCAATCAATCAATCAATCAAAAAAGCACACCATTTCTACGTTGGCACGCCTGCCCTGGCCTGCAGTCCAAGCTATATCGGGAGACTGGTTAGACATTTGCGCCCGCTTCCGCACTGGTGAGGGAAAGGTACTCTACACATGCTCCAAAGCACCCCCGCCCGCCCCGCTGCCTGGATTGAGTTTTCGCGCTGTTCCAAGTGGTGGGGGTGGCGTCTCCGGAGCCCAGGCTTTTGCCCCCTCGGTGCTGGAGCATCTTTGGAGGAGAAGGCGGCCCAGCCCGGCCCGGCCCGCCCCTGGGCTGAGTGCCTCGCGGGCTTGGGGCGTTGCCTTGAGCCTGGGGCTGAGCTCGCTCGGATCCCCCTCGGCTCGGCTGGAGAAGGGGGGCAGGAGGAGTCGCGCGCGTCCTGCCCACCCAGCTTTCTCGTCGGCTTGGCCCTGCTCGGGTTCGCCTTGACAGGCGTGCGGCGCAACCAGTGCGCGGAGGGGAAGCCGGGCGGGCGCACGCGAAGCTGCCCAGAGCAGAGGGGCGGGGAGGGCCGCGCTTTCCCTGCTCGCCTTGCCTTCCTTGCCTGCCTGCCTCCATTCATTCGAGCCTGTGCAACAGGACGAGCCCACGGGGCGGGGGATCCTGCCTGCGAGAGCTTTGGCAGCCCGCCCCTCTCGACCGCCTGTCCGCCCCTCTCGCAGCTAGGGGGCCGTCCGAAGGCGCCCAGCCCCGCCGCGCAGCGCCGCCGCCGCCGCGCTCGGGACCTTGCCGGGAACTTGGGGAGGGGGCGCATTGCCCATCCGGAGCCGAGCGCGGCGATGTCCGACCCGGCGGTCAACGCGCACCTGGAAGGTATCATCTCCGACTTCGAGGGTAGGTAGAGCCGACAGGGAGCGAGGGAGGGAGGGCGCAGGACGAAGAGGAGGGGAAGGAAAGGGATCCCGGCGCAGGCACTCTCTCCCACCCCCCTTTCCCCCCTGCCAATGGGGCGCACCCGTGTTCCGCTCGTTCCCGTGTGTGGGTTTCCATCCCCTTCCCAGAGCTCCTTCTACCGTCGTGGTTCGAGCCCGGCGGGGAACAGCCGGAGGCCGGTGGTGTGTTGGTGGTGTGGCGGGAATCGCGCATCGCACCCGCCGCTGGGATTGCGAGACTTGTGCTCGGGGATTGCGAAAAGAAACGAGATGGGGAGAAACTGAGCAAAGGCCCCTCGACTCCGCGGGGTGGTGTTGGTTGTTAAGGCTGGTGAGTTGCCTGCTTTTTTGGTTTTGGCCAGGTCATGAAACGGGTGGATTTTAAAACAGAGGCCTCTGAGATGAGGTGCCTCTTCCCCCCTTCGCAGAAGATTTGAGAGAAAACGAGGGTACAGTTCGCGGGGGTCTGTCTGGGGCGCTTATTCTTCTCTGAAAAGAAAGCCTGTGAGTTTGAGCAAACGGCGTGTTATTAAGCACGAAGGCCCCTTTAACACATTCATCTTGCATCCTTGTGCAGTCGCTGGCTGCTAGTGCAATTTAACAGGCGGTAAACTGAGGCAGAGTTGAATGCGGCGTCTAGTATGACTGGCATCTGCTAATAAAAACTGTTCACCTTTGTGCTGATTAATGGTCAGGTAGGAAAGTGAGTGCGTGTCTTTTCGGAAGAGCATGTCACGTTTCCATGTATGCCTGCACACACTTATCTCTGTGTGTGATGTTTTAGGTGTGTGGTCTTCGGGTACTACTTCTGTTTTGATTGTCCCTGTGACGGGCAGCCAGGCAGACTCTGCCTCTCCCCGCCCCCCGCCCCCCTTGAGAGAGGGGCGAAGCAGGAATTGCCACAAGCTTGCAGAGTTTGTTGTGTAGCCCAGACAAGTATGAGGTTGCAGCTGGTCTCCTCCCCTCTCCCTTCCCTTTTGTTTTGCTTGACAATGTTTTGATGCCCACCCATTCCAAAAACTGACAGGCAAGTCAGCAGAAAATGGCTCAGGGTGTGTTCCTTTTCTGTAGCTCTTCATTGCCACTTCCTTTTGATCTCAAGATGGGAAGGATCAACAAGGCCACAAGTTTGCAAGATGGTTAATGGGTTGGTGGGGGAGGTGTCGGCTGGGGGTATGTGAATTTTTTTGCAAGTATGTAGCAGTGGTTGGACCTGGACCTCAAATGTGGTTAATGTGAAATTTACATTCAGTTTTCTCCTCGGCTACGTGCCCCCCCCCCATGACATTGGCATTGTGATCTGTGTAGGTATAATTGGATATCGAAGGTGCTGCAGATCCTTTTCTCTCTACAGGAGAACTGCTGCCTTAAACTTCAGCCATGTTGGTATTTCTCAAAATGCCCTGTTTTGTCTACAGCCCACAGGGAGCTATGGCATGTTTGCATGGCAGCTTTCTGTGCTGTTAGTGAAACCTGGAAATAGATTAGTTCTGGAGGAATCGCTTCCTTCCGTTCTAATGGCGGAAAGTTGGTCGTCTAAATTGTAGGTGTTGCCTCTTTGGCTGATCCCCTGGGCCAATTCTGTGGAATGAAGTGGCAGAGACTGATAGAGGAGATCAGATCAGTTCTGAACTTTTAGTGTGTGTTTTGAACTTTTTTTTTTTTAAAAAAAATCACTTTAAAACTGCAAATACACCTACACAAAGACGGAGCGGCATATGTATTCCACAATTCTGACTGGATACATTGCAGAACTTAGCATCCTGAAAAACTCAGCTTTTAAAGGCAGGTTCCTAGCTAGCTCTGAAATCAGTGAATCATAGAGTCAAACAGTTGGAAGAGATGCTGAGGACCATCTAGTCCAACTCCCTGCATGCAGGAATATGCAGTTGTTCCATGTGGGGATTGAACCTGCAACCTTGGCATTATCAACACCATGCTCTAACCAACCGAGCTATCCAGGCTTGGTGGTGCAGTGCTGATGTGGGGGTGGGGGGAGGACCACAGCTCAGTCAGTGGCATCAAAGCACATGCATTGCAGGCTGAATGGCCCGAGTTTAGACCTTGGCAACTCCAGCTAAAGGCATGTGATGGTAAAGACACCCCCCACTGCCAATCAGAGCAGACAATACTGAGCTAGTTGGACAAATAGCCTAATCTGGTATAAGGCAGTTTTCTATGTTGAGTGTCCTGTATTGCTCTTTCCTCCTCCCCATAAGCAGCAGAAGCAAGTGGGGATTGCTGGTGGGCTGTAGCTCAGTGGTAGAGCAACTTGCTTTGTGTGCAGCATCTCCCTGGCATCTCAAGAAGAGACCTCTGTCCGATTGGAGAGCTGCTGCTATTCAGTGAAGGTCAGGTATCTCCAGCCTTTTCAGACCTAGGATCCGCTTTAAGCCAAGCATGCATTTGGGGACCCATTCTTAATCTTACACTATGTATCTGCATGGTGTTAGTGCTCTTGTTGTGACCCACTTTAGATCAGTCTGCAACCCACAACCCACCCGTTGAAGACCAGCAGTGTAGGCAATACTGAACTAGATGGATCAGTGCTGTGACTCAGTGCAAGACAGCATCCTGTTTTAGTAAAGGCTAAGAGAGATGTCACACCCACACTGTACGCTTAAAGCACATGGCTCCCCCCAAAGAACTCTGGGAACAGTAGTTTCATGGAGCTTTGGTTCTCAGCACCCTAATCAGAGCACAGTTCCCAGGGTTCTGAGGGGGAAGCCATGTGTTTTAAATGTACGGCGTGGATGAGACAATATGTGGTGACAAGGCCCAGAGATTTGATTCATTTATAACATTTATATACCACCTGTATCTTCCAAGGATCTCAAGGTGGTGTGCATGTCCCCCCATTCATCCTCACAACAACCCTGTGAGGTAGGTCAGGCTAAGAGATGGTGACCGGCCCAAGGTCACCCAGTGAGCTTCACGGCTGAGTGGGGATTTGAACCCTGCTATTTCAGGTTCTAGTCCAACACTCTAACCATTGTGCCACACTGGTTGCCAGGGGTGGCCCAATAGATTTTGCTGCCTAAGAGTCAGAGTCAAAGTGGGATTACCCAAGGCCAGCAAAGTTGCTATCGGCACCTGAGGCAGAAAATCCCATAAGCACTTTTCCCTGGAAAAGTTATTATACTGTATTATGATAAGATTAAATAATCAACAATTTCCTGTCCTTTTATGACACCTAAAACAAACTGCCTGAGGCAGTAGCATCAATCTACTTAATAGTGGGGCAGGCTCTGGTGGTGGTCTCACTCTGCTCACCCCACAATTCACAGCACCCTTAGCTGGAGCCCTGGTGTCTAGTGCTACTGATAACCTATATTATGAAGGGGCTACCTTTGAAGGTGACTCGGAAACAGCAATTAATCTAGAATGTGGCAGCTGGACTGGTGACTGGGAGTGGCCGCTGAGACCATATAACACCTGTCCTGAGAGACCTACATTTGCTCCCAGCTGACCTTTAAAGCCCTAAACCAGGGGTCAGCAAAGTTTTTGTGGCTTGGGCCGGTTCACGGTCCCACAGACGCCATGGTGGGCCGGAGCATGCGCAAATGCTATTTCCACTGCTCCTTCCAGCACAGAGGAGGTGTGTGCAGCTTCCCATTGACTGCAGGAGCCAGCCAGCATCGCGGAAGGCAGCCCCCGCTCTGCTCCATGCCGGTTTAGCGCAGCGCACGGGAGCCGATTGAGTGGGTGGCGGGGGTCCATGGGCCAGTTAAATGACCCCCCATGGGGTGCTTGTGGCCCCAGGGCCTTAGGTTGCCAACCCCTGCCCTAAACGGCCTCGGCCCACTATACCTGAAGGAGCGTCTCGGTAGTGGTACCCACCCTGTGGAACGCCCTCCCATTAGATGCCATCTATCTTACTTTTAAAACACATCTGAAGGCAGCTCTGTTTAGGGAAGTTTTTAATGTTTAATGCTGTATTGTGTTTTTAATATTCGGTTGGGAGCCGCCCAGAGTGGCTGGGGAAACCCAGCCAGATGGGCGGGGTATAAATAATAAAGTAGTAGTAGTAGTAGTAGCCTGCCCTGACAAAGAGGTCCAGAGGAAGCGCAGGTTCCCCGGTGTCCTGGCTTTCCCCTAGTACCATTGTGTTCAGTCTTGCAAACCTTGATGCTTCCAACCCCCACCGCTTTTTCTTTTGCATAGAAATGTTTGGGTTTTGTTTTGGCACAGTGTTCCCAATGCTCTGGCTAGAAGGAACCTATAGGGAGACCCATCATGTTCCTTGTTTTCTGAACTGGCAGTGCTTAGGCCCTGCTGCGAAGTAGGATCTCTTCAGAATAGAGATGCGGCAAGGGGATGAACAGTATGTGCTCATCTACCCCTGCCAAGAAGGTAAGCTAGTTCCCCCCCCCCCCCAACACAATCTTGCTTTTGCGGTGAAAGCAAAGCCAAAGGCGTATTGAGTCACAGATACAAAACCCAGTTACCATTTGTGCTAGGAAGTGGTGTGTGTGTGTGTGTCTGTGTGTGTCTGTGTGTGTTTGCATGTGTGTGTGCTCTGTTCTCAAAAGGGGATGGAGAAACCCTTTTATTTCATTTGCACAAAGAACAATGGGGAGGTGATTGCAGCATGGAAACATCTGCTTCTCCATTGAGTCATGACTATTGGCCACAAGTGGTAGCTCTCTTACTGAAGTTCAGAGGGCAGATGTGAGTAGGTTTGACCTTTGTTTGGGGAGTCCTGGAGACCCCCAAATTCTTTTGCTGAAATGGCACAGTGGTAGTGAATTGAGGGGGGTTCAAGGGGAAAAGCAGGTGTCTGGATGTGGCTGCCTGCCACCTCACTTCCCCTTGGCAGCTCAGAGAGAGTTCCAGAGTGTATTGTTTTCCATGAGGGGAGTCCTCCAGAGATAAAATCAGAACTCTGATTCTGTTGTTGTTTTCTTGAATCAGAGAACACAGAGGATGTACTTGAAACAGATTCTGAATTAGAGTTCTGCATCCACTTGCACATACCACGCATGCACAACTACAGTGGTGCCCCGCAAGACGAATGCCTCGCAAGATGAAAAACTTGCTAGACGAAAGGGTTTTCTGTTTTTTGAGTCGTTCCGCAAGACAAATTTCCCTATGGGCTTGCTTCGCAAGACGAAACGTCTTGCAAGTTCTTGCGAGTTTGTTTCCTTTTTCTTAAAGCCGCTAAGCCGTTAATAGCCGCTAAGCTGTTAATAACCGCTAAGCCGCTAATAGCCGTGCTTCGCAAGACGAAAAAACCGCAAGACGAAGAGACTCGCGGAACGGATTAATTTTGTCTTGCGAGGCACCACTGTATCCTAATTTGTGTGAATGCTGCACTGCAGTCGGTGGATAGTTTGCAGGCATTGTTATTCAGGTTGTGGGTTTTTTAAGATACATTGTGAGTCATCTGTTTTAAAATATTAAAATCTAGAGCATGAGCTGATTGATAACGGGTGAATTGGCCTAAGAATAGCTCATGTGAGCATTACATTGTAGAGGGCAGAAGTGGGAACATTTTAAGGGCAGGGATTTCTTTATTATCAGGGCGCCATGCTTCCAATGACTTTTTGCAGACTCTTCCATGAGGGCTCTCCTCCCAAGTGATGCTACTCACAAACAGAATCACCCACAAATTGGATGCCCCCCCACCCATGGCCTAAACATATAAATTGACTCGTCTCCATTTGCAATATGACTAGAGCATGACACAGTATAGGCTAGCTGCCAACAAGACTGGCTCAAGAGATTTTGTTGCCTGAGGCAGATAAGAGGCCTCCCATTCCATATACAGAAGGTAACTGGGTGGCCTTGTTTTGACACTTGTTTCTGCATCATCCTATAGTAATGTAATGGTAATGGTACCCCTGCCCGTACGGGCCAGTCTTGACAGACTCTAGGGTTGTGCGCCCATCTCACTCTATAGGCCGGGGGCCAGCGCTGTCCGGAGACACTTCCGGGTCACGTGGCCAGCATGACATCGCTGCTCTGGCGAGCCAGAGCCGCACACGGAAACGCCGTTTACCTTCCCGCTAGTAAGCGGTCCCTATTTATCTACTTGCACCCGGGAGTGCTTTGAAACTGCTAGGTTGGCAGGCGCTGGGACCGAGCAGCGGGAGCGCACCCCGCCGCGGGGATTCGAACCACCAACCTTTCGATCGGCAAGCCCTAGGCACTGAGGCTTTTACCCACAGCGCCACCCGCGTCCCTCATCCTATAGTACCTGTGGGCTAATATATGTAATTTGTATTTCAGTGTTTTTTTTGTAAGCAACCTTTCATCCAGTCAATATATATATATATATATATATATATGCAGGTTTTGGTGTCCTCGGGTGTCTTCCCGTGTAAAAGTTGGGGTGTCTAGGCGACGTTTCGACGAGGTCTCACTCGTCATCTTCAGGCTGGTGCTTTCGGCTTCTTGTTACTGGAACAGAGCAGGGTCTCAGTGTTTGAGTTCCTATAAATACTGTTGAGGTGTGGTGTATAGCCTCCAATGTTCTGGGCCGAGAGGAAGTTCCCAGGCTAGTGTGCCTTTTCTTCTTTTGTTCCTTAATTGTTTGAGGGATATCTTGAGTGATTTCTTGAGTGATATCCTGAGTACCACTTAGGTGGGTCATTAGGTGTGGATTAGTTGCTAAAGCCTTTGTGTCTTGACCTCTTGAACTTTGTGAAGAGTTTTTCTGAGAAGATGGCTGTACTGCATTTTGTTGTGCTCTGGCTTGGCTTCGTGTATAGGGGCGAGCTGTGGTTTTGTGGCCTGTGTAGGGATTGCAGGGGGGTGCAGCATCCGGAGGTGCCACCATGGTTTGGCTACTGGATGGTGTCTGTAATTTATCTGTGGAGAGGGTCTGGGTTTGGGTCTGGTGTGGTTGATTGGTGATGGCGTTCTGTGTGCCTCTGGATCTGGTGTCAGTTGCCAACAACCAACTTCCCTTCCTTGACGTCCTAATCTACAAAAAACCTGATGGCTCCCTAGGACACACTATCTACCGGAAAAAAACACACACCAACCGCTACTTACATGCACAATCACACCACCACCCTGCACAAATAAACTCCGTAGCCAAGACTCTCATCTCCAGAACCAAACGCCTGGCTGACAAAGACCACTTGACAACTGAGTTACAGAATCTCTCAAATGTGTTAATTGCCAATGGATACCAGCAAAACAGGGTTACGAAGCTAATCCAAAAAGAAACACCCCCCAAAAACCAAGACACAGAAGAAAACAATGGCATGGCCCTCCTTCCTTATATCAAGGGCACTACAGATAAAATTAGCAAAATCCTCCATAAACACAATATCAAAACAGCCTTTTGCGCCAACCAAAAGATAGCCAATATCCTCAGAAACCCCAAGGATAAAATCCAGTTGGAAAACCAAGGGGTCTATGAAATACCCTGCAAAGTCTGCCCAGCCACGTACATTGGACAAACAAACAGACGAATAAATGCACGTATCGCAGAACACAAGAATGCCGTCAAAAAAGAAGAAAAAACTTCCTCTCTTTTCCAACACATGAAAGAAACAGGACACGAAATTAATTTTGCAGATTCCAAATTGCTCTCTAACATGGAACATCACCACAAGAGAATAATCATGGAAGCCATCGAGATAGAGAAACACCCTCACAACATGAACAAGCGTGACGACACATCCCGCTTGCCAGACATCTGGAAATTAGCCCTCCCCACAAAAACTGACACCAGATCCAGAGGCACACAGAACGCCATCACCAATCAACCACACCAGACCCAAACCCAGACCCTCTCCACAGATAAATTACAGACACCATCCAGTAGCCAAACCATGGTGGCACCTCCGGATGCTGCACCCCCCTGCAATCCCTACACAGGCCACAAAACCACAGCTCGCCCCTATACACGAAGCCAAGCCAGAGCACAACAAAATGCAGTACAGCCATCTTCTCAGAAAAACTCTTCACAAAGTTCAAGAGGTCAAGACACAAAGGCTTTAGCAACTAATCCACACCTAATGACCCACCTAAGTGGTACTCAGGATATCACTCAAGAAATCACTCAAGATATCCCTCAAACAATTAAGGAACAAAAGAAGAAAAGGCACACTAGCCTGGGAACTTCCTCTCGGCCCAGAACATTGGAGGCTATACACCACACCTCAACAGTATTTATAGGAACTCAAACACTGAGACCCTGCTCTGTTCCAGTAACAAGAAGCCGAAAGCACCAGCCTGAAGATGACGAGTGAGACCTCGTCGAAACGTCGCCTAGACACCCCAACTTTTACACGGGAAGACACCCGAGGACACCAAAACCTGCATTCCTATACCCGTGAAAATCTACGAAAGCATATATATATATATATATATATATATATCCATATCCTTGTTTTACAGACCAATATCTGGAATTGAACAGAAATCTAAAACCTTCTGTGTCTCTTGCATGCATTTTGTTTCCTGTTTGAAGTGCACGTTTTGCATAAATTGCACCCATAAATGCAACTATATTGAGCTGTTCCACTGCTCTTTCTGTTTTCCATGTCTGTTGGGTGTATGACCGACTTTCAGGGACTGATGCTCAGAAACCCAAAGGAATACACTCAGATCATTCTGGTGGCATGATAATGTATTATTGAACTGCATTTAGGTTCTGAAATAATTCTCTGTTTAATAATTCCCTATTCAAACATGATCACTTCAAAAACTTTGAACCCCTGGGGAAGCATTTGTTAACGGATATGCTGCATTTTCCTCTGGGTAAGATACCTCTTCACCAAGGGGAGAGCAATTCATCTGTGTAGAGACATTTTCCTTTGACTGTTAGTCCCCACTCCCTGCATTGGGGCAGGGGAGGCATTTTGGCAGTGCAAGTGGGGGGACGACTTTGTGATCTAATTGGTTCCTGGGTGGTAATGATCACCTACATGATAAGCACACAGAATTTTCTCTTACCCTCTTTAGGGGATGGCTTTTGCCTTTCACATGGTTTTCATATTCAGCGAAGCAAAAATACTTTCCACCCACATGCCAGGTTTTGCTTTAGCTGTCAAGATGCTTGTGTTCTTTTATAGCAACCAGAAACTATTAATATCTAATGGAAGATATTCCCTGAATTGAACTGTTTTTGTTCCTGTTACTCTGCGTGGACAAGTGTGATTATGCTGATAACATAGGATTATAGCTGATGGTAGCTGAACTCACAGTAGACCCAGTGACAAAAATGGGCACAACTAAAATCCATTAATTTGAATGTGTATAGTTTAGTTGGATAAAACCCATAATTTTACATATGGTGTGTTTGGGGCAAGGGAGAAAGGCTTTATATATCCTGCGATGCCACTGGCAAAAGTTCCAATGCCTTGAATAAACATAGCATGATACCACAGCACTCCTCCACCTCTTAAGTTATTTATACAGTGGTGCCTCGCAAGACGAAATTAATTCGTTCCGCGAGTTTTTCCGTCTTGCGATTTTTTCGTCTTGCGAAGCACGGTTTCGGAAAAGTTTTGGAAAAGCTTCAAAAATCACCAAAGTCTTCAAAAACCTCAAAAAAGGCTACCACACCACGTGCTATGAGTTGCTCCTCGAAGTCAAGTCGCAACTGTATTAATGGTTTTAAGAAAAAGGAAACAAACTTGCAAGATGTTTCCGTCTTGCAAAGCAAGCCCATAGGGAAAATCGTCTTGCGAAGCAACTCAAAAAACCAAAAACCCTTTCGTCTTGCGAGTTTTCTGTCTTGCGAGGCATTCGTCTTGCGAGGTACCACTGTACTTTATTTTGCCAACACTTGTTTGAGAACTGCTCCCCCTGCCCAAGTTGAGGGGGTTTGGTAGGCCTTCTGAGGAGTTCCTCTCCTCATTAGCCTTGCCAGCGTTCCCCAGGCCTCATCTTGCCAGGAGAATCTCAGATTGCCCAGGAGTAGCATCAAATAATAAAGCATAGCTCCTAATTGCAAGTCCAACACCACCTTCCACCAGGCTCCTGTTCTATAGCTTGGTTGTGCATTGGGGGAATGTGAAATTCAATTCCTGTAGGCGGCATATAACAGAGGCCTTGCACAGTGTTGTGCAGAGACGCCAGCGACCACAGCATGCACCAGGATATTCTTTAGCTAAAGATGGCCTTAAAGTTAGGAGAACATTGTTGCCCAACCGAAAATAACAGATGATCCTTGTTTCAGGTACACCAGCTCTGGAGTGTCAATTTTAGTGAAGAATTGACAACAGTCTTGATATGTAACATCGCTGGGGCAGCTCTCTTGATTTTTCTGGGCCTAAAAGCAATATCTATCCCAGTCAATTGATTTTACCTGGCTGGAATGTGTCCCTGCACTGTGATAAAGCCTTTTGCTTGCCAGAATGGAGAAGTGTAGTGGGATGGTATATGTAGAAACCTCTGAGTTTCTACTGTAACAGCAAAGATTGATACCTGTTGTACCTCTCACTTTTACCTCTGCCCTGCCCATCTTTGACATGTGGTCTCTGAATGGTTGCCCATGGAGGAATCCTGCCTGTAGAAAACCACAAGCCTGACTTGCCATGCAATGCAATGCAAACCTAGGCTATTGGTTGAGATGACATGACAAGCCAAGGCTTGGACTTGTTCCTCCCATCATCATGGCCAAGAGCAGGAGGGAAGCAGGGAATTTTGAGCACTATGCACCAGCACACAGCTCATTCATGATAAACCATTGTCAATCATTAACTACACGTGAAGCAAGCCAGTCCTTGCTCATGAGGCAAATGTTGTATTAATAAGCCCCAAGTGTCAGGGGTGGTGGTGGTGTTATACAAATACCATAGGGGTGAGTTGCTTAGCATTTCCCCCCCATTACTATAATAGACTGTTTCTTTCAGCCCCTGTGTTATTTGTGCACTGATCCTCTTGCCCCATCAAGATACCCAGCCATTGTTCCCAGAATGACCCTAGTACTGTTCATGGTGGACCCAGTCATTTTCATTGCTGCTTTCAGGGTGTCCAGGCACTGGCGGTTTAACTCATTCACAGGCTCGTCCTTTAGGTCAACACGTTTGGGATTTATTCTTCACTGCTGCTGATAGCTGAGGACATCAAACTATACTGCTTTTATCATTATTTTTAGATATTTGATGTGGCATAGCATTAATATTCACCAGTATTTATAAAGCAGTATATTTCCCCGGTAGGCTTGCCAAACTAAGCCTCTAAAATGTGGGAGCCAAGAATATTTCAAACTTCAGGGTCACAGTTGGACAGTACTGTGAGCCAGAGGACTGCAAGTGATACACTCACTTGGGTGAAATGGAATTTATTTTCAGCATTTATATACTGTCTTTTATTATTGGTTTAATAGACATTGTTGATAAATGTAATTTAAGTACATTAATGATATGAACAATACTTGCTACGTGTTGCAAGTATTCAGTTATTCCTGATTTGCTGCGCACAAATTGGGAGGGGCCTATGAGGAAATATTTGGAATCTGTATCTGTTAATATTTTTCATTATATATATTTTATAATATTAATTTTATTATTTATATGCCACCCATCTGACTGGGTTGCCCTGGCCATTGTTTCTGAGCAGTGCTTTTTTTTCTACAAAAAGAGGTGCCAGTACTCACCATGAAGTTGTTACAGTAATTGCCACACTTTTTAACAACAACAGAGGTGTCGGTACTGCGTACCCTTGAGTGTCCCCTTGGGGGAAACCTGCTGATATGCATGGATATGTTTAGAAATGGGCATGATTATATTTTCGTCTTGAGTTTGTTTTTTAGGGTTGGCTTTTTCCTTTCACATTAAAAATAATGGCCATTCTTGAATGGGAGCCCATGAGATGATAATGCCAATGTAGAGAATCAGAGATAGGTTGTCAGGTGGTGATTTCCTTGCTGGCTCCTTGGCTATCCAAGATATCATGCATAGCTCCAAGGGTTGTGCTCTCTGTGGGAATGCCTTGCCCTTCTGTTTCCGTTCTTAAGTACCAAACAGGAAGCATAGGAGACAACGAGGCCCTAAAAATAAGATGCAACATGGCATGGGGAAACCCTATGACAACATGGCAATGTGGATTGTTTGGATATTCTGGCCCTCACTGGCACCATTCCATTTCCATTTGCCATGCAGGAAGATGAGGAACCAGTGTTGGCTTAGCTTGGGACACAAAATACCTTGCAAGCACTGAGTGAATTCATAGTTTAACAAAGACCTCTGCAGGTTGGCCCATTGTCTGCAGCATGCCTGTGTGTTAAGCTTAGTTTGTTCTTAGTTATTGACCCAAACTCTCTTGTATCCTATTGCAGATAGGTAGCCGTGTTGGTCTGCCATAGTCAAAACAAAAAAATTCCTTCCAGTAGCACCTTAAAGACCAACTAAGTTAGTTCTTGGTATGAGCTTTCGTGTGCATGCACACGAAAGCTCATACCAAGAACTAACTTAGTTGGTCTTTCATGTGCATGCACATGAAAGCTCATACCAAGAACTAACTTAGTTGGTCTTTAAGGTGCTACTGGAAGGATTTTTTTTGTTTTGTATCCTATTGGTTGCAGTCTGTCATTGTTATAAGGCTTTATGAGAAAGCACTTTTGATTCCACCATGCTTAATCTTGCTTACTGCTTGCTCTTTGGCCACCAGTAGGGATGAGTCGTCATGGTATTGTGTGTGTTCCCTTCCTTGCCGATTATGGTGCTCATATGAGTGAGCTGTAAAAAGTTTGTGTTAGTGACTGAAAGTGACACATTAATGGCATCTTAGTATAAGTGTGTTGCCATCTTGACTGACGCACTTCAGTTTTCATCATACCAACATGCCTGCAATTCTCTTCCAATTACCATCTCCTGCCACCCCCACCTCATGTACTAGGTAGAATATTCATCTCCTTATTGTTCAGCTGCATTTGTGGTATTCCAGTAAATACCAGCTTTGCTCTCCATTTTCAGGCAATGCCTGCACTGTCACACACCTGGCTGAAGCAGTGGGAATGGTAGCATAATATATAGTTCCAGCACTATTATTGCAGAATTGTTGGACTCATGCCAGGCATAGTCACCAAGGGCCATCCTTTACTCTTGTTCTCTGCTTGTGGCATGTTGTGATCAAGAGATCTATCAACTGGAGTCAAGTGCAGAAGATGTGCGCTTAGATCATGGATGGTACCTCTGAGCACCTGCTGAGCCCTGGAATTCATTTTGAAGCCCAAGAACTGAGCTGAGCTCACAGTCCTCCCACATACAGACCTTTTCCTTGTTGTCCCAGTATTTCAGCAGCCTTAACTCAGGAGAGGGGGAAAGAGTAATTTAGTTGTTGAACAGTTGGGAGTCAGAAATCCTTGCCACTCTACTGCTAATCACCCAAAGATCCACTGGTAGATCCCAATCTACCTTCTGCTTACCTGTGATCTAGAAGATGAGAATTGATGTCTAAGGGCCTGGTCCCACCTTGGGTTAGAAAGTGTACTTTGATTATTTTTGTTCCCAATCCATGATTTTGTTGGGGGCTAGAAGATCAGTACTGATAAGCACACATCATTCTGCATGACACAGGAACTGTGTAAATAGCATCCTCAGGGTTGCTTCACACAGTGAATTCTGGGCATCATTTTTTCGTTAGGAATCTGAAAGCAAACATGTATAGCTGCTGCATGTGATTAACACACACACACACACACACACACACACACACACACACACGTCTGTTGTCATACAGTTGAAGTGGGGAGCTGCAGTTGGCTAACGTTCCCAAACTCGAAATGGCCACATCCACATGTCCTATAGCAATATTATTGTATATGAAGTTGCCCTTGGTCACACAAACCATCTATGACAAAACTGTTTCTCTAGTGCACTAAATTTGGTCTGGTATGAGCAGCTGTTCATGATAAATGTGCACGGTAGAAACTGAATGCATTGAAGTCCTGGTGCAGCCTGGTGCTCGCTTGTTCAAAAATTGGAAGCTAAAACAAACCCATGAACCCGTTTTTCTGCAATACCAAGAAGAAGCTCTCAGACCGAGGGAGTCTTTACTCACACATGTCCTGAACTCTGCCTAGGCTGTATCTGTGGCCTAAAAGACTTCCCCCACCTACATTGCATGAGGTGGTGGAGAGAGAGAGAGTCTAGAATCTCTCACACATTAAAAAGCTGACATACCCGTCCTTTTCACCACACATTTTGGTTATGACACATTTTGCCCTACTTTCACTGTCAGCATTTTAATTTACCCTCAGAAGGACAAATAGACCTGTATAGTTTCCTTGTTTGGCTTTTAAAAACACTTCCTTACAGAGCATTCTGAGCCATTTTCTTGCATTTGCAACAGAAGGGATGATTTAAAATGAAAGCCATCCCTCCCCCCCCCCCCAAGCCAATAAACCTCTTGTAAGATGAAACCACTGGAGAGGCATACCAAAGGAAGGGGAAGGGAACTGGCCTGGAAAATTGGTGATAACTGCTTGGCAGATCTGGGTTTCCATGGCCAATGTTAATTTTGTATGTGTGTGTGTTTGGCAGGGCGGGATTGGGGGGGGCAGGTAGGAATAGCAAGCGTGTTTTTTTACATCCCTTTCCTCCTTTCCCCCCATAGGCATTTATCTAAGAGGGTCAAACAGAGTGGATGTGAAAGAAGGGAATAGGATGGGAAGGGGCTGAAGGGAAATTCAGCTTCTTGGTGCTTATTTCTAATAGGTGTGAGGCACAAAGTGGGTGAGAATGGGGACATGAGAAGGAAGGTATGTGCATTCCTTTGTTTGTCCAGGACTGCTGCTTATGCCACTATGCATTTAAAGCACATTTCCCCCCTCAAAGAATTCTGGGCACTGAAGTTTGTTAATGGTTGCTTGGAAGTTGTAACTCTGTGAGGGGTAAACACAGTGCCCAGAATTCTTTGGGGGAAAGAATGTGCTTGTGGTGTTCTTTAAGACTATAGAGTGAATGTAGCCCAAGTAAGTTTGGAGCCCAGACCCATCACAAGCTCCCAAGGCAATAGCAGTCCCTTGAGTTCCCTCACAGAGAAATTAAGTCTGTTTGTATTTTATGTAGCTACCCTGCTGCTCCAAAAAACTCACAGTTCTGTCTCAAGGCATTTTTGCTGCCTAAAGTGAACCTCAAATGGTTCTGCCTCCCCAGCTAGGCCCACCATGTAAGAGAGAGAGAGAGAGAGAGAGAGAGAGAGAGAGAGAGAGAGAGAGAGAGAGAAGTCTTACTCTATCACTCAGACCCCAATTCTTACCTTCCTCCATTTTCCCTCATGGTGACACTTGAAGCATGGTGGGGCCTGCCCCGGTTCCTCCTACACAAATGAGGTGTTTGCAAGCAGCTCATGCATTCACCTTAAAAATGTAGTTTGGAAGCCACCCATTTTCTCAGGCCATTTATGCCAGCCACCAGTTGTGTGCCTGTCTCATATTGGGTGAGTTCTAGCTCCCACTATAGTATTCCTCGCATTTGCTGTTGGCTTATTAGTCTGAGGAAGTGACCACACATCCTTGCTTGTGGGGTGGGGAGAAACGACGGTGCTACGGAAAGAAGAAAGGAAGTGGGAGGATTGAACTTGTGACCTTCTGTACCCTGGGCCCATACAACATACTGCAAGGCTATTATATATGGTGCTGAGTGGATGTTTTCTCCTTTCCTCTGACCCCATTCTTCCAAAGTGCTTTGTGCATTCACGTATAGCAAGTTGAATCCACGACTTTTGCTCTGCTGGCTGGGGATGCTGTGGGCAGTCCTAATAAACCCATGTCAACACCTCCACAGAGATAACAGATGTTTCCACCTATCTAAAGTGTCACCAATGGGGTGTTGAGTTCCCCCTCACCCAGCCCAGATTTTTAAGTTGGTTGCACTGAAGAAGTGTTCTGGCTTCAGTTTCCTAGATCCATGGCCAGGGCAGTTAGTTTGATGGTTTGGTTGCTTTTGAATTTATTTGTTAAGCACTTAAAACTGGCAGAGGCTTTAAAAATTTAAAGAGGTGTTGATTAGTTATGCATGGAACTGTGGTTGGAAGAAAGTTGACCCTCTACTTCAGTGATGGCCAAACTTGGCCCTCCAACTGTTTTGGGACTACAATTCCCATCATCCCTGACCACTGGTCCTGTTAGCTAGGGATGATGGGAGTTGTAGTCCCAAAGCAGCTGGAGGGCCAAGTTTGGCCATCACTGCTCTACTTGAACCCCATTCACAGTGTCAACCCACTTTCATGCTTGAGCTCTCTATTGCAGCCCACACTTCCCTGAGAGGTGCAACAGTGTCTGAGGATCAGGAAGGAGCATTTGGAATGCAGTGACTTGAAAGCTGTATCTTGAGCCCTGGTCCTTTGTGTTGATTGGATGGCATCACCTTGTTGAATGATTCTATCTTGGGTTTTTTTTTCAACTGTTGAACACAGAAAGTTGTAAATGTAGTGTTTTTGTTTTTTGTTTAAATCAGCATTGCTCTCAGCAAGGCAAAGTACTTCCATCAAGGACTTCGAATGTTGAGATTGCCCAGATCAGCAAGAAGGCATTTTGCACAGAGGCCTCTTAAATGGAGGCATTGCTCTGTTTAAATCAGCACTGCTCTCAGCAAGGCAAAGTACTTCCATCAGGAACATAGAATATTGAGATTGTCCAGATCAGCAAGAAGGCCTCTTGCACAGAAGAGCCAAGGAACATAGGGAGCTTGGTCTTTAACCAAGTCAGACTGATGGTCCATTTAGTTCAGTATTGCCTGCTCTGACTGACAGTGGCTCTACAGGGTCCATCCCAGACCTACCTAGAGCTGCCAGGGGTTGAATCTGGGACCTTCTTCATGTGAAGCAGATGCTCTACCAATTAGATAGGTCCCTTCCCTGAGGTATTTTCATAACAGATAATAATACTTAGCATGTTTTGAGCATTCAAAGCCCTTTACAATATGACTGTGTTCATGACCATGATGAGGTTTGAAGCAGGAACTTCACAGCTCACTCTTGGCCACTGCAGAAAAGCCATATCTTCTAGCCTATTCACCTGGCCACTGAAGGGTTGAAGAGTTATACCATGGCATGCCCAGTGGTTAGGAAATTCTCCCATTTTGAATTTTGACTCTTATATTGTAATTTGCTTTTTGCCTGTTATAATTACATGCCTCTTTTTTTGGCAGATATGCAAGCAAGCAGATGTTTGCATCAGCAAGCTGTCGATCTTTGCCTCCCCAAATCTTCTCAGCAGATGGGTTGATACAGGCAGCTTATAATAATCATGAGCCCTGCAGGGTTCCACTGGATATTTTTGGCCAGTAAAGCCTCAGCAGGAAGGAGGGAGGTGAGGCAATGTGGTAGATTGCTGGGCTGAGAAAGAGAAAGAGAGAGAGAGAGAGAGAGAAGGAGAAAGAGTTCATGAAGGCTAAAAGCACTTCTGTAATCCCCTTCAGTTCAGGGACATCTTGGCTGTGTTAAGGAATTGGGGGTGTCCCATCCCCCCCCCAACAACTGGCACATATTTTGAACATAAGTAATGTGTAGTGGCATAAAAACTGGGAGGGGCAGTGAAGGTAGCAGCAAAATAGCAGAAGCCCCCCATGCTGCTGAAGGGTCACAGTTTGCCCTCACTTGTTTTCGACTGAATTTTGCAAGGTTTCATTGAGCCTTGTATGAGGATGGCAGTCAAAATGCTTGCATTTTCCCCTTGGAACAAATCTAGGCTGCTGTGACATCACAAAAGGTAGGGAAGCTGCTCTATCACTTGCAAGTCTTCTGTAGTGACATAAGGTAAAGGCCTGAATGTTTTTAATTTCCCAGCGCATTTCTGAGATCCTAAATCATTCACATTTCACATTACCTGAACCCAAGGAATTGGTAGCAGACACCAATTGTTAGGAATCTGAGTCATACGTTTTTAACATGACAACCACAACAATTCTATTTTATTGGTTATATTTTTATGCCACCCTTCTTCCAAAGTTCTTCCCTCCCCATTTGTATGCTCTCAACACCCCAATGAGCTAAGTGCTAACACAAGAAGCACTCAACTTCTTGACTGAAATAGATTCAAACATCTAGTCAGTACAGCAGATGCAGAGACCATAAGGAAGGTTCTACTGAATCAGGTCCAAGACCCAATTTGTCCAGCATCCTTTTCTCCAGATGCCTCTGGAAAGCTCACTGTACAAGAGCAAGAGTACAAGGTTTGGCTAGAGAGATGTTATTTCCTGGTCCACCACCTTATGTGCTACTTGATTATGAACCTGGGTTTCCTAGCTCTGTCTTCTTCCCACGTTTATAGTCCCCATATTGGCTCAGTGGGTAGAATGTACTGTAGAAAGAGTAACCAGAGTAGAAAGAGTACAGAGATTTGTCGGAATGCACTACCCATCATCCCTGATGACTGGCTGTGTTCGCTGAGACTGATGGGAACAAGAGTCCAATGGCACTCGGAGAACAACCACATTGGCTCCCTCTGTGCTACAGGATGTAGCTGTGGACGCCATATCCCACATAGCTGCGGGAGTGAAAGACCTCAAGAAGCCTGGATTTCCCTCCATTCTGTCGCTTCCCTGGTATCCAACTGGGCAGGAAATTCCTGCAAGCCAGAGAACAAATTGACTCCTTTTGGTTAGTATTCTGAGGGAGAACCCGCTTGAGGCCCTAGAAAACAGAAGCAAAACTGCAGCAGTTTTTTAAAGGAAGGGAAACTTCAGGGGTCACTCCTCCCTTTCTAGCAAGGCTTGCCATTTCCCCCTTGAAAACGGGCTGCTTACATTTTCTCCATTGGGAGGGAATGACCAGTGTAAATAAGGGGAACAGGAGGCCACCAAACCCTGATGGGAGCATGCTGTGCATTTAAAGACAATAAGGGAGTCTTTGGGCCTCAGAACCATTCCAAATATTTACATTGCTGACTGATTTAAATGGTGAGACAGGGTGCCTGCAGCTGGCCTGACAGACAGCTCACATGCCAGCTGTGCAGCTCCCCCTCCCCTTCTTTTTCTGCTGCATATAGAGAAGGAACCCCAGGCAACATTTCCCTGATAGAATATTCCCCTTGAAGTAGCTAAAAGGCATGGAGTGCCCTAAGGCAGTGTTCTCCAACCTGGTGTCCTCCAGATAGTTTAGGCTGCAACCCCCATCAGCCTTGATTGTTGGTCATGCTAGGCTATGCTAGGAGTTGTAGTCTGAAACTTCTGGGGGGCACCAGATTGAGGAAAGCTGCTTTCAATTAGCTAGCTGACAATCAATAAATAAATGTTATGTATTGTAACCATCAGTCTTTGTTTGAAGTATCAAGCTGATCATCGATGGGGATGAGCGATCAGGTGGAGCGGCAGCAGCACCCTTGCTTTCCCTTGGAAAGACCTGACAGGCAACTTTTGCTTTCATGCTCCTGGGGTTGTTTCAGGGTTGAACTTTGCATATATTAAGCAGGGTAATGACCATTTCCCCCCTCCCCCAACTTGCTGTGCTTTGATGCATATCTTGAAATAGGAGATGATCCATCTCTTTCTTAGAGCCCCACAGTTCAGTGATTTCGGAAGCAGACTTCCCTCCCTCGCTGCATGAATGACGCATGCATTGTATAATTTTAGAATGGATATTGCTAAATGTTCCTTCTACCTATCTTAGGATTCCGAGCTGTTATAACAAAGGGGAGATGGGGAAAATAAAACCCTTTTCTGGTGTAGTTGGAAAGCGCCTGCTGTGTTATAATGCAGTAATCATAACAGCAACGTGTACAAAATGCACCAGGGAACATTTTGTATTTAATAGGAGTATTAGACCTGCACCAAGTTGTATGCGCCAAATAAGTGATTTGAAGGACACATTGTGCTCCGAGGCATCTCTGATTAGTTTTGTTGTGTCTGATTGTTTAAATAATTGGCAGAATTCAGGATTTTGTATAGAATCTTCCAACCACTGATCTTTGTTTATACTGTAGCAATCCGTAGAATTGCCACCTTGGATTCTTACCAGCTGTGCTGCCTTGTCCTGGCTCTCTTGAACATAATACATTTTGTCTCTTGGCTGCTGTTCTAAGAACAGACAACTGCTTTTACTTCTTAGTCACTGGTCTTTAATTATACCAAGTTGGGATTGACGTGTGGGCTGTTGTGGCCTTGAGCTAAGATAGGTCACACAAGTGGGACCACAGTAAAAAATGGAACCTTTTTTGTGTGGGGGAGAGAGAGAAGTAGAAAACTGAGTAGAGGAAGACGGGGGGCCAGAGATTACAATATGTTGGACTCCCAACTCCTATAAACTCTGCACATCGTGGCCAATTGTCAGGAATGATGGAAGTTGTATTCCAACATCTGGAAGGCCACAGGTTTCCATCCCTGGCCTGCATTATAAACATATGTGCCAGTGCTATCGCAGTTGAACTGTAGGTGTTAGAGATGAACTTTGGTTCCCAGGAAAACAAATGCATCCTAAATCAATATGTCTTTAGTCTAGATATTTTTTTTCTGAGAAGAGAAAGAGGGACAGATACATTTAGCCTTTGAGCACTGGTACTGTAAGTTGTAGTTTAATAGCTGTAAGTCAGAATTCAGTGAGTGATGAGATCTGCTTAGACACGTGCTTTTCCTACACAGAAAGCACATCGAGTAAGAAAGTACATGAAAGCCTTATAGCAATGATCTTGTCTGATGGCTGCACACTGTATTTAAAAGCTGGCTACAGTTTCCTGGCAGTGTATATATTCAGATAAAAAGGTAGGTGTGGTGAGCGAGAGAGAAAGATGCAATCCACCTGCAGCTTTCATACCTTTTCATTCTCAGTAGCACTTTATGTGTGTGTGGGGGGGGGGGACCAAACATCTGAAGCAGTCCTAAAGTGATAACTTTTCTGGAGAAAAGCCATTTCTATCCAGAGAGTAAATGCTACCAAAAAAATTGCATATCTTCTCTAATCCCCATGAGAATCACAGAATTGTAGAGTTGGAAGGGACCCTTAGGGTCATCTAGTCCCACCCCATGCAGAGTGGCAGAGTCTGATGGGGTGCAGGCAGGATGATGGTGGAGGGAGGGGATATGGTCGGCCCTCTTAGTCCTGCTTTGATAGAATAATGGACGTTCTTATTGCTGAAGACCTGTGACTCAGTTGCCTGCAGTAATTTTGTTTCCAGGATCAGATATCAGCACTTGGCTCTCAGAGACGCCACTAGGTTTAGGGGCTGGGGACCCGATAATAAGTGTTCTGAGGTTTTATGTTCTCAGCTCCCGTGATGATTCAGAGCCTTTGCAGACCAGAATAGAGAGTTTATGAAAGTCACAAATGTAACCATTCTGTTCCTGTAGCCATTTGGTTGAATGTGCCACCCAAATACCTAATGGAGAGCTATGCTGAGAATCTTTATGAGTAGCAAGCTAGGAGTAGCATCCTGATGAGATCTGGGCAGAAAATTCAGAAGTCTGTTTGGCCGTAATTTAGGGCCTGGTAGCATATGAAGAATCTTGATGGTCTCAGCTTAGCCCCTGTGGTTATATGAAAGCATGTGGGAAACCTTTGATAAAGACTCAATCTGTTGTTTATTTTTTGGGGGAGGGGGGCTTGGAACACTCCTACTGCCCCCACCATGTCTGCCTTGCAGATAATAATTCAGGGGTATGGCCAGTTGCCTTCTGCTCTACTCACCTTCCTTCTCAGTTACGGTAACCTGATAGTTTTTAGGTAAGAGAAAAGAAGACACAGCTGACATAGAGTTGTGTTGTGTTCCCAGCTTTAAACAGCTGGAGTAGGCTCCATTTCTGCAGGTGGGTAGGTGGGCTGCAGTGATGTTGCTCAGGGCAGTTTCTGTTTGACTTATACAAGCAAACATTTGGCCAGCTGCATGCCTGCTCAAAGCCCATGTGTGCATTTTTTGACTGAACATCTGTACTATCCAAAATAGTAAAGGTAAAGGACCCCTGACCATTAGGTCCAGTCGGGACCGACTCTGGGGTTGCGGCGCTCATCTCGCTTTATTGGCCGAGGGAACCAGAGCAGTGCACGGAAACGCCGTTTACCTTCCCGCCGGAGCGGTACCGCCAGAGCAATACCTATTTATCTACTTGCACTTCGATGTGCTTTCGAACTGCTAGGTTGGCAGGAGCAGGGACCGAGCAACGGGAGGTCACCCTGTTGCGGGGATTCGAACCACCAGCCTTCTGATCGGCAAGTCCTAGGCTCTGTGGTTTAACCCACAGCGCCACCCATGTCCCTCTACTATCCAAAATACTCCTGGGCTTTGCAGTATAAAACCCAAGGGCTGCATTTTCTTCTGGGCAACTTTCTGGGAGCTACATGCCAGAGGCAAAAATGGGCAGAGCAACAAATGTAAATGTCACCTTTGTGCAGTAGGCTGGTTTTTATACACACTCAGCTCATGCACCACTCTCTATCCTCCATCCAGGCAAGCAAGAGGCATTGTTTGAGTTAAGGATGCCTTCCAGACAGGCAAAAACACTCATGGAAGACAGTGTTTGAAATTAGTCAGGTGCTGGGTGCATTTTCCACCTGGGTTTTTACCACTTGTGACCAAGTGAAGATGCCTGAGCGCCAGGATGGCGTCTGACCTCTTCACCATCTGGGGATCATTGGATCTGGACTGTTTTCACACACTAATACCCCATCCTGTAGAATTCTATCGGTTATATTTTATCTGCACAATCGGAAGGAATTTCAGGAACCAAAAGGTTCCTGAGCCTGAGGAGCAGCAGTCACCATTAGGAAAAAGAGGTCAGAATAGGTCAATATACATGTGGACTGTCCCAGGATCAAGTGACTTTTCTTCTTTAAGTTCTCAAAGCTCTTAACCTAGCTCAAGGTTGTCATCTGAACTAGGCAGATGTTTAACTGAGAATCAATCACAGCTAATTCGTCTTTTGAAGGATAAGACTTTAAAGCAAAAAAAAAATGGCAGCTAGACATTCCATTTTGGCAACTGCAACCTTGATTTAATGAACCATTTGGCACCTAGCTTATATATCTGAGTTTCTAACACTCATGGAGGGGGCAAAGGAGGGACAGTAAGTGGTGTGCCAAGTGGAGGGGTGACAGGAAAAGGGATGTGGTGTGGGGAGAATGGCAAGGGCTAGACAGAGAGACTTGGAAGGCCACATTGCCCCCCTGGGCCTGAGATTTCCCACCCCACCAACCATCTTCCATGAGGACACACACTCATATTCTCCAGTGTACCCAGGCACCCCCATGCTCCCCCTACCTTCGTCCTGGCATTTGGGCATCCCCATAGCCTGCTTTGAGATGAGAGGTGCCAGTGCAGTCCAAGGCAGAAGTGCTGTTTTCTTTTCAAACCTGTCTAGATTTTTCTTTTTAAAGTAGCTCATTGGTTCACTGTCTGTTTCAAAAGCAGAAGTGTGTTTGGTGGGAAACAGATTGCATCTTTCCCCGTGATACTTCCTGGCAGAAGATTCTATCCATCAGGCAACTCATGTTTGTACTTGGTTTGCTTGCTGTGCACTCCCCCTTGTTATACTGACCTTTACCCTTCCCTGCAGGCCGCTGTGCTAGTTGGGGGTTAGCAGTGGTGATTGATTGGCCAGTTGGTTGCTCTCCCTTTCATCCCACCCTTCCTTTCTAGGGCAAAGATAAATCCATCTGGCTTCCTAGATTGTTGTTGTTGATGATGATGAGGGGGAATGAGAGGATAGTGCATTTACTGTGCTGTCAAACTCAGTAGGATATGTTTATGTTTTAATGCTGCTATGAGCAAGCTGTCTTGGGCGTGCGTGGTTTCAGAGGGACTTCCCTGGGAGAGTCAGGGGCCTGTCAAGGTATGTGCAAATCCAGGGATCTGGTTAATTGCTCTTGGTATCCTGCTAACATTTCTACATTCTATAAGAGTGTTGTGAATGGTGAATGGGATAAGCTTTGTGCATGGTCAGGGTTGTGTGTCGATTATGGTGGCAGGCTGCAAGGCAGTGGGATCACTTTTGAATTTCCAGCAGTTGAAGTCCAAGGATGGTTTTGAGGAAGCTTCTGAAACACAGGTGGGTACACAGGAACCAAGAGAGATGAAGAGAAGTGGGTTTGGAAAGTTTTTCTGACCTGCTTCTGAGTGAGATTCCATAGCAGAATACCACCACCACCCCGCAACGCCGTGACACACATGAGTTCTTTTGCCCCTTTTCTCTGCAAAGTTTTGATTGCCTCCATATTAGATAGGCTCTAGAAGGAAACTTAACTCAGGGTGGCCCCTCATGAATGGCTCCTGTGAAATTCTGTCTGCACAATGAAGCTGTGTACCCTCTGTCTCACTTCTCTGGATTCTTTTTTAATTGGGTAGCAAAACAATGCACTTAAGGCCTGTATGATTTGGGCTATGTGTTACTTGCCTATCCCCCAAAGAAATAAGAAGATGAACTGGGATAAATCAGTGTGACTTCATGTTGTCTCTGATCAAGTGTGCCCTGGCTTATGAAACAAAAGCATATGTCAGGTGTGGGGAACAGGTGGTTGGATAACGGCCTCCCCCCGCAGGCCACTTTGACAGGTGGGTGAGGCCTCCCACCGGTCAATCACAATGATGCTGGATGACCCAAAGTAAATAATTTTCTTTGTGGCTGCAGCTTCTTCAAAACCTTCCAGGAGTGGAAGGCCCTTTGCATCACTGGCTTCAGTTCAAGATGGTGACTTCAAGGCCAGGGCTACTTGGGTCTGTTAGCTGGAGTTTCCCCAGCCCTGGCATATGCCATAATGAATCTGTTGGTCTTCAGCATAGGGCTCCTTTGGCTGCAATGGAGTAGCACAGCCACCCCTCACATCAATCTTATGAAATAGGTGAGGTGTCTGAGGCTGCCCAGTGACTTTAATGGTTGAGCTGGGACTCCTTGGACCAAGTGTGAAGTTCTGCCAGGGAACATTTGGATCTCACTGTGCAGCTGTTGTGTGTGGTGAGCCACAGATGGAAGGCTGGAGTCTGCCTAGCTATTTAAATACATTCAGGCTCTGGATTGGCTCAGCCCACCCTGGTGGGCCACTAGACACTCCTGAACTGGGAAGACTATAGAAAGGTTTCCTCTTAGGTTGTCTGGGCAACAAGGACTTCCTCACTCTGGTTTCTTCCTGCATTTTGGCCTTTGGTCATGATTTCTGTTTGTCCCATGACTTTCTTATTTATGTCATCCACTTGGCTGTAACTTGGGTGTTGTTGTTCAGCCCCCACAGATCACTGGCAGATGTGATTGGCTCAGCCCTCCCATGTTCCACGTGGGTCATGATGATAATTGTCCTCCCACCATGTTAATAAAGGGAGTTTTATTATGTTAAGCTTTATTTGGCAGAACCTGAAACAGATGGAAGGGACCCTCTTGGGGACTTAAGAGTGCACAACAAACTATTTGTAACACAGACAGGAAGACTTGAGTTTTTAAAGCTCAATGAAGCAGGAGGAGGAGCCTTCTGGCTTGCGCTCAGCATGATGGTCATTATTGCCACCAGCATTTCCCGCATGAGAAGTTCAGGTCAAATACCCAACTTCTGCAAACAGGAAAGTCTGCTTCCCAGATCATGAGTGCCTTGTGAGAAACTGCAAGGTTTTTGTCATACATATTTGAGCTTGTTATAATAAAGTATATGATCTAATGTGCAGTTCTCAAAGACAGATGTTTTCCCAGTGCTTTGTTCTTTACATAGAAAAGCAACATTAGAACAGGCTGTCATTTGCTTGGTAAAAAGTCATGGATTCAGATCTAAATATGTCTCTGTTGAACTTTATCTCAGTTTAGACAATATTAGTTATTTTATTTTTAAAACCATATTAGGGTTTTAAATTAAATCTCTTTCTCCCTACCCCCTCTAAAAAATTATAGCCAACAAAGTCATAACCTGAAATCAATGTATTTGTATTTTTTTTTTTAAAAAAAAAATGTATTTTCATTTCTTGTTTAGAAAATAATATACAACATAGCAACAAAAGGGAAGAAAAGGCATGGCATGCTGGTTTGAGATGTCTAATTGTTGACAATTTATACCTTTCTGGCTAAACAATTTACAAATGTCATTAATTGGCATATTGAAGTGCATCATTTTGAGGATGCAAATCTGTTTTGATTCTGCTATGAATGAACCCATCTTGGGAGAAGAATCTAGATCAGTGGTTCCCAACCTTTTTTTGGCCATGCCCCACCTAAGCATCTCTAAACTCCTGATCCCTGCGCCCGTGACATATAATTCTTATTATTTAAAAAGTGAACTCTTATTCACGTGGAGGAAGCCTAAAGGACCATTAACTGTTAATAACTCATTTTTGAATTGCCCCCCTTAAAAATCAAATTGCCCTCCTGTGTGGTGTGTGCCCCATGTTGGGAACCACAGGACTACATGAAGCAATGCTACTGGTGAAACTTGTTCAGAAATTTTTGGGGGGAATGCTTTCAGAAATCTAATTATTTACTGCTAATGCATTTTGAACTTTACAATTAAACCAGTGCAGCTGGATTGGCTAATCTGCAGCACCCATTTAATATTGCCTGAAATTCAAGGAGACAGAAAGCTTCCTTTATCATTGCGATTAAATCAGAGAGGCTGATTCATCATTGCAAAGTGCATCTGAGCGGATTCAGTCTGTCTATATTTCGTCATTCAGTTGTAGATAAATAGATCCGGCTGATTTACTTACAAAGTTTTTGCATTTCTTGCAAAACAGTAACCCCAGAAACACTTCAGGAATAAAGGATGCAGTTTTTGTATCAGCTTCCCCCACCCCAGTAGTCTTTGGTACTGTTTGAAGAACCCCTTGTTGCCTAGATTTGGGAGATTCCACAAAGCCTGAAAATATGGGTGACAGGAATGAAGGACTCTGGAGGGGTGAGCCTCACATACCAAATAATTACCATATTTTTGCTCTATAAGACGCAACAGACCATAAGACTCACCTAGTTTTTGGAGGAGAAAAACAAGAAAAAAAATATTATGAATCCCAGAAGCCAGAACAGCAAGAGGGATCGCTGCTTTCACTGAGCATCGATCCCTTTCTGTTAAGGCTTCTGGGATAGCTGCGCAGCCTGCATCGGTCCATAAGATGCACACACATTTCACCTTACTTTTTAGGGGAAAAGTGCTTCTTATAGAGCAAAACATACGGTAACTCTCAACTTGCCTCAAACAGTTCTTCACTGCCTGCGATCAGTATCCCATCTTTACCAACCACCAAACCCCACTTTCTGGCCATCCTAGGGAACAGTTTCCTTCAGCCTCCTCAGGAACTCACAACCATTTCTCACAGATTATGGTATTGATATGTTTTGCCCAGTGTGTCAAATAGCTTGGGTTTGTGGAGTGGGTAATTGGGAAACAGGGTGGGGAAAGGGGTTTTGAAAAAACCACACACCTCAGCATCAGGGTTCCAACTGGAGCTCCCTCCTCCCTGGTGGTGCAGTGGGAGATCTGGTTGTCAATCATGTGCTATATTGGAAAAGCAAACAAAATAGCTAAGCTTTAGGGCACACCATATGCATCTGGCTGAATTCTGACTCTTCCCTGGCTTGATCTGCAGGATGGGCCTGTTTGTATTCAGCTGGTTTTGTATAGAATTCCAGGGCCGCTTTCCTGTAGAGAAGTCAGGGGGGGGGGCAGAGCCCTCTGCATTATTACACTGTTTTTACTTCCTTTTTCTTGGCTTTGGGACGGAAAACACTATTTTGAAAAGCACTGTATCTTCATTTCTTCTGTTCGTTTGCTACTTCCTCAGATATGCCAACCTCACTCCTGTACATGCCTTCATTTTTTATTTACTGAGCTTCTGCTAGTTGGAGTAAGGTAACAGTGGGTGGGAAGAAAAGAGGGGAAGGGAGGCATGAAGCTTAGCAAAGCAACAGGAAGTTGGAGGAGGGGAAAGTGTGGTCAAGGGGCTGAGGCAGCCCTAAGCTCAGGGTAATTTTTGTTTCCCCTTGAGCTTTAGGGTCGGGCTTTGTCTAAACTTATTTCTCCTCTCCTGGCTGTCAGAAAATATACACATCCCATTTGCTGTTCTCCTTCCTCCACCCTGGCAGGAGAGAAATCTATGGCTGCCTCAAAAGGAGTTGGGGGAAGTCTTTGGGAGTTGTTTTTCCCAATAGGTCTAATCTCTCTCTCTCTCTCTCTCTCTCTCTCTCTCTCTCTCTCTCTGTGTGTGTGTGTGTGTGTGTGTGTGTGTGTGTGTGTGTGTACGCACACTCTGGACAGTGAGAAAGGGCTATACACAATTGATGTTCACTCCGAGTGGCTCAGGAACGCATGGCAGGATTTCACTAACTAAGCAATGCAGCAGAAACTTCAAGATAAGGGTAGTCATTCCCAAGGAAACAGCTTGGCCCAAACTGTTTCCATCAAGGAAGGTAATGAGGCATGTCTGCGTGTGTGGTCAGGAGGATGGGAGAGCTGATATTTTTCTGAAGCCTCACATCCCATCTCTGGCCTTATTAAGGTCCAGAAATATCTCTCTCTCTCTCTCTCTCTCTCTCTCTCTCTCTCTCTCTCTCTCTCTCTCTCACACACACACACACACACACACACACACACGAATGCAGTTTTGGATGCACCCCATTTGGGAAGGCTCCAGGGTGAGTGAGTGTGCAAGCAAACAGAGTCTTGAGCCTGGCTCAAATATGGCGTTGTTGTTGCCACGCCACTCAAAATTACTTTGGGCTTGGCTGGTCATTACAAAGTGTAAGGAATTAGTCTTCCCTTTCTCTTCCTCCTCAGCCACTCACTCAGCACCCCAAGCCTTGGGACCTCTGCTTTTGTTTCCCTTCTCCCAACCTCCAGCTCTCTTCACACTAACAGCACGTTATCCCCTGCCACCACCCACCACCTCAATTCAAGACACTTGTTGACATTTCCCCCCATCCCCCAATCTTTGGGTCTGCTTCAGCCTTTCGCATCCCTCATTTCTCTGGCTCAGCTCTGCCTCCCTCCTGTTTTCAGACACAGCCTTGCTATTTTCGAGGTTCCCTGCCCCCTTACACCCCTTCCTCCCCATTTCAAATCACACCCACAAACCCACCCACACTCACAATCTGATTGGATTGCAAGTTCTCATTCAAAAGCTTAACAGAAATAATTGAGATTGATTTTGAAACTTCCCAAGGCTAGGTTTGTTCATCCCTAGCTCAGAAGAAAGTGTGATGCCATTGCCTCATTACCTCATTTGTTGGAGTTCTGTGGTGCTCGTCTCTGGGGTTCTTTTTAGCTTATTGCTCAGTGCTTTTGAAACCCTCATTACTCACTGCACTGTTGTCTTCATTTGATAGCAATAAAGATCTGATGTTTTCTGAGTGGTAGTTTTAACTGAGAAGACACTTAACCTCTTTCAAAAGATAATGTGTCTCATTACCTAGCAAATGCGGTATGTAAACAGCCATTTATCTTAATTGGTGGTAATGCACAAACCAGGAAGGTTAAGTATAATGTTGCAAGCACCCTGTGATGTTTCGAGGCTGCAGCAACTGTGCTGCGCAGATAACCGCCGCCAACATCATGCCACTGCAATGCTACAATAAATGGCCTTGTCATAATGGATGCTGTTGCATGTACTCTGCTCACTGTGGCTTTGAGGCTTCCTGTCTCCGGCTTAAGATGCTTCCAGGTGTCTGTGCAATGAAAAATTGTGACAGTCATGATGTAGCCCATTATTAAACATAGTCTAAATGCGGTCAAGCAATTATTTTAAAATAACAGTAACGACACTTTCCTGCTTCAATTTCCTTTCCTTTCCTGCATAACCAAAATGTCTACTTCAGCAGCTTGTGGTTAGCTGCATCATTGCACTGGGTTCTTCATACAACTTCTTACATTCCTTAAATGCAGCCTGGATATGTTCTACTGAATGGGCAGCTTGTGATCCATAGACTAGTATATTGGCTTAAGCAATGTGGTTTCTAGGCCATAGATCAGAGGTTTTCAACCTTTTTGAGTGCACAGCTCCCTTGACCAACTGCATTCTTTCTGTGGCACCCCTGTGGGGCTCAGGAGCCCAGTTATGTCAACCCTTGCCTGAAGAGCTGGCAGCCTCTCACCCTTTTTCAAACACACTCCCTTGTGGAATGTTCCCTCAGCCTTCTCTCCTCTCCCCTCACCTTGGGAGTCCTCTGGGCAGCCACAGCTGCCAACCCTGGTCTCTCTCCTTCCCCAAAGAGAGAGGCCTCCTCACACTGCCCCACAGGGGCCTGGGAAGCAACCCCTGACCAGCCCCAGAGGCACCATTTGCCTGGGGAGCTTAGAGCCAGGGCTGCTGCAATAAACAGCTGTGCAAGCCTTTGGGAGGCAGAGACATAAGAGGGCATCAGAGGACGGAGGGGAGGAAAGAGGGACAGAGGCCAGCATTGCCTGCGGCACCCCGACTATCATTCAAGGCACCTCAGGGTGCTACAGCACACTGGTTGAAAACCACTGTCCTAGTTCAAGGGTTCCATGTTTGGTCCTGTGGAACAGAAAGTACATTGAGGTAGAAATGGAGGCTTTATTCCTTTCATTTGAGCAAATTTTCCCAACCAAATTCTTGAGCAATCACTGTGTCTTGCCATTTTTTGTATACCTACACCTTCCCACTGCTGCTTTTCTAACAAGGTTAAAGGAAGTTCACCAGATTCTCCTGGGACCTACATCCCATATTGCTTCTATCTCTTTACTTTCTGAAGATCTGTGTAAGGAAACGTCTGGTGGTGCAATTTCTGTAACTTGCAAGGAGACCTGTGTCTTTTGGGAGGTTTGCCAGATATGCAACATGCATGTATAACAGAGATGCCTGTCTTTGGCCATTTTCTGGGCATTCCTTTACAATTGTTTGGTGGATATGAGCACACAAAATAAGGTGAAAAGTGATCCTGGATAAATTTAGTCTAGGCAGGAAGATCTCTCTCTGTTTGTGTGTTTCTGCTGTTTCCAAATGGACTTGGATTTTATTTAGAAAGAATGGCACCTGAATCAATGTCATGCAGTTGAACAATAGGGCCTATAATAATTGAATAAATGGAGCAGGACAAATTTCAAGACGAAGAGCCCAAAACAGTATGATTAGTAAGGAGTCAAAGAGTTGGGAGGGACCTCACATTTCAGTCCATGGATCCACTGATTTTTAAATCTGGTGAAACACCATGTGACCTTTTCTGGAACTTCATGTGGGCCAGGAGCTTTCCCTGACTTTGGGCTTCGCTCAAGAATCTACGAGACATTGCATTGTTTACCTGACTTCTAGGTTTAGCACAACAGGAATGAGTCCCCCTTCAGCATAATGAAATGTATGAAAAAGAGTGGTTTGCAGGACAGTGCACAATGGGGACTTGAACTCTAGGTTTCTGTTTGTGTCTCTGAGGTCAGTAATCTCATACAGTTGATTGTGGTGTTTAAACTTGGATTATGTCTTTTTGTTAATCTTCCAGCTCTGAAAAGATCCTTTGAGGTTGAAGAAGCAGATCAGCCTCCAAATTCTTCCACTCCACAAAGACGGACACCCAACCCTCTTGCGAGGTCCACAGTGTCCAGCTCCACACAGAAATTCCAGGATCTTGGCACCAAGAATTCAGAGACCCCTTCCAGACATGTGGAGTCTGCACAAAGATCTCCTAAATCTTCTCTGAGGAGAGTTGAGCTCTCTGGACCAAAACATCCTGAGCCAGTGTCCAGAAGAACAGAAATCTCCATTGATATCTCATCTAAGCAAGTGGAGAACTCCACCCCAGGAGCTTCAAGATTTGGCCTCAAGAGAGCAGATGTGCTGGGGCACAAGCCCCCTGAGACCTCTCCCAGGAGGACTGAGATCAGTATAGGCAAGCCTCAGGACCAAGCTCTTCGCAGAATGGAAGTCCCCTCAAAGATCCCCGAGCCAACACAGCGCAGAATGGAAGCTGCTAGCCCACCTGTGCCTGATGTTGCCACCAAACGTGTGGAAATCCAGGTAGCAAAATCTTCAGAGGTTCCAGTACCACCAGTTAGGCAGAATGAAAACGTGGAGCTTTTCCCAACCAATCAGCACCTGCCACCAGAACCAAAGCTACAGCCAGCAGTGACTGAAATTCCACCCAAATGCCAAGAGGGTAAGCAGAAAATGAGCTTCTTCTTTTTTTACATTGTGCAGTTCTTTGTGTACAAATACATTTGTGTTTTCCTAATAGCTCTTCTGCCATTCATGTGGGTTATTTTGGAGGTACAAAATCTGTGCTTTAGCTCATGGCTGCTTTCATATTTCTGAAATTAAGGGGGGTCAGATTTTGGGGGTGGGTTTGACATCTATTTTGAATGGTATTCAAGTTCACTGTTGACTTTTGAAGATGCATTGTATATCTTTTTACATGCTTCCAGATATCTCTGTTGGCGCATTTGCTGTATATTTGTGAATTCTGTATGTTACAACATTGGCTCACGAGGCACATGGGACTCATCTGATCTCAGGGCAGTTTTACTTCAGTGAGAGTATGACATACATTAGATGCTCCCATTTTGGGAATGAAGAGTTCTGTGATATGTACCTTCCAGTGCCATGGATGCATTGCAAGCTTTCTTGTGCACAACCATACTAGGGCAAGTATATCCACTTTTGTGGCCTGTCAGCCTCTTCACTAAGTAGTTCCAGTCAGATACCAAAAGTAGGTGGTTTGTTGAGTCCCAGGCTTTGTGGATCAAGCATTCATACTAGCACATGGCCTATAGATTTTTGAAATATTAAGTGGTACATAAATGCAAATAAATACATGGTGCTAGAGATAATTTTAGTGCTGGATGTACTTAAGTGTCTTGTCTTTCCAAAATGTCCTTGTTCAGGTGGTTATCATGTCTCTTTACTTGCTGGGATGGTAGTGAAAGGGAATCCTTCAAACAACATTAATATGCAGTTCCGTAGTGTTGCTTCACTTGGACATGGGCACCTTTAGTGTTATGATAAAGCCATCCCCTGTCTGAAGGGACACTGACGTAGGGACATGGGCTTCTATACTAGTAGCTGCTTCAAGACGTGGGTGAGGGAGTCAGTGGGGTTATTCTCACGCCTTGGATACATTCTTCAGTCTCCTTAAGAGAGAAGGTAGATAAGAGGGTGGGTAGGTAGATGATAAAATGATGTTACTTTTATTCCCCAGTGGGGTTATTCTCACACCTTGGATACATTCTTCAGTCTCCTTAAGAGAGAAGGTAGACAAGGTAGGTAGATGATAAAATGATGTTACTTTTATTCCCAAGTACAGTGGTACCTCGGGTTACATACGCTTCAGGTTACAGACGCTTCAGGTTACAGTCTCTGCTAACCTAGAAATAGTACCTCGGGTTAAGAATTTTGCTTCAGGGTGAGAACGCAAATCGTGCTCCGGCGGCGTGGCAGCAGCGGGAGACCCCATTAGCTAAAGTGGTGCTTCAGGTTAAGAACAGACCTCTGGAACGAATTAAATTCTTAACCTGAGGTACCACTGTACTGTAGATTGAGCAATGCCTATTGCTTTTTCTCAAATCTTGGCGTTCTGATGTGCCTTGTCTGAGACAGTACAGCCCTGAACTTTCCACCATCTTGCCTTACCCTAGCTTCATTTAGCATTTCCATAGCTCCATAGCTCTGCTCACTTAACTGTGACTGCTACAGCCAGAGAAACCTGGACAATGTTCCAACCTGGCTTTGTAGACCCTGTAGCATTGCCTGCTTTCTGTGTGGGCTCCTAGCTCTGTAACAGAAGCTGTTCCCTGAGCTGCTCCTCTCTCTCTCTCTCTCCCTTCAGGATTAGTGTGCATGCCTTTAGTATTAGAAACGGAGATATGAAAGCTAGGAGCTAAGTGGCACCTTAAACCTAGGTTATGGGCGCAACAATGGAATGTCTAGGCTTGCTTTTTTATAACAAGAATACAAAGCTGAAAATGAATGAACTGCAGCTAAAATCTGATGTTCATTTTTCACATGGTCTAGTCCTCATCTGAAGACTGCAGAAAACAAAGCCATGCTTCCCCTGCCCGCCTCCTAATATTCTTATGAGGGTCTCTGGAGAAGAGTGGTCTTCAGAGAGTGGCTGGAAGTAGGGAGGCAGAAAAAGGTCCTTCTTTCCTTCTACTGTGCAGAGCTCATAAACTGCTTGCGCTAATGAAATTCCCTGTTGCAAAATACTCCTAGAACAAATGGGAGTTTCGAACTGCATGCCTAGTGGGGCTTTCCTTCTGCTTCTTGTATTTGAGGGTGTGGCTCAGACATACAGATCATAGAGTGGATCTATACCACACGTGAGAAGTGACCAGCTGCAGGAATTGGGTGGGATTCAAGGCTCTGTAGACCAAGGTTGGGCAACCTCTCCTCTAGCATCTTAGACTAGCGGCAATGTATTGCAAAATGCAACTGCTGCCTATCTCCATCTCCTCCCCACATCTCCCTGATGATACTAAGTAAAATAAGGTGCATGACTATTCATCACTGCTGCCACACCATCCAACTGGTAATGGGATAGGGAAACCCTAAGCCTGATCACCTTGTATCATATGAATAAGCCACACATTGTGTGTGTCTCTTAACCAAACATTCCCAGGGAGACCTTGGAGCTGAGATGCTCTACACTTCATCAGTTATGCTTTCCTTGTAATGGTAGAGTTTGGGCTTAAGTGGCCAAGTACACTTTGCTCCGTGCTGGTCTCCAGAACACAGAACACAGACATGTCAGGCTGAGAGCTGAAGTAAAGAGGAACAAGGTAGTCCTTATATTAGCAGAGCTGGAGATAAATGTTGGTACAAATTTGGGTAATAATTACTTAGTGGGTGGACGGCACATAGCCCTCCAAAATTAATTTCCCATTGTATCTGCATATCTTCCCCTGTCCTCCAAACTGCTATAAACTACATGTCAGAGCTTTATAACTCATCAAGGATGAGGACATTGCTGGGGCTACATATGCCTGGGTCTATGTTCTGAACTTCCAAAGAAATGGACTTTGACATTGTGTTTTTAAAAATATATACGTATATATCGAGTACAGGGAACATCTGACTAAGAAAAGCATTCAGCCAGCAAGGTTGTGACGTCCATAGCATTCTGTTCTATGTGATGCTTTGGTATGCATAATCATCTTACTGTGACAAACAAATCTAGTGAAAAACAGCCTCTTATTTAGCAAAATCCAGAATCCTTTCCCCAGGATTTTGCCATGGACTAAAGCTTCTCGTCATTCGCTTCCATGTTTTACATTACAATGGTACCTTGGTTCTCAAACTTAATCCGTTCTGGAAATCCGTTCCAAAACCAAAGCGTTCCAAAACCAAGGCTCCCTTTCCCATAGAAAGTAATGTAGTATGGATTAATCCGTTCCAGACTTTTAAAAACAATGCCTAAAACAGCAATTTAACATGAATTTTACTATCTAACGAGACCATTGATCTATAACATGAAAGCAATAATTAATGTACTATACTATAAAAGAAATAAGACACTATTGTAGATGATAAAAATTAAAATTATTATTTTTTCTTACCTGCACTGATGATAGTTATTGTTTGGATGGAGGGCTTTTATCCATTTCCACAGTCACACAATCAATCAGTAGCTGAACTGGGTTCCACACAGTCACAAAAACAAATTAATTGGAAAAGCCTCAAAAACAAAAAGACAAAATAAATAGCAAAAACAAAAGCACCAACTTAATCAGTTCCGGAAGTCCACTTGACTTCTGAAATGTTAAAAAACCAAGGCACAGCTTCTGATTGGTGCAGGTGCCCCGGAAACAATAACCGACAGCCACATTGGATGTTCAGCTTCCAAAAAACATTTGAAAAATGGAACAATTAATTTCAGGTTTTCGGAGTTTGAGAACCAAAGTGTTTGAGAACCAAGGCGTTTGAAAACCAAGGTCCCACTGTAGTTATATCTTGTTTTCAATTAATCTGGTTATACATTAAATTTCCTGTTCCATTCCCTCCTTGATGGTACCAAGTTTTGTTTCTTTGTTTCAAAGAGTCCATTCCATGATCACTGATTCCTCCTTTCCCATTCTTGCTGCAGGTATCATTCTCTTGCCCAATCCATGACTGCCCAGGAGTTAATAATTAGAGAGGAGTGCCTTCCTACTCCATGTTTGCTGATTAGATAAACAGCTTCCTCCTCCCTTTCTTTGTTGCTTTTCAGAGCATCTTAAGCCCTGACATGATACCTTACAAGGAAGGTTGGGGGCGTTTGCAACTTCCTTTTGGTGTGCAGTAGAAGACGCCCTTTCTCTTAGTTCTTATCTTATTCCTTCATTCCTCCCTTTACAAGCTTAGGGTGTGATGCAGGGCAGCATCTGAGTTTTCTATTTCTTATTGCCATAGCTTCTTGGTAACCATTCACAACATAGCTGAAGTTTTGCAGAGTGCTAAGGACCTTCTCAGCATCTTAAAAAGCAGAGACATCACCTTGCCAACAAAGGTCCGTATAGTTAAAGCTATGGTTTTTCCAGTAGTGATGTATGGAAGTGAGAGCTGGACTATAAAGAAGGCTGATCGCCAAAGAATGGATGCTTTTGAATTATGGTGCTGGAGGAGACTCTTGAGAGTCCCATGGACTGCAAGAAGATCACACCTCTCCATTCTGAAGGAAATCAGCCCTGAGTGCTCACTGGAAGGACAGATCATGAGAGGAGAAGACTCCCTGGAAAAGACCCTGATGTTGGGAAAGATGGAGGGCACAAGCAGAAGGGGACGACAGAGGACGAGATGGCTGGACAGTGTTCTCGAAGCTACCAGCATGAGTTTGACCAAACTGCGGGAGGCAGTGGAAGACAGGAGTGCCTGGCGTGCTCTGGTCCATGGGGTCATGAAGAGTCAGACACGACTAAATGACTAAACAACAACAACAACAACAAAGGACCTTCTAATTCTAGCACAGAAAGAAGCTTTGGTTTGATCTGTTTTGAACAAAATTTGGTGATATGAATAGCCATTAACCCCACTATCTGCCACTGAAATTTGGAGGTGGGTGTTACTGTTAAATCTTAAGACCACTGTGTGATCACCACCACCCAAATCTCCAAACCAACCCTTCACTGCCAAAGCGTAATATGGAAGAACTGTGCTCCATTGTGTGTGACTCGGAAGGCATCTGTTTTCTTTAGACCTGAGCTATGTGGGAAGTCAAAACAAGGCTTCATCCAAGTTCACTTTTCCATCCTGATCTCTGGGGGATGATTTGAAGAACAGGCTTAGGGAAGGCCAGCCTTAGCAAAAAAAAAAAAAAAAAATTCTCTTACAAAAGTTGTCATTGAACCAATTTCCGTAAGTGCTGTTTCTTCTTCTGTGCTGTCATATTGAGTGCAAGGAAATTCTGAAGAGATTTCTGGATGTAAATTGCAGTAGAGCTTTGGAAATGGCACTGTGCCTCCTGTGACTTCACTGGAATGCTAGCCAGCTAAATGAATCACTTATTAAAGGTTTCCGCATCAATACCAAGATGGAGTCAAGGGAACCAAAAGCTGGTAATGTGTGGAACTGAGCAAGTTCCAGCCTCTTTACCCCTTCCCTTAAATCCTTAGGAAGAGAAGAAGAACCTTGGTGGAGAAATGAAACACAACTGTCTCCTGTACAGCCACAATTGACATCAGAATTAGATCTGGGGCTGATCCAAAATGGATGGGGATTATGTCAGCATCAGAAAGGCTCTTCACTCAGTTTTCATGCAGTATTAAAATAAACTATGGTTTTAAGTGTGTATGACAGCTTAGCTCCTCCTCACTCCTGATTGTGTCCTGTGGGGAAGGAAACAAGCCAGATTCTTACTAGTCGTGTGTGGACCTAAGCAAGTTTGTTTGTTTCTCTCTCTCAAACAAAACATGAGTAGTAAGCCAAGAACAAACCTTTGCCTCTGTTCATGGTTTGTTAGGAAGAAACAAAGCATGAGCCCAGGCTCACACCTCATGAATATCTTGTTTTCTCCGTGACACAGCCAGTAACAAGGTGGGTGAGGAGCAAAACACTTGAGTATGTTAAACCAAGGTTTCATCCTTGACCATTGGTCCTGCTAGCTAGGGATGATTGGAGTTGTAGTCCAAAAGCAGCTGGAAACCCAAGTTTGGGAAATCCTGTGTTAAACCATAGTTTCTTTTTAAATGTGATTTAATGTTGCAGGTGAACCAGGCCTGTCAGTAAACTGTAGGAGTTCAATGCAAAAAAGAAAAGAAAAGAAAAATGGTTTAAGACTGCAGTTCTAGACCCATTTACATGGGAGGGAGTAAACCTCATGGAACTCAGTGGGACTTTGTTCTGAGTAGACTTAGGTAAGATTGCTATGCTCATGATTCCTGATATTGAGTAGGACTGCCTGTCTTATCTGTATTGGGAGCGTTCCCCTCTAATGGGTTTCATTTGATTCTGGTGATGTTAGGACCACTGGTGGACGAAGAGGAGTGCAGGGGGAGCACACCACCCCCGGCAGCACGATCCCGGTGGGGTGCCATTGTGGCTGCCCCCCCCCCCCCCGCGCAGGGCGCCATCATGCCCCACAGGCGACGCGCCCAGCTCCAGGACGTGCGCCACACCCTTGCGGGTGGTGCGCCATGCCCCAGGACGTGTGCCAGCCATG
This sequence comes from Podarcis muralis, assembly GCF_964188315.1. Lineage (NCBI taxonomy): Eukaryota > Metazoa > Chordata > Lepidosauria > Squamata > Lacertidae > Podarcis > Podarcis muralis. The sequence continues at coordinate 37,439,992 of NC_135656.1, read as the reverse complement.
CCCCCACCTGTTCTCCGCCCCCCAGTGCCGGAGCATGAAGCTGCACCACTGATTAGGACACAGCCATTGGTCCCATTGATGCATGACTGTTTAGCAATGTGAAGTCATCACATTTACTGTGCTCTCCTTGTTTAGAAAAGAAACATTGGGAGGAAGGTGCTCTATAACAGCGGAAGAGTGAGAGAAATCTAACTGTGTACAGTTGAAAACCGCAACAAAAAAAGGGGGCAGGATTAATGGTCTCTCTAAAAGAGTCTTCCCACCCTTTGCCCCCCAAATCACTACCCTTGAGGCAAAAAGTGAATCAGGAGAACATCTGACTCATGCCTCTCCACAAATGGACAAGCTCCGTGGAGACAAAACTACAGTAATCTAACTCTGAGGCATTGTGACCCATCCTGCCAAATTTAATGTAACATGAGTTATCACCAGAGTGAAGATAAGCATCGTGCAAGACTGAGCTCTTCACTGGAGTCTAGAGGTGGAGCCCAAGTCATGGAGTCCAGGAACAGCTGCCTGGAAGAGGGGGTGACTTTGATTTAAAAGAGGCTCTGGTATCCCAGGACAGCTGCTTGAGAGTAAGGCTTGAACAATGAGGGCAGCTGTCTGGTGGGAGATTTAAAGCATGAGACAGCCACGTCCAGGGAGATTAATACAAAAGGGGCTTTCAGTCCTAAAGAGGCCCTGTGTCCAGTGCAAGAGCTATAAACCGAAGGCAAGTGACATGAAAGGTTCCCCCTTGCACACCCCTTTAGCTGCTCTTCTCTGTCCAGATTTATGTCCCAAGAGCAAAGGTAGCAAGGCTTTTTCTCTAAAGCTATCTCAGCTCCAGTGGCCTCCCTCCCTCTCCCTTTGCTCTTATTTAAGCTTTGTTGTTCACACTTCTTCCTCCGTTATGGAGCACCTTTTTGGACTAAAGGGCCTGATGGGATCTGGGAACTATAATTTCATGGATAAAGGTATGCAGAATGACTTAGGGGCTTGCTATCATGTGCTGTAATCAAACAACTTGTTTCCAAAGTTGCTTCAAACAGGACCCAGAGCTAACAACCGCAGCCTGGGGAGATCTACAGTTTGGCTCCAAAACATGCTGTTTCCTGCACTACTACTTATTGTTTTGCAGGCAGCCTCATTATTTGTCTTCGGATTGTTTTCCAACTTCAGATGGCAATGGAGGAAATTCTTACGGATTTTAATTGGATTCTAACTTTGCTTTACGTTGAGGTCTCAGGTTGCACAACAAAGGCACACAGAGATGAAGAAACCATGGAAAAGCTTACTTTGAAAATATAAAATCCAGTCGTTCATAAGCCACTGCTGCCAGTCTCCGACCCTGATCCGTACCTTTTATGGAAGAGAGCAGAAATAATGAAAAACATTGTAGCCCTTATGTGAGCAAAGCTGGATAATGATTTTCAACCACACAGCAGACATTCTGTGCCAGATAACTTTTTAGATCCAGATAACTTACTAACCTTTCTACACTCTTGTACAGTGCCTGTAACAAGTCTTCTCTCCAAATTAGGTATATTTCATTTTTGTAGTCCGATAGTGACAGGCTCTTAAAAAAAATGCTGTTGGCAAAGGCTGCATAGTAAGAATCACTCCACTCACTTATGAAGACTAGCACAGTGGTTATGAATTGTTTCCCTTTTTTTCCTTTCTTTTCAAAAACAATTAGCTGCTCTTCATTTTAAGTTTCAGGGGGACTTAATGTCCACAAATCAATACTGTAAACTTTGCTGGGTTCCATTTTTTTATTCCTCCAGAGTTGGGAGTGCCAGAAAAAAATAAAATCTCTTCTATGGCACTGCTATTTGAGTCTTATTTAATAATTTTTTTAAAAGTATCACCTGGCTTCCCACAAAATAGAGCCCAATGCTGAAACATTTAAGTTGTTTTAAACTGTGTTTTAACTATTGTAGCCTGCCCTGAGTCCTTAGGGTGAAGGGTGAGTACAGTAATTGTATAATAATATAATAATCACATAATTGTATAATAATATGATTATCACCTTTGTGTCAGAACAAAAAAGCACCTACATGCTGTTGTTTCATAAAACATACAAACTACCTATCTACCAGCTTGCTGTAGATACAGCAAGCATCTGAATCACTAAAGATGAAATTGGTTCCTCCCATGGGGCAATTGAGATGTTGGAAGATTGAGCTCAGTTGCCAGGAACCTGCTGACGATGGAACCCTAGAGCCTAGCTAGAGTAGAGATAAACACAATCACTGCTAACACGACCGTAACATCTTTACAAATGCAAAGCACTGATATTGCATCCTACTCACAAACTTTACACTGGAATTCTTTCAAGTGCAAGAGTGTCACAGAATGAGTCCTAATGCTCTCTATACCATGGGTGCATATTACAGGGGCTGTACAATAAGCAGGTGGATTCTTGTAGCAACAACTGTTGCCTTCTAGGCAAGTTTCCTTGGATTCCAACCTTCATTTCCACTCGCCACCTTGTCTCCACCCACAGTGATTTTTTGGTGTCATTTTATTTGTTCTGAAGTAATTAAAGATATGCAGCGTTTCAACTAGAACATTCATGAAGTATCCAAAGGGGGGAGTGAAGAACAACTAGCTGCCTGGCTCAAAATGGTGAGCAAGTCAGGCTTTCTCCATGGATGAAATTGGCCCCCGACTTCCGATTAACCAAGAGAGTGATGACAGTTTGGTGGCTGGACTTCTGGCAGCGTAAGTGAGGCCTAATAATAAAGAGCAGAGTACAGCTGCAGAGATGCTTACGGTCAGAAACTCCCTCCTTTCTATGTTTCCTTTTGGAAACAAGCATCTGCCAGCATTAGTGCTGGGGTATTTCAAGCAGAACTGAAGTGGAATCAGCACCTGCAAATTCACAAACACTATTCGCAAATGTGTGTGGGGGGGGGAGTCTTGTGTGTCTTTGCTGCCTCAAAGTTATCCCCTGGATTAATTTGGATTTCTTTCCATCAAGAGTCTGTTCCCATCCAGTGAAACAGAAAGGTGGAAGATTCAGAACAGGCAAAAGGAAGGGCTTCTTCACCCAGAGGACCTAGAGAATTCACTTCCACAAGAAGTGAATGGTGGCCATCAACTTGGATGGCTTAAAAAGGTGCTTAGAGCAATCCATGGCTACTGCTAGTCATGATGGGTGTGCTGTGCCTTCAGTGTCAGAGGGAGTACCTCTCTAAATGCCCGTTCCTGGGGAGCAACAAGTTGGGAGAGCACCGTTGCATTCGTGCCCTGCTTGTGGACTTCCCATAGGTATCTAGTTGGCTGCTATGAGAATAAAATACTGGACTCGATGGGCCTCTGGTCTGATCTTTTTCTTCCGTGATGGGTCTCTGGTGGATTCCTCATATTTTCTAACTGTGAGATAGTACTGACTGCTTTGAAGTTGCTTTATTCTTCAGGGTAGAACTACATGTTACAGAAAACACAGAGCTTGTGACTCTTAGCACTCCCCGTTTCAAAATATGACAGTTGTCTACTGTAAACAACCCTGTGATCCTTGAATGAAGAGAGGCTTATAAATGTGAAAACAAGAAAAAAAACTGGAAGGCTCCTGAAACATAACATTCATTTAAAGAGTATTTTCTTCCTGTTCCCCACTACCACCACCACCCAAAGAAAAGGATGAGGGAAGCCTCTGAATATTGTTCAGAGCAATACTAATGTCTGATGACTTTCAAAGTTAATTTCTCATGTTTCTAGGCAGAAAATGTCCTGGCTGTAGGATATAAAATGGAAAAGTGTACGTTTTAAAGGACAGATTCTCTGCTAGAAGGCTGGGGAGTTCTGTTCTTAATCTCCATTTCATGCAATTCACCACAATTTGTAATGTTTTTCAATAAGGCAGGAAGTGAACTTCCTGTGTTAAAGAGCAATAATAGCATATTGTCTCCATAGACTATTAGTTTAAATGTTGGGCCTTGAATTTTAGTACCTTTCATGTCTTCTGAATATCTAATGGCACAGGCTAATGGCTCAAGAGCGATATCATATAATGTGGAGACAGTGGACAACGTTGCCTACTCATGAACTAAGGGAGCAGTTCTGGTTCTAAACTGCATGTTACGAACTTTGAATGTAGGTATTTTTTAAAGAAGCTTAGTTTAGTTGACAGAATTCCTATCTATCTTGTCTTAAGAGCTCCAGTGTATCTCATATGTACTCAAGAGCCACCTGGTGACACTCCACACCCTGCCACTTCCACAGTTAGGGCTCTTCTTATCAGTAGACAGTGGCGGAGCTTCAAGCTCTGGAGGGGGGGGCAGAGAGCAGGCGGGGGCATGGCGCACCACCCGCAGGGGTGTGGCGCCCAGCTCAGGGGGGGCAGCCGTGATGGCAATGCATTCCCCCCACACCCCTGTTCCTCCTCCAGTGTCAGTAGATCTCGGGTTTATTTATTTATATTCCTACCAGTTAACCCAGCAGTATAGTATGCTACCCCAGACTTTACATACCTCCTCCTCTCATCTGTTTCCTGCATCCTTGGCAATTCTTGCCATCCCCTTTTATTCAGCTGTCATCTCTCCTCTCTTCGTTCGCCACAGGTGATCATGCTCTTTCCCCTTGTTCCTGATTTCTTCAGCATCCCTGATTTTTGCCTGTTCCTATCCGACTCCCTGCTTAGTCCTCCTGCTCAGTTTTGTGTGAATCCTCAGCATTCTCTCCCCACAATATCACTTCTGATCTGACTGTCTCACCTTCTGGTTGGAATGCCAACACCTTGGTCAGTAAAGTTTTGCAAACTATCATGAACTGGACGTAGTTTCTTGATGTCTAGAGTTGGGCTAATAGTCTTAGGGGTATCCATTTTCATTCTGAAAGCAAAGCTGCCCTTTGCTGACTGACACCTATGCAACCACTGAAGGAGATGTGTCAATCTGTCTGAGAATGGTGCTTAGTAGGAATTATTTCCTGGAATGTTTAATCAAAGTTTTAAAGGTGATGCTCAGGTGCAAGACATCATTAAGACCATCCCTCATAGCCCTGATTGACACCCATTGGCTCTGCCTCTGCTGTGTTCATTTGTTCCAGTCCAGTGTGGCATAACACCTTGTGGATTCAGGCTCCAACATTGGCCTATAGATCCCTTCCAGGATTTTAACACTGCTGCAATTGAAGCTCCATATAGATAGGAGATATAGCAACTCCCAACTCCTTTTGCCTCACCTGCCACATTTGGAAATAGTTCAGCAGACACCTTTATACCAACCAGGGATGAGTACTGGTTCATTTCTGTAGCATCTGGCCGCTGAATTGGCAATGGTGGAGTTTGATATTTTTGCCACTGGACCAATGATGGCAATGTATTTCCATGAAACCCTTAGAGTCAAATTAAGCTGAAATGTTTGTTACGACAACATTGCCACCAGAAAACTCTTTAATTGATCCTCAAGGGACCTCTAAATGTCAACCTTTGGCAGCCTGTTGCTTCAGCTAGCAAGGTGCATATACCAAGATGACAAGGTAAAAAGGCATGCCTGTGTGCTGTGATTATTACCTCTGAATCGGCCAACAGCGTCCTAGAAACAGCTGATGAGAGTGAAAGAGGAAACAATTAACAAGCTCAGCAACTGCATCCATCCTGTCAGTAGAACTCAGCTGCTTCTCGCTGTGCTTCCGGTTGCCTGCTGCTGATCAGTTTTACTAATCATCACAATAAAATAACATTGCAATAAAATGTAGCCATAGGCCTGCTGCTTTTGTTGTGAATGTGTCCAGGGAAAGCTGGGAAATGGGGAGAAGTTCCACCAGGAACAGAACAGGGAGGATGACCAAAGCCTAGAAAGTCAAAAGAATGGAGAAATGACCAATTAGTGAAACTTTTCTGGGTAGTAGAAGGCCTCGGGCAATTGGCAAACCTATGTGGCTGCAAGGACTGAAGGGTATGTTCTTTTCTTTTGTCTCATATTTCATTAGATGGGACTTCTTTTGGTGTTTAATCTGGTGCTGCTAGCTTCATACCCTTGAGATAAGAAATGTATTCCGTCTTGGAAAAATAGGTCCGATCTTGCTCTTAAGTATTTGCTTCATGTAGGGTCTATTGTGACTTCAAATGATGCATTTATAAACAACAAGAATTGGGATTTTTACCCTTGGTTTCCTCTCTCTAATTGCCCCAAGTTACCCCGTCACAACTTTATGAGTAATAATGTAAACTTAATCTTAGCAGTTTCTGCCTCTTCCTCTCTCAGAGAAGCAGGCTTCTCACTGTGCCAGCCCTTTGGGCATCTGCCTTAGCTTCAAATATAGTGTTCAGCTCCCTCCTTATCATAGTTTTCAGTCTCTGCTCTAGGAAACCCCTGGGGTTCCATGGAAGCTTAGTTGGGTCCCCAATAGGAAGGTGCCATATGGGACCATTGGTCCATCTAGCTCAGAATTGTCTACACTGCATTTGTCCAGGAAGGCAACACTTTATGCTTAGTAACTGTTTAAAAATATTTCAAGAAAGTTTATATTGAAAGGGAGGGGAAACCTCTACACTGACTGACAGTAACTGTTCAGAATTACAGACAGGGGACATTCCCAGCCCTATCTGGCCTCAGTACCTCCAGATAGGGCTGGGAATGCCCCCCGTCTGTAATTAATTAATTAGATTCGTATATATTGTCTACAGGACAGTTCACAACATTGAAAATACAAAACAAGAGCACAAAATATATAATAAGAGCAAGAACAAACACAAAAACTCAAGTTCTAAAAACAAAACCATTTCAGCATACTCTACAAACAATAAAACCGTATTGACAACTTCTAAAAAATAATAAATGTGCCGGCAAGAGCACCAGATTGGCTCTGTCAGTGCATTTGCACCATGCTGACCTCCCAGCCACCTCACTCTGCCTACCTTGGGAAGGAATGGCAACTCCTCACTAGCATGGTAGCTCCTTCCCACTCAGTGAGCCACTCCTGCCTTTGGAAGGAAAATCATAGAATCATAGAGCTGGAAGGGACCCCAAGGGTCATCTAGTCCAACCATCTACAATGTAGGAATCTTTTTCCCCAACGTAGGGTTCGAACCCATGACCCTGAGATTAAGAGTCCCATGCTCTACCGACTGAGCTATTTCGCTAACAAAAAATATCCATTGCCATTAGGTGGATTTTGCCCTAAAGTAAGTCTTGAAGAAATAGTGTTTCTCTGCAAAAGCAGGGTCCCATCGTGACTCTAGGCCTGGTTATGGATAAATATTCTTGGGTGGTGGGAGAGACAGTGGTGGGAGTGAAATAATAAGCTGAACAAACCCTCCAGTATATTTTCCCGAGGCCTTATTGGGCTCTGTCTTGCAGCTCACTCGTGATTGCTTAATTATAGCTAGGGCTTTAAACAGATTTTAAAAGACAATAAGCACAACAACTTTACCCCCAAAAATAAGGACCAGGCAAAAAGCCTTGTGGATAAACAGTGAGTAATCCTTTCCAATTCCCTGAGCAGCTCAGCAGTTTGAGAGAATAAAAGCTGTTGGGGAAACATTTCCTTAAAACCAGCTGACACATTTGGGCTAGATTATGTGTGTTGATATAGTTTTAAACAGGAAAGAGCCTCCAGCCCTGAGATACTAATACCGGAGGGTTGTGTGTGTGTGTGTGTGTGTGTGTGGTTTGGAGAGGGGAGGGTATACTCAGTCCAATTTTGTGCAGGCAGAACAGGTGCCAAATATGAGATAAGATGGAAAAATTAAAAAAACAAAACTGCAGAGCTTTCCACTTGGAAAGAGACAGAATGAGTCAAGGCAGAAGGGGATATGGGCTGAGTTGATAGGGGAATATGGCCTCCCACCCCCCCACCCCCACTGCTCCAGTTTCACTGAAGAGGGATTGGGTCCTGTGTGCTTTATCCGTGTGATGTGTATATGTGTCGGGGGGACTGCATCTAAAAACATTTGAATAATGAGATATGTAAGATAAACTGAACTGCCAGGTTTGGATAATCAAACTTTAGGTAATGAAGACCCTGCACACTTGTGATATAAACCTGAACAGAAGAACAAAACATACAGTTAGCCTGTGCTTTCTTTGACCTGAAAGCACATCACAGCCCTGCTACTCCCATGGACCATTTGTTAATCCTTTCCAGCATAAAGCTACAGACAGTCAGCTGTTGAGGAAACATGGGTGGTGAAATCAGGAAGCAAACTCATTGAGGTGAGGCATGCTGGTGATCTGATGGATGCCAAGATGCCAGGCTATAAACACAGTGGAACAAAAGGGCTAAACACAGGGAGGGTTTCCATGCACCTGTTCACTGTAATGTGTGACTAGGGCTGGAGCACTAATGGGACAGTACCAGGGACAGGCATAATCTGAATGCCAAGGCCAGGGAAACTATCCCAATAATGTTAAAGGACCATAAGGAAGGACTAGGGCAAGGAAATCAGATGCTAAGTGTCAACAGGGTGTGTCAACATAGCAGAGCCTGCAGTGGGCAGCAAGACTCATGGTTGGAACATGGAGTGGGTAGCCGGGCAAGAGAGGCTGGGTGAAATAGATGACATTGTAGTGCTATATACATCATCCACTCAAGCCAGAGGGTGAAGTGCAGGGAGGATTGGCCATTACTCCTGGAGATCTCAAACGACAGGTTTCCTGTTCTAAAGCAAAGAATTTTCTACTCCTTAGTCCTGTTTTATTATCTGACAGGTTTTAATCTTGTCCTGGACATATAACTCTAGAACGGCAATCGTGAATGAGAAATTGTCTTTTGTTTTATCCCTCCCACCCATTTTGTCTAGAGCTAAAGCCAAGCACATGTTACCACCAGCCTAGGTGAAGTCTGGGTTGATTTCAGATGCTGAAGTATCTGCTGGCTTGGGCATGGCATGAGACATCCCAAAATTGACTGACCACACAGCAAACAAATTCTTGGTGCACCCTTTCAGTTGATCATACATTGCAGTGAATGGGGTGGAATGGGGAAAGCGTTCATGCAGGCTGCTTCTGCTCCTAGCCTCCCCGTGTTCACCTGGACCTTTGCATACAGCCTGGGTGCATATGAACCTTTCTACATCATGGGGAATGCTGTTCTTTCACTATACTGAGAGTGCCCTGCTGGTGTAGATATGTATTGATGTGGGCTTTATGGGAACATTTAACTCAACAAGGAAAGCACCTGCAATCCTATTTCTCGCCTGCCCTCTTCTATTCATCATAATGTAGGCTCTTATAACGTGGACCAATGTGGGAGGGAAGAAGGAACTGCATTTGGAAATTGTTTTTGTTCCAAGTAAGCCTTGGAATGTGGAGTATTAAATCTGAACAGTGTGGTGGGCCCACAAGGCCTCCTTACTGATTCAAGCAGTTATTAATAATTTTGACAATGTAGTTTCCCACCCCACCCCCTTTGAGTGTGAATTACAGCCAGACCTCAGGATGTATTTCCTTGTGTTAACAGATTAATCATTTTATACTCTCACTTGCAGAGCTGAAGTCTGCAATGAACAAGGAGGTTTGTGAGTCCCCGTGTCAGTCTTTCTGGGCCCACAGTGGAGTTAGCAATGGTACCGGGAGATAAATATAATCTGGAATTGAATCATCTCACAAAGGAAGTGGTGTGGCAATACTTACCTGATTCCTTTACCGCTGGTAAGGACAGGAGAATTGGTACTGAAACACAGAGATTCATAAAACATGGCTTATGGAGCTGCTTCTTACAGCCATCACTGCCTCAGCCAGCATCCATGGACAGTGGAGCATGACCTTTGCTGTAGAGCAAGCAGGAAGGATGGTATCATGCTGCTTCCACTTTCAGGAAAGGCTAAGCATTAAGCAATTTCAGTGCTTAATGAAATTATTGTAGCAGTGACAAATTATTCACACTCAAAACACAAACATTTGGAGTCATCCACTGGAAACGATAAGTAGTATATTGATGTCCAAGATAACAAGATTCTGCATTGCTTGGTGCCAGCATAAATGGCTTTTTGAAAAGATTACTTGCTGCATCCATTGAGGCTTTATGTCACTTTAGTCCTGAAATATAATGGGTTTGAGTTATGGGAATCCTATGCTGCATGGCTTGAATTGGGTCAACATTCCAATAAACTGGTTCCTACTCGATAGGGAAGAAAAATGCAGTTCATGGTCTGACTAATCAGAGATAAATATGGGATATGTATGCAGGAGATTTATAGCACATCTGATGTGCAGGAGATTTATAGCACATCAGATGTACCTTTCTTCCACTGTGTACATTTCAAGCTTTTCCTTTCTAAATAAAAGCCGTTTGCTTTGCTTTGCTATACATACATACATACATACATACATACATACATACATACATACATACAGAATTTTATTTGTGTGCCATCTTTCCACAGTTCAAACTATGCCCATGTAGCTCACAAGATGAAAATAATACATGACTGCAATGTAACACAAGTAGTCATAAACAATAAATAAACCCTCAAAAAAAACACAACCAAACCAAACAGTTGCCACTTAAATCACAGCACAATCTAAAATAAAGATACAAAAAAACACACCAAGAGTCTATTCAGCAGCCTCTGCTTTTGTAGCTGCAAGGCAGGGAGCAGGTCTTTCCACTATGGCACAATGTATGGCCTTTCCTGGAAGTGAAGGATAAGATTGTGGACTTATGGTTTCTGCTTGATTGTAGTGGATGGCTATATGTTCACTGGAGACCTCCAGTTCCCAAAGCGCTGCGACTCTGGCAAAGAAGTGGTACCTCTGGCCATGCATTCTGTAGGCTGTCTACAAATGATCAGACCCCTTGAGTTAAAAAGAGAGAAGGTTCTTTATTTGATTTTGTTTTGAGTGAATAAGGGATTGCAGCTTGGTGTCCGTAGGTGAGGCTCCGCTGCTCAGCCAATAAATACTTTCACGGTTTACAAGAAACAAAATAGGCACGGGCTTGTCTCCGTTGGATCACTTTGTCCTAAAACTATTTATAGAGACCTGGTTCTGCCTCAGCATAACGTTTCTCTTATTCTGTTGACCAGCACGTGATATGGGAAGAGGCTGCTAACATGCCACCCCAATAAATCACGGAGAAGGAGTTAAGGCACTGGATTAAGATTGCACAAAGATAGCTTTGTGTTTTTCGGAACATCAAACCTCCTTGTGAGCAGACAAGATAATTTGACAATTGGCCAGTTGGGTTTTTTTGTTCTTATTCTTCTTTACCCGTCCTTTAAAGCCACACACATAGTCACAGTTTATTTCCTAGACTTGGGATGTTGCAACAAAGCCAGGAGTCAACATAGCTATAAATGGAAGAAGCGGCTCTCCTTGGAATGGAGCCTGAACTGAAACTTTGTTGGGTCCAGTCATTGTTCCTTTTGTTCATAATGTTTTAAGAAAAGATAATGGTGAAGAAGGACTCCCCCCACACAGACTTATTTTTTTTAGTAAACACATTCACTTCTTCACTGCTCTGGGGTGTGTTTTGAACTGGAAGCTCTATAGACAACCCCAGTTTCTGCGGTTTGAGAAACGGGTCAGCAGAAAGAGAATGTGAATACACTTCTGTTTTCCATTCATACTTGGGATAGATAAGCAAATAGCTGGGTAACTTTGAGATCCAAATATAATCTAACCATTTTGGCTGGACTCTGTAGCCAGCAGGGTTATAAAACTGGTGCAGCTAATGGGTTTTTGAAAAAAAAGTGTTGTAAATTCATAGCAAAAATTTAAGCCACCTGATTTAAGCCTGGTGGTAATGCCTCAAGAGTTATTGTGGCTCTGTAACACATGACCAGTGGCGAATGCCTACCCACTTTTTTCTGGTGTTTTTAATGAGATTGTGACAGGCAGAAACTCAACTGGTGAAGCTTTTCCAAGCAGGAAGGTACAATAGAGAGAAGGTCTGAATCTGTTAATAGAATAATAGAATCTTAGAGTTGGAAGGGACCCAAGGGTCATCTAGATCAACCCCCTGCAATGCTAAAGCATCCATGGCAGGTGGCCATCCAACCTCTGTTTATAAACCTCCAAGGAAGGAGAGTCCACCACCTGTCGTGGGAGAAATGTCTGCCTCCCATGTAACAGTATATATATTTTTCTTGTTGCAAAATTGCACACCTATAAATTATAAAACATAACATGGCTAACAAAAATGGATCACTGGGGAGGTAAAATGCTACACATATTATTTTACAGAACATAATAATGAGGTGATTACAGTAAACCAATGAGGTGATTACAATAAATGAATTCTTCAATAAATCAACTTGGAAAACACAAAGTAATAGGAGTGAGCTAATGAGTAGTGCCTGCTTATCTATGCCTTGTTGCAATATATGCTGTAGGTATTTCTCATTCTTGGCTCAGTTGAGCATGGTGCTGATAACGCCAAGGTTGTAGGTTTGATCTCCATACGGGACAGTTGCATATTTCGGCACTGCAGGGGATTGGACTAGATGATCCTCAGGGTAGATGCTTTCCAGCTCTATGATACTACGTGTTGTTTCATTTGTATGTTTAATAAAATCACACCATATAGTGTAAAAATTATCATGTTTTTACTCTCCCCTTGCCACCTTCAATTTTTGCTACAGCTTTTCCGTTATGGCTTTTTGCCAGACTATTTTATACCAGTGATCAATATTCATCAATTGCAATGTTTTCCAAGTTCAGGATTTTACCATTCTAATTCCTTACTTCTTAATTGGTCCATATTTGAAGTATATAAATTAAGGATGGCCAATACCAGGGTTATTGGGATTGTCTGAGCTGTAATCTGAGATATCTCTTTTAAAAATTCCTTCCGGTATTTGTGAACATTCTCACCACATATGATGGTATGTACCTATAACTTGGCATCCTCTGCAATGTAACAGAGAGCTACTGGGCTTTATATAAGATAGGCGCCTCAGTGTTAAATACCATCCATGCACAATTTTTAGTGAATGTTTCCTAGTAGTTGCTGACAGAGATTTATATGGTGCTTTTGTCCATAAATTGTTCTATTTGTCCTCTTAAATGTTTATATCCCCATTATGTTCCCACCAGCTTTTTAGATTTTGTTGGGAGGAGGAGAAGGGTTTTGTATAAAAGGGAAATGAATGCCTTAGTCCAGCGGTTCCCAATTGGTGGTCCGCTGACACCAGGGGTGCTGTGCAACCCACTCAGGGGGTCTCTGGCACCATTCACATAACAAAAATTACCATAGAGATATCAAAATTTGCAAAAGTAGGGGATCCATGGCTTGCCTTTTGAAAAACAAGGGGTCTGCAGTACTTAGCTAATTGGGAACCACTGCTTTAGTCATCATACCATCTCTTAGTACTCTGTTAATTTCCTTTAGCTCCATTTTTTATTTGTATTGTTGTAAGAAATGATATCAGCTAATATCCAGCCATGAAATTTGATTATTTTCCATCATGCAACTGTAGAAGACAAAGGAGCCCTACCAGAAAAAAGTAGCAATGTTGTTCCTAACAGTTGATAATTTATTTGGTTGAGACATTGGGCGACCTGCAATTAGATCTCCCGTGGCTCCCCCCCCCAAAAAAACAACAACCCTGAAAGCACCTGTGGGAAGCCTCATAGCATATCAGGGTCCCCGCTTTCCCCAGTGCCATTTTCCTGATCAGAATCCCCTGTCCCACTTGCCCAAAACTGTTCTTTCACCTGTGGTGAAAAGTCGCCTTTTGAAAGATAAATGTGCATTCTATGTCTATAAATCTGTGCTGCTCTGGGCTCCTCTGGGAGGACAGGTAGGATATAAATCAAATACAGTGGTACCTCAGGTTAAGTACTTAATTCATTCTGGAGGTCCGTTCTTAACCTGAAACTGTTCTTAACCTGAAGCACCACTTTAGCTAATGGGGCCTCCTGCTGCCACTGCGCAGCCTGAGCATGATTTCTGTTCTTATCCTGAAGCAAAGTTCTTAACCTGAAGCACTATTTCTGGCTTAGTGGAGTGTGTAACCTGAAGCGTATGTAACCTGAAGCGTATGTAACCCGAGGTACCACTGTAAATAAATATTCTACAGTTCTTTGGTCTTCTGGGGGGGGGGGGGACTAATGAACAGCTGATGTATTGCAGCTTCTCAGGTATATAACCATACCATATCCAAACAGTAACAAAAATCACATGAGGACAAGCAGTAACCAATAGCTTGATGACAGGTCATCATTCGGCCATATTCAGCTGTGAAATAGCAGCCACTGGTGGTTGTATATTATGCCCAAAGTTGATCTAAAGGTGCCAAAATAATCTGGCCTTCTGTAAACTACCAGCCAGCCTTTTCTCCTTCCTTGTCTGCTTCATTCCACTGTTTATGCATTTGTCAGGAAAGCTGGCCTCATTGTGCCAGGAAGCTTTGTCATCAATTCATGCTTAATAATCACCTGCTCAGAAGAATAAATCAGTGTTCTTTTGATGTTCACCCAAGCCACTGACTTTTCCTAACAAAAGCAATGTCTTCCCCCTCCAGCTTTTCTTACTGCTTGGAGCAAGTACAAAAACTGTTATGTCTGCATTTAAACCTTGAAGGATCTATGAACCGCATCACTGGACTTGATAGCAGCCTTTATTACTTGCTGTTGTCCAAGATGTCATCTGATCTTGCTGCACAAAAGATGCACCAAAGGTGTACAGTGGTAGGGAGGCTTCAAAACTCATGGGCTGAGCACCAGAGGTGTACACCAATGTTCTCTTTAAATTATCCTCCTTTATCTCTTTAAAGTAATCCTCCTTATTTTTGGCCAGAGAAATTAGGAAAGGAACCAAAGGGGAAGGAGAAATTCTTGAACAGTTTCTCATGGTTAGGGTTCACCATTAGCAATGGCAGAAGCATAGCTCCTTTTGTTCCTGAAGGTTTGGCAGGACAGGTGTTGCAGCTGCAACAGCAACAAGTCTGTTGACAACTGTTGACCACCATATTGTATCCCTCATTATGTCTGGGAGCTGGTGTTATTTCAAGGCACCGTAGGAGAGAAATGGTGGTTGGCATGCAAATAAAATTGTAGGAAAATAATTGGGAGAAATCTGCAAAGTGATCTTATTCCAGGTATGTGATAAAAAGAAAAATCTCAGAGGAGTTGTGGGGGGAGATGGCCCTTTGATAGATTTTGGCTTGGCTCTACATAAGACATGCTTTGCATATAAAACAATGTGCTCAAACCATCTAGCATGCTAAATATTCCCAGGCAGTAGAGTTGGAATGGCCTCAATACAAGACCCGAAGTAACAGAGGTCAGTTAAGTTGACAGCACCAAGGTTAAGAGGATTCAATTCGGTATAAAGCAGTTCAGTATAAAGCAGTTCTAGGATAGTAAATATGTGTCCCTGAATTTGTGATCACATCATTCAGGCTCAAAAGTTGTCATTGGACTCATTTCATAACTAAAAAGAAGGTGAGAAGCCTACCAAGTTAAGCTTAAGAAACTTAAGAAGGTGTAGAGTTGATTCCAGGCTGATTAAAGCCCTGACAATAGATGAAAAAAGGAGGGATGGAGTATGTCTGCACAAACGGCTTTTATTGCTCCCCCTGCAGTCTTGCTCTTGCATTAACTTTCACAAAATCTGGAGTTATTTTAGCAACTTGCAGTAAATTTGAAAAGCCGTTGTCATCAGAAGGATATCACTTCTTTTTAAGGTGCCTTCTCTCCTCTTTCATTTTGTGTGTTTATGGCCAGCAACATCTGCATGATAACAGACAGGCTTTTTATTTTTTGGAATAAAAACAAACTGGAGCAAACACAAACATCTGAACACAGATTTCCCCTTCCCCAGCAAGGAGAGCAAGGGAGATGGCAGTTTTGTTTATGGGGTGATGGTGACTCAATTGGCAGGCCCTGAGGGTTGATGGGCTTGTTATTCTTTGCCAAAATTCTGATGAGATCACAAAGGAAATTTAATTTAGTAGAGTTCTACCTACGATTCCAGCAAGGCTGTCTCCAAGTCACAAAAAGTACTGTGCAAACTGACAGCCTGAAGTGAGAAAGGATAAGAAATTCAGAGATCTGTAAATGTGGAATGAGAGACACATTAGCTGAGCTACATATAAGTCTGATAACAGAAAACAATATTTTTTAGGAAAAAGTTGTTTAGGAGGGAGACTTTACTTCCCATGCTGTGTACACCCATTTCTTCCCATTGTGTACAACCCATATACAGGCTACCAAAACAGTCCAAATACTGAAAATCCAGTTGAACAGATGCAAATGTGGGGTGATAAATATTTTCATGAGCAGCAAAACCTTCTTCAAACCAACTCTTTCAGCTCTCTAAAAATTACCATGTGTCTCCTGTCTAAGATGTTGCTGATAGACCTTGCATTGTGATTAGTGAAAATAAATATAACACTCAAAACTGCTCATCTGGTTGTAGTTAATAGATTACTGCAGCACTCAGATTGCTCCTCTGTTGGTTGCAGATAATTGATTACAGCTGCCTCTGAGGACTGCATAGAAACTTGGTGCGGAATGCAGCAGCAGCTGCCCCTTTCTTAAGTCGATGGGAATCACTGGGATAGCTTTAGACCAGCAAAGTTATATGAATGTGCTGGGCACACACCAAATGTGGTTTAATTGAGGGGTGGCCAGCATGGTGCTGTCCAGATGTTGGACTACAACTCCCATCATCTTTGAGATCCTTTGACCATTGGTCAAGCTTCCTGGGGCTGATGGGAGATGGAGTACCACAACATATTGAGAGCACTCTGGCATTAAACTATCCTTTGAATTGTGCCCAACACACTGATCCCTGGTTTAATGTATGAAGCCCTAGACCAGTGTTTCCCAACCGGTGTTCCGCGGCACACTAGTGTGCCGCGATACATTGCCTGGTGTGCCGCGGGAAAAATTGGCGGGGGGGGGGAATAAAGGGGGAAAAATTATTCCCCCACCGCCAGGCGTGGGGCTGGGGCGGGGGAAGCCCGAGCTTCCCCCTCCCCCAGAACGGGACCCAGAGCCATGCCGAAGCTGCGCGCAGCTTTGGCATCGCTCTGGGAGCTTGCGGGGCTGGGGGAGGAGGAAGCCCTCCGCCAGCCTCCAAACCATGTCGGGAGACAGCGGGATGGCGCGCTGCGCCTCTCCCGCTGTCCCCCGAGTTTGCAGGGCTGGCGATGGGGAGGAGCAGGCTTCTCCCCCCGCCAGCCTTCCAGCCAAGTCGGGGGGCAGCGGGAAGGGCGCGCTGGGTTTCTCCGCTGTCCCGGACGGCTTTCAAAAGCCTGCCTTCAAAAGCCGTCGGGGACAGCGGAGAAACGCGCTGCCTTTCTCCGCTCTCCCGGGAAGGCAGGCAGGGGGGACAAAGATCTTTGCTCCCCCCTGCCTGCCTTCCCGGGAGAGCGGAGAAAGGCAGCGCATTTCTCCGCTGTCCCCGACGGCTTTTGAAGGCAGGCGGGGGGGGGGGAGCAAAGACTTTCACCCCTGCCTGCCTTCCCGGGAGAGCGGAGAAACGCACTGCCTTTCTCCGCTCTCCCAGGAAGGCAGGCAGGGGGGAGCAAAGACTTTTGACCCCCGCCGGCCTTCAGAAGAGGTCCAGGACCTCTTCTGAAGGCGGGCGGGGGGCGAAAATCTTTGTCCCCCCTGCCTGCCTTCCCAGGGGCTTTTAAATCGCCCCGGACAGCGGAGAAGTCCTCCGCTGTCCCGGGCGATTTTAAAATGCCGCCCGCTAGCATTTTAAGATTGCCCCGGACAGCGGAGAAGTCCTCCGCTGTCCTGGGGTTTTTTAAAATGCTGGGGGTGGGAAGAAAAGCCCTTGTCCCCCCCCCCCAGCCTTCAGAAGAGGTCGGGGGACAGACTGTCCCCGGACCTGGTCTGAAGGCGGTTTCCCTAGGAACGCATTAATTGATTTTCAATGCATTCCTATGGGAAACCATGCATCGCAAGACGAAAAACTCGCAAGACGAAGAGACTTGCGGAACGAATTAATTTCGTCTTGCGAGGCACCACTGTATCCGGAGAGGCGGCCTTCAGGCGAGTTTTAATTTTAATTTTCCTTCTCCCACTTAATGCCCCACGCTCGCCCGAGCAGCTTGCAGTCCTCGGTAACCACGGCGACCCGAGGGAGGGGAGGGAACAGGGAAGTCGAGGGCGGCGGCGAGCCGTGATGACATCAGTGGGCCGCGCCGCCTCGCCCTGGCACGGTGTGAGAGCCCCGGCTAGTGGCGCGAGCTTCAGAATAAGTGGGATCCGCGTGCGCGAGACCGAGATTGCGGGTAAGGAGCTCAGCCCTGGGCAGGAGGAAGCGGGGCCGCGCGTGCGGGCCACATCCCCACAGAGAGCGAGCCTCCCCCGGCCCACCACTCCGGGCAGGTCCACTCGCATGAGGGGGCGGCGATGGCGACGGCCGGCAGCTTGCCTGCAATGCCATCCCTCGAGCAGGCGAGGAGCCCGGAGGCTACCAGATGCGAGTCCTCTTTCCCACCCTGCTCGGGAGTCCAGAGCACTTGGTCGCATTCAGGATCTAGAGTGGGGAAGCGGGGCTTGTGTCTGGGCTGGACACATTGGGCTGCCTGTGCCGCTCGACCTGCGGGGAGAAATCAGGGTGGGAGTCACGACCGTGAGGCAGGGCTGCCAAGTGTGGCAGAAGAGGACACGGCCGTCGCACCTGTCCTTAGGTAGGAGCTTCTTCCGTGTCGACCTGCTGCCCTAAAGTCTTGGCTTTTTTCTTGGCTTTTTGGCGGTTGGCACAGAAGGAAGGCAAGGGGGAGGGGAAAAAATTGAAACTTACACTTTTGTGCGTCCCTCCCGGCGTGACGCTGCGCGCTGACGTCACGGGGCTGTAATGGTGGTGTGCCTCGAGATTTTTTTCATGAAACAAGTGTGCCTTTGCCCAAAAAAGGTTGGGAAACACTGCCCTAGACAACCTTAGTTATGCATAGATTCAGACCTTCCTCTTTCCCTCTTATCTCATCATGATCTCATTATACTCTGCCATGAGCATCATCTTGGTAGGACCAGCTTGAAGCTTCAAAGAAGAAAAAGAAGAGAGAAACCATTCTCAGTGACTGGTTTCCCATCTCTAAAAGTAAAATACTTTTTCATTTCTATGGACACAGGTGCAACAAAGCCCAAGCTGAGTGGAAGCAATGCAACAACACCTCTCAAGGATTTTGCCAGCCAATTAGCACTCTGAAAGAGCAGCTTTTGATTAAAATCTGCATCTGCTGCCCACTTCCCTGGCAACCTTCAACTTTTTCATTTCAAACTCAGCCCCCTGGAATAAGATTTGCGTGGAACAGGAAGTACTAGATCTAATCAGAACTCTTAACAAACCCTCAGATACTTTTTATATGAATAAGAACAAATTGTTGCTAAATCTTAACAGCTAGATAGCTCATATCTGATGTTTTGCAAGCAGATGTTGTAGGAGATGCTTCTTTTTAAAAAAAATCCACAAAAGAACAACGGTTCTGCCATTCTGCCGTAAAGCATAGCAGGGCAATGGATTTAGAATGTTTCTAGTGTTGCCATACATTTGAGAATATGGTCTCCAGATCAAATTGCAGGGACAGAAGGTGGGGTCTCTGAGGTTCAGGGGATGAATCCAAACTATAAATCCTAAAACCTATATTGGTTTATTCAGTTTAATTCCCATGACGTTCCTCAAAAAAATGCATAAGTTGTAGTTTGGTGAAGGCAAACTTCAGAGATCATGGGCGTAGCCAAGGGGGACAGCTGCCCCCCCAATCAATAAATACCAATAAAAATACATGTCTGAGGTTCTCCCCCCCCCCCCAACAAAAGGCCTGCCCCCTCTAACAAAAATCCTGACTATGCTCATGTTGGAAATGTGAAATTTAAAATTCTGGAAGTTCTTTCCACTTGTACCAACTCCAGTTCTTTTTCCTTGTGTCAGTCTGTCTTTTCAGCCCCTCCCACCCTTTGATATTTAGAAAGAAGGGAGGGGGGAAGCTTAGGAACTTTTTTCAGAGCTGTCAGGATTTGCTTGGGAAAAGAATGAGATCTGAGCTGTGCTTTGAAGAAAGCACCAAAGTGTTTAGACAAACTCTGGGTGACCATGAACTTGCTTCCTCTTGAAGCCCAGTGCATCATAAAGTGGAGCCTGTGGGAAATTACCTCACAGGCTGCTTGAGCCTTCTTCCCTCTCTCCAGTGGTTCACCCCACTGACAAGGTCAACTCCTTAGTCCCTAGATCAAGTAGGAAATGCATTGGTGGGTGAAGTGATGATGTCTGATGGAATACAATTCTGGCTTCCTTATCTAAGCTGTTAGTATGCAGTGAAGCTACATTGGCAGTGTAATCCAATATTTATTTATACCACTTATCATTTAAAAAAGAAATCCCAAAGCAGTGGACAATGTAAAATCATAGAAGTATCCTAATAATGCAATAAAAAACCTAGAATACTCAGTTCAAATTCAATGCTGTGTGGTTAGGTCACATTTTTGGGAAAGCTTCTTTAAGCAAAAAGGTTTTAAGCAAGGTTTGAAAATGTTGCATTGTTGATACCTTCCTGATATCAACAGCGAGGGAATTTCAGAGAACTACACGAGGGATGCGGGTGGCGCTGTGGGTTAAACCACAGAGCCTAGGACTTGCCAATCAGAAGATCAGCGGTTCAAATCCCCGCGACGGGGTGAGCTCCCATTGCTCAGTCCCTGCTCCTGCGAACCTAGCAGTTCAAAAGCACTTCAAAGTGCAAGTAGATAAATAGGTACCGCTCTGGCGGGAAGGTAAACGGCGTTTCTGTGCGCTGCTCTGGTTCGCCAGAAGCGGCTTAGTCATGCTGGCCACATGACCCAGAAGCTGTATGCCGGCTTCCTCGGCCAATAAAGCGAGATGAGCGCCGCAACCCCAGAGTCAGGCACGACTGGACCTAATAGTCAGGGGTCCCTTTACCTTTACATGAGTTCAGAGAGAGTGGGGAAAGCGCTATTGCTCTTAAGTCCTACTTGTGGATATGGTTGGCCAGTTGGGAGACAGGATCTTGGACTAGATTTTGAATGAGAAGATTCAAAGGACCTTTTTTTATTTTTATTTTTGTACTTAGGGATGCATTTGCATGTGAAGTATGAAAGCCACATCCCTGTAGAATTAAGAATATGTCTCCTCAAAAAAATAATAATATTCAGAAGGAGCTTCTAGGGAAGGATCAGACTGCCACCTCCACTTTTTTTAAGAGAGAGAGAGATGTGCACCTAATCTGAAAATGTGTGTACCCTTTATACTTGACTCCAGTTAAATGTAATGAGAGAAAGCAGCCAAGTTTGAAATGGTCCCTGAATTGGGCCTCAAAGATAGCAGCCTGCAGATTGTATCAGCAGGCTTTTGCCAGCCAGAACTGCTGCTGTATTTTAAAGATCTGAAATGAAGAGGTCATCCTGATATAAAATGCATTAGTGTGACCATTAATGTAAGTAGCACTAGGGGTCAATCAGACCCAATCAGCCGATTTCCCTCCAGCTTCTGCAAACCTCCCATGTCTACTTCAAATTCAATTTTGTGTGTGGATGGTGCCTTTTTTTGGCTACATAAAGAATGCACCCTTGGATAATGTGTCTACTGTTAGTATAGGACAGTTACAGTTTTGTTGTTATCATACAAGCTGGGATGCTGCTTATTTGGAGACTTCCATGCACCACCAACTGATCTAAACAAGTTGGATTTTATGAAGTGTAAAGGTCTGGAAACTGAATGGCAGATTGATGATTAACAGCTTGTTCACACACCTCCCTTATGCATCCTGACCCTGTGCGTGTTTACCCAAAAGCAATTCCCAGTGTATTGGGGTGGGGTGGGGGGAGCTTATTCCAAGATAAGTGTGCATAGCATTCTATCTAAAGTCATTCACTTGCAATACTAGTATAAGGAAGGCCTTCGCCACATTTGTCAGCTTTTAGAAAAGCGAATTTTGTTTGCTTTACTGAAACAGTCTTTATCAATAAGATAAGAAGGATGTGAGAATAGTTGTCTAATTACAAAGTGGAAAAGTGTGTGTGAAAATGAATAGATGGAGACACAGACCACACTTTGTACTTTGTGGACAAAATACCCACAAAACACATAGAGAGAGAGAGAGAGAGAGAGAGAGAGGGAGAGAGAGAGAGAGAGAGATGTCACCACACTGCACTTCTCTCTTCTGCTCTTTGACTCTGTTAACTACAGTTATATAAATCAGGGGGCAGAGCCTGGAACTAAATGAGCCCCAGGTGGTCTTCTGCGTGGCCCATTCTAGCAGCCTATTTGTCACAGCCCAGCTCAGCCGAGCGATTTGTGCATTTTGAGTGTTGCCGCTGCTCAGCTTCATGACAGCTCTGCTGGTGAAGATGAGAGCTGTGTGGGTATCCACTCCAGGCAAAGAGGGTGCCTCTTCCAGGGTGTCCTGGCATGAACTAAGAGTTTGCGTAATGATGCCAACCTGGTGAAGGCCAGCAAGAGGAAAGACACAATGTGCAGGAGGAAGGCTCCAAAAGTCACCCTCTAAGTTGTGTGTGCAGAGGAGTGATGGGGCAGAACTTTCCCTCCTTGTGTGTTTAATAACACACAAAACAAATGTTTGAAAACGGCCAAGACAGGTATAGTCATAGCAAGCAGGACTGTTCCACAAAGTGTGAAAGGGTTCTAAATCTGCCACACTGAAGAGAGACGCTGTATCATGCAGGCAGATTCATGGCCATGAGATTGGGAGCAAGATTTGCACTCTGATAGGTGGAGCAGCATTCACACTCTGTATGTGATGTGAAGTAGGGTTTATTTTGAGCAGCATGGTGTATGGCACCGGAGTTCTCAGCTCAGGTGCTTTGCTCTCTGTGCCATGACGGCATCTTCCATAAGGAGTCCTATTCTCTATTGTGCCTTAGCACCTCTAGGGCAGATGGCCAGAGGACAGAATTGCAGCTATCAGCTCAGCAGGATCAGGTGATTCAAGGGGCCAGTAGGGATCCACCTGGTCCTGTAAGGTTTCTGACCCTGGTCTGGCTCCTGAGTCTTAACAACTTGTTCTCCACTACAGACTGAGCTGCTGCTATCTGCCCAATGTCCCACATGCTTTCTGGCACTGATACCCTGTCTGTTTAGTACCCCTTTGTCTCCAGCCACTGTTTCTCCTGACACACAGCTCATCTCCTTGAGCCTTCTAGGAGCATTTTAGTACCTTCAGGCATCTCTGGCACGGTGCAACCTGGACTTCTCAATCATTACTTGGTACACAACAATTTGGACATAGGCTACATGTGTGGTTGGATCATAGTGTTGACTTCCTTGTATGTCTCTTCTGGCTTTGATTCTATGATCCTAAACAAAGCTGGCTGAGGCTTAATATCAGAAGACGAGTAGCTCCCCTCCTCATGGTATATGCATTATACCATGTCTTTGGACTGTTTGAGAGATAAATTTTGAGAAGGGAAGCTTGGAGGAAGGGCAGGGAAACTTAGGAGTTGGAAAGAGGATTTTGTTACACCAAAGAGGCCAGTCCCATATCCTGTCTCTGATAGATGTTACATCTTAGCGGAAGCAACACCCTTATAATGATTCAGTTAATTGTGCAAAGTTCTATCACCATGAGAAGCTCCTGCACTGAGCTCAGCAGTCCAGTTTATCCTAGAAGATACTAAAAGATTCACAATAGCACTAGAGAACAAAGTATGGTTTACAGTGCATAGCAAGCTACATTGGTACCTCGGGTTACGAACTTAATCTGTTCCTGAAGTCTGAGGAGCGCTTTCCCTAATGAGGCCTCCTGCTGTTGGTGCCCTTCCACCGTTTGGCTTCCACTCGTAAACTGAGGTAAAGTTCACAAACTGGAACACTACTTCCGGTTTTGCGGAGTGCGTAAACCGAATAGTTCATAAACAGGGCTGTTTGTAAACCAAGGTACCACTGTACTTGGAAACAAAGAGGAAAAGCTCTCCCTCCCCCCACTTTTTTTTGTATGTGTGCAAGTTTCAGGTGTAATTACAATGAATCAAGACTCACACTGATGGGGACCAGGCTCTCTGTGAGAAGCAGCCCCTCCTTTATTTTTATTTTTTATGTACCAAAATCTATATAATGCTCAATCATTTTAAAACCTTTAAACATTTAACAATAGAATTTTTAAAAATGTATATGAGAATGGTTGAAAACAGTTAAATATGATAAAAACTAACAGCAAAAAAGATTTAAACATGTCAACATCTACAGGTCTGAATAGGCTTGCCTAAGCAAACATATTTTAAGCAGGTACGGAAAAGAGTACAGCTGAGGTACTTGCTTGGTGCCAGTAGGTAGGGAATTCCAAGGTGTAGCTGCTGCCATGCTAAAAGTTGGCTTTCTTGCAACTGCAGAATGAGTATTGTGTGTCACCTGTAGCAGTGCCAGTTCTACAAAGCTACCATTTTCTTTTCCAGAAACAATTCTGTGTTTTCAAGTGTTGCAATCATGTTGCATTTTGGTTTGAAGGGAGCTTAGTTCCTTTCTACATGCGGGCTGTGGACAGAAATAGGCAAAGCACATCATCCTGTTCTCATTCATTTTTGCTAACACCTCTCTGAGGGGCAGACCTGTTCCTCCACTTAGTTTATTTAATTGATTGATTGATTGATTGATTGATTGATTGATTAAATGTTTATATCCCCACCCATCTGGCTGGGTTTCCCCAGCCACTCTGGGCAACTCCCAAACACAATAAAACATCAGACATTAAAAGCTTCCCTAAACAGGGCTGCCTTTGGATGTTTTCTAAAAGTCAGGTAGTTGTTTATTTCCTTGACATCTGTTTGATTTTAAAACAAAACAAAAACAAAACTCAAAGCAGTTTACAAAGAGATAAACCAATGGACTCAAGAAAAATTTCAGCAGTAGCTTAAAACATACAAAAAGTTGAACTACCGTATTTTTCGCTCTATAGGATGCACTTTTCCCCCTCCAAAAATGAAGGGGAAATGTGTGTGCGTCCTCTGGGGTGAATGCAGGCTTTTGCTGAAGCCTGGAGAGCGAGAGGGGTTGGTGCGCACTGACCCCTCTCGCTCTCCAGGCTTCAGGAAGCTATCCGCAAGCCTTCGGAGTGCGGCGGGAGTTCCTATAGAGCGAAAAATACGGTACTTAAACAGGTTAAAATTCTCTTTATTTCATAAAATTCTAGAGAAATTACCAGGGTTGACCATGAATGAATTGCCCATAGGGGTGTCGTGGGGTGCTCCACCATGCAAACATCCCTCCATGAATCCTTCCAAGCAGAGAAGAGGCAGGCACAGCCTGCTGTGGACAGGTCCCAGTTTGATGCAGAGTCCAGAGCAGGATCCCATGCTTGCTTTCCATTGTGTTGGTTAACCTCTCCCACCCCCCTGCCTCCACCTTACAGGCACACATTTAAGAAACACGAAAACATGTTTTTTAATTGGTGCGCTTTATTGGGGGCATGAGGTAAGGATTTCAGGAAAGGGCTTTTCAGCTGAAGATTTACTAGGCATATAAAAAGATCAAGAGAGTGGCTGGAATTGTATCCGTTTTTAAAGCTCTGACATTTATTAGGAAGAAAGGGGAACGAGGCCCTCTCCATAACTGTTGTATTATTGCCTGGCATACCTTCTTTACCTTCTTCTTTTTTGTAAAGAAGAGGCCATCCCCAGGAATATCCCACCGTTCCTTTCTTAAGATGTAAAGCTGACATAATATATGGGGACCATTTGGAACTCCCCGCTCCCTTATTCTGTACAACACTGTGAATACAAGGCAGTCCTACGGGGATGTGGGGTCATCAGTATCATGTTGCATTGGGATTTGTACAATATGGGCTGTGCAGAGTGTGTTTGGATGTGCTGTTAAGACTGTGGTGGTGGTGGGGAGCAGTTTTTGTGTCTGCCGGGCCCTCTGCAGAAATATGAAGAAAGGGGAAGGGAAAAGTGTTGCAGTAGAGATATATATGTATGTAAGCAAAACATAGGCTCATAATACATTTTAACTTATTTCATTTTAAAATCTTAAGGTGTCTGGTGGTGTTATGCAAGCCTGTACTCTGTTAACTGGCATGGTTTTGCCGCAGGCTAGAGCTTCTCTCTGGTCAAGATTTCCCAAAATGGGAAATACTGTTTGGAGTTGCATTGCATTTGCTTTGAAGCTGGGAATGTTGTGAAATCAGGGATACATCCGCTATGCCCTGTGGTGCTGCGGTGCTCTGGGATAAGGTTCAGCACTCTACAAGAAAGTGTTTCCCTGAAAATAAGAGCCATCTGGTTGCTCTGCTGCAAACTCTAGGCCTCTCTTTGCAGGCCTTGCTGTAGAAGCAGGATGTTGCCCTTGGCTAAAACCAAAGTGCACCAGAAAGAAAAGCTACATCCTTCCTGAGCAACTGAAAAACCTTCAGAGCAGAGCACCCCTGACCTCAGCGAACCTGCGAGTGCTTCTCCTCCACCCTCCAGCCGCAGCTCAGCTCAGATCTCAAAAGCCAAGCCGCTTGGTGAATGGGGAAGGAAAAGCACACCGTTTCCAGCCATTAAGTTGATAATACTTAACATTTATGTAGTGCGTTTTAATATACAGTAATTACCTCCACATTGCAGCTGAAGAAGAGAGAATGGTAGCTTACATATGTAAAGGCAGCTGTGGAGTTTGTGGTTGAGGTGATATTTGAACCAAGGGACTTCCTTTCTCATAGCTGACGCTAGTAGCCAGTAACCTCTATTACTAGCTCTCAAGTTCTAAGGGGGAAAGCAATGCCAAGAGCTATCTGCTGGCAAGACAGAATTTGCTAGATGTAAACTATCTTGGAAAGCTATACACCGTTTAAAACAAAAACCTTTTCTTTAAATCTTGTCCTGACACATATCCCCAAGCCCCTAAGAACTCCGCTCAGAAGTTTTTGGATTTAAGACAGAATGGTTCCCATTGACTCCCAATGGATGTAATAAGACTCTCTCAGCACACAAGGCAACACACAAACCCCAAACAGTGGGATGGGGAATGTTGGGGCCACTTGCAGTATTGTTGCCCAGGGGACAGAGGGCATGTTCGCATTACCGCTTTAAGATGCAGCAAAGTCATTCCATCTGCTTTGTTTTAAAGTGCATTTGCACAATGTTGTATTGATTGATTGATTGAATTTATATACCTGGAGGTCTCACCTCAGAGAGGGACCAGGGACGTCTTCACATGACCATTTTGGTTTCCTTGCTCCTGCACACACACACCCCTGAACTCCGATTTATTGATTTCATATGCCACTGGGTTGTAGGAAAAATCTCAAAGCAGTTTACAAACTCCTACGTGTGAAATTGTTGTCTGTGCATGTGTGCTCATCTGCACATGTGCGACGGCTGTCTCAAATGTACACACCATTCTGAAGCTTAAGTTTTATAGCTGGATTGAAGCTGGTTTGAGGGAGTGGGGAAGCGTAAAAAAGCAGTATTTTAAAGAAACTACAGAGTTAATATAGATTGTGGCTAACATTATGTGACTGTGGCTTCAAAAACTAGCCGTGGGAGCTCCTGGTTGTGGAGTAAATGGTACTGTGAACATATCCAAATAATACTTTTGCCCTGGATTTGGAGGGTGATCTAGAGCCTGTGAAAGGCAAATTGCAAACCTAGTGCATGCATAGCTGCGCTAGGTTTAGTCTCCATGGACTTAAGCCCATTGAAGTTTAAATGTGCCAAGTTTGTAAATTTGTGGATTGTATTATTCAAGTAGTGAGATTATCTCTCTTTTATTGGATCTTCTCTTGCTAAATTAGAAAAAGTGTTTTTTTAAAAAAAAATCACAGAATTTAGTACATTGAAAAACTTAGCAAGGCTTGAAGTCCTTCCAGTGCATCACCATGGAATACTGTGGCAAGTTTCTCCTTATAGTGCTTGCATTTTGATTGGCAATGCTAACATCAGAACTCATCATGTCAAAGGTGTTCCGTCCCTAGCTTCACTCTAATCTTTAAAAAGTTCCAAAAGGAGGCTGAATGAAAAAACAACTGGGTTCAGACAGGTTTTATGTATTTACTTTAAGGACATATGTAGAAAGTAGGAAAACCTGGATTTGTGTCTTTGTCCTACAGACTACATGAGCTTCAATAGATTTCTGTGTCATTGCAGTGAACAGCCAGTTATTCATTTTGGCTTTACCAGGCCACCCTTGTACCGACACGGTGTGTGAAGGAGGCAAGAGGCTAAACACAGCTTCCAATTTGACATTGCCACAAAGTTTGTAGAAATGCAGCAGAGTTGTTACAACATGGAGCTATAGCAACTCTGTTTTTCTCCTCTCCAGATTCTTTGTACAAGTGTAAAACTGCTTAGTCCGCCACTGCCTGGTTCTTCTCTTTACTTACCTTGGAATTCCTAGGGCAGCATTCCAGGTCCCATCAGTACAAGGAAAGGAATTTTCCAAACTGCAGCAGTTATTGATAATAGAGAAGCTCTCAAAGGCTTCTGAAGGTTTTTTCAAAGCGCAGGATATTTGTGAATGTGCATTTTTGAGTCAAAGTTGTGACCCTAGTTAGCTTTAAGACCTAGGGTGCCTTTGTGTTCTTGTGTAGTTTCTATCTGGTGCTTCTCCAAGTATTTCACTGGTGTCCCCCTGAACGTTTTGCACCTGGGAAACCATACTTTGCCCAGTGGCTCACAAACCTGCAACTCCATTGGAGCAGAAAAGGAAGGGTTGAGCTGCCCTCTGGAGGTGAGAGGCTGTCCTTGTTCATAAGCATATTTAATTTTTCCTTAACCTCTGTGATGAGCCAATTCAGCATAACCATGCCCTGCAGACTTATAATGGAGGAGCTGGTTCAGTATTATAATGCAGAGATCTCAGCAGAATTGTTCAGTTCTGAATTGACCGACTGAATTTGGCTTCATTTTATTAGGTGATCTTGGTTCATTCTCTCCCCGCTCTACCATCCCCACCAACCTGCTCTATTCATCAAAGAAATCTCAATTAAATTTGAATTAAAATGCGGTGACACCTTTAGAGGAATGTTGCATTTCATATTTGACCCACTGTTTTCTTCCACTACTACAGGAAGGGTGGTGGTGGCAAGAGTTGGGAAGGAGTGACTGAACATAGGATGGCTGCTTACAGGGTGGCCATTGTGGCTCTGCAGAGCATCAGATGGACATGGGGAGAGAAAGCAGGGACTGAGCATTCGAGATGGGTGTAGGAGTGAGAAACAGGAAGCAGTAATGGGGCAAGCTGAGGAATAAACCTGTTGCAGAAGCAAACAGGAAGGCTAGTCAGAGCGAACTATCCTAATGATCCTATACATCTATGGGAAATCCAAACATATCAAGCAATCCCAGCTCAGACCTTGGAGCATAATTATGCACAGCAGAGTGCCTGGCACTCTTGAGTCACTCCCGACAAGTCACTCTTCCCACACTGCCTAGCTGAGCTGACTAGCTGCAACATAATCACCAAACAGACCTCCCCCCCCCAAGCTGTTCATATTAGCCCCCCACTGAGCTGTTATTGGCTGGTTGCCCACTAGATACAGTTCAGATACCATTTTGTACAGACAATATCCGCTCTTGGATCAGAGCTGGCTCAGCCATTAGGCAGGCTGAGGCCTCTGCTTCAGGTGGCAGGGCAGGCAGGGCACGCCCATGGGTGCCCTGCCTGCCCTGCCACCTCCACCAGCAGCAGAGAAGTGCCACTGCCATTGGCACTGATTTTAGGCAAAACCACATCCATTTTGGGTGCAATCTCTCCCAAAATCAGTGCCAGGGGTGGTGCTGCTCCTTCTCCCACATCAGATGTGGCAGGGCATGTGGTGGCAGCAGCAGGAGCAGGTAGGTGGTGGGAGCAGTGGCAGGGCAAAGCAGCACTTCCTGTTTCACCTCAAGTGGTGAAATGGGACACGACACCCTGTCTTGGATAGAGTTAATAGGCACACAACACACAGCCTTGCATGAGATAGCACTGAAGCAGTAGTGTGTATTTATGTGTATTAGAACTCCACTTTAGGCCAGTGAGGCTATTTTGGCCAAGCCCTGCCCACCTGCCTTAAACCTGATGCCATATATGTCAGGTGCTGGAAAGGTAAAGTCATGGCTGGACCAAAATGGGGTTTGAAGGCACCATTGACCAGCTGCTTGGGGTTGCCTACAGAGTGCATAGTGCCTGACATTGCTCTTCTCAGGCCCTGGTGGTCAACTGATTGTTAGGGCTCCCATAATGTTGTGCACAGATCTCTGCTGGCAGAGGTGATCAGATGACCATCCATGCCTGCAGGGAGCCATAGGCAGCATGTTGACACTTTGATCATCAGCTGACAGTAGCAGCTTCAAAGCACCATACATGTCATACAGTATAATTTCAAATGGTGCAGGTAACATTGGGACACCTGATGCCCCCCACACCTGTCAAATTTGGGCTATGGTGGTTGGGGGAGATAAGGCCCGATCCTCTGCTTCAGAATGACCCTATATTGCTGAAATTTATTGATTAATCCTTGTGTTAATATTCCACCTTTCCTGTAAGGAGTTCCTGTATTGTCTTAACAACAACCCTGAGAGGTAGGTTAGGTTGAGAGAAGGTGACTGGCCCAAGTTCACCCAAGTGAGCTTCATAGCTGCGTGTGGATTTGAACCCAGTCTCCCAGATCCTTGGCCAGCATTTTGCCAACTATACCACACTGACTCCGAACTACGGCAGTACCCTTTTTAGGCCAGCCAAAGCAGTGTGCAGAGACTTTTGAGTTCTCCAGAACTAGATGGCAAACACAGCAACACAGTGTTATATATGGGTCTTATGGAGGGCTGCTGCACACGTTATACAGTGGGAAGCACTTGTCGCTGTGGGGTGCAACTTTTTACACCCATATTCGATTAAAAAAAATTCACCTCCCAGTTCTATAACGTGAGTCCCAGGTAGTGCTTCTGAAGAACTGTATGAAATAGAGAAGCCAAAAGATCATGTTTCAGAAGAAAATGACAAATCAAGAAGTCAGCGGAACATGTGGGTATTTGCTCAACAGTTCTTCATTCAGATTTGAAACTCTGAAATTTGTTAACTGAAATAATGTATATTAAAAATTAAAAAATCCATCTCCTTAGCAGTGGAATGTACACAATTTACACCAGATTTTGAAAGGGTTAGAGTTCTGACTATTATATTTAATAGGAAGCATTAGTGTGGCTATATTTTAAGAGCAAACCTTGCAGGGGTGAAATCAGCATGCACCTTGCATCACCGACATTTGACATCTGACTGAAGGTGTCAGCAGGCATACAGAAAGAGTGAGTCCAGCAAGCATTGTGTACCTGGATTTTCAAAACACTTCTGACAACAAATCTCATGTGAATCCTTTAATGAAACTCAGAGTGAGGCATGGGGGTGGATGGGAAATGATTGCTATTCTTACAGTACCTGACTGAAAGATCTATGAGTAAGCAGGAAGGGGAATGCCAGTTACACCACCACTATGAGAGAGAGAGAGAAAAAATATTGGTGGAATTCCCCAGATATGAGGACAGAAGACTCAACAAACAGGGTCATTCAACTGAAGAAGTTGAAACAGGGTGGTGTTTTGGATGGGAAGCAGGCAAGTCTCCAGTCCCAATGTACTGCGAGTATAGGATCGCTCTGTTGGTGCCTGTAATAGGTGGGAATTTGTATCCTCCTTTGTTTTTATGTGTTCCAATTTATTCTTATTCATTCAATTTATTTTGGAAAATACAGTATATAAGCAAGCTAGAGAAACATGACGTACTGTACCTGAATCTCCAAGCTTAGTAAACAATAGCCCTCCTGGCTGATGCATTGCATCACTTGGATTTTGTTTGCAAAAGTTGTGAAAAGGTGTTATTAGTAATGCTAGTACTGTTTTTATACACTGTCATCAGGCTCTCATATGGAGCGATATGGACTCCAAGAGAATTATGTGCGAATCTGAGCCAGGAGTTGGTTCATAGGATTTAGATCCTTTTGACTGGCAGTAATTCTCCAGGCAGGGTCTCAGGCAAGGTGGGGCTTGGAGATACTTTGGATTGAACTGGGGACCTTTTGTATGTAAGGCATGTACTCTGTCGCTGACTTATGGCCCCTCCGTGCTTCCTATACTGGGTATGTAAGGCTGGTTTAGCAACCCTGTTACTTGTTCTTGAAAGCAGCCTGCTATCTTTGTACATCTCTTAAATGTAACCAAAACCTTATCTTTCTGTTGCTGCTGCAGTCTCTGGAACAGCTCAGCCCATAGCATAGCATGACAGGTCAAAATGCAGCAAATTTCCTGTTTAAACTGAATAATGACATTCATAGTTTGGCTTAACAGCCTTTGACTTATTTATCAGTTAACACTCCCATTTTTTCCCCTTCCTCTAAAAAAACAAAATTCCATTTGATCCCCTTACCAAGTTTCTGCATAGAGGCAATATTTCACCAACTTATAGCTGCTCCCTGGATTTTTAATTATTATTATTTTTTGTCTTGGTGCTGTAGGAGAATGGACCATTAGATGAACTTTGAAACATTTCCAAGCCCCATTAGTCTGTGTCTGCAAATTCTTTTGAGTTTACCTCCAGGCCTGTTCACAACTGCTTTTCCTTTCAGCTTCTTGAAAGACAGAGTAGACATTCCCCCCCCCCCCCGCCCCCGAGTTCTGGTACACGTTGCCTGGTACTATGCTCCACTGATACACATTTCCAAATAACATGCTTGTGGAGAGGTGTGTAAACAGAGCTGTCACCTTTTCAGAGGCAGGAGCCCTGTTTCTTTAATGGCTACATGGCAGACACAAATTCAAGAAGTGAGGCTTTCACTGCATCAGATAATGGGATGAGAAAGCTTCTTCTGTTGAATTTCTGCCTGTTATTCATTTATCTTATGGTTTCTGTCCTACCCTCCCCTGAAGGCAGTGTAGTATAATTATTTAAAATCACAATGCAATAAAATATATTTTTTAAAGCCTCACATCAATAAAGCTTCATAGGATGCATCCTACCTGAGATGGGAACCACCAACCATACAATATAAAGGGACCCCTGACCATTAGGTCCAGTCGTGGCTGACTCTGGGGTTGTGGCGCTCATCTCGCTTTATTGGCCAAGGGAGCTGGCGTACAGCTTCCGGGTCATGTGGCCAGCATGACAAAGCCACTTCTGGCAAACCAGAGCAGTGCACGGAAACGCTGTTTACCTTCCCACTGGAGCGGTACCTATTTATCTACTTTCCCTTTGATGTGCTTTCAAACTACTAGGTTGGCAGGAGCAGGGACTGAGCAACGGGAGCTCACCCCGTCACGGGGATTCGAATCGCCGACCTTCTGATCGGCAAGTCCTAGGCTCTGTGGTTTAACCCACAGCGCCACCCGCGTCCCTAACCTTAGAATATACACAGGTCCAAAATGTGTTGGTGTGAGTTTGCTAGCTTTCATGATGAAAGGTCCCCTCCAAGTCTCCAAGCTCTTGCCTGCAGCATTTGATGAAAGCATCCCTTCTTTTGCCTGCATAGCAGCTTTCACCAAACTTGTGCCCTTCATGAAAGATGTTGGACTACAACTCACATCTGCCCCAGCCAGCAACATTTGGAGAGCACCAAGACTGCAGTGTAGCTTTCTAGCAATACAACACAAAACAATCCCATCACCCTCTGTAATTTGTTTAGCCTATCTTACAGGGAGCTTTGAAGTCCCATTTGTTTGGGCAGGGGATGGCAACTGCCCCCCCCAATGTTTCTCTCAAAACTGATCTACCATTTTTATATTTCTTCCTGATACATACACATTCCACTAGACTGAAAAGGCAGATTCTTCCTTCTTTTAGAAGACGACCACAATTACTGTGCTCAGTGGCATATAAAGAGCAAACAGCAAAATAATTGTTTCCCAAATGTTACTCCATTCGTCTAACCATAAAAGCCTGGCTTTTTTTCTGGGGTGGGTGGGGCAGGGGGAAAAAGAATTCCAGTGTACAGAAAACCTGGTTGAAAGGGCAGACAGATTTTAAAGCAAGCATTCGTGTTTATAGAGCTGCTTTCCTCAACAGCTAGCAACTTGGCAAAGTTCCCTTAACAGCCATATTTACTCCAAACTAAATATGCACATAATTTTGTCCAAAACATGCATCCCAAGAAGGTGAGGGAAATAAAAAACAACTGGTTTTGAGGAAGAAGTCTGATCCTTTAGTCCCATTGGGATCAGTCAGGTTAGGCACACTTAATGCGCTGGATCAGGCCTTCATCAGCTTTAGGTCTGCAGTCAGGAAACCCAGTCCTGTGTTCCAGTTAAGAATGCCTCTGCCACCCAACTGCTTCACCCTAAGAAGTCATTCAGTCTCCTGAACTCCAGCCAGTTCAGTTTCCATCTTCATTGTTTCACTTTGTCCATTTGTGCTAGCATTTGGCTTGTTCTTTGTTCACCCTCCACATTACCCCATTAAAGCCTTGTTTGCTTTCCCATTCTGTGTTTTGAGATACCTGTACTTTTGTCTTGGGATGGGAGGACTTTGGCAAGGGAGGGGGAGAAATGAGCATCCATGCTTTATGTGTGAGGGGGCCAGCCTTGGAATGGGCGTGGTGGTGGGGAGATATCAATAGGGATCATGTGTGCTTAGTTATACAAAGACCTTGGGGCAACAATTTAACATCACAACAACCCTGTGGAGTAGACCTACCCAGAGAATGACCTTGCCCTAAACCATTAGCCTAATTAAGATGGGATTTGAATTTAGCTTTGCCATTTCCATTCCCATGCTCCCAACTGCTTTTCTTCACTGGCTTTTTTGCATTGCTGCTGCTGTGAGTGTGTAAAACTGAATAAATGTATGTTGGGGTTTGGGGCGCGCGCTCTTCACTGGCATTAATCTTCTGCTTTGAATTAGCACTCATGCTTTTGAAGTGCAGCCTTTTGATCTTCTACATGTTTACTCAGAAGTAAGTTTCACTGAGCCCTGTTTAGGGAAGTTTTTAATATTTGATGTTTTAATCTGTTGGGAACAACCCAGAGTGGCTGGGGAAACCCAGCCGGATGAGTGGGGTATAAATAATATATTATTATTAGGAGTTCAGTGGGGCTTTTCATGAGTGTGCATAGGATTGTGACCAGGCTTGCAGAACCTTACCAGGACTCTGCTGTGAGTAAGCTTGTGGCTGTCTTTGCCAGCTCAAATTCCCCTTGGTGGGAGAGGATACACAGGCTCAATCTGTGCATGTTTACTTTGTAGAATGGCCTACTTGAATTCAACAGGACTTGCTCCCTGAAAAAAAAGTGCAGAGGATTGCAGACCTAGACCTAAGCATGCTGCTTTTCCTTTTTTTTTTTTTTTGCAAGCCCCGCTGAAATGAATGACATTTACTTTTTTAAAGTAAACATGTTTGAAGACAGGATATTAGTTTCTGAGTCTGCCATGAGAGAGTTTTAACCACCAAAGCCTCATCTCCTCCTTGAAGACACTGTGCTGCCTTCAGGAGAACTTGTCCAGCCGTTTTCTTTTTTTAAACAGCCGGGTCTGGACCTTTCCCCTTTCTAGCCGCTCTGTCTTTGCTATCTGCACCCCTGGGCAGCAATTACCCCCCACTCCCAGCTTCTGCCTACCTCCATTGCACTGTGGGATGCTCATTATTCAGAGAATGACAATGCTCCTTTGATCATTGACTAGCATTCTGAACCATGTGACCCTGGAGGGGGCGGGTCTTTCTCTGCTAACACAGCCAGGAGAATAAGAGAGTTTTCAGCTGCTTGGGTGAGTCTCCTCAAAACTGCCTTTGTTCTTTGAAATAATTCAAACTTTTTTCTCCTACCCCTTTGCACTGCAACTGCAGATAGGTTGCTTTCTCTCTCTCCTCCCCACTTCCTGCCTCAGGTTGCGTTGCCATTCTGGCTTTGTGCATGGTGGGGGGGGGTGCAGGAAGGGTGGGCTGGAGGAAGGAAAGAAATCCTTGTGTTTTGTGGGCTGTTTTATGACAAGGCAATTGGATTTGCGAGGAAGGAAGGATTCAAGCTTCTTTCCCATTCAGGTTTAGCGGTGCCTGGTGTGATGTGGCGTGGCGTGGTTTTTTGGGGGTGGGTGGGGAGGGAAGGACAAGGGTGCAGAAAGCGTGTGAGCCTCATGTCTAGGACCCTGAAACTAGCGAGAACCAGGGACTAGGGGAATTCAGTTTCCATGTCTTGACCAGATTTCTTCGCTGCAGAAAGAAAAGGGCTTTGTGCCTCACAGCTATCTCTTTGTAAATATTTGGCCAATGGAGCCGAGTGTGCTAATTTCTGCCTCTGAGGCTTCCCCACCCCACCCCCAGTTTTTCCTCTCTCCACATAGTGTACGTTGCACTCTAAAGAGAAGGGACAAAACTTCACTGTAATCCACCCCCCTCCCAAACCCATCCTCCCCTTTACTACTTATTATCTAGCCATCTGGCTTGAGAAAGCACAGTGTGAGTGCCTGGGTTTTCCTGTCTTTGCAGAACATAAGCCCCAGAGGTAGGTGTGCTGGACTTGTACATGCCTTGGTTTTTAAACTCTGCTAACTGTTCCTCTGGGAACTTCTTCCTCTCTCTGCCCCCCTCCCTCTGGGTTTTGCTATGTTCATCGGTACTGCTGGGGCTCTGCCACTTATGAAGGGGTGGGTTGTAGGAAACAGAAAATGGGGCTGTGTATCCCCCCCCCTTGTTTTTAATGTGTGTTGGAGGAGGGAGGGAGGCAGAGAGGTTTCCAAATAAACTGTTCTGAAAAGGAATAAACTGTTCTGACAAGGAATTTTAGAGTACAGGAGTTACGGGTGCAGGATTGCTGTGGGGCAAAGTATTCTGTGTATTGGGATGTATGAGGTGTTTCTTTATAGAAAGGGTATATCTGGTGCCCCTTCTTGGTTGAAGGAGGGGCGTCGGAAGTTATTGATTTAATAACATGCAGTGTGGCTTCATTTGGGAATGGATCAAATGGCAACCACCCAACCTTTGTAAAACTCATTTCCCTTTGGGCAAACTTTGCAATGAAATACAATGTATGCAGGCCTTTGTGCTGAGGCCTACTGTGTGCCATGGGGCCAGCAGGGTAAGGTGGTTGTGGGGATGCCGAGGCCTGTTTTATTCTTGGAGGGGGGCAAGGCTGTTTTGAAGCTATCTTACACTTTTCTTTCCATCCCAAAATGTGCTTCTTTAACCTTTAAGTCTTTGCAGTTTTGCCAAGATAACCACATGGAGTGCACAGGGGTGGGGGTGGGAGAGAGTTGCAGTTGCTCCTTTTTCTTTTTTGCAAGCTGAGAATGAGAAGAGAATGTAGGAAGGGAAGGGAATAGACCTGAAATGCAAACTTGTCCATTCACAGTTGTGGAGTGGCGTGAAGGGAGCAGTATGGGCCCTGTGGTTTCTGAAGGAGGTCACTAATCCATGCAGTGCCAAGGTGCATGGGTCGTTTGCATTCCCTGGTAGGTGCCCTCTGCAGTTACTTCCAGAAGAGGGTTTGCACATGCTGGCACACCTTCCCCAAATCAAATCTAAAAACAACTTTCCCTTAAACTCAAAACTTTCTCTTGTGTATGAAACTGACATCCTTGCTTTAATTTTCCCAGTGGGAAGGGAAAAATGCTTCCCCTATCTTCTCATGCTAACAAAGCTGAGACTGGGATGAACATGACCTGATCTAGTGCAGGACCCACTGGGACCTCCTGTGTCCTCCATGAAGGAATAACAACTTTCTTTTCCGTTCCTCCTATCCCTATAACAAGCCGGGACAAGAGGCTGAGTATGTGCAGCTGGGATTCTAATTGTGCCATTGTTCCTAGCTGATGGGGAGACAGATTGCAGTTATTGAGTCTTGCATGCCAAATCTTTTCTTCCTAGCAGGAATGGGTAGGTTGTGGTTTTTGGGGTGTTTTTTTTACTACTGAAGGCAAATCTCCCTCTTCATTCAAATCCCTTCTCAAACGTCATATTGTGAAAACGTTGGCTCGATATCTCAGTCCCTTTCTTCGAGCAAAATGATGCTTAAGCATGTGTAATATCATTTGCTTGTGTCGATTCAATGTAGCATCTCATATCCTCCCGCCCTCCTCAGTTACCCTATCGTATCTCCCTCTATTGTTCCATTCCCTCCCAGCTGTTTCATACTTCACAATCTAGACTGGAAGCTCCTTGAGGCAGAGACCTGTCCTTTTTCTTTATTTGCTATATTTCTCTGTAAGGTGCCATGTTCACTGATGGTTCTGTACAGATGATAAAAGCCGGATGAGCTGCAGGATATTTTAGGCATCCTTAATTTGCATAAATGTGGTGGCTGCCGGAGCATTATCTTGTTGTATTTCTCTAGTGCATTTCGTTTCGTTTTGGAGGAGACACAAGAGTGGTGTTGGCCTTGTAATCCCCTTCCTTTAGTCCACTCTACAATCATACCCTTGTTGTTTTGTAGCAAAGTTACTGGACTTGAACTGAGGGGAGATTGTTGTTGTATTGTGTGTGTATATCATAATGTAAGTTGCCTTACTGTGTGCTGTGTCCCCAAAAGCAGCCTAAAGGTAAAGGTAAAGGTACCCCTGCCCGTACGGGCCAGTCTTGACAGACTCTAGGGTTGTGCGCTCATCTCACTCTAGAGGCCGGGAGCCGGCGCCATCCGCAGACACTTCCGGGTCACGTGGCCAGTGTGACATCGCTGCTCTGGCGAGCCTGCACCAGCGCAGCACACGGAACGCTGTTTACCTTCCCGCTATAAAGCAGTACCTATTTATCTACTTGCACTTTTAAGGCTGCTTTCAAACTGCTAGGTGGGCAGGAGCTGGGACCGAAAGATGAGAGCTCACCCTGCCGCCGGGATTTGAACCGCCGACCATACGATCGGCAAGTCCTAGGCACTGTGGTTTTACCCACAGCGCCACCCGCATTGTTGTATTGTGTGTGTCTATCATAATGTAAGTTGCCTTACTGTGTGCTGTGCCCCCAAAAGCAGCCTATACAGTTTATAAATAACATGTATTATGGCTTAAGAAGCTAGATCTGAAGCCTGCAGGCGATGGGAAATAAATTAGCCTTTCGAAAAAGGAAGAAGCTTGTTTGAACTATGTTTGTAGGAGTGCCTTGTAAGAGGAAGCTCATTAAACCTTTTGTGTATTGATCATCCCTGTTTCAATTAGAGCCAGTGAAAGCTTCTAGGTCCTCTCTTTCTCTCTCCATGTGGGGAATAAGCGTTGGCCTGCCTCTTGGTTGAAGGAGCCTTTGAAACAAGTAAGAGAGAAAAGAACTAAGCCAGCTCATAGTTTGAAAAAGCTCCAGAGAGATTGTGCACACATTGCCCCATGCCAAGAGATGTTTGTGCCGTTTACTAACAGGCCAGCCTCCAAGCTGTGGCTGAAGGGCATTCCACTAGCAGGAAGGTAAAGTAAGGATGTAAACTGCCTTCTTCCTATAGCAAAATAGCAGCGGCAGATACTCCAGGCTACAAAATGCTTACTCCATGATAAAGGGAATAAAAAAGGAAGGCGCGGAGAGGAAGAAAAATCTCCCACACCAGCATGTATGAAACTTGGGGGAGTGTCTTTAGTCCTTTGTGTACAGGAGAGGATTTGCCAGCAAATAACATGTCCTTCAGCATTTGAGAGTGGTTGGCGTTGCACAGCAGTTAAAGTCTTGAAGCCTGTGCACACTTGGGAGTAAGTCCACACACATGCAGTGAGGGTTGTTTCTGAGTAAACATCCTGTATGAGTGTGCAACTTGGTTTCTAAGATTAACCTAAGCTTTGCATCTGTAATGGGAGTATTCATTAATGAGGTTCCACGGAAAGGGGCCTTTGTGCACAAACAAGTGGGGAAATTCATTTCAAATGATTTAATTGCGTCCAACCATTCTGAAGTGCTATTGATGTTTGAGAATTACTTTATTCTAAATGATAACAACTGGGCTGGAAGGTGGGAATTTAGTTTGGAACACTTCAGTTCAAATCCTACCTTGCCAAATTAGGCAGATAAGGTGCCTACATTGGAGACAGCAATATTTTTTCCCCAAGTGGGCAACAAAGCAAATATGCCAAATAACTAGCATCTTGAGAAGGTTGAATATTTCTGGCAGATCTGGTGACTGATCAGTGGTGAGGCCTGGGTAGAGCTGGCCTCTGATAAATTTCTTTCCAGCTGTACAGCTCCATGGGTTCACAATGGGTTGACCTGCTAGGTAGACTTGGCATCCAGACAATGCAACTGAAACCCTCATCCCCACCCCCCCAACCAGACTCCCTTCACCTCCTGTAGCCCGTAACTAATTGCACTGCTGCTACAATTAACTTCACAGCACCTCACCCCACTGCATTTCCCTAAAGAAATAAAATAAAACCAAGTTAAGAACACTGGACTACACTCCAGAGTTGTCATACTCATGTTGCTTAAGGAAGGGTGTGGGTAGTGTTATCACAACACTGGGCCACTTTGTAGGGTTGGGATAACTCACACCTTCTCAGCCACAGTCTTGCTCCCTGCGATATAATAATAGAGGACTTTAGTGGCATTAACAAAGTACTTTTTAAGATGTTTAGAAACTCAGAAACTTCTCCCCCTCCCCCATGCAATAAGACTTGAATGAGGAAGCTCATGAGCTTCTGTGTCTGCTACTACCATTTGTTTCTGAGTTGACACACTTCCCTAGTTGCAACCACACTAAAATTCTGGAAATCTCCCCCCCCCCCCCCCATGGGGCAGTGATCACTTCCCCACCAGAGAAGATAAGCAGAAAAGGCTTAAAAACAAACCAAGAATTTAGATAACAATGAG
Organism: Podarcis muralis; assembly: GCF_964188315.1. NCBI lineage: Eukaryota > Metazoa > Chordata > Lepidosauria > Squamata > Lacertidae > Podarcis > Podarcis muralis. Next base: position 37,399,471 of record NC_135656.1, on the reverse strand, counting down.
TGTTTCACTCTAGCTTTCTAGGATTTCATTGCTAGGAATTAATTGCCTAAAAACACTGAAAGGTGGAAGCAAGCTAGTTTCGCACAGAACAAATGAGAATAACAGTACAGTGGTACCTCGCAAGACGAACGCCTCGCAAGACGGAAAACCCGCTAGACGAAAGGGTTTTCCGTTTTGGAGGCGCTTCGCAAAACGAATTTCCCTATGGGCTTGCTTCGCAAGACGACAGCCCATAGGGAAATCTCCGGGACAGCGGGGAAGCGCGTCTTCCCCACTGTCCTTGGACTTCCTCCCGCCGCCAGGCTTCGGAAGGCTGCTCCGAAGCCTGGCAGGGGGGCGGAGAGGTTTTTAAAAAACCCCGGGACAGCGGGGGACTTCTCCGCTGTCCGGGGCGATTTTAAAACGCTGCCGTCCTGGGGGAGCAAAGTCTTTCGCCCCTCGCCCGCCTTCAGAAGAGGTCCTGGACCTCTTCTGAAGGCGGGCGGGGGGCGAAAGACTTTGCTCCCGCCTGCCTGCCTTCCCGGGAGAGCGGAGAACGCTCCGCTCTCCCCGACGGCTTTTGAAGGCAGGCGGGGGGGGGGGAGCAAAGACTTTCGCCCCCCGCCCGCCTTCAGAAGAGGTCCTGGACTATATTTGCACTAATCTATGCCATTGTGCTGTTTTCATTGGCTGTTTCCCAAAGTTTTAAAGGTCCTGGACCTCTTCTGAAGGCGGGCGGGGGGCAAAAGTCTTTGTCCCCCCTGCCTTCCTTCCCAGGGGGGCGAAAGTCTTTGCTCCCCCGGACGGCAGCATTTTAAAATCGCCCCGGACAGCGGAGGACTTCTCCGCTGTCCGGGGTGATTTAAAAGCCCCTGGGAAGGCAGACAGGGGGGACAAAGACTTTTGCCCCCCGCCAGCCTTCAGAAGGACCTCTTCTGAAGGCTGGCGGGGGGCAAAAGTCTTTGTCCCCCCTGCCTGCCTTCCCAGGGGCTTTTAAATCGCCCCGGACAGCGGAGAAATCCTCCGCTGTCCGGGGCGATTTTAAAATGCTGCCGTGGGGGGGGGGGGAGAGCAAAGACTTTCGCCCCCCCCCCCCAGCCTTCAGAAGAGGTCGGGGGACAGATTGTCCCCGGACCTGGTCTGAAGTCGGTTTCCATAGGAACGCATTAATTGATTTTCAATGCATTCCTATGGGAAACCGTGCATCGCAAGACGAAAAACTCGCAAGAAGAAAAAACTTGCGGAACGAATTAATTTCGTCTTGCGAGGCACCACTGTACCTGTACATTTTGCGTTCAGGAGATTATGGTCTGGGGGAAACCCCGATGAGCACTCCTGCCTGCCTGCCTGCCTGCCTTAAAGGCGTACTGAGATGATTATTGAGATTATATATGTGAAATGCAGGAATTAAAATGGGAATAATATTATGAATCCAGGTTCCTCACTTTTCACAGTGGCTGTCATGCCTCAGCATGACAGGCAGGCGTTTTTCTCTATACTATATTTGCACTAATCTATGCCATTGTGCTGTTTTCATTGGCTGTTTCCCAAAGTTTTAAAGACAGGGATGGGGAAAAGAGGAAGAGGCAGGAGGGGAAAGGTTAGGGACTGCAGTAAATGACTTGTGGGAGCTAAGGTCTTGATGGGGGGGGGAAAGGGGTGTGTGACAGTTCTGGTCCTCTGGTGACAGGGTGGAAGAGAGAGGAAGAATTGGGGAAGGAGCAGGTGGAATTGGGTGGGGATAAAGGTGACACTTAAAGGAATGATGGAAATTATGGGAATAGGAAGGTGTGAGAGGGAAGTTTTAGGGCTCTGGTGATAGAAAGCTGGAAAGGAGGAAGAATTGAAGAGGGGGGAAATGGGAGTGTGGCGTTAAGGTAGGCATTTGCAGGGCTGTGGAAAAGCAAGAGGAGGCACTGGGAGAAATGAAAGAGAGTATGTCAGTGTCCCTTGCTCCGTGCTGCACTCAAATTCTTCCCTCTCCAGTCCTCAGCTCCCTCATATGAGACATATAAAGGATGTGGTCCCCTCAAATATTCCATTGTGCCTTCACATAATAATGTGTTTCTCTCCTGGTGCCATGTGCTGTCTTCCACACAAAGTTCCAGATTCAGTATAGTAATTTAGAACAGATATTTCATTAACAAGGAAGAACCCATATAAGTACAGCACCCATCTCTAACTGAACAAGCTGGATTGCTCTTTCTAAAGAAGATCCCAGCGTGAGCCTGCTGAGTTGGAATTCATTTGCAGGTTTGACATTTTCCAACTTGGGTTCAACAGAGACATAAGGCTCCAGTCGCTATACACACTTAGTTGGGATTAAGTCACCTTTGAACTCAGCGGGGCTTACTTCTGAGGAGAACTCTATAGGACTGCAGTGTGCACATGACTATTTGCAACAGAAAGTAACTGTCTCTCTTAGGGGTTTGTGTATTCTCTTCATCTTGCTCTGCTGATTCACTGCCAGTTGAAAGTAGGTCATAGCCACTCCACATCGTGGCCACCACACTTGTTAGACCTTCTGTCTAAGCTCTGGTGTGTGTGTGTGTGTGTGTGTGTGTGTGTGTGTGTGTGTTATGTGTCTGTTTGTTAATCCACAAATAACATGACATATGTTGGACAGAGCGAGCTCCGGGCCATGGGAGCTTCTGCCTCAACAAATGCGTTGCCCTCCTGTTGCTTTGTCTATGCTGAAAATATTATTTTTAAAGTTGCAAAACAACAACAACAACCCCACCCCAGTTATCTTTGTTTGTTAAACCCTTCTTGTTGAGTTTTACTATTACTTCAGAGTAGGGGAGGCTTGGCTAGGTAATATTGAGAGAGTGCAACAGAAAATTGCAACAGAAATTGAGTCTTTTGCTATACTGTATTCCTTTGGAAACTAGCTGGTCTGCCTGTTCCTAGGGGTCAGTCAGCCACAGTTGCTCAGAATTCTCCCTTTGTTTCCCCTTAATTGAACAATCACCATATGAACAGTCCTTCTCCCACTCCCTTGGGGGGGGGGGGCCTTCTGTTGGAGATGCTGAAGAGATGGATAGTCAGCATGGCGCTTCCCCAGATGTGCAGGGGCTGAGGGAAGAGTGAAAGGGGGGGGGGAATGTGAAGGGGGTGATGAAGCAGCCTGGCCTATTCAATTAGGTGTGACATAATGGATCCAGTAAATTTAGAACAGATTAGAAGGGGAGTTCTGAAACTACGACTAGAGGAAGCAATGGTTTGTTTGTTTGTTTGTTTGTTTGTTTGTTTGTGTGTATGTGTATGCATGCATGCAGATTATCTTTAAAGGGTACCAAGGGTAGGAGCTGAGAGAGAGCAGCAGCTTACAAAGTGTTTTGAGAGAAGGGCAAGAATGAATGAGTTCAAGTTAAAAGAGGTTGAATGAAATGTTTCCAGACTGCAAAGGTTGTCCTGAGAAACTCTGGAATCTCTTGGTCTGGGCACCTTAGGAAGGAAATGTGTGTGTGCATGAATTAGGAAATGGAATACACTATTAATTCCATAGATTGTTAGAGTATATTAGTGTTGTGCCAAACTTTCAGTTGACCTTTATTTTGCCCATTCAAAATAGAGGCAAAGCAACGTTGCTACCAGAAAAGGAGGTAGAACTTCGCTATAAAGAAATAAAATAATCAAATCAAATAAATTTCAAGGGAAGAGGCAGATGGGTTTGTGCTTACCCTTGGAATTAACAAGGTGGCTGAGGGCTCTGCTTGCTTAGTTCAAACAATATTATAAAAAGCCCCATGTTTCTTTGCAGACAAGATGTCAGCCTAGCAGGGCTTCCTGGAGTGACCATGTGACATTGCCAGGCTGGAGAACAGGGCTTTTTTAAGGGTGCTTGCTTGAGCTAAAAGATAAATTAATTTCCCACCCACCAAGTTCTCCACTTCTGCAAAGGAGGGAGGAGGGAAAAGCACATCTTTCACAGACAGAAAATAGTTTTCCCTAAAGAAAAAAGCCCAGCAGAGTTTGGCACATTGTTGGAATATATGGAGGCCTGGATACTGAGTGGGATTTATGGCTTGTCAAGCTGCCCTGATGAAGCCACTTCTGGGTCTGGTTCTCTGATTCAAAGGCAAGAGAATGTGTGGCTGGCAGCAATGCTGGTTTGGGTGTGAAGCCTTCCCCTATCTGGAAAAGGTAGCTTGTTAGCAAATCCAGTCTCCTGCTATTTGGAATGGGGTGGGGAATTTTGGGGAGAAATCAGACTGCAACAGTGAGGAGAGAGATTGCTGTCCTGGTGTGCTCTGCCTTTCTTTTTAGTACTGACTGCTATGGAAGGCATGGGATGGCAGACTGAGGCCTTCATGGACCAGTGAGAGGAATATTTTCATCTTTGTTTGCATGCTTTTGACTTCAGCCCATTTCGAGACGTGTAAAGTGATGGGAGAGGAAAACTGAATCCACCAGTTTCTCCAGTCTTGGGGGCAGATGGACTCATTTCACAACTTGCGTATGAGGGACCAAAATGAGCTAGCGCTCTGAGGTCAGCCCAGCGTCATACAGACTCAGGCCTTCCGGCCCTGTTGTCAGGAGCTGACTATGCGACAAGCGGGGAGTGTGTGTTGAGTTTCCCAGGGAAGTGCTTCCAAAGGAAGCGGGTGGGAGAAATATTCTACACAAGAGCACACATTCAGCATCTGGTGCCACCCCATGGAGATAAACAGGAAACCTTTAACAACTCATTTGTCACTGCAAATGAAAACAACCAGTCAGCTGCCAAAAGGAGAGGCTGGAGCCACAAAGCTCAGGAGGTCAGCAGGTTGGAGATCTGTGATTCCATATCTCATGAAATGGGACAGGAGCTGCGTAGGGCACAGATATGAATCTAGAATCATTCTAGGTCAAAAGCAGCATGCTGGGGATGAGCACGAACAATTCTAGATTGAGCAAAACTACATTTTTATGCTGCAGGTGGGTTAGTGTGCATGCAGCCAAATTCCCTTGTCTTATTCCAGAATAGAGCCATTATGTTAGTAGGCTTACCCTTGAGTCAGTGAACTGAGGGGTGCCGTTTTAGACGGCTACCCTCAATCTGCTTATCACAGAGAAGTCTTTAATCAGCCCCGCATATTATAGTGGGCTAGAATGAGCCAAGGATTGAAGCATTAGTGATGGAAAACCACCAGAAGAATGCAGTATGGCAGCCTCTGAAAATAAGCTGTTTTTGACAAAGTAGAACAGATTATTATTGTGCTCAGCAGAACAAATGCATATTATTCTATTGGGTGGTTTTATTTTCTTGTGAGTCTAATTTTGCAGCAACAACGCAGAGAGAGAGCCATTGTTCTTTGCACTTGGGGTTGTATGGAGGCACAATTGCCTAAGAGTTGGTTGTCGTGTTTATCATTTTATTTTTATTTTAGGGATTTATACCCCATGCTTCCATAAAATTCTCTGAGTGGCTTACAAATAGGGCTGGATGATGTTGGATTTTCAACATTGCGGTGTATCATCAGCCAAACATCGTGGTTTGGCGATATACCGCAATGTTGAGAAAAGCTGCATTGGCCTCAGCCAGCAAGATGCTGGGGGAGCTGAGGCACTTTCACCCCAGGGCCTCATGGGGCTCCAGCTCCCAGCTAGTTTGCTTTTCCCTCAGTGCACTGGGCGCTGGAGGCAGAGGGACTCAGGAGCGGTAATGGTTTCAGTGAAATACCACTGAGTGAAGCTGTCAACGTGGTCTGCTCCCACATATCGGTCCTGGGCAATATATTGATATATCACCCAGGCCTGCTTATGAAACATGAAACCTAGAGAGATAAATATTGCACCATATCCAGTGTCAAAATCTGGATGTTGCTTCCATGAGGCAGCTGGTAACTAGAAGTATCTGTGCTAATGCTTTCCAAGAGCATTGGAAACTAACAGCCCCATTTTGCACAGAGTTAGGTGCTGTGTGTGTTCTTCAGAGTAAATATTCTTAAATGTTGCTATACCCTGTGTTAACAAGGTAAAGCTTGAGTGTTCTCCCACACCAAGGACCAATTGAGCAACATTTTAAGCTGTCAAAGCTTGGATGCTCGCTTTTAGCAAAACAACAACAACAACAACCCTGGATATTTTTGCTTACATTTTTTTCTTTCAAGTAGAGATTATAACAACAATTAGAACAATGAAATCAGAGCCTGTACCATTTGTTATGAGTGTGGTGTCAATCAGTTATGACAACCTCTTAAAATGTTAGTAAAACTTCCAGGACTGTTTCTCCCTCTCTCCTCTTCTCCTTCTCTGCAGAGTTTCCAAAATACCAAGGTATTTTGAGTACAAAGCTTTTAGGCTTCCTCCACGTACTATAGCAGACCCTATTCCATTGGCAACTGCTCTTGAGATCCTTCTAGAAAGCAGTTCACTGTTCACTCTGCTGATCACTTTGTTTGAAACATTGCCAATTTCTTTGCTGCTTGTCTTTGTGGCGCATGCTTTCTCATGCTGTTTCACAAAACATAAGATGCATCTATAGAAACATTGGCTTGTCAATGTTGTTTCTTTTCCCCTGGTGCCAATATAGCAGCAGTTGTGTTGCGGAGTGGTTTATGAAGCTATTGATACAGTCCATTTTAGCTGTTGTGCATGAATCAGGCTGGAGGTGTGGATCTGTGGGACATATTCTCCTTCCTTCATAGCAAAGGGTCAGCCAGCTGGCTCTGGCTCATTCCTTAGGAATGTGTTGCTTTTTCTTCATCCCCAAAAGAAAAGGTAGCATTTGACAGCTCTTTCTCCAGCTTCATCCATTTTTCCTGGAGGCACAACAGTGCAATGGGAAATGGTGAAAACAGCATAGCAGACATCAATCCTCAGTGTTGTTTAATTGTTGCGGAATTAGACTGTGTGTGTCTGTGTGTGGTGATGGATTCCTTGCCCCCTATATGTGATGCTTTCATTTCAATAGCAGTACTTAATACTGAGCATATTACACCAATCCTGATCTGACTGCACTGGCTGTCAATTAGTTTCCAAGCCCAATTCAAAGTGCTGGTTTTGGCTTATAAAGCCTTAAACATCTCAGGACCACAATACCTCAAGGACCGCCTCTCTACATGTGAACATGCTAGGACCTTGAGATCATCTTCTGAGGCCCCTCTTCACGTGCCTCCTCCACAACAGGTCTGGAGGGTGGCAACACAAGAACAGGCCTTTTCTGCAGTGGCTTCCCATCTGCAGAATGCTCTCCCCAGGGAGGTTCACCTGGCACCTTCATTATGCACCTTTAGGTGCCAGGCAAAAACATTCCTATTTAACCAGGCCTTTGGCTGATTGACATCCAATTCCCTTTTAAAATATGTTGGGGAAGGGGGAATTATTGGGTTATTCTTGTTTTTGTTGTTATTATGTATTGTGTGTTTTATATTATCACCTAGTGACCTAGATCAGGGGTGAGGAACTTGAAGTCCACATGCATGAGGGCTTTTCCCATGCCTAATTAAGGGAGTGATCTTCATGCAGATGCAGCTCACAGGGAGAGAGGTTTTAACTCTTCACCTCTCACCGCTTCCTAGCTGCTGTGTAGCTTGTGGGCTGCCTGCTGAGAAGGACATGGATTCTACCAGCAGATGCACAATTTGATGGCATTCTAGACATTATTACAACCAATTACCACTAGTGATGATGGAGTATGTGGGCTTTGGCACCAGTTCACCAGAGATATGCTCTGCCTATTTGTTTCCCCAAGTAAAGCAAGATGGGCTGTTTGATGGCAATGGTCAAGTGTGAGCAAGCAAAATCCATCCATTCAGCTGGCTATCTGAACCTGGCTCCAGTTCCCTGGCTTCAGCTAAATGTGAACCTGGAAAGAGTTTGCATTCTGCAGAAGTGAGACCAGCTGCTGCTGGGCAAGCCCATGTTTGGCAACAAGTGGAGGATTTTCACCAAGATTAAGGAGATTAAGGCCCTAATGCCCATTGATAGTGGGCAGAGCTTTATTAAGTCATAAAAAGTGGAGTTGTAATCCATTTGCAATGTGCATGTTGCTGCGCTGCCAGCAGGCCAGATTGAAGCTGGATTGCAGCACAGTGGCAGGGATATCTTCCACTGTTGGTTGTGTGTCTCTCTTTCTCTCTCTCTCCCTCTCACTCAACAAATGACAACCCTACCTTCAGAATGGTGCATCACTACAGCTCTTGGCAGAACAGTGAAGGAAAGGCAGGCATCCAGCTGAGCTGTGTTACATTTTTAATCAACGGAAAGCTGAGCCCTGAATATGGGAAATAAGGCCGCTAATAGCAATTCATTATGGAGAGGAAAAGCCAACTCGTGAGTGCCGGAGGAGTTGGACAACCTGCAGCTCTCAATGGTGGTGAAATGAACTGAAGAAGCCCATGCGAAGCTGGTACAGGGTGAGTCTTTTAAAAGAGGCCCTGTGGAACATGTGTGCTCTGTATCCACAGGGCCTCTTTTAAAGGACTCACCCTGTATAACTCAATTTAATAGCTTGAACCTTGAGTCCTAATCTCATCTTGACCAATAATGTGTTTGCTGGTCTCCTATGACTTGACATTGATCAGCTTTGCAGCTTGACCCCTGTGCAAACTTATTCAGAAGTAAACCCCATTGGGCTGGAGTCAGCTAATGGATCCCACTAGCAGAAGCCAGCACAAGGACTTCTGCTGGCACAATGGGGCTTTCCATCCCTGTCCTCCCCCTGCCCCCCAAGTTGGCTTGTGGAAGGTGTTGTGGGAAACCCAAAACAGTGGCTGGAAGGAGGAGAGGAGAGGAGAGATTCCTCCATCTGGCAAGCTGAAATGCATGTCCTGATGGAACAATCTCCTTAGCACTACACTGAATTCCTCCTATTGAGTCCAGTGAGCTTTCCAAGTAAGTGTGTATAAGGCTTCAGATATAAACAATCTGGTTTAACATCAATTGGATAAGGAATAAGGTGTTTTTTCCCATCCATAAAAAATGGGGATACCAAGTTATATGTGTTTTGAGATCCTATGCAAGATGAAGAAAGTGAAGTTCTTCCTGCATTTAAAGTATGGTATTCATTTTTGACAATGTGCCCTGGAGAGAGCAATGAACCCCCCCTTTCCCCCTAGAAGAATATGGTAAACAAAAAGTGCTCTAGTCAGCTGGGCCCCCAAGTCTGTCAGCTGTATGACTGTTGTCTCTGTTTAGCTACTGCAACAAACATCCTAAGCTTTGTGGAGGAATAGAACTAGAAAATCAATTAGCTGTTCAATTCATAAAATAAAATAGCAGGGAAGGTTCACTATTCTCTGAGATTTTCCTAGATCAAGAGAGGGCAGGAAAGGGAGTTATGGACATTGGCTCTCTAACAACTACAAAGGTCCATATTACAACATTTGAGAGTCCCTACTAGGAAAAAGGAGTCAGGCATGGCGTGGTCTTCTGAGATTGTTAATTTTTTTCATGTCTACTGAACAGTATAGAGTCCAGTTCTAAGCATGCTTATTCAGATGTGAGCCCCATCACCATGTGAGTGATGTTTCTCTTAGATATGTTAAGCTAAAGTCTTCAGCCTTGGGTTGCATGGTACTTGAACATCATAACAATTCATATTATGTTTCTAATAATTTTCTTTCTAAAGTTTGTAGCCGTCAGGGAAGCTTAATGACAAATGTTCAAGCAAGCAAGAAACCCAAAATATGTTCTTCAACACTTATGATTCTGCATTCATCTTTCAAGCTTGTTACTTATGAGGGTGCTGGTTTCGTTGTTGAATAAGTTGACTACTGACTAGTTTGGCAACTGCCAGACTCATAAAAATGATGCCCACTGTTTCTCAATCACATAAAACTATTATGTGTATCAGTGCTGGTCTTCTAATTCAGATACCAAAGATGGCTTTTGCTGCTGAAAAAGATGTACATTGTCAAAAATGGTGTCCCATGCCCAGCTAATGCACTGGTATGCATTGCCTTCTTTAGAGTTGACACAGGGCCAGCTGGTTAAGGAACCTGTTTGGGAGCTGCTACCCATAAATCTTTGGTGTTCATTCATAAGCTTCCACTCTCCTGAGACAAAACTGTTGCAAGTAGACCTATGAAACTTACTGTGTGCCAATCTTCTTTGCACCAGCAGGGTATCTTCAGCTTCAAAGTTGCAAAGAAAACCAGTCTCTGTAACAAAATAACACTGCAGATCTCAACGGTTTCTTTATTGCCTTGTGAGGATGCTTTGAGTTTGTGAGAGAATTGGCTTGGAAGACTTAAGACCACGGGTAGGCAAACTATAGCCTGGGGGCCGGATCTGGCCCAATCGCCTTCTAAATCCAGCCTGCGGATGGTCCAGGAATCAGCTTGTTTTTACATGAGTAGAATGTGTGCTTTTATTTAAAATGCATCTCTGGGTTTATTTGTGGGGCATAGGAATTTGTTCATCCCCCCCCCCCCAAAAAAAAATATAGCCTGGCCCCCACAAGGTCTGAGGGACAGTGTACCGGCCCCCTGCTGAAAACGTTTGCTGACCCCTGCTTAAGATGGTATACTTGTATTCATATCTTGGCTGATGGTGGTGGAGACTGATGTATCCTTGAATTTGTAAAAAGGATGAGGGACTTTTAGCTTATTCTTCAGCTGTTAAGAAGCATTCAAGGCTGGTAATTGAATTGTTTAAATAAGGAGGGATCCAGGCAATTCTTCCTGAAAGAAGTGGACAGCTGCAGTGTCTTTTAAGCTAGCTGATGCTACTGTTAGCTGTTGCTATGGGAAGGATTTGAAGGTGAGAGTTGTTCCATTCCACGGCAAGCAGTGATATGCTTGAATATTTGAGCTCACATTGGGTATGAAATGTAATTGGAGATATTTACTAATATTTCAGTAGCAATTTATTTCTGGTGTGTGATTCCCTGAAAGCAAACTGTGAGAAGAACATATGGACCTTGTCTATACACTTCTTGTGGAGTTTACATTATTGGAAGCAAAGCTTCTGTCTGTTTTAGGAGACTGAAAATGTACAAGAGTTTCATGGTGTACGCTTTACTAAATTCTGGACTGTCTTGCAATGTATTGACATTGTGCGCAAATAGTGACTAAATGGTCTGTTCCAGATGTTGACTTTAACATTCATCGGCCTCAGCCAGCATAACCGATGGTCAAGGTTGATGAAAGTTGTAATTCAACAACATTTGGATGGCAGTATGTTGACTAGCAATGGTCTGTTCTGTGGTTAGTTACCTCAGGTATCTTTTTTAGCCTTGCCATTGCAACAGTAGAAGCCAGGATGATTTGCTGAAAACTCTGCTGGTCTTGCAACTTGCAATCCTTTGCTCAAATGTGAGTCAGTCTGTTTGTTTGCTCATTTTGTTTAGGACTTTTACTAACCATCCTGTCTCAGAAGGAGCCCAGGACAATATACAACAAACACAAAACAAAATGCATCAACCATCAATAAAAACGTAGTGTGTATGTGTGTAATAAAGTAGCAAATTCAGTTTTGTCAAGAATGACTTGCTGGTATGGTGTTGGGCAAGTTGCTCTTAGCAGAACCCTCTGCCTAGAATTAAGTCCCATTGAGGTTAATGGAACCTACTCCCAGGTAACTGTGTATAGGATTGTTGTTGCAGTAACTTGTAAACAGGTGTTATTTCGCTTCCTAGGCCTTTGCAGGGTTTAGTGATCTATAGAAAATGCCCACATAAAGCTAAAACAAATACAGAAAATTGTGGGAGTAGAACTACTATCACTTGGAAGCCAACCATCTTCCACCACCAGCACTCCAGTTGCCAACACACAATGGTCTCACCAGAAGACAGCTCAGTCAGTAGAGCATGAAACTCTTAATCTCAGGGCTGTGGGTTTGAGCCCCATGTTGGGTGAGATTCCTGCATTGCAGGGGGTTGGGCTAGACTAGATGGTCCTTATGGTCCCTTCCAATTCTCTGATTCTATTTTTCTTCTATCTAAGTCGCTCCTTCAGGTGGGGCTTGGTGCACTCTGCCTCTTGCTCCACCTTCAAACTGGTCTTGGGGGAAGGGGAGTTTCTGACCAGAGAAGCTGCTCAAAGTTGGAGAGAGTTCAGGCATGTGTGCCTGTCTGCTTGCCCAACTCATTTCATGAGCCCTTGCTGATGTTCTGACATAAGCAGCAGACTTAACGCATGACCCATTGTCAGAACCAGCTTCAGTGAGCAAGCTGAAGGAAACAAAGCTGTTTGGCAGGCTTAAGCACCTTGGCAAGTTACAAATAAGTTACAAATAAGAAAAAAAGTCAACAGGCTGAAGGCTGAAGACATTGGGGAAGCAAGGATACATTAGGGATCACCAAAAGAAGATGGGACAACGGGAAGCATGTTGTGTGTTAATCTGGGTCAGTAAACAATGGCTAGAAAGCAATGCAGGCTGCAGTTCTTCCCAGCATACGGTGCTAATCCTTCATAGTATGCTGTACGCAAAACGCATCGGGTCACATATGAGGTCCAACTGGCAAATACTTAAGCTCCATCCCTTTTTTCCTGCCCTTGTCTGTGGAACTAATTGCTCCAATTCCATAAGAAGAGTCTTTGTTTTTCTCCTCTCTCCCCGACGCCCCCCCCCCCCAATGGTGAAGGCTTGCTTAGATGCTCTGTATTGTTTAGCATGGGATGAATGGCTATCTGTGTTCTTGGTAAGGAGGGGGGTGGGGAGTGAGCCTCTGTGCTGGCTAAGGACTGGCAAGCCAGTGGATCAGCACTTCTGCTGGTACAGGCAGAAATAAGTAAGCATCTGGCATAGAAAGCTTGAGAGTTCACAATAAAGGCAGGGAGACTTGTCTGTGCTGCTTTTCCAAGGTTTGAGCATCCTTGCTTACTTGTAGAAAGACTTGATGATGTACATCTTCCCCCACCCCCTTTAATTGGCCTGGCACAGATTGAATTCAGAGATTTGCCTTCTGCTTTTCACTTTGCCCAGAAGTAGCTTTGTGACACTCCTTTCCCATTCAAAGGCATTTCAACAAATGATCCCCTACCAAAGCACCAATGAATTCAAAGTTGCTCATTGGCTGCCACTGGGTGACAAAAGGCTCTTCATGCCTGTGATTCCATGTATGCTTCTCATGAGTAAAATGAATTGGCCTCTGAACACCTTCTTAAGCTTTGTCCTGTCCTGTCCAATTCCATGTGAATTCAAGGATTATTTATTTATTTCATAAAATTTACATACCGCTTGACTGTAGAAAACCTCAAAGTTGTTTACAAAGTCAAAGTGCCTAGCAAGTTGTTCACAGCAGGCCTCTGATGCAACAGTCATCTCTTCCAGGCCGAGCAGCAGATCCAACAATCCCATTCACCACCTGGAAAAGTTATTCTGGAGGTGGCTGCTTGGGGATGTGGTGGTGGTAGTCATGCTAGAGGAGAAGTCCACCAACACATGGTAGGCATGAAGATGTGCTTGGACTTGTGTTTGAATGGATTCATCCTGGGATCTTTGCTGCCTGCGCTCTAGCTGGCGTCATTGCCTGGAGCTCCTCAGCATTCCCAGGAGACTCAGGGTTCAGCAATCTTTTGGCTGTAAGCTTCAATGCCCAAATGACTCATCAGTAGGGAGAGATTCCTCTCTGTCTCTCTTCCTGCCCTCCCTATGCACCAGCCCTCCCCACACTACTGCTGCAAAGTGCCTGCCTTCCACCCCCATTTCCCTCACTCTCACCCCCCCCTTCCCCAGCAGCTGTATTGTAAAGAAGGAGAGGCTGAAGAGGTTTCACATGTTTCTTAGAAAAAAACGAGGGGCAAGAACTCCCACAGGGATTTCTCATTTGAAGAAAGCTGTTGCTCCTCAATCCATACTAAGCCGTTCTGGGTTTCTGTCATGGGAAAAAACTCCACATTTAATTTAGAACAGTAAAAGGGGGTTAAAACTCCCTTTTGCTTTTTGCAGAGCTTTCTGAGAAAACTAGCTGTATGATAAAGAGCTTCCGGCCACACTCTTTTAATACACACATTTGTTGCTGGCAACTGCATACCCAGCTGGGGGGCTGTATTTTCCTTTGAGGGAGGTGTGGGGCGATTGATGAGCAACTTGAAAAGCTCCCTCTATGCTTCTCTCTCTCTATTTTTAAGCCAGAGATGTTTCAAACAGCCATTTCCTTCACCACAAGTTGGTAAACGCAGGCAAAGCAGACCAAACTAATTTAATTAAAATCTCCCCTTCAGTGTGGTAACTGAATCCAGAGCAGCCTTGAAATTCTATAGGCAGGATGTGCAGTCATTTGCTTTTCCTTGCAATTCTTTCCCCTCCCCCAGAAATGTGTTATGCTGGCCAGTTGGAATCGGTATTCTCCTGCTGATGTCTCTCTCCTTCAAGAGGGTTGTATATGTGTGATGGAGAGAAGTGGGGAGGGGGAAATAGGTTCTCTGCTACCATACTCTTCACTTTAATCCTTTTTTCTGAACAAGGCAAACCACTTCCAAATGCATTCTGTCTCCCGGAGCTTGCGGGGCTGGGGGCAGGGAAAGCCCGAGCTTCCCCTGTCCCCAGCCCCCAGAACGGGTTCGGGAGCGATGGCAAGGTTGCGCAACCTCGCCAACGCTCCCGGAGCTTGCTTGCGGGGCTGAAGGCCCCAGCCCCCAGAACAGGCTGTTGCGGACACCTGCGCGAAGCACGGGATGTCCCCCTCTTGAGGCTGTGAGCAAGCACTACAGTGGTACCTTGGTTTGCAACCACTTTGGATTACAACCGTTTTGGATTACAACCACATCAAACCCGGAAGTGTGTGTTCCTTTTTTGGATTACAACCCAACTTTTTTTGGATTACAACCCATTTTTGGGGGGAGGCCCCATTAGCGAAAGTGTGCCTTGGGTTACAACCTGTTTTGGTTTACAACCGGACCTCCAGAATGGATTGTGGTTGTAAACCAAGGTACCACTATACTTTGGCTGGCGTATGCAGTGTGGCTGCGGACTAGAGATGTAGGTCACATTCACACACATACTTGATTAACTTTAATAAATCCTGCTAATATGCTTTAAGCCCAATGACCTGGAAGCTGTACGCCGGCTCCCTCGGCCGATAAAGTGAGATGAGCGCCGCAACCCCAGAGTCGGTCACCACTGGACCTAATAGTCAGGGGTCCCTTTACCTTTACCTTTAAGGGTGCTTAGAGTTGTTTGGGTCCCCACCCCCAGCAATCTGAACTCTGGTTGAGCAGGCGGCATTGTTCATATGTTGCAACTCACTCCCAACATTTTTGACCTAGAAGATATATGCATCCATTTATGTCTGTCATAAAAGTTCCAAGTAAAGAGAACGCCTGAGTAAGGGTGTCTCTGTGTGCACTTTTTTTAAAAAAGAAGGCAGTGATGAATAAAAAACCTCAAGGTGAACTGTGCTGTTTCTTCCCCTTTGCCCAAGTCAAAGCATTTCCTCCCTTCTATTCCACAGTAGAGACATCGGTGGCTAGAGAAAAATTATTATAGACCTTCTGTTCCTCCCATTCAAAAATGAAAAAAGAAAAATTATTTTGCTGACATCACATTTTACATTTAAAATGTGTTTAATTTTGAAACAAACAGGGTTTTATGGCATAAAGGCTCACTTTTAGTCAAAAGAGTTCTTTTCCCCATGAAAATCCTCACGATGTCCCACGCTATAGCAACCAGACATAAACATGGGTGGAAGTTCCTTCTGCTTCTTGGGTGTCTGGGGTAGAGAGTTGTTTGAAATCAGTCTTGAAATCTGTTTTAAATTTCTGCATTTAGCTCACATGTTTACAACCACTGTGGAAAGATACCTGCACAGATAGTTTCCCATGAGGATACTGGAGAATCTTGCTGAGTTTGAACCGGTGCCATGTTTTTGGAGAGTGTGTGTGTGTGTGTGTGTGTAAGTAATACAGCATATTTAAGGTCTGCACTGACATTCTGGAACTACTTCTGCAGAAATCTCTATCCTTCTGTTCTTTGCAGCTGGATTTTAACAAGCAGTGGTTAAGTGTCAAATATGTTGTGAGTACAAACCCCACTTCCCCTTGTTGAAGCATAGATAAGAGAGCACCCATCTCTGTAAGGGACACAGTCTTCGATTTCACGCACATCTGTGATTTGCCCTCTCCCCAGCCTGTCAGAGGCTTAGTAACTGTAGGATATACTGTGTGATTCAAAGCTAATATATACCACATGGCAAATGTCTAATACACCAGGCCTCTTTGGCTGATTTTCAGATTGGGACAAAGTTTCAATTTGTTTCTCTAAGCTTTGTCCTGCAAATCTAAACATATTTACTAGAGAGTAAGATCATTGAGGGTGGCTTCTCAGTAAATGTATTTTTAGGGCTGTACTGCCCTTACCTTACCTTACCTTACCTTACCTTACCTTACCTTACCTTACCTTACTTTATTCCATCTCAAGACACCCCGTAGGTGTTTATCTAGCTGCTGCTTATTCCAGTTTACAAGGTTTCAGAACGTCCCACCAAACTGGGTCAGGGAGAGCCGGATAGTGTCTCTTCCTATAGTAGATAGATGTTTAAATAGAAGGGGTCTGCATTTTCAGAAAAGCAAAGGCTGGAAAGTAGGTACGGAGTTAGGTCTGTCATTCTTTCCTCCCCCATGTGGAGTATTGCTGTTTCTTAAGGCTTGTGACCAAGTGACATTTTATTTCTACGTTGCTGTGCTAAAAATGAACTGCTGGGTTTATCTCTTGCTAGCTACACTTCTTTCTCTAAGCAGTACAGCGGTACCTCGGGTTAAGAACTTAATTTGTTCCGGAGGTCCGTTATTAACCTGAAACTGTTCTTAACCTGAAGCACCACTTCAGCTAATGGGGCCTCCCGCTGCCATCACGCCGCCAGAGCACGATTTCTGTTGTCATCCTGAAGCAAAGTTCTTAACCAAAGGTACTATTTCTGGGTTAGCGGAGTCTGTAACCTGAAGCGTATGTAACCTGAAGCGTATGTAACCCGAGGTACCACTGTAGCTGTAATTCTAGATCCTCACAAGACCCTGGAACAGGAATGAAGAGCCCGTGACCCTCCAGATGTTGCTGGACTACAGCTACCATCCTGACTGGCCATTAGCCATGCTGGCTGGACTGATAGGATCAGTCCAACAACATCTGTAGGACCTCATGTTCCCTAGCTGTGCCTTGAAAGACTGTAGCCTTACTTCAGTACAAATCGCAAAACCCTCAAATAAATGGCATAAGTGCATTCAGATTTTAGGGTTGTTCCAAAGAATACTGTCAGTCTTAAGCTGGACCTAGGGAACCATCAAGCCTCAAGGGGTAGCAATAGCCCTTGTCCCTTGAGAGGTCCTTCTTGGAACCTCCCCTAAGTAAAGAGGCTCTTCTGCCAGAACAGAACAGATGGTTTTGAGATAATCTCTGTTCCCTGATCATTCTCTTTGGGTTCAGGAATATTGAAATCTTCACTGCTTCCGTCTCTTTGCCTTTGCTGAAGTACAGTCTCTAGCACAACCAATGGTGAGGAATGGTGGCAGTTGAGAAGGCTATAGGTTCCTTATCCCTGGCTTACTACCAACATTTTTAAAAAATGATTAAAGATGTGAGCAAATCATTGCACTCCTATTAGAGGCCTGCCATATGCGTGAAGTATGGTGTCTGTTTGGGAATGTGTTCCTAGCCTGTGATCCTGATAGGAGGAATGTGGAACATTCTTTAAGAGCGTTGGCATCCTTAGCAGGAGCAAGTTTGACGACACACTTCTTTGTCATAACAGGAAATTCTGGCCGTTTTTCTATGCAATCAGTCACTGCTTCTGTGCAGACTTTATTCTCAAACATATGCACATTTTTGGCACACAGATATCACCCCTTGCCATAATGGATGGTGCTATATAATCCTAAATATTCAGAGCGGCCAAGTCTTCCAAAGTTCCATCAAAAAATGGGGGAAAGGCATGGAAGATGAGATCATGACAAAACGGCCTAGCTAAAGAAACAAGCCAGCGGTGGGGTGAGGGAAGAGACTGGGCTGGAAAGAGCAATAATCACACCCATTACCACTGGTCTCTTGCAAACTTTCCTTAAACTTAAGATACATTGCAACTTTGCAATTGTTTTTAAATGTATAGTCATGTTTATAAATAGTTTTTAATATATACAGTATTTTTTTATAACACACATTGTTGGGAAGGGAAGTCTTAAATCGTTATTTCTCTCCCTTTTGTTTTTTGAATGCTGGGTGGGGGGCAGCCAAAGCAGAGCCAAGCTTGAGTCCAGCAGGATGAGTGGCCAGCATACTGTTTGCCTGTGGCTGAAGCACTATTCAGCAGGGGGCTCTCCAAAGGATGCACTGTTTGCTAGCTAGGCTCCAGAGAAGGCAGGGAAGCAAATGGGCTCAAGTGTGGATGGGGATTGAGCCTGGGAATTTTGGGATGCAGAGCATTTGAAGGCACTTCTTTTCCAACAACTTGTGAACTGTCCTGTGATCTTCAGATGAAGGTTGATAATACAAATTTAATAAATAATAACAAGGTTCCAGATCTGATTTTACAAGACTATAATGTTATTAGTTCTGGCTCTCTTGGTTTGCTTTTATGCTCTCTTTAGTCTTGGTAGGTTGTTTGCGACATCTATTTTGCTTTTAATTACTTCTTTTGGTTTTCTTTTGGAATTACTTCTTTTGGTTTTGTATACCTTTGTTGCCTGCTCTAATTGCCTCCATTTGAGGAGGAAAATTTGGGTTATGAATTAAGTAAGCAAATAAGAATTTGTGGCCAAGTGCTTAAAGAAGACAGGGCTCCATGTTTTTGTAATGCTATAGCCTTAAGGGGGTACCAAGATGCAGGTTGTGAGGTTTCTGGTCCAAGTCTTGGTTAATCTTGAAGGATAACTTGGAAGCATCAGAAATTACCTGTTACAGCCCTTTTTGCTTGTGTGTCATGGTGTGGATGACTTATACCTGCCCTTGCCCTGCAAATATGGAAGATCTACAGTACTGGCAAAACACTGTATTAAATGGACCCAATCTATTCTACCTCCTTCACTTTTAGGGCTCTTGTTCTGGCATGCTGGAGGATGTCCCAGGTATCTTGAATGGATCTGTAAAAGTGCTTTGGTGTTAGGGAGCTTTGAGGCTGCAGGTCTCTCTCTTGTCCCTCCTTTTTCTAGGTGGGTTGAAATGTGGGAATGCTGGAAATGCGCTTTGATTTGCTTAGTGGCTGAGGTTCAACTGTTGGATAACAAACCGTTCCTACTAATGGCAAAATACTTTCCATGTGGAATGATTCTTTCCTAGTTGTGTGTAAGAATAGCAAAAAATAAAATAAATGCTTGGCTCTCCCATCCTAAAAATGCCGCTATTTCAGGAGTCATTGAAAGGCGTCTTGGCGTCCTCGCTCTATAATTTTTTGACCCAGGAATTTTGCCAGCAGCCCACTGCATGAGTTTGAAATGAGTTTTAGAATTACAGGGCATGTGGAGGATCTAAAGATTCTGGCTTCTCACCCAGCACCTTGCACCATCTCACACCCTAAAATGACCCTGATCACTGTCTAGGTACAGATTGTCCGAGCAAGGCACGCCACATGCAAGGTTCCTACAGGAGTTTAAAAACTTACCTAGCTATAAAGCAGAATGCATTGTAAGCTGCAAGGTAGGACGGGGAATAAAAACCAGGAAAGGAAAGGAGGCATGAGAAGGGAGTTTTAAAATCATGTTGTGGGTGTCTTTGAAGAGGAGACTTGTGCATAAAAACATTTTATAGCAGTTCTTGCAGTTTCTTTCTTTTTTTAATGTGGATGTATACTGCATATGGGACGCGGATGGCGCTGTGGGTTAAACCAGAGCCTAGGACTTGCTGATCAGAAGGTCAGCGGTTCGAATCCCCGCGACGGGGTGAGCTCCCATTGCTCAGTCCCTGCTGCTGCCAACCTAGCAGTTTGAAAGCACGTCAAAGTGCAAGTAGATAAATAGGTATCGCTCCGGCGGGAAGGTAAACGGCGTTTCCGTGTGCTGCTCTGGTTCGCCAGAAGTGGCTTAGTCATGCTGGCCACATGACCCAGAAGCTGTATGCCGGCTCCCTTGGCCAGTAAAACGAGATGAGCGCCGCAACCCCAGAGTCGGTCACGACTGGACCTAATGGTCAGGGTTCCCTTTACCTTTTATACTGCATATATGTATATATAATAATGCATATGTGTGATTACTGCATCCTGAATGATGGCCTTTCAGGCCAACATGTGGAATTTGGAAAATCACAGATTTTGAGAAGACCTCAGGTTCCATATTCACACAATTCAGAGTTTCATTTGGACTCTTGCTTCCATCTTTCTCTGTATTCAGAGCAACTGAATATCTGTATATATCTGTATTCAGCAATATATCTGTATTCAGAGTAACTGTTCTATAGGGCCACATTTCTTTCTCCCCTCGGGGAGACCTAGGCTTCCCTTGCTTCCATTGGAAACCAAGTCTTTTGTAGACGAGTCTCTTCCAATACTCAAGTGAATCCAGATCTGTGTGCAGGTTAAATTGGAGGCATCAGAGGTGTACTTGTCTCATGTCAGTATAACTCCCAAACCATATTTAGGTGTGAAAAAGTCAACAATGACATGGTTGTTGTTGTTAAACATCCATCTTGTCTAAAAAGCAGTAACAAATTTCCTGGTTTCTGTTCCTTGCAGCTACTAAGAAATGACCCAATGTTTTATTTATTTGTACTGTTTGGTTAAAAAGAAAGAAATAATATATTAATATTCATTACATTTCCCCTTCAGAGGCCATTCCCAGCTACCCAAGTGGCATGATGGAAGCCACTCGAGATGCTGGCATCAAGCAAGCCCCACCAACGCGGACAGAGAAACCAGCTGCTGATTTTGCCTATGTTGGGATAGACGCCATCTTGGAGCAGATGCGGAGGAAAGCCATGAAACAAGGGTTTGAGTTCAACATCATGGTAGTCGGTGAGTCTTCTTCCCATGTGGTTCACTTTAGTCAGATTATGGAACTGGCTCCCTCAAGAGAGGTGGTGATGACTACCAGCTTGGATGGCCTTAAAATAGGATTAGACAAATGAATGGAGAATAAGGCTATTTATTTATTTGTTCATTTATTTCATAAAAATTATATACTACTTGATTGAAAAAAAATCCTCGAAGAGGTTTACAAAAACATATAAAATCAGGGGAAATTTACAATACATTAAAACGTGCAAGAAGTTAATATACTAAAACAGATTAAAATTCATATCAGTATCTGTAAGCATCTGGGTAGGCTGTCTAAGCAAGAACATTTATAGCCGGCACTGAAAAGAATAGAGTGAAGACGCCTGCTTGTTATCAATTGGCAGCGAGTTCCAACGTGTAGGTGCTGCCACGGTAACCAATTGAGTTCTTACAGATGCAGAACAGGCTAGTGGCTCTGTCCTACCTCCACTGTTGGATGCAATATGTCTCTGACTACCCTTTGCTGGGAATCACAAGTGGGTAGAGAGCTGTTGTGCTCATGTCCTGCTTGTGGTCTTCTCATAAGCTCCTGGTGTTGGCTACTGTGAGAACAGGTCCAGCAGGATTCTTCTGGTGTTCTTGCATATGCTGCAGCAGTGCCATTGGGGTAGAACCTGTTTCTTGTATGGCTTCTTAAGAGAATTATTTCCTCTGTGTATCCTTGCAACAGAGGGCGTAGTAAGAGTTGGGAATTCTAAAGTTATCGGATTTGATAAATGCATTACGAAACTAATTCCGCGTGTGTTGTGGGCTGAATGTCAAGGTGACCGTGTGTTTCCTCTAATAAGCATCTTTGTCCTGATTGGAATGTCAAAAGAGCAAGTACTTGTACCTTTTAATAGTTTGACTCTGTTGCTGCAGCCAGAATAGCTGTATTGCATTTGTCATTGATTGTTTGGGACTGCTAAATCATACCCCTGGAAAAAAAACACCCACTGGAAAAATTGCCCTATCGCCTGCTGATACATTGATGAATTGGTTGGGACCATCAATCCTTCTCTACCTCCCCTATTCTCCTCTCCAGAAAGTACTCTGATTTCTTCTAGTGCCCCAGCCCTTTCAGCTGGTTGGTGATGATGTGGGTGGTGTTGCTTGCTGAAGTTTGCAAGAGATAAGTAGCTCTACAGGGGCTTATTTCCATTTTCAGGATTAAATGTGACCTCACTGCAGGTTCTTTGTTTACAATTGGATTCTCTTATGGTTTGGGAAGAGGTGGCATGGAAGACTTGCAACAGCAGGCTATGCTGCAAATCTGTGTGGCTTACTTAAAACACAAATTAGTGCATTCTTGGTTCCTGCTCAGTGTTGTGTGTGTATGAGAGAGAGAAAGCGAGGTCTGTGTAGTCACAAAGTCGGAGGTATGAATGTTACTATGGAAGACACCAGCTTATCCCTGACCCTTCTGAACATCTAGACACAACATTTTTGCATACACTATCTCGCAGTTGATCTATGAATCCCAGATTGGAGGAAATGCCTACTGTATTCTCTCATGCTTAGGAAAAAGGGATGTGTTTTCCTTCCACCTGACAGCCACTCACTTCTCATAACTCTGGGGAAAAGGTGGGGCTCATTGCCTTTATGAAGTTCACTGGACACAGTTCTAATATTTCTTGCTTTGTCAGATCTTCCTCTGTGATGATGTCACTCCTCTTGTGCTCTGTCCACAAGAGGCTTCACTTGGGAATTAAGAGGCTGTCAGTTCTGCAGGACAGTGCAGAGAAGAACACTTTCATTTTTCACAATCCCGGAACTCTTCTTGTGAAGTGCCAACTTCTAATTAATTGGCCGGAAGGAACAAAAAAATGACACATTATTCAAGTGCTGTAATTAGAATGACACTAGGGGGAGCTGGCATTACTTTTGAGTCTGGGCTGACTGCCTGCCAGCTGGACTGGCTTCTACAGTATATGAAAGAATTATTCTGGAATTCTGAATGAGAGAATGGGCTGGATTTATAGCATTGCCGAGTTTATGGCATTAAGCAAAAGTGGTGCATAGGTCGCAGGTTCAGAAAGGAAGGGGGGAAATCACATAATTAAGACTAGCTGCCAATCAGTCTGCTTCATATTCTAGCCTTCTATGTCACTGCTATTTCAAGGGATAGGAAGGAACTCAATTGCCTCTAGTTATGGCAAGCTGTGGTGAGTCAAAGATGAAGCATGTGACCTGCTTAAGATGGCTAGTAGTCCAACCCCAGGTGTGCAAAAGGACAATGTAACATGAGTCCTAATGTATGGCTGCAGTGAAGCCTCAGGGAGATTTTCTCTGTATAAAAGCTAGTTCTGACATTTAATCTATTAGTCATGCTGAACTTATTGTGTGCACACATGTGTTGTGTACATGAGAAGTCCAGCAAAATGAACAGAGATGCATTGAGCCATTCTGTGCAGGTCTCCCTTTGCACATGGCGTGACTTCCTGTTGGGAGTTCCAGCCGCAGAGGAACAAGCCATGCTGTTTTGATTTGTCTGGTTATTTGTCCATCTAGCCTAGTATTGTCTACTCTTGACTTGCAGCAGTTCTCTAGAGTCATAGGAAAGGGGTCTTTCATGTCACCTGCTACCTGGCTCTTGTTGTGGAGATGTTCCTTCTGCTGTAAGATGGAGAAGAGAGACATATCAGCTGGAAACCTTCAGAATTTAGTGGTGGATCTTCTACAGCATGTAGCACCTTTGGTGTTACCTCCGGATTTGTAGGATAAGTGAATGCACACCAACTTTTATCAGTTGGTTGCCTAAAGGCAAATTTTACTCAACAAAAGCAAAGTGCTAATTTTCAAACCTAAATAAAGTTTTGAACATTGCTAAGGTTTCCTGCTCTTCTCAGCTCCCTGACCAAACTCAGCCCATTTACCAAGTCAATACTTGCTTCTATGTGACTTCTTGCTAGGATTTTTTAAATAATAGGTGTGCATTCTTTGGGGGATTTTATTACAAGTTTGTATTTATGTTATTTTAACCCATATTTAGCCCCAGCTATGGGCTTAAGATGGTAGCTGCAAACAAACTGAGGTAGTTAGATTTTATTTTGAATTAAAAGCACAGGGTTCTGTCCCAAAGTCCTCACTGAATGAATTGAATGGAAACAAATATTTGAATTTTTAAAGAGTACTGTGTTTCATCTCCTAGCAATGGCTTGGTGTGCAGGTTTGGCTGAGCCAACTCGAAACGTTTAGGAAGTGAAGCGTTCAGTTTGGGATTTTTCTGTCTTTATTTGTGGTTTGATGCAGACAGAGCCAGGAATAAATCTGCTTCCCTTGTTTCTTCCGAGACCCATAAAATAACCATTCCTGTTCACACAGCAGCTTGACTGTACCCCTGGAAGACTGAGTTGGATTCACTCCAATGTGTGTATTTGTGCATATGTGGATATTTTGCAGAATCAACAAAATTGCCTGCTGAATTAAAACTGCAGCATTTCCCTGGGGCTGTTATTTATTTATTTTCAGCCTTGTAAATTTACGTGCATCTGCTCTGTGGCAAATATATCTGGAGTAGATGTATACCAATCCCAGACAACTCAAGTTATCTGGGATTTCTCTTCCCTTGGTTTGCAAGCTGCCTGTCTTGCAATTCACTCTCGAGTTGGGTAGAAATATGAAAATTGGCTACTCCACACAGTCAATCTTGTGCTGTGGCTTATCCTTAGAGAAATCTCTCTGAAAGAATTAGAGTTTCACTGGCTCTTTAGGATGAATCTTTGCAGCTATCAGTTCACACGGTGGGCATATACCCTTAACATGAAAAGAACAAAGACATTATGAAGCTGAATTTATCGTAATAGATACTACGAAGGGAGTTGCAGCTGAGGAGAAGAAAAATGATTAATGCAGCTCTAAGGTTGGACAACCTTTGTTTCCTACTCTTTTCATCTCTTTTCTTTGCAACAGAAAGCCCATTCATAGTCCCTAATACAATGAATTCAGGTTCATAATGTCTTTGTTCCTTCTGCATTAAGTGTATGCCTCCCATGTGAACTGATATGCCTCGCCTTGTATGTTATCTGCAATTAGCAATTTAACAGAGGAGAATCCCACATCCTGAGGTCTTGGCTGTAGAGATCATAAGCATGGTGGTCTCTTGAGTGTGACCTCAAAATAGGTCCCACTGATTTAAACGACTTGACTTCTGAATAGGCATGCATAGGATTGCACTGTCAGTAAATGCCTCTATTGTTCAGTAATCCCTTTTGCCTTGCATCTCTTCCAACTTCCTGTCTGCTCCTAGATGAAACCAATCCAGCAATTCTGGATTGTTTCCCCCCTTTAACAGTTAAATAAAACTCTGTCTGGTCAGCTTTAAATATCTTCCATTTACGTGGTTGCCTGGAAACTCAACCAGATGTTTATAATTGGGGTGTGTGTGTCCCCTCCCCATGTTTTTTTCTACAGCAGAAGGGTAGCCAATGTGGTGTTCGCCACATATTGTTGGACTCCAGTTAACATCAGATAGTCAGGAATGATGGGAGCTGTCATTCAATAAGCTTTAGAGCCCACCATGTTGACTTCCTCTGTTGTATATCATGATTGGGGTTTTTTTTAAAGCACCCCTCTAAATCTAGTGCTATGAAACAGGATGTGAAAGGCCGATTGGTACAGTAATGGCAGTACTTTGGTTCATACCATTAGTTCCATATACTCATTCCATATGGTGCTTGCATTTGTTGTTGTTTTTTGTAGGGTGGGTGGGTTACTCATCCCTAGTGCTAGTCCATTTGCTTCTCACCAGCATTTTTATTTTTATTCAACAGCTCACATTTCCAAGCCAACCAGAGCAGCACAGGAAATCAGCATTTGCTAATCCATTGCTCTGTTGATGACCCTTCTACTTATTTATTTATTTTTCATGTCACTTATAAATCGCTTCCCATGTGGCACCCCAAAGTGACTCTCAATACAATAAAAAACATATTTAGAACAATAGTACATTTAAAAACAGTCAAAACCATCACATATCTAAAAACCATCTGAAACAACACTACATATATGAAATCTAATAGAGGTACCAACTGGGATTTTTTAAATTAAAAAAAAATCAATTTAAAAGGCTTACTGAAAGAGGAACCAAACAATTAGGTAGTCTATGGCCATCAGATATTTTTGACTGTGTTTGTCCCATAGTGACGGTAGTATAAAATATATGGAGGGCACCAGGTTGGGGAAATCTGCTTTAGGAAATAAGCTATGGCAGCACATTCTGATTTATTTCTTGCTTTTAGACCATGAGTATGAAGTGAAGTCTGGAAGGGTTAGGTAGGCATTAGGTAAACTGTTTTAAAATGCCTATGCAGGGGCCTCCCATTTTGATATTTAAAAGTAGCTGCAGTGATCCCTTGTGACTATGGGTTCTCCCTATGTAGACTCCCCATGTAGACTAACCACTGTGAGAATCCTTTGCAACAGCCCTTATCTATGTAAGACTTACTCAAGTGTTTCCTCCATTGCCTTTTCTTTCTTTTTTTCCCTTTCTCCCTATTAGAAATTTGACTTGAATTTGGGACTGTGGGAGATAGCTACAGTATATTCATTTCCAGTACCACCTATAAGTGTTTTAGTTTAATACTGGGTTCTTGGTATCCATGGATAGTTTTCAGGAATATAGCCACATTCTCTCCTTTGTAGCAGTTGCATTTATAATGCAAACTGTTTGACTAAAGAAAGGAAAACAATGTGTGGCTAGATCAGAGGTCATTTTGAAACCTTGAGGATGGAGGCAGGTTTTTTTTCTTCTTCACTGAGAAGAAAGCTAATTGCTGTTAGAACTGAGATGTGTTCACTTTCCCCTCCTTCCATACATATCAGAGTGAACTCAGTGTCCACATTTTGACAGAAATTGAGCCACATGGAGTCACTGAAAAACAAGATGGAGCTGTCAGCATGCTTTTTCTTGGTGTGTGTGTGGGGGGGGAGCCAAGGTTGGACACCAGGAACCAGGGAATGCTGGGTATCAGTTGGAAAGCAACAATTGAAGGGAAATCTACTTGAAGCAGACCTCTTTAACTTAGCTGGTGGGAAACCTGCTACTGGGAGAAAGGCAAACTTGAAGTGGTTCATAAGAACCTCTACAAAACTTATTCTGAGCTTGACAGAAAATGGGCCTGGGCCAAA
Organism: Podarcis muralis; assembly: GCF_964188315.1. Classification (NCBI taxonomy): domain Eukaryota; kingdom Metazoa; phylum Chordata; class Lepidosauria; order Squamata; family Lacertidae; genus Podarcis; species Podarcis muralis. Next base: position 37,372,539 of record NC_135656.1, on the reverse strand, counting down.
TTTTAGTTTTGTAAACAACAGCAATTAAAAGAAAGAAACCAAATTTGCAGCAAAAGTGAAGGGCCGACATCAACCGGGGAAGGGAGGGTGGGGTTTGGAAATCCAAAGGGCGTCTGATTTTCTCTACTCTTTTTCTAATTTTGTGTTGTTATTAGTATAAAAATGGGGAATTCGTGGAAGGGAAACTGGGTCGACCTTAGAAAAACTTTTTAAGCATAAATGATTGATGTATATAAGTTTAAAGTTGATATATAAATTGAATTAAATATAATAACAAATTAAGGTTAAAAATTTAGGGATAAGAACTTGTTGGATAAATATTTGGACATGGAATACAAGAAGGAGAGGTGAGGGGAAGTTGTGGAAAAAAGTTATTGAAAATTTGGATTGTAAAGGTTGAATCTTTTTTCTTTTTGTTTTTTCTTTTCTTTTTGTTTTTCGTACTATTTGAAACTTTAATAAATATTATTATAAAAAAAAGTGAAGGGCGGACATCAAACATGTTATGAACAAATGTATTCTTTATTTTGATTTCTATTGGCTGAATGAAAGGTGACTCAAATTTTGTTTCTTCATAAATTTGAACTTCTTTTGTGCATGCTAGGGAAAATTAAAAGAAGGGAGTTGTTTAGAAAGCTAATTTGCAGATCCAGTTGAAATTCAGATGGTTTGTTTCGTACACAGCATCAAACATAACATATTCCCAAAAGCCTTTTATTGTGGGAGCAGCTGATCTTTCTCAGCCAAAGAGGGCAAAATCAACATGGTTATATTTGCTGCAGCCAATAGCTGAGGCATCCTTCTCATTCTCTCTCTCTCTCTCTCTCTCTCTCTCTCTCTCTGTGTGTGTGTGTGTGTGTGTGTGTGTGTGTGTGTGTCTGTGTCTCAATGAACACAGTTTGAATTTGTACTGTGGGGGTGATACAAATAGTGAAACAGAAGGGTTTTCTGATATTTGTGCCTCCTGTTGCCTTTCAGGTCAGAGTGGCCTGGGAAAATCTACTCTAATCAACACCCTCTTCAAATCCAAAATCAGTCGCAAATCTGTGCAGCCAAGTCCTGAAGAGCGCATTCCCAAGACGATTGAAATCAAGTCAATCACACATGGTGAGCCTTTCCAAGAGATCATGGGGTTGCTTTTGGGGGAGATGGGGATGTTGAAGAAGAAACAGGGCCAAGAGGACTGTGCAGTTGGCTCACTAGGGTATAAAATTTCTGAAACACCTGTAAGTTCTGTGACCCTTTTCAGCTCTGATGCCGATGTGTATTTGAAGGGATCCCCACCCACCAACTGCATTCATCCTAGGGTGATATTTTCTTGCCTACCTTCTTTGCATTCTGTTTCAGATATTGAAGAAAAGGGTGTTCGTATGAAACTCACTGTCATTGACACCCCTGGATTTGGAGACCACATCAACAATGAGAATTGGTGAGTAGCCATCAAACAAGAAACTCTCCAGTCCACTGCTCATGGAGAGGCTGGAAGGGAGGATAAGGGGTGGGTGGGAGGCTTTTCAGTAGACTGCATTAAGCTGGCAGTTAAGGTAGTGGGGTGTGTGTGCATGTTTGTGTGGACTCTGAGCAGCATTACTTTAACAAGGTCTGCCTTGGGTTTTAGTTGACTGGTGCAAAAAAGTTATCCTATTGGGCTGATTGTGCTTCTGGACTATGAAGTATATGGAAGGAATAATTCAATCTTGGTAAAAATAGTGGTGCCATCTTGATGCTAGAGAGAAAAGATTTTATCTTTACTGGCCGCTTCCAAATTGGGAAGAGAGTTAGATTACTCAGCTTTTCCCCATTTTACGGAGGGGGAGAAATTCTGCCAGGATTCTCTAGAGGGTTCTCATAACTAGCAAATATGCTAAGACAAACCTGTACAGGCTTGGAACTTTGCAAGTGCCTACTCCTGAGGATCATCTTCCTAATTAAGTTTCTCAAGGGACAGCTGTGATAGAATTATTCCTGTGATGCCTTGATGCATCACTAAACAAGGGCCATATCTGTGTTCTGTGGCTTATATGGGTAGGGGAAGTATAGTTGAAAGAACGCATAATCATATTTTTAACTACTTTGTAAGTGATGTGGAGTGTCAAATGGTGTCAACCTTCAAAAGTCGAAATGGCTGAACCTTCCCAAATGCAGCTAATGCAAATCAGCTTCAGATCTCATCCCTAAACCACAATTCTGTAAGCAAACAGAGCAGAGCAAAGGGAGCAGAAGATCACAGGGAGAGATGCCTCCCTAGAAACACACAGTGTTGTTTATGTGCTGCTGCAGAACAAAGGCCCTAATGCAGAATGCACTGCCATGCATAGGAAGCGACGAGGAAATTGTGCATGCAAACCCAGGGAGCAGCTGTGCTGCATCTGAACCAAAGATAGGCTGTCTAACTGCCTGCAGATCCACTGAAGGCAATCTGTGAGAAAAGGCTAGGGAGGGAATGTGCCTCACTAGGAAACCTGCCGTACGATGATGGAAGTTGGCATGTTTGCCAGTGATCTCATGTTATTTGGGATAGCAGATCCAAAGAAGACCGCTAAGAATTCCAGACTTCTTAATTGTGTGCAAAGTAGTAACAGATGACATTCAATATTAGTAAGTACAAAGTAAGGAACATTAAAACAAGGAGTCAAAGTTATACATGTTTGGTGAAAGCCTTGGCTGCAGGGGTGAAAAGGGCAAATATAATGGGAGGAATCCAACGTCTTCTGATGATCCTGTCAGTGCAAGCTTTTCTGCTTGCTGGACAGAATAATCTCCTCCCCTTTCCTCGCACCTTGTTCTGGGGAGGCAGAGGAGGAGGAGGGAAGAAAGCCCTATTGCACTAGCAGGAGCCTTTGCACAGATCTCTGCTAGTGCACAGGGTTAGTTGAATATTAGGAATGTTCAGAGAAGGGAATGAAAATAAAATAGTAACTAAGTGGTTGTATATCTTTTCCCAGGATTGGGAAAAGTTTGTGGATTTTGAAACTATTATTTTACAGTGGAAAAGATAGCTTCTCTTGAGATGCTGAATGGTTCTTGTTTCTGTCAAAGTCTATTTCTGATCAGGTTTTAGATTTGCTTTTTTCTTCTTACAAGTCTCCAAATGCCAACACTGATCATTCCATGGATTTCTGTCTTGACAAAAAGACATAGGCTGTTATGTGGTGGGAGATGCTTCAACCGCCTTCCAGTTCTTACGTATTTTCTTCTGAGCTCTGATATTCAGAAAGTGGGCTCAAGAGCTCTCCAAGTCATGGGGAACCTGGAACACACTACCACATACATATAACTCCTGCTACAGGGTGATCATGGATTTCACCCAGAGCATGTAGAAGATTCCATTTAAAGTATATGGATTTGGTCAGGTCCCTTCCAGTCCTACACTAACCCCTTCCCCATTTCAGTCCTCACATGATTTCACTGGTACTTGTTTCCATGTAAGTGCATTTAACAGCATGCGAAGATTGTATGTGTGTGTAGTCTCAATAATTGTGCAGAGACATAGTTTCTTTTATTTCATACATGGCATTTTCCCCTTGCACAGTTGGCAACCCATTATGAAGTTCATCAATGATCAATATGAGAAGTACCTCCAGGAAGAGCTTAATATTAACCGGAAGAAGCGGATACCAGATACCAGAGTCCACTGCTGTATATACTTCATCCCTGCCACCGGTCACTCGTACGTATTCTCCTTTTGGACTGTACCACCTCCCTGTCTCCAAGAGGAGCAGAGCAAATAAATCTCATGCCCCAGATTCTAGATACTTACTTGCCTGCTACTGACACTTCCCTTTTTTGTCTCCTTGAGATTGGTTTCTTAGTACCTTTTTCTTTATGCTGAATTTTCTCAAACAGGGGTTCCTTTTGCAGCTCATGAGTCGGAACATTCATAGGGTGTAACGGTTAGAATATTGGGCTGTTTTGAGAGCCAGGTTCAAATCCTCGCTCACCCGTTTCTCAAGGTAACCTGCCTCATAGGGGGGAAAAGAGGGGGTACACCATCAACCAGAGCTTTCCAAACTCTGTGTCGCGATATGTTAGTGTGTAGGTGTGTCATCCGAATGCTCCCCACGCTCCTCCCAGGGCTGGAAGGGATTTAGTTTAACCTCCAATTTGCTTGTAAAACTGAATTACTGTGTCATGAAATGATGCATGTCTAAAAAGTGTGTCATCAACATGAAAAGTTTGGAAAGCTCTGCCATAAAACCTGGCAAACACTGTCCTTTGGAGGAAGGAAGGGCAGGATAAAAAAATAAATAAGAGATCATGAATGAAGACCAAATTCCACCAGTTGGTCCCGAGTCTTAATGTGAATAAAGATTCTTATCTGGAACATAGCAAATGCTGACAATTGTCAGTCCCTGGCTTCAAACAGGTCTTAAAGCCTTGTTAGCACTATTTTGAGACACCCTTGTGCTCACACCCCTTTTCTGTTAGGGCTCTGCGATAGGTACTGATTCCCAGCATGTAAAGGACCTGCTCCACACACACCCTCACTGGGAGTCAGTGTGTAAATCTACATTTCTCTTTCCCACGTATGTAGCCACTGAAACATTAGACTGCCCGTCTAATGGCGCCCTGCAGCTTTCCTCTCGCCCTGCTGCTTGCATGGTAATTGGTGCCTAGAAGTCTGCCTCATGTATTCCCCTTCTCCCAGGAACATGTGTTTCCAATATAGGAAATGGTTTTGAAGCTATGAGACACCCCATCACTGGCTTTCATGTCCCTGAAATTGCTTTTGGCTACAAGTAGTGTGATACCCCTGCTGGAGGTTAGAACTAGGTGTTCCCTTGGCAGCGGCCACAGACGGCTTGTTCTTGGGCTGTTGGTTTTCTTCGCCAATGTCAAAATGGATGTCTTGGGTTTTTTATATCATTGTGTGGGGTTTTTATCGTTGTGTTTTGAGTTGAGGACACAGACCTGGGGATGGGTGAGAATGTGTTTCTGAATGAACTTGAGTTGCAGCTTAGCTGGCAGGTTATGAATGGGGGGTGGGGGTGAGGAGCAGAAGAAAAACCTTAGTGAGGGACAGTAAAAAAGTATATGGAGAACTCTGGATCTCCTGATAGTTCTCAGTGCACTAGAACTTCTTTAGCATGGCGTATCATCCCACTTCAGTGGCTGCAGTTTGGTGACTGAAATTAGTTGTAACAAGGCTTTCCAATGGGAATGATAGTACATCTCACTTTCCCTTAACCAGTGTGGTGTAGTGGTTAAGAGCGGTAGATTCGTAATCTGGTGAACCGGGTTCGCGTCCCCGCTCCTCCACATGCAGCTGCTGGGTGACCTTGGGCCAGTCACACTTCTTTGAAGTCTCTCAGCCCCACTCACCTCACAGAGTGTTTGTTGTGGGGGAGGAAGGGAAAGGAGAATGTTAGCCGCTTTGAGACTCCTTCGGGTAGTGATAAAGCGGGATATCAAATCCAAACTCTCTAAGCTGCCTGCTTCATTATCATGGAAAACTAGTTTGGCACAGTCTGCTTGATACCCAATATAATTCTATATTCCTGTGGGTTCAGAAGGGTGTGTGTGTGTGTGTGTGTGTGTGTGTTGGTAGGCAGAAGACTCAACTTGCATGTAGATATGTCTTCGCTCTTTACAATCCTGCTTTCCCCCCACTCCTTCCTCAAGAGACCCAAGGCTGCTTCTGTTACTTTTTAGTCATACAGAAATGTGTGTTGCTTGCATGTGTGTATTTCGCTGCCAGCCTATCCATGTCTGCCATGTTGTGAAATCTCCACAAATATTTTCATAATTGGGGGAATTAGAAGCTTGCTCCTCTCCACTTGTACCAGGGATGGGTCTCCAATTGATGTACACCGTATGCAAAATCTATAGCTGGAATAGCTCAGTCAGTAGAGCATGAGACTCTTAATCTCAGGGTTGTAAGTTCAAGCCCCATGTGGGGTAAAAGATTCCTATACTGCAGGGGGTTGGACTAGATGACCCTCACAGTTCCTTCCAACTCTGGGAGTCTATGAAATGCATACTTAACTTACCCTGTTAATGACAGAACTGTGGTGCAACTGGATCCTCTATTTGCTGTCAGGTTGTTCTTGGTTGGTAAATGTCATAGATGCTCCTCCACAGGGGTTGCTCACTAATCTGTGAAGTTTTTTTGGCAGACACCTAATGATGATTGGGCCGATTGCCATATTCCTTTAGTTTGGAGTGTGAGAAGTGTATTTTATTCGCATTAAGAGACACATGGATGTGGTTATGCTGCGTAATCCAGAACCCAGCACCATACACAGACTCCACTGGATCTCATACTTCAAAAACTAAAAGCTTATAGCCCTCAGAGTTGTGGAGAGAAGCATGGAAATAGCTGAGCAATATCATGGAATTATCATGTGATTCATGATGATGTCCATGAACTAGGAGGGATTTTCATAGGTCTTTCCTAGTCAGGAAACCACTGCAGGGAGAGCGGTGGTGTGGATGGCAGGTTATAGCCACAAAGGCATGCAGGCTTCCAGATACACAAAAGCCCCCAAACATGCCAATAAGATCAAAATATGTCTTTGGTTTCTCCCTGTTCTAATTAAGCCACCCGTGGGTTTTGGCACCATCTCTCTGCAACGCATGCATTTTTCACACGCTGCCTGTATTAGCATATTATACATCAAACTTCAGTGCCTTTGAGACATGAGGCCAGCTTGCACTGAGCACTGCTTTCTGGGATGATGGAATTTGGATTAAATTCAATTCAGCTGAAGTCTATTTTTCTTTTTTCTTTTCTTTTTTGCAATAGTCATAAATATTTATCATATACTGAGACAGGCGAGAACCGGGAAAGCTCACAGTGGCTTTTACGAGCCTTTTGAATCCCTTGCTCCAGTCTGTAAGCCAGAGCTATTGTCCCATCTCATTACAGCCCTAGTTTGACGGATTGCCTGCCCCTATCTCAAAACCGTCTACCAGCATTTGTGAAAGCTTCTCATTTTTAGCTTGTTCTAAAGTAGAACTTTTGTGCAAATCATCTGATGACTTCCCTGTCCTCTTGTAGCTGAGCTGTGCATCTGTGTTTCATATATATCAGGACAGGCCATTCTGAACGAGCAAGACTTGAGACCAGTCTGATGTTCCCCAGGACAGTAAAACTCATTTTTAAAGGGCTGAGTTATTTTATACTGGAGTGGAGGGAAGGAGTGGCCAAGGTAGTAACATTGCAAACACTCCCCACCTTATAAATTCACCATCAGGCTCTGTTTTGACATCTGGAAAATCCAAGCGGTTGTGAATCAGGACACCTTCTTAACTCTGCAGCTCTACTGATGCTTGCTCCAGTACTCTGTATTTCTTTCTTTCTTTCTCTCTCTCTCTCTCTCTCTCTCTCTCTCTCTCTCTCTCTCTCTCCCTCCCTCCCTCCCTCCCTCCCTCCCTCCCTCCCTCTTCTCTTGCTTTGCACAGCTCACAAAGCCAAACTCTAGTTTACTGGGACTATGCAAATGCACAAGCTCCTGGAGGGGAGTTTGCAGCTGTTTTGCTCCTCTCTGGGCACATAGTTAAGCCATGCTTTGGCTTAGTGTGCCATTTATACTGGGGCTCATTGTTAACTACGAGCTTCAACAAAGAACAAATCTTGGGTAGGGGAAATATGGAAAACTTGCCCACAAGCCAGATCAGGTTTTTATTTATTTATTTAACAAAATTTATATACTGCTTGATGGTTAGAGAACCTAACCATCTGCTGACTTAAGTGTGTCATCCAAACTAGGCCACCATGTGTTTGTGTTACAAGCTTCACTTCAGACTGTAGAGGCTGAGTTGACTCTGTGATTTCCTGATGTGGATGCTGATTTGAGAACCAGTACCATGATGTACAGGAACTTCTTGTCATCCTCTGTGCTCATAACTTCACTATGTGGTAAAGGGCTTGATTCTATGTCTGGAGGACAGCTTGTGTTGTGCCTTTTGGTGGATGGTGCGACATGTTTTCAGACACTGCCTGCTTCAGAGCAAAGGGATAAATGAAAACCAAAGCTGTGAGTCAGAGCTGAGTATCTAGTCTGGTGTGACACTGACTGTGAATCCATCTGCACAAATTGTATCATCACTAAAAACCATTAAAAGCATTATAGCATTATAAATATATAAAAAACATTGTATTCAGCATCTTGACTAAAAGATGCTGAATAAAAGTGCAAAATTTAAGTGGTTTTAGTAGGTCATAAAAGAGCAAGTGACCATCTTAACCAGAACATCCTGTGTCACTGTGGTGCACCTGCACATACCTTTTAAATACAGGACTTAAGTCATGCTGAATACAGTCACAATAGGGAGAATTCAATGTCATGATGTGTGGACTGTTCCTTCTGCACATGTGTGTCAGCTTGCTTGATGAAGTGATCCCCTGTACACTATTCTGTGGGTTTTCCTGACCTCCCAAGGCAATTTCGGGGGGCATGCAAAGAGAAAAGAGAGGGGAAAGCCCCCAGTGTGTTAAGTCAAAGCCCTTGCACAGGGCTTCTGCTTATGGGGTGTCTTGGGTGAATCCCACTCATAGTTAACAACTTAGCTGCTTCTGCACCATTTTTATGAGAGAGTGGCCTGTACAAGTGGCATCCCTCACCTTTTCTTCTGATGGCAGTACCACTTGCTTGGAAGATAATAGCTTTGGTAGACCCTGCCCAACCTTGCAGAACACTCTACTGTCCTACCTTCTGTGTTCGCACTCACACACCCCCTGAGTTTTCCTGCTACATAACATGCATAAATAAAAGGATGCATTGTGAGTCTTTTTCATCATGGTGATGAGGTTAAAAACAAATACTAGCAGTACTTATTTAGAAGATTTACAACCCACCTTTCACCCTCGGAATACTCAGGGTGCACTGTGACATTTAGCATAAAATACAATATCCTGTGATGAAACAACCAGCAGAATCCTTTCAGGTACCTAAGGCCCATTTTAAATGGCCCAAGGTCTCTAAATTGGGTCCATCTCCTCAGCAAGCAGCCTCCTCTCTGGTATCCCACACTTGCCCTCATGTGGCTTGGCTGACACTGGGACCTTCATACTCACCTACCCAACTCTACTGTGGAGCACTCTTTCCAGGCGCTCACAATTCTCTGGCTTCTCTGCTTGTCATCCGTGTGTGTGTGCATGTAGAAGATGTTCAGTACTGTCATCGTCTCCTTGAGCTCTTCATTCTAACAGGCTCTGTTCTTCTGCTAGCGGCTTTTTCCTCCCTTGGCAAAGTGTGCCAGGCCACGTGCAGAAGCCTTGCAGGCCAAAAAGATAAAAATAAAAATCCAATCAAAACTCTCAAGTTCCTCTTTTTTTTTTCCTGGAGGAGGGCGGTTGAATGGATCTGCCCCCCCCCCCCAGCCAGGAGGCAAACTGGTAGGACTAGTAGAGGAAACAGCTTATAGCCCCTGCAGCCAGGATTTGCCCCTTTGCCCAGCTAGACCAGTGTTGATGCAAACTCAGGTTTAATTCGGTCCTGACTACCTTGCTGAGTGCAGAGTAGAGTAATAGTGCTGTGGCGCCATGAAGCTGCTTAACTTGCTTTCAGGATTAATGCAAAAAACAAAGCACACTTTCTTTCTTGTGGGTCATTGGTATGAAATGGCTACTCCCTGTAAACAGGCAGACCCAGCCAAGATATTTTGGAAAGCTGGTGGTGTGTGTGTGTGTGCGTGCACTTTTGGTCTGCTAAGCATTTGGCATTGTGTTCGTTGGCAAAAACAATCCCTAATTAGGAAGGCTTCTTTGAGCTGAAATTCTTGGGCCTTCTGTTTTTTGCTGATTCCTGCACAGTGAGGGTGCTTCACACATGTTGATTTTTCCTATTTGGATTGCCACTCCCATAGACCACCCCGCACCCCCAAAAGCTCTTATGCAGTGTATCGTCAATCATAAGTGACAGATGTGCCTGTGGTGCAGGTGCACATAAGACAAAGAAAACAACATATTTGTCCCATGTAGCAATGATTAAAGCTAACAATCCACTTCCATATTTTTCTGCAAATGAATGTGGCATGTAGCAAATTCCTAACCCATAAGGCTCAGAGTTTGTTTGTCCATCGCATTTATTCTTGCCACTTGGAGTGGCATACAAAGGGGTTAATCCTGTTTTTCCCTCTTAGTAACCCTGTAGAGTAGGGTGGGCTGAGAGAATGACTTGAACCTGTGACTCCACAGGCCAAGAAGCAACCATCGTGCATACCCTAGCAGGATTTATAGCTAAATATAAGGTGGAGAGAAATGTAATCTGTCTTTAGGGCCAAATTAGCGAAAACACACTTCTTTTTAAAAAAGTAAACAGCTGGTGTGAGGGGTCCAATTGGGACTGGGGGGGCAGGGGCTTTAACCCTTTGTCCTCAGTGTAGTCCTGGTCTGGGACAACTAGTCCATCTAGCAACAATGTCTATGTCTAAAATGCTTAAATGTGTTCAGGTGTAGTTTGCTCTCACTTGCTCTTTGTCTGTTGCAATCATCATATATCTGTTGGTGGCAATTGCCACAAATGCTTCCAGGAAAACCACCCTGCAATGTACTCCTCACAGACAGGCACTGTCTGGCTCACCTGGTCATGAAGGCCTGCTTCATAACCAGCAGCCTAAGTGATCAACTTACAGTGACCAAATAGTGTTTCCAGTCCCCATTTGGTTACCTATTGAGAACGTAGTCATGTTAGAGGCAAGAGGATACCTGGCTGGTGGGGCAGAAGGACCAGAGCCTTCACCCACCTCTACTTCACACCCTAGATCAGCTGTTGGCCTCCTGAGTATTGCACAGAGTGAGTTGCTTCCTTGTGGCATTTCAGTGCTTCTAGAAAGGCCTACCGTCAGTTGGGAAGGGAAGTGGAATGTCTTATGTCTCAGCATCCTTGGTCTCCTTTTCGTTTTAAGAAGTCCTTTTATTTTGCTTTTAGCCTCCGGCCGCTGGACATTGAATTCATGAGGCGCCTGAGCAAAGTGGTCAACATTGTCCCTGTCATCGCCAAAGCAGACACATTAACGCTAGAGGAGAGGGACTACTTCAAGCAAAGGGTAAGAGGGATGCTGCCTTCTTCTCTGACCTTTCTGAGGATCTCGTGTCCTCTCCTGCTGCTTCCCCTGTGCAGGTCTCTGGATCCCAGTCGCTGGCTAGGAGCCCAGCACATTCCTCGGGCCGCAGCTCAGAGCAATCTTGCATGGTGAGACGAAAAGGTCTTCATTGATCTCCAAGCCATTGCATGTATTTCTCTTGGCTTGGTCTCTCTCTCTCTGTGGAGAAGGAATAAATTCAATTTCCCATTCTGATTCTTTTTCCTTCTGCAAATCTTTCTCCTGGATTTTAAAGACAGTCCAGGCCTGCTGTCCAAATGGCTACAGAAGTGTACCATCAACCCCCTGCTTTTTCCACCTAACTCTGCAACATATGCCCAGCCATGTGACTAATAACTTAAGAGGTGTATATGCTGCTCTCATCCTGCTCTGGCTACCTATCCTTCTATCTTCCACTGCTACCTTTTGACCCAGTAACTGGAAATTAACCCTGAATTTCTCCTTGTACAGTCGTACCTTGGATCTCAAACACCTTGGCTCCCAAACAAATCAGTTCCCGAACGATCGAAACCCGGAAGTGAGTGTTCCAGTTTTCGAACGATATTTGGAAGTCGAACGTCTGGCGCCGCTTCTGATTGGCTGCAGGAGCTTCCTGCAGCCAATCAGAAGCCATGCTTTGGTTTCCAAATGTTTTGGAAGCCAAATGGACCTCTGGAACGGATTCTGTTCGACTTCCAAGGTACGACTATAGTAGGAAATTGAGGGCATGGGGCAATTTCCAACCATTGTTGCCCTTGGAGTAAAACATCTGTTTGTGAAGCTGCATTAAGCAGCATGGATCAAGGAGATGTACCAAAAATGTCACCCTCAAACTTTAATGCTCCTTAGAACTGCACTGCACTTAGTATTTAATATTGTATCTCCGCCTTCTCCAACCGGGTGTCATTTAACCAAGAGCTGTACTCTGCAGGGTATATGCAAGATCCTGGACTCTGCTTTTCATACAGAACAGGGACTGGGGAGCTTGTGGCTCTGCAGATGCTGTTGGACTCCAAACTCCCACTAGTCCATGTCAACATGGCCAGTGGGGGTTGGAGTTGGAAGAGCCCAGGTTGGGGAAAGCCAATTTATCTAGTCAACTATCTAGTTGTTGTTTATTTACGATAAGGAAGGAACCCTTCCTTGGAACCCAAGGCGCGCTGTCCATCAGTTTCCCAAGTCTTTTCCCAGATGCTGTTCAGAACTCAGGCACCCTTACCATTGGTAAGGTTTCTACATCATGGGCCTCAGACCATGGCATCAGCTGGCTTGATGAAGAACATGGCCACATACTGCAATTCCCATCTGCTCCAGTTTGAGGACTCCACTGTTGGAGCAGTGTGCCTCTGAATACCAGATGCTGTAAAGTGGGCTCAGGTCCACATTCCTGGCTTCCTATGGGCATCTGGGCATCCACTGTGAGATTGGGGTGCTAGACTAGGTGGGCCAATGGCCTGATCCAGCAAAGGTGTATTTACATTCTTATGATAGCTTTTTCAATAAAGGTATTTTATTAGCATTTCTGACTAACCACAGGCTTCTTCTATTCCCTGCATTATTGCTGTTGTTTTTCCCATAGATCACAGCAGATCTCCTTGCCAATGGCATTGATGTCTACCCACAGAAACAGTTTGATGAGGACTCTGAAGACCGACTAATAAATGAGAAATTTAGAGTAAGTGAGCGGTCCTTTCTTGACACTTGTTTAGCATGTGCTCAAAGGCTTACAGAGCCTAAAGCATCCTTCTCAATGGTCATTGTCAAGGAGAAGAATACTTAAGTGAAAAGTCAGTTTTGCCTGTGAAATTCTCAAAGTCACTCATCCCTCATGAGCCAATGTCCAGGCGAGGCTTGCCTAGTTTGGCTGGGTGACCCTCTTAACCTGTTTCACTGGCTCAGAAGAGCTAAAGTGGATGTTGGAACTCTCCGAAATAAAGGAGTATGTGGTGGTGGTGGTGATAGTGGTGGTGGGGTAACAGAACACATTTCCGACTTAATGAAGAAGGGTTAGATTTCATGAGCCCCAATTTCTGACTCTTAGCAATTTAACTGTAGGAAATGATTCCGTTTGCTGTGGTGGGCAGTGACCAGGAATACCAGATAAATGGAAGGCGAATTCTGGGAAGGAAAACGAAGTGGGGCACAATTGAAGGTAAGAGCTCTCTCGCCTGTCTCTTGCTTCCTAGTCATCTTTAAACCATTAAGACTGCCAAAGAAACATCTGAGAGGCCCATCCAGTCTCCTGGCTGCCACCGTGCTCCCCCCACTGGTAGGGCTGTGCAGAGCCCTGCTGATTTGCCCCAGGGACAATCTGTGACAGTCCTATCCACCTTGGAGGCCCTTGGGGACACCTACCTTTCCCAGGAGCCATTCCCTAAGAAATTTGAGGGAGCAGGACTCAGGGTTTGTTTGTTTTTAAAATAAAGAAGTTAAAATAGGATTTAAAAGTATGGTCAAGATGAGGACTGCATGGGATCAGATGCTCTTGCTTGCCAGCTGGCAAGCTGAAACATCTGATCCTGCACAATGCTGCTCCTTTGTGAGCAGTTTCCCTGCACATGAGGGAAACAAACTGCTTGTGGAGGAGCAAGAGTCAGCACTGGTTCCTCCCACTGCTGGCAAGAGGGGCTATTTGATCCTGTGCAGTGTTGCTCCTTTGCAAGTGGCTTCTCTTCATGCAAGGGAAGTTGCTCTGCTCATGAAGAAGTAGCAACTGGCACCTCTCAGGGTTGGTGCAGAAAAGCTGCTTCCAAAGCAGTGGCCACACCCCCACAGGATTGATGCCTCCATTCAGCTGAGCAGAGGCATTGACCCTGCAAGGTCTCAGCCTTTTCCTACAGTTTTCCTGCCTCTCCTTCCTCCTCCTTCCCCAACCCCTGATAGCCAAGGGCCATCAAACCTGCCTCACAGCAATCTGTGGTTTGGGTGTTGGCCAAATCTGGTGCACAGCTCTACTGCCTCGCGACTGTGGCCTCCCCTGTAACTAAGACTAAGTGCATGCAAATTAAATAAGCACACTGCCTCCCTATTTTATCCCTGCTTCTGCTTCTCTCTCTTTTTCCTTTGTGGTGCCCCTGTGTTGAATTTTAGGCTGTAAACTTCTTGGACCAACCCTATGTACTGATGATGCCGTATAAATACGAAGGATTTAATTCAGGCTAAATATAGGATCTTAATACAACTGAAATCTGGGAGAGTATATTTGGCAGGCAGGAGATATTTGTTTATTATGGAAGCCACTTTGAGAGAGCTGTACTCTTAAATATTTGAAATGAAATGAAAGTCATGGACCTTAGGCCAGGCTGCTGAGAAAAGCCCCTTTAACTGGTAGATTTGGGTGGGGAATTAGTAAACTGCGCAAGCGCATTGTATGATGAAAAACCACAAATCCAGAGCCTTGTGAGCCTGCTTTGCCCCAGACCCTGTAGATTATTAAACAAGGGCAGAGTCAGTTACAGATACTCAGGTACCTTTTGGAATATGCAAGAGTATCTCATATACTTCGGTTACTACAGCTACTCTTGACTACTCCACAAGCTTTTCATGGGGTGTCTGAATGGCGCTCATAGATCGCCACAGTTTGAGAAACTTGTGATTTCCTACTGGAAATGTTTGCAGTGTCTTCCCTCAAAATTGCCTCTACCATGTCAACTGCAACATCAAATGATTCCCCTCCCCCGTTTTACTCTTTTTGTACATCTAGCAGCACAAGCTACACTTGTTGCCACCTTTTTATTTCTGTGGGTTTCTCTGATTTGTGATTCTTTGCTTCCTTAGTTAGAAGCATTTTTCTCAAAGCAGGGTTTCTCTGAGAAGAAAGGCAGTTCATTTTAAGCCTTCTGGTTCCCCCCTGTGGCCAATCCTTGGTAACTCATGAAATCAGTGAGGCCATCACAAGGCAGGGTCTTCTTGAACTCATGACACTTGCCTTGTTACCTATATGTGCATGTTTGAGAGTGGGGATACTCTACACACACTCTGTAAAGAGAGAGTCCCAAGGCAACGCTGTTTGGACACTGAAGAACTCATCCTGTTCCTCTAAAAGGAACCGGTTGTCTTCCAGATATTGTTGGACACCCAACTCCCATAACCCCTGACCTTTGGCCATGGTGGTATGGGCTAATGTGAGCTAGGAGCCCAACAACTTCTAGAGGGCACCAGGCTTTGAACAGCTAGCCCTGTTCTAACCTATGCTAGATCTTCAATGGCCACTATTGAGAATTTAAACTATGCTCCAGACAGTTGCAAGTTCTTTGGGTATTGATGTGGTTTGTGAATCTGGAATCGAGTGTGTATTGATTCTGTGCTCATATGGAGTATTGTATCCTTCTTTTACAGTTGAGAATACAACGCATTGTGAGTTTGCATACTTGCGGGATCTCTTGATCAGGTTGGTAACAGTTTCAAGGGAGGAAGAGTTGGGGGGTGTTAATTCAAGACTACTCTTAAATCGCAGAAACAAAATTAAGGAGAGTATGTACAACTTTGTTCTGTGTATATATACACAAGTATTTCCACACATGCACATGTGTGTAATATCTATTTGTCTGAAGTAGCATCACAGCCAATGCATCCTGGATGCTACCACCCCACAGCTGGTACTGCTGCTAGTAACTCATTTATTTATTTGTAAATAAAAGTATTTTTGCACCACCATATCATAAAATATCAGGGCAGTTTATACAACGTTTAAACATAAAACTCCAATAAAAACAATATAGGTAACCATTAAAGTGACTGGCTAATAAAAAAAAACCCCACCTAAACAGCTGTAAAAGCTTGTCAGCATAAAAAGGTCATCAATGGATGCCTGAAAAAAGCGAGTCTACCTGCCAAATCTCTGTTGGAAAAGTGTTCCAGCAATACCATGTGCCCAACTCCTGGTTGAGGCCGGTTGTCCCTCTGTAACCTAGGAGGCAACTAGCAGTGATGATCTCAGTGACCAGTTGGGATATGAGGGCTCAGGCGGTTATTAAGGTATCCTGGTCTACTATACTTACTTCCTATGGCAGCACTCAGCTGCCCTGTCATGGGAATCTGACAAAGAGAGACCGTCTGGGTCAATCTACCCCAGTGCTGTCCATTCTAACTAGCAGCAGAGTTTCAGGCAGGGGTCTGCCAACGTTACTGAAGATGTCAAGAGCAGC
Organism: Podarcis muralis; assembly: GCF_964188315.1. NCBI lineage: Eukaryota > Metazoa > Chordata > Lepidosauria > Squamata > Lacertidae > Podarcis > Podarcis muralis. Next base: position 37,356,364 of record NC_135656.1, on the reverse strand, counting down.
ATCTCAGATTTTGCATCTGCAAGGCACTGCTTTTACAGCCCTTCTCCATTACATTCCTGTGTCAAGCTGTTGTTGATTTTATTTCCAACATCAGAAAGATCTCTTTTTAATCCTCTCTCCTCCTTCCCGTAGGACACACATGCAAAACATCAAGGACATTACCAGCAGCATCCATTTTGAAGCCTACAGAGTCAAACGCTTGAATGAAGGCCAGAATATGCTCTCCAATGGCGTAGCTGACAAAGAGGAGTTGGTGGCCAATGAAATGTAACACTCCATGCCTAAGCAAGGACCCAGCCTGCTCTCTTCCTCTCCCCCTCCCGCCCCACACTTTTCTTTTCGTTGAAAAAAACAAAACCCAAGAAAAACCCCATATAAACTCTATGCCACTGTTGTTTTCCCCTCTCCGCCAACAGTACCCAAGCTGCTGACATTAACTGACCAAATAACAGTACTTTTCTGTAATAAATGTAGTGTCTTTCTCTTTTCTAGTGTCTGTGATGTGAAACATCTATTCTGTTCTTCTGTGTAGGCTGTAGTTACTGATCCCTAGGGAGGGGATGAGGTTGAGAGGGAACCTCAATAGGATATGCATTGGTTTGATGTTTTACTTTAGTTGTGGCCTCCTTGCCATAGGTCCTTTACTGTGATAGGTGAGCGTCCCTTTCTTGAAACTCTGGGGGAGCTCCTACTAAGGCTGAGATGGATGTTGTTAGAAAGCACAGACTGACCCCCCCTCCCCTGTCCCCTTTGGTCAATTGGGAGGTGAACTGTAAGTTTCATAGACAGCTGCCCTAGTGTTGAATTCTGGTGAAGTTGAATGTGATACCTTGTGTTGTGCCATGAGTTGAAGCTATTAAGTATGGGGCACAGGGCTGCGTGAAAGAGAGAAGAAGGTGCCGCACATTCCATATCCTATCCATGCAGTTTCACCTCCAGTTAAAGCAACAAAAGTTGCAATCCTGACCAGGTGATCTGGATGAGGAAGCTTTCATTAGCAACTTGGTTGATACAGGCCTGGTGGGGCACTGATGGATGCTAGGTCAGACATGCCACCAAAGCATCTCCCCACCCTTATGAAAGTGAGAGAGAAAAGAGAGGTGCTCCTGTCTGCCTTCTTTGTTTCAGTGGTTCAAGTCTATGGTAATCTTCCTCTTGAGCCACTTGATTTCCTAGTGCCAAAGGTTTATTGTTCTGTAAACCAGAGTGAGAAGGGGGAAAAGCATTGTATGTTTGTTTTTAGTGTGTGTGTGTACGTGTGTTTGTGTTCCTCTCTTTTGTATCTTATCTCCACCCATTTCAAGTGAAGATTTTCATGACCTAGATAAGTTTTTTAACGTGAGGGTAGAGTGAATGGAGTATTATCAGAAGGCACAATTCCACCCAGCACTATGCACATCTTACTCCCTGCATGTCTGATCTATATCCCCTTTCCTTTAAAAAAAAAGCCAGCAATAATAGGGAGCCAGCTTGCTCACTGGAGAAAAGGAGGTGGTCTACTATGGGATCAAATGTAAGTCACCTTGATTCTTAGGACATTCCTCTCCTCCCCAATCCCCCTGTCCCTTTAATCTCAGCTGAAAAGAGTTCAATCTTTCAAGCTCTTGTTTTAACCTGTTTCTTATTTAAAATGTTAGAGAGGCTATGGGGTGTGTGTGTTCCTGGCTGTTTCTCATTGTGCAGCTTTATGTGTGTATAACTTTTCTAACTATCTGTGGCTAAAATTCCTTAGGTCTGCACATATAGATGGGCCATGCATGCAAAAAGGGATAGGGAACCTGTAATCTTGCAGATGCTGTTGCTCAAACCCCAACTCCCATCATCCCTGAGCAATGGGCAAGCAACAACATCTGCAGAGCCACAGGTTCTCCACCCCCTGCTCTGTATTAAATGCTGAGCCCCGGGATCTTGCATGCATTCTGCAGTAATGCATGGCCCTTGGTTAAGCACACAGCTTAATCTAAGATTGTCAATTTACACAATACAATTTTCCAGATGATCTCTGTGCTTGAGGGCGGTTGTGAAGTAGGGATCATGTGGAAGCTGTTTGCCCCATCAGCTGGCCCGAATACTTGAGGTCCTATGCCTACTTTCCATGCCACATTTTAATATCGAAGCAGAGTTGTGCCAGTTGCTCAAAGGGTTCTTTTTAACATTGATTTCATTCGAATACTTCAGTCAGTCTTAACTCCAGTAGTCAGGCAACTAAACTCTGACAAACCCAGAAGTTCATTTGTGCAACTTCCGGGTTTGTCAGAGGAAACATCTCTTTACAGAGAAAGGGGGAAAGAACTGCTTGCTAAACACTTACCCGATTTGGAGGGGCAGAGGCCATGTTCACAGTTATGGAAAAATAACCAAGAGAACCAGCAGTCACAGCTTTCTCTTCCTCAGACAGCAAATCATAAGTAGCCAGCTCTATAGAACCACCTCCTCTTGTGCCATGTGCAGAAGACTCTCAATCACAGCTCCTTTTCCAAAGTGGAAAGCTCTGAGCCATGCTGCCCTCTTGTGGAGCTGCAAAGAACAGAAGGGGCATGCTGATTCCTGGCTTTCAGAAAAGGCAAATGATAAGTTTTCATCTTGCTCTCACTGGCACTGATGTAGCCCACTCTCAGCATGCCTAAGGGGAATGCTTCACACTTTAACACACAACACACAGGGATCTCAGCCAGTGGCCACTTTCGTCTTGCATGTCCTTAGGATGCAAGCCTACAAACTGACTCTAACCAAGACTTCCCAAGAGCTTACTTGCTGCTTCCACAGTGTTCCCTGACAAGTGCTTTCCTTTATGACTCAAAAACTGTGTCAGGCATTTAGTTCACTTGTTTTGCCACTCATGGCCCTCAATGGATGCATCTGCACATATTCTTTGCCCAGAGGCACTCATACGTTGTTGTTGTTTTTGTGTTGCAAGTTAAATCTAAGCCTGCCATGTTAACTTTTTGTGTTGTGCCTCCCAAACGTAAAAATGAATAAACGGAGGACTCTTTACTGAGCTGTGTTAAGCTGAGGAAAATTATTTTTTTTACTTGCTGACTTGCTATATTTTAGCAAAATAAAAATTGTATTAACTAAAAATATATATATTTCAAGTGTTTAAGACTATGAAAAGGGTAATAGAGAATGTCTCTTGGTTTTTTAGATGCACTTCAGCAACATAAAAATTAAAATGCATTGTATCTCGTTTGCCAATATCTCAGCCAGCGAAAGCAAGACAAAAATGGCTTTCTCCTTTTATATTGTACTTCGGGGCGGGGGGAGGTTTTACTGAATGAAACCAAAAAAATAAATCATCCAAATCTATAAGAAAATGGCCTTTTTGAGGATTGTATGCATTATGACAAATTTAGTTCTGTTTTGTATAAATAATAGTGTTTAATATGTATTTCCCAAAAATAAATGTTTCAAATGGAAAATGTCAGAAGGATTATTGTTGTCTTCAGGGCCAAAAGGTATATTTTGTGTAAGCTTTACCTGTGAACTACGCTTTTGCCCAACTGCTCTCCCAGCTTCTAAAGGTTCTTTTGCAAATGGACCAAACGTTGCAACAAATATGGGGTGGTGAGAAAGATAGTAACTTATTTTGCAGAGATGCTTGATTGTCTCTCCCCCTGCCCCCATCTTCAGTGCAGAAGCAGTACGGCAGATTGCCGTTCCTGAACTGATATTTTCAGGAACGGAATCTGACGGAATTGAGGCAAATAGTGGTGATGCAAGTTAAAAAGTAACCAATCACTGTACCACTTGATTGTAAAGCAACAACACCCCAAAACCTTTAGGTGGTTTACAACATATGCAGATGAGGTCTTACCAACTGATCCTGGGAAAGGGATCTTGGGGTGGTAGTGGTGGTGAATGGCTCCATTAAAGGGTTGACCCAGTGCATGGCAGCTGTGGAAAAAAATATGAATGCCATATTAAGGATTATTACAAAAAGGATCAAAAATATAACTCCATTATTGTAATGACTTATCAGTTACTAACAGCACATATATTGGTCAAGAAGAAAACACAGCACATAAAACACAATAAAATATGTTAAGCATACTATTGAATGTAAAATATAAAAAACAATGAGAAATATAAAATAATTGACATTGTAAAAAACAAGGCATGGTGTTAATAATTTTAAAATTAAGACAAACTTGGCATACCGTGTGCATTTCTAGTCACCTTGCCTCAAAAACGATACCATAGAATTGGAAAAGTTGCAGAAAAAAGGCAACCTAAATTATCAAGATGCTGAAGAAACTTCCATATGTGGAAAGGTTTCAGCAGTTGGGGCTTTTCAGGTTAGAAAAATGGTGAGAGGAGGGACATGATAGAGGTGTATTACGGTAAATGAAACAAGGTATGGAATAAGTGGACAGAGAGGTTTTTCTCCCTTTCTCATATTTTTAGAGCCTGTGTTCAGTTGGCTCTACCACCTTCAGCCACAGCCCAAAAATAAATCTACCAAACTGGGCATCGCCAGCACAGTACAGTCATACCTTACTCCATATTTCTATGTAGTTTTGTCCTCCGGCCCGAGCCAGTAGCAACAGGAGGAGGTGGAGCAGAACTCCACAGGAAGAGTATGAAGAGAGGCCAATACATTCCTCGTCGCCATTCTGTAGGATCATCCTAGCAGCATGAGGCGAACAATTCGAGCATGGCCCCCAAACAGTTGTCAGGGATTACACTTAAAAACACTTCTTTGTTAATAAAAAAACAAGGGATCCTGTGGCACCTTTAACAACTCACCCATTTTTTGTGGTGTAAGATTTCCTGGGCCATAGCCCACTGTATCACTTTATCACTTTTAAAAACTGGGCTCTGACCCAAGAAAGCCTTTGCCACAATAAATCTGCTAGTCTTTAAGGGACCAATTCTGACTTGGTTGATTTTTCTGCAGCAAACTAATATGGCTTCTCCCATCACCACCCTGCTCCGTATCTTCTGGAACTATGGTATCAAATGTTACCAAAAAACAAATTTTATCTTTTCGATCTTATTGTCTTAACATTTATATTGTTTTCCATAGTGTGGGTTGCAGACCGTAACAACATCTCCATCCTTCAAGACTGTGCATGTTTGCTGAACCATTAGTGGGAGGAAGGCAAATGATATTATATGCCAAATATATAGATTTGACGCCACTGCAATCCGTTTTAGGCTGAGACCTAGAGAAAGGCCATAGCTCAGTGAGCAAGACCTAGCTCTGCTTTGCATGCAGAAGGCACCAGGTTCAATCCCCAGCATATCCAGGTAGAACTAGGACAGACTCCTGTACGAAACCATGGACAGCCACTGGCAGCCAGTGGAGACCAATGGTCCAATTCTGTATAGGGCAGCTTCCTATGAGTTGGGTGGTGGAATTATTGGAAAACTGAATGGTAGTGACTCCTTGTTGCTGTATCCAAAAGTCCCTTGTACTGTGCAGTGAGACTTCCCTTCTTGTAGCTCTAAAATTCTGTGTAACCTGGGATATTCAATGTGGGGCACAAATGGCACCAATGACACAGGTGTGTGTGCCTTTGTCTCTGCAATGCTTACCAATGTAGATCACACTAGGACACTATAGATCATTCCATTCATACCTTGCCTCTTCTCCCTTTTCTCCAATGAGCTCAAAGCAGCATATGTGACAGCTTCCAACACACACACACACTTTATCCACACAGCAACCCTGTGAGGTTGTTCTGTCTGACACATTTATAAACCAAAGGTTCAAAGCAGATAAAAAACTACATACAACCAAAAATGGAACAAATTTACATTGCTAACATTTAAAATAAGACTCCCTGGCCCAAGCCGCCCCTATCATTTGAAAGTCAACTGATTTTCTAAGTGTTACATGCGTTGCAAAATTAAAAAAAATTTAAATGTGCACACATGTGCTGGATGACAGGTTGGGATTGTAGCGCGCACAGAGATACAAGACACAACTGAAATTAGGGAGACGATCTAGGGGTTGGGTTGCATTTTTTCCCCTGGTGCATTTTTATATTTTACTCCCCCACCCATAGAACCCATTTCAAAAAAAGCAATTATCCCAGGTGGCTGCCATGATTATTTGGTCGGAATATTACTATATTTCAATAGAGCTTATTTGGAAGCGGGGGTACAGGCATTGTTTACTGTTTGCTGCCTTAACGGAGGAGAGTGAGAAGCTTCTGCAGTGCAGGGTGGGGGTCTTGTGGAATTCTTGACATCCCATTTGTCATCTATCGAAAGGAGAGGGGAGAGAGAAAACACAGAGATAAACTTGTCTGCAGGACTGACTCCAGCCAAGGGCTGTTGTCAATGAACATCCAGTTTGGGGTGGGGGAGGAAGAGGAATGGGACCTGTGACAGAGAGGGATCTCTGTTCAGGATGAGTGGCCCCATTGCACCACGCGACTCCTGTTTAAAAGAGGACCCGCCATAAATATTAAGAATAAAAGAGAACATAAATAATTAAAGCAGCTCAGAGTAAGTGGCTCCTGAAACGTCTGCCTGCTTTAAAAACTAATTACTTGGAGGGTAATCACCACCAGAAGCTGCATATATTTACCCACAATGCTTCCTGTCCTTCCTTCCTACATCCCCCCCTCAAATTCTTCTCTATCTCCTAATCATTATCTGAGACATTAATATTCAGAATTCTCTTTTCATCCACATCACACCATAAACTGTGCTGGACTCTTCCATCTCTCTGATTAATAACTTCATTGGAGCCTTATCCCAAAATGCTATAAATCCTCTCTAGAAATAACAACATAGGCGCCGGTGGCAGAAAGCACTGTAGCTTCCAAAGGGGCAGGGCTGTCAGTCCTAGAAGGAAAGAGTAGAGTTGCTATACAGAAGAGAAGAAGGTGCCTTGCTAAAGAAACGCTGAGCCCACTGCCCCTTTCAATGAATGCACCAGCTTCCTATGTTTGATGTGTGAAGAGGGCTAAGGATACTTAGAAATAATGCACAGTTCATTGTTGACAAAGCTACTGGCAGGAAGGTTCTTATTTATATATCATTAAACTGCTTCACCACTATTGCAAGTTATACCCAACTTCGGTGGACAATAAAAGAACCAAAAGCAATGCTCATCTGTTAGTGAGAGATTAGGAAAGTATGCATACTTAATACACTTATTGTATATTTATTTACCAACACAAATGTGAAAATGCTAATTCATAAAAGGGTAGCAAGATGTTACTACAGAACTTGGTGCAAAAGTCTGCCAGAAAGATAGACTACCTTCTCCAATACATGTACAGTGGTACCTCAGGTTAAGTACTTAATTCGTTCCGGAGGTCCGTACTTAACCTGAAACTGTTCTTAACCTGAAGCACCACTTTAGCTAATGGGGCCTCCTGCTGCCACTGCGCCGCCAGAGCATGATTTCTGTTCTCATCCTGAAGCAAAGTTCTTCACTTGAAGCACTATTTCTGGGTTAGCGGAGTCTATAACCTGAAGCGTATGTAACCTAAAGCGTATGTAACCTGAGGTACCACTGTATAACCCATCAAATCAGGACATACCGTATTTTTCGCCCCATAGGACACACCTAGTTTTCTGGAGGGGGAAATAAAGAATTTTTTTTTAATCCCCCCCCCCCAGGCACGGGTCTGGCACAGGGGAAGCCCGAGCTTCCCCCGACCCCAGCCCCCAGAACAGCCTGCTATCTGCAAGCCTAGGGAGCCACGCCGGTCTCCCCAGGCTTGCGGAGAGCTGCGCGAAGCCCGGGTGCGCTCTTCAGCGCGACCCAGGCTTCGGAATTCAGGCAGCTCTGCGCAACCCTCGGGAGACCGGCGCGGCTTCACGCCGGGCTCCCGAGGGTTGCGCAGAGCTTCCTGAAGCCTGGAGAGCGAGAGGGGTTGGTGCGCACCGACCCCTCTCGCTCTCCAGGCTTCAGCGAAAGCCTGTATTCACCCCATAGGATGCACATACATTTCCCCTTCATTTTTGGAGGGGAAAAAGTGCGTCCTATAGGGTGAAAAATACAGTAAGTACTTTAGGGAAAAATTACATTCCTGTCCCCGTATCTTCCATATTGCATGTAATTTTCAGGTGAAATTAAATGTGGAAGGGCAAGGTGTGGTGTGTAGTTTTATTTTCAATATCAGAAGGCGAGTTTCAATGTCCTGATTTTCCAGGCGTATTTGAGTCAATTCCAAGGGGCAGTAGTTTCAGAGATCAAAAGGTCAAACAAGTGTTGAAGGATGAGGCAGTGAAAGTGTTAAAAGTCCTGGGAAAAATAAATTGTAAGAATGGTATTTTGAGTTCTATTTTCCTGATCCTGAACAAGGAAATTGCCTTGGAAAAGTCATCTACCAATCCTTATTTTAGTCATTCCTGTTTGAGCCCACCAATTCATTAAAGTTGTTTACTGTACTTCAAGTATTTCTGTGCAGAGCAGTCACACCAAATAATAGATTTATAATTGTTAAGCTGCATAAACATTTAGTCATTCTCGATAATGTGTGCTTCACTTGTGGTAGCAACACATCATGGGTCCTGAGAACAAAGACAAAACAATGTAAGAACACAGATATCACCAATAATACATAATGCTTCCTCACTTGAGTCACCAATATAAAACCCCCTGGCCTCCAATGACTGCAAGGCAGATTTATCAAAAATGTAAGTAAGTAAATAAATAAAAAACCTAGTGGATTTGGAAAGGCAACAAGAATTTTTGGATCAAGAAGTAGGATTTGTGTTAGCGTTGACATTATTTTGAAGGCAAGTCAAACGAATGAAGAAGAATGGAGACCTGAGAAAGAGTGGATGGGGCTTCTTGCATGATTTGGATTAAATATTAACTTGCTGTACTTGGTTTATGAGAATAAACACTGTTATTAATAATGCATATATTCATTATTAGCGTGGCAGCAGACCACGATAGCGAAGATTGCACAAACAACTTCATTCAATCCCATTCATCTCCCCCCTTTGCACTTTTTACCAACTCTCCTATTTATCTTACATATTTGATTATGGTGATCCATACCTTAAGAGTTAATGGAGATGTTTAAGAAATGTTTTGTTCAACTTCACAGATCCTCATAAATAAAAAAAGGAGAAAGCTTGCTTATTAACCACCTGCATTATAATTTCCTCAAGTGCTTCTTAACTTCTGGAGACAGGGATAATTTGTTATATTCATCCCTTGTCCAGGGGAAAAGCAGAAATTCACTCTGAATTCTAGTGGTACACTGGAGGTGCTACTAGATGGGTGTTTCTTGTGGGGTGGAAGGTTCTTATGCCTACAAGTTCTTTTGCAGAATCCAAATAATGTCCTCAAAATGCCAGCCTGTATTTTTCAACAATTTAATCCAGATTTACCCCTTCCAGGGGAAATCTAGTAAGTAAAATAAAAACAAAAAGGCTGTTGCCAGTGACCCATTTGCAACATCTCAATTACCCATTTGGAAAATAAGCCTGCATTTGGAAGCATGCTGGGTCACCTGACTCCATTCATTTCTATGACCCAAGCCTTTCCCATGCCAGGAACTCCGAAGGCTGAACCAGGAACTTCATGTTCTACACCTGGGGCCTAACTAAAGAGACATGAATCCATCAGTCCCTGATATTGGCAGCAATGTGAAGTTTCTGGCTGGTGAGACCTATTATAAATAAGCCTTCTACCATTATCTGGTAAACAGAAAAGAACCTTTCGCCTCCAAAATTTCATTTTTTCCAAGTCTTGCCAATGACCTAAAGAACCTGACTAGAGACCAACACATCATCCAGGACTGCTCCAAGTATAGATGCTCACAACCCTGACCTACACTACAGGCAACTCGGCCATTGTGTCATAGGCTTCCCAGCATCCACTGGAAGGGGGCGGACATAAGATGAAACCATGATGTGCAAGATCCATGTGTGAAGTACTTCTAAACCTTATGGGCCAGGTACAGATCAATCATTCATTTTCAACAAAAGAAGACACAATTTTACACCATACCACTGTCTGAAATGTGAGCAATGGAAAAGCAAGGCCATGCAAAATCACATAGCAAAACCTTTTGCTATTGTGTTCTGTCTTTGGCTTTTAAGATTTTGCTAAATGTTGGACTATTTCTAGCATGCACTATTATATTTGTATATGTTTCCCCCTCCCCTTTGTGGAAGGCATTTGACTGTTCATGTGCTGTGAATAGATATTCATAGACATATCCCTGAATCAACATATTCTTTTCAGAATGCACCCTTCTTTGTTCATATATTTTCAATATGATAAATATAATGTCAGTATTGAAAGAGCTACACAGTGGTTGCAAGTTTGTTTCCAGGCCCAAGGTAACGTGCTACCTGTGGCCTTTAACACCCTAAATATTCTGGTATCTGGTATTGGCAAGAATTGACTTTTTGCACATGAACCTTTCCAGATCTTTACCCCACCTTCTGAAGTTAGGTTGCAAGCTCTTGGAGAAAGGTTCCTCTCAGTGTGGCATACAAACAATGGAACTCCATCCATAGGTATCTGTGTTTGGCTCCTTCACTGCTGCTCTGTGCCATAACTTTCAAGTCCACCCTATTCTCTTGGGTTCTCTCTTCCTCTCAGTGACACCTCAATTCATTGTTCTGGTCCTTTTTATTGATTTTATGCTGCTTGTTGCTGTTTTTATTGCTGTTGTTCATTATGGTGCTTTAGTTTTATTGCTAGCTGCCTTGAAACACATGTAAAAGGTGAAATAAAATACGTAGGAGTAGAGTAGGGGCTAAGGAGTAGAAACTCGGGTATGTCAACTCTAGCCATAAGTCTGAAAATGTACAGGGCCAATCCTACTATTGGACAAAGTGAGGCACCTGCCTGAGGCAGTTGATGCCGCTGGACAGGAACCTGAAATGAATAGTTGGAACAGCTCTGTGTACTGGAACAACTGTATGTGTAAACATACCTGACTCTACCCTGCCTCCAAGATACCCTGCTACCCTCAGCTATTATTATTTATTTTTTTAGTCACTAGTTATATAGAGGTCTCCAAGCAACTCACAATATACTTAAAACATAAACATCACAATACTGACATATTCATACAAAAACACATGCAATTAATAAAACATACACAAAACCATACACAGCGCCACAGGAATCTCTGGTAGCACACCAACCTCAAAAGCATTATCATCCTAGTCCATCAATAGCCCTTAGTAAAAATATAAGCTTTTACCTGACATTGAAGGTGCCAGGTGGAGGAGAGCATTCTACAGACGGGGAGTCACAACTGAAAAGACCATCCTCCTTTGTGCATCCCTCAAAGAAGGGTCTACAAAGGACATCTAAAGGTCTGGGAAGGTTCCTATCAGAAGAGAAGTTCCAGAATACATTGAGGTCCTGAGCCTTAAGGACCTTTATAGGTCAAAACCAGCACTTTGAATTGGCCTTAGAAGTGTATAGGAAGCCAGTGTAGCTGCAACAGAATTGGTGTGCTATATCATCTGTTTACGTTAAACCAGTAAAAGTCAGGCAGCGACATACTGTGCTCATTGAAACTTCTGAACCATTTTCAAAGGCAGCTCCCTGTAAAGCGTATTGCAGTGGAGGACACTTTTACCACCAGCATTGAAGTAATGCTTTTGTAATAAGGAATGGAGGGAGCCCAGTTTGAAAATTTGCCTCAGGGAAAAAAATGTCTTGGACTTGCATGTCTCAAGACCTGATGTTGCAGTAGGTGACCCAACGGATCTTAGCTAGAAATTCAGCCCTTGGCTTTGTCCTTTTCTTAATATATTCTGTACAAAGATGAAAGGGCATGGTTCGCTTCCTACCCAGTGACTCTTTCCTACCCTATTTCCAAGTTTCTTCACCAACCCTGTTGCAGCTATAAGGATCTGCAATATGAATTTACCACAGACATGCTTAGTCAGAATAGTAACAGGAAAAATCAAAAGTGTAAACTCTGACTACACATCTTTGTCCAGTGGGCAATATCAGCTGCAGGACTGAGTCCAGTCAGGGGCAGTGGGCAATATCAGCTTTTCAACATCGTGGTGTATCGCCAGCCAAACATTGAGGTTTGGCAATATACTGCGATGTTGAAAAAACAAGATTCATTGGCCTCGGCCTGCGAGACACCAGGAGAAACTGCCCCAGCTCTCACCTTGAGGGCTGAGGCGGTTTCACCGCAGGCTGGGACAATGCAGCTTGTTTGCGCAGCTCGACTGGGGGGGGCATTCCCCCAGCGGAGACAGCCCCAGTGCTCTTGCCCTTCACAAGTGGAGCATTGGGGCTTCTTTAACTACTCGCTGCAGGGAGCGGCAACTGCGCTCCCCTCAGCTGAGCAGTTTTACAGAGCCCTCACCCCGCCACTGGCTTGCGGGAGCCAGCACCAGGCTGGGGGCTCCTTTAACTGCTCAACTGAGGCAAGGGCAGCTGCACACTCCTCAGTTGAGCAGTTAAAAGTTGCAGAGGGAGGAACAAGCTGTATTGCCAGTACAGTTTGTGTCTCCCTCCCCTCTCCGTTGTATGGGGGCAGAGTGGGATGTCAGTTTCACTCAGTGATATAGCACTGGTGAAACTGCCAACGCTCTCGAGTCCCTCTGCTAGCAGCGCCTGCTGGAGGAAGGAACTCTTGACTCCCTCCAGCGGACGCTGCTAGCGACATCACAGTCTGCTACTCATACTGGTCCTAGGCGATTTATCGCCCAGGCCTAGTCACAATGTCATACAGTGGTACCTCGAGTTAAATACTTAATTCGTTCCGGAGGTCCGTACTTAACCTGAAACTCTTCTTAACCTGAAGCACCACTTTAGCTAATGGGGCCTCCTGCTGCTGCCCCGCCACCGGAGCACGATTTCTGTTCTCAGCAAAGTTCTTAACCTGAAGCACTATTTCTGGGTTAGCGGAGTCTGTAAGCTGAAGCGTATGTAACCTGAAGTGTATGTAACCTGAGGTACCACTGCACAAGGATATGTGAGACCAGGGTTCAAATCCCCACCTGGCCATCAAGGTCACTGAGTGGCATTGGACCAGTCACTGCCTCTCAGCCTAACCTCTCCCACAGTGAGGATTGAGGAGGGGGAGAACCACGTACACCACCGTAAGCTCCTTGGAGAAAAAGGTGGGATATAAATGCAATAAATAATTGCCCAGGAATAACCTCAAGAGACACAATTATGATGGAACTGAAGAATGGTAGATTCAGGAGCAGAGAAGACAAAGAGGACAACAAGTTGTCAGTAAACCAGAATGAAGTGACATAACCTGCAATGCAGACATGCTATACAAGACTGGCTCCCAATTCAACTGCAGGTAGAGGTAGAGATTGTTGTTGCAAAGTAGTGAGTCTGTTAGATTAAGATTTCCCTGTCTCCTCAAACCCTTTACCTGCCAGTAATCAAAGCATAGTCATTCCAGTCCACCACCCTATTTAACATTTAAAAAAATTAAAATACCCTAAAACATGAGGTTATTTTCAGCTCCTGGAAAAAGCCTAGTCTCCTCTGATTCAGCTTGCTCAGATCATCTTAGTGATACAACTTTTGCAGAGGGAGGAAAAAATAAAACCTTTTCTCCATATCCTCAAGGCAAGTATATTTGGGCAAAGCAATAAGAGTGACTTTAAGAGGTTACACTGGGAGATAGCAGTTATTCCCAATAAGCAATCTTAAATAGAGCGCTGCTGACAGCAGCCTCAGGCAGGTTCAAGAGTTCCAAGATTTGCAACTAAGAGATTAACCAAAATAGATGTCTTATTACAGACGGGGTTGTATCTGAATCATTTAAAGGGCCTTCAGATGCTGTAATGTTTTTCCTCCTAAAAGCATTCAGCATTTCCGCTACTTTCTCTTGGCTTTAGTGGATAAGTAACGAGAACTTGGAGATGACTCAGACAACTAGGAGACCTAAATTATCTGAAATTGCATGTGTGGATGGGGAAATGCAATAGTGTATTGATATACACTGGGACCCCAATCCCTCAGAGACTCCCTCTCCCTATATGAACCTACTCAGGTCCTTTGTCTATCATCCAAAGCACTTAGCGTAGTAAGTATATTAGCACTGCAATGTTGTGGTGTTGCAGAATGACAACAACAATTTGTAGTTGCATAAACAGATGCACCATATGCAGGACATAGATGGAAGGAGTGCCACAGTATCTAGGCATCATTTGCAATGTTCTCCCAATGCTAGTGTAACCCTGCTGGGGTTCTAGTCAATAGGACAACATCATCTTTCCCCTCATGGCTCTGTACAGGCAGCGACGGTTTTAGTTGCATCCAATATGTGCACAACCACGAACACACGTATCACATCAAACCCGGGAGTGACCCGAGAACACCACAAAAACGTCACAAAAAGGGGTGGGTTGCATGCTTTCATTAAGAGATGTCCTTCCAGCCTGATTAGGCCATTTAAAGAATAAAGTCAGGTACTGAGGGTATAGTAACTTTGCCCACTGATACCACTGCAATAGTTTCATAACATTCTTCAGTTTAACTTGTGTTACTACAAATATAAAGATCTCTATGCAGGCAACAGAACTTTTGGTTAGTGGGCAATTCCTTCAGCACGCCAAGAGAACACATGACACACAATCATATCAACATGCTGCACATTATACTGAGAGTCCAAAGCAAACACTTGGCTTCTACAATATACCCTCTTCTAGATTTCAGTTCTCAGTGGAGCACCTCATGCTTGTTATGTTTGATGCTGTTTTCTGTTCAAACCCAGGCCTGCCAACAAATTAGCAATAAACGCTAGTCTATAGATGATTTTCCATCTGCTCTTGGCTAGGCTGACTGGGAATGAAACCTTGCCCTTTCAATGGACACTTTTCTCCTCTGCACCTGATACCTGTGCTGCATGTATGCAGGCCAACTGGAGCCAATCCTCCAACATTTTCACCCCTCTTTACAGAAAATAAATAGACAGCTAGCTCGAAATAGGCAGAGTCCCCTTTTAGATGTGATGTTTTAAGGGAAAGTGCAAATAAACTGGAGAGAACTCACAGTGCCCTCAAGACAATAAAAAGTCAGAAATTCAGGACACCTGAGAAACAGATTAAAATATGGCCATCTTTATAGAAGATGATGAAATGGAATGGACAACATCTTCACTTTTGAACAGGTCAGTTTTACAGCAAGCTCTGGCTCAGCTGCTGTTCAGCTTGTTCTACTCAGGAGTATTTAAAAAGGCCAGCTACGCTGGTTGCAGATGTTTGCCCATACTTGTGGGGTTTTGGGGCAGGGTGTGTTATTGCTTTTTTGCTTTTAGATAGACGTCTTTTGCTTGCAGCAACATCACAATTATTGCATGTGCCAGCGACTATTGCATTTCCTAGATACAAACAATAGTTTTAGAGAATAAGAGAATGGGGAAGAAGAAGGAGGGGCACTCCAGTTTATTAAGTAAGGAAAGGTTTGCTCCTTTGTTTATACAGAGGAGCATTCAAAAGCATTCAATTGCCCACATGAAATGGAACAGTCCCAGCAGGGCTGGAGCACTTGATTATTCTGAATTTGCAAATCAATTTTTAGCTTAGGGCACCAGCATAACATCATGGGATTTTTAATTTAATTTTTTTAAAAAATGCAATTCATAATAATCACTGCTTTCCAAGGATACATTCTTGTAGCATCAAAGGAAGCTGGACCAGAGAAGTAGGCAAGGAAAGGAAATATATTTTCTTGGGGGTGAGAATACACAGGGCAATCTGCCCAGACTGGGCTTGCTTTTGCCTCACTCTGTAGAGTAGATGGTAGAGTCATATGAGGATCAAGGTGGGCTGGCTTCACTTATGTGGATGCAAACTAGAAATACTCTTCCAAAGTACTGTTCCTGGGTTTTCAAGCAAGGACAAGCTGAGTCTAAGGAAAACCAACAGAAAAAAGCTTCCAGAATTCTTCCCCAAACTGTACCGGAAGGAGTCAGGGGGCAACATGTGAGCCAAGTCTTAATTGGACTCATTCCAACTTGTGAATGACACACTAAACAAGGAATTTCCACACAAACCAGAGAACAGGGTTGGAGACCCTCAGGCTCTGGACTTTTCCCAGGCCACATTCCCTATCCTTCGACTACACCCCTCAATGACCCTGCACTGGCTCTGCACTCTCATTGGGAGCTTTTGCCTGGCTAGAATATATCCTTGCATGGTGATAATGCCTCATGATTGCCTAGATCAGGCATAGGCAAACTCAGCCCTCCAGATGTTTTGGGACTACAACTCCCATCATCCCTAGCTATCAGGACCAATTGTCAGGGATGATGGAAGTTGTAGTCCCAAAACATCTGGAGGGCCGAGTTCGCCTTTGCCTGGCCTAGATGAATGCAGATATATGATTGGGGTGCAGGTGCATGGAAAAACATACATTGCTCCTTCCACTTTTGTTTCTGGCCCAGCCCACCAGTGTCATGTGGGCCCTGAAATGTGTCCATGAGGAAATGAAATTTTTAAGTTCTTATTGTTATTACTATCCTGCCTTTTTCCCAGTGCAGGGCCCAGGGCAGCTCACAGCATGAATTGAAACAAATACTACTAAAACACACAAGATCAATACCAATATTAAAGAAACTAATTAAATAAGTAACTGTTAAACACAGCACTGAATACACTTAAAACAATTTAAAAGCACACACGCACACAAAGTACCACGGAAATCTGGTTTACCATAATGTTCAAATGCAGCCCATAAGTCTAGTTGGTTCACATATGCCTTTATGTCACCTGATGAATGTCCACTTGATGACCAGCTGCTGGGCATCTGAAATCACTGCTTTTAAGGTAATCCAAAACTGCAATCTGTGATGGTCCATTCCTACATACAAGTCACCAGACGATGTTGCTGCCATCAAGAAATGGACATGCATGTGTGACACAGCGCCTAGGAACACTTCGGTTACATTTCTTAATAACTAGTCATAAAACAGATATCAATTTAACTGCTTTTCACACATCTCTCGTTCTCCCTTTTCGGAGGCCAACACGACACCAGTTCTCTGTGCCAAGCTACCTTCCGCTCACCGTTCTCCAGTCCTCACTGTCTCTCATGACTACTTAAATTGTCAGATTTAACATTTTTATTATTTGTGACTGTGCTGTTCCCAGCACAATGATCCTTGGCTAGGTCCTCTAGGTGCTAATGTAGTAGTAATAATCATAATAATAATCATAATAAGAGTGTTAAACTATAACTTAGGACTCCCTGGGTTTTGTCTGCCAGAGTCAGCCCCTGCATATCGTTAATGTTGGGGGGTAGGTCAGGGTTGTGTTCAATGAAGCAGCCACACTATAATTTAGCAATTACTGTAACCCACACTTGTAATTTGAATGGTTTTCTACAAACTCTTACCAGCGCTTTCTCTCCACTTAGTTTAATGCCTAATTTGATAAGCTGCCTTTAACCAACTCAGCGCTGGCCTTTTTCCTAATGGCTTGAGGAGAAGAAATGCCACAATTAATCAAGCAGTATGGAAATGGAGAGGCTTGTCTAGTCCTTGGTGGTCTATTCTTCATGGACTTAACTGTGTAACCTTCAGGAAATCACCTTAAGCTCTCCGAGTCTCCCACACAGCCCATCTGCACAATGCTGTTATTGTTACCTACCTTGCGGTAGGGGGGAGGGCGTGAGGTTTAATTAATGAGGGCTGGTATTAGGAGAGTTAAATGCAATGTTTTATTACCTGCTGTTCAGTAACTTGTATTTATCCCTTTCCAGTGGCATTTCCCACAGGTTCAAGGATTTCAGAACCGCAATCGCTTCAAGCTAGCAGTCAACTTAACCAGTCATTTAAAAGCGAACCTATATTTATGTTTAGTGCCATTGTGCTGGAGCAAAGCTCCGTTGCTAGTGTTTAAATGAGAGGCTCAGAAGCCGGGCTCCCAGGCCTAGAAGCTTTTCAGGAGACTCTTTGTGTAACTTGGTTAACTTCACAGGTCTTGGGATTTTGCCCTGGTATGTCAATATGCAAATCACGGGGTGGGGTAGGTCCTTAATAAAATCCAAAATCTCCCCCTCCCCTCCCCCAATGTTAGGGCAGCCTTCTAAATGCAGTACAGTGGTACCTCGGGTTACATACGCTTCAGGTTACAGGCTCCGCTAACCCAGAAATAGTACCGCGGGTTAAGAACTTTGCTTCAGGATGAGAACAGAAATCGTGCTCCGGCGGTGCGGCAGCAGCAGGAGGCCCCATTAGCCAAAGTAGTGCTTCAGGTTAAGAACAGTTTCAGGTTAAGAACGGACCTCCAGAACGAATTAAGTACCTAACCTGAGATACCACTGTAATTAAAGGAGGCACTGTAAAAGGTAAAGGGATTGGTCCCCTCTGCCCTCCCCTAGTGTGGCCAGTTATATATTGTCAAAAAAGAGGACTGGCATCACCAGAAGAGAAAGAAGACAAAGGCGGCAGGAGTCGGCATAAAACTTGCAAAGGTAATTTATATGCATAGGTGCAAATGTGGAAATAATTGCTATAGTTTAAATATTTAGTATTTGTTTGATTAATTCATGTACCATCCTTCCTCCCAAAGGAGCTGAGGGTGGCAAACAGAAAGCGATGAAGCAATAAAAACATTTAAGAACATCTTTAAAACAATTCCAATACAGATGTAGACTGGGAAAGATCTCAATTTAAAAGGCTTGTTTGAAGGAGGAGGTCTTCAGCAGGCATCAAAACAGAGATGGAATTCAACAGGAATTCCAAAGTGTAGGTGCCACGACACTAAAGGCCCAATTCCCATACTGTGTGGAACGGACCTCCTGATAAGATGGAATCTGAAGGAAGCTTGTATCTGCAGAGTGTAGTGATCAACTGAGCATAGAAGGGACAAGATTATCTTTCAGGTATCCTGATCCTAAGGTGCATAGGGCTTTATACACCCAAAACAGGACCCTGAACTCAGCCTAGTAGCTAATTGACAGCCAATGCAATTCTTTCAATAGCTGAATAATGAATTGGTGATATCCTGCCCCAGTGAGCAGTTGAGCCACTGCCTTTCGCACCAGCTGCAGCTGCCAGATCCAGCCTCAAGAGCAGCTCCACATTGCAGTCATCCAGTCTGGAGGTTAACAGTGCATGGATGAGTGTTGAGGCTATCCCAGTCCAGAAACGGCCCTAGCTATTCTTAGCAGTTAAAGGTGGTAAAAGGCACCAATGTCATCTAGGCCTCCAGCAATAACGATGGATCCAGGAGCAGCCCCTGACTATGAACTGCTCTTTCAGGGAGAGCACAACTCCATCCAAAACAGGCAATTAACCAATTATTCAGACAAAGAAACCACCCACACATAGCGCCTCTGCCTTGCCAGGAATCAGTCAGTTTCTTGGCCCTCGTCCAGTCCACCACTGAGTCCAGGCACCAGTCCAGGACTTGCATGACCTTTCCTGATTCAGATGTTAGAGAATAACAGAGCTGAGTAGCATCAGAGTACGGATGACACCTTACCCCAAATCTTCTTCTGTCCAATGGCTTCCTACAGATTTTAAACAGCATTGGGCACAAGCTACTACCCTACAGCACCCCACAGCATAACTGCCAGGGGACTGGAACACAACCACCCAATGCTATATAGAGTTGCCCCACGTCCAGAATTTCCCAGACATATCCGGGTTTCGGCCATCAGAAACAGCGTCTGAGCGGAAATCGCTGAAATGTCTAGGGAAATCCAGATGTATGGCAGCCTTTCAGAAGTGTAGATTTTGGTGAATTTCATTAACTCTGGCAAAAAATAAAAATGCACTTTTTTGAAATATGGCAACCCTACTATAGAACTACATTAAAGCAGTGCCTCCGATAACCATCTCATTACGTCAGCTCAGGATACTAATGGTATGAAAAACCACTGAGAGATCAAGTAAGAACAGAAGAGTCACACTTTCCTTCTCCCAATAAAGGTTACCCATCAGGGCAACCAAGACCGATTCAATCCCATTATCAGGCTTGAACCCAGCCTGAAATGGGTCAAGAAGATAATATTTGTCTCATCCAAGAGTATTTGCAATTGTTGCGCCACAACTTCTTTCTCTAAGTGTTTCTCAAACTTTGGTCCACAGCTGTTGTTGGACTGCAATTCCCATTATCCCTAGCTAGCAGGACCAGTGGTCAGGGATGTTGTAGTCTAACAACAGCTGGGTACCCAAAAAAGTGCCCTAAAAAGTGAGTATTGACAGTATGAATACTTCTCACCATAGCAGGGAAAGCACCTGGTGACTTGTGGACCTGCTCAGTATGCTGGCCGGGTGTTGCTAACTGTTCATGGGCAACTTTAAGACTCCTGCTCTCCCTTAAGACTGAATAGCCATCAAATTGAGGACACCTTCAAAACAGAAGACCATGCCCCATAAATTAGGACAAATGGCCACTCTACTTCCTGGTAATTCAAACACTGCCTGTGGCATTGCAAATAAGATAAGGCAAACCCTTGATAAACCCTGGCTTGGGTGACTTTTGCCAGAAAATGGGACCCTGAAAGAATTTGCATCCTATCTAGTGTGCTGGTTCTTTTTCCTACTTTTCAGGGGTACAATTTCAGGAGTTGGAGTCACACACATGCATTTCAGACCACACATGATTCCTCAAGAGCACACATATCTGGCTTGCATTATGAGGTATGTAACATGCAGACTGGCCCTTATTTTGCTGAGTGCCACCTGTGTCATTTGCAGGATAGAAGGCATGGGAATATGGGAAAGCCTAACCACAGAGTTGGCAGGCGGGAAAACAGATGTGTAAGGCACGGAATTCTGAGTGTGGATTAGTCAGAGCGATGAAAGGAAAAGGAACATCTGGAGGGGAGAAGAAATGCACAATGGACAATATATTTGGGTTACTTAAGTTATTGCTGGGAGGCAGGGGGTTAAACCAAGGGTGAGATTCAACATAGCAACCGAATGTTAGTTCCCTCTTCTCCATTCTGTGCCCCTAAATCTGCTCCTGGGGTTCACTCAACCCTCTAGAGGCTGTGGGCTATATGCAGGGGGAGAAGAGGTAGGGAAATTATGTTTGCACAAGTGGAAATCCTTACATCTATGGTTCATTCGTTGAATACCGCCCCAGGCAACTGAGTTAAACTGAGTATTTGGATGGGTTTGTCCATTAGTAGAAAATTCACAGAGGTAATAATGTCACTAGAATTTTATTATGAATTATGGTACTTTGCCAAAAACTTTGTCAGAATATCAGTTGGTGAATCAATCTTCCCTTATGTGATTAGAGAGTGTGCAGTTTTTGTGGAGTTGCAGACTTTAAGCTGTCCCCTTCCTATCTCACATGTACTTTCCTACTGAGAGACTGGAAACTTGCCTGCATACATATTCTAAAATCAAGGGTTTTTTTGATTTAGCAGCCATAGGTCACATTCAGGATGGACGTGACCAGTGCTTTTTTTCTGGGCGGATGCAGGTGTATGCATACCCCTAAAGATTTTGTGAATCTTTGTACTTTTGTCCATTTACTGTATTTACTTTTCCCAATTTGAACTATAAAATGGTGATTTTCTTGAGTCAAAATGAGAGTATCCCTAAACATATTTTTTTAGAAAAAAAAGCGCTGGACGTGACTAATTTAATAAGCAAATCAATTTCAGTGGGCCTACTTTAAGCGAAACTTAGTTGGCTACAATTCCATGCCTATAAGGTAGTTGCCAGCCACTTCATAGCTAGATATCCTTACATTTGGGAAGAGGTTAAAATCCAGCTGTGTGCAGATCTGCCTAATTTACTGGGTAGAGATCAGTTTGCAAAGCCCCTACCACTCAAGCAGTCCTGGCAAAGCTGCTATTCTGGGCAATGAGAGGTGTGGAGGTAGCTTAATGGCGTCTCCAAAACAGCCCATCATGAAGCTCAGTATGAACCTAAAGGGTACACTGAAGCACAATATACATATGTGCCTCAGTGCAGTGCCCTTTCCGCTCCATATATGCCTTTCCATGAACCCAGGAGAATGTACACAGATGATAATCTGATGAGTGGTTGAATTTAAGCCAAGATAATGCTATCTTAACATTTGTGAAGCCTTGTAGAAAACCAAGGACCTACATTATTTGTGATTGTTTGCTTGACAGTGGTCACATCATTGGGTATCTCATAGACATTATTGTTTCTGTAACAATGTAGAATATCCTTTGATCATCAGTGCTGAGGAACGGGTGTGTAAATTTAAGCAGGTGGCACTTGGATGTGCGTGTTTTTGCTTTAATTCCTTTTAAAAAAGAGTTATTTAGCTAATAGCATCGTAGCAAGCAGTTTCTATCTCTAACAACATGACATAATTCCTTCTTGAGAACTTGGCTCCTTCTGGAAAAGAAACTGGGTGAACTCTTGAGTGAGCTCTCTTTTTCTGAACAGCCATTTCAGGAGGCGCAACACAGATTTCTCACCCACCCTCTCGAGTGCAAGAAAATGGCGGCACTGGCTGCAAGAGCTCCCTTTTCTTCCTTCGAGTCATCCCCTTCCTACCGCTCATCTTGACACTGTGAGACAGATGGCTGTAAATCTCTCGGATGCCTGTGTTTGGTGCCTGCAGGTTAGGCGTGCTGACTTATTAACACACAGTTTTGTCACTCAACCTTGTGGGCAAAGAGAGAAGGGAAAACAACGCAGCATAAAACAAATTTACAGCCGTTCATCCTAGGCTCATTTGCATAGCACACAACTCCCCTTTCCCTTACCATGCACATCTTCGTGTAATTAATTAATACCACATTCATCAGAGTTTAATTCATGTTCGTGTAGTACACAAAGATGTGAAGGGGGGGAAGAAGGGGCGGGAGAGACCCTCCAGTGGTACGTTTCAGCTCCAGTATTCCATCGGAGCTTCGGTATTAAGCTTGGTAGAGCTTAATTAGACCCCATGACAATATTAGATCACTTCCTGCAGTTTCCGTGTCATCTGCTTAGAAAACATTTTACCGCTCCCTACTGCCAAGACTGTGCCACGGAAACCCTGCTGTCTCTCAGAGATGGCACGCGCTCATGAAGGCAAGACAAAATGTTTTTGCAGAGCCTCCGTTGACTGCCAAGTGGAAACCCACAAGCGTGCATTGCAGTTTGGTTGACAAAACAATGTACACCATCTGCAAGCTTGGCTCCTGCCACTGGATGCAGCATCTTGCATAAACAAAACTGTAATCAAGGTGTAGCCCGTCCAAAATACTCTTACAAGCTCTTAGTACTGGTAATTGCAGGGGTCCTTCCCTCCTCCATTTATCTACTTTTCTTTTTTTAATGACCTGCTTTCAGAAGCAGCATATCCTCTATTGTCAAAATTCCCATGCTATCTTAGCCACAGCAAGAATCCCACCCGGGAATCCACTAGGGTAGGGTGGGGGGAGATGGGCATTTCTCCACATCGCTTTACTCTGTGGCAAAAAAAAACCCCAACAACAGTGAGCCTAAGCAACAAACAATTCACATTCCAACCAATATGGAGCATTAGAAGACGGTCATAGCTACTTGGAGACCCTCAGCAAAAGCATCCAATCTTTAAGGTAACTTAATTGCCTGCAGTTTAATTTGCACTGGTCTACCACTTGTGTTAGGATCTATGTATGTGCCAATTTTTCTTTTCATTAAGCTTATGAATTACATCTTCCCTCCATCCCCCCTCCCAAAAACAACAACATAGCAACAATTCATTCATCAGTGCTGTATGACGAGAGTCGCCGGGGGGGGGGGGGGGCTTTCTTTGATAGACCACAACACAGATGCAAACAGAAATGGGATGAAAATTAAAATGAGTCTATTGGCTGGGAAGAAAAGTCACAATCCCTCATCAAAAAAACAAAAAAAAAACACCTTTGCTCAAACATGTTTGTTTGGTATTCACCGTTTTTCCCCTTTTAAGTCTGCTCTCAGCATTAAAA